>NC_056664.1:100076297-100694511 GCF_018350195.1 Panthera tigris | reverse complement strand
AGAAAACAATTGTGGAATTACCATCATTGAATCTGTCAGGGTTAATCAAGGGGAGATTCCAAACCAAGTAGTTTAATTGAGGACATTAATACAGACTACTAGCTACAGAGGAGGAGGAAGGTCTACAAGACAATCAGGGAATGGTGAAGACACCCAGAATTTCACATCAGCAGCCAAAGATTAGTGTCAGACAAAAGTCATTCTATCTATCTATCTATCTCTATATATCTATATCTATATCTAATATATATACATATATATACATACACATATATAAATATATATATCTACATATATATATGTGTGTGTGTATATATATATATATATATATATATATATATATATATATATATTGAGATAGGGAGGAGAAGAGAGAGAGGGAAAGAGAGGAGAAGCCCAAGCAGGCTCTGCACTGTCAGCACAGAGCCAGACACAGGGCTCGAACTCACTAACTGTGAGATCATGACCTGAGCTGAAATCAAGAGCCCGACACTTAACAGACTGAGCCACCCAGGTGCCCCAAAAGTTATTATAGAGTTGGAGAGACATCTAGAGTTGATGGTTCAAAGGCCCAAGAATACAGAGCATCTAGACAGAAGCTGGAACCACAGAGAAACAGCCACTCATGAAAGTAAGGCCCAGGTGGGGACTGGGATCATGGCAAGGATTGGCTCAACAGAAATTGTGGCCACAGAGAGAAGGTCTGCTAGAAAGGGATGGGATTATGGAGACTCAGTCTATGGTAGATATATAGCCAAAAGCCAAGAAAAAAGGCAGTGAAGTAACCTGGCTTCTCTCCCTTAGTCCTCCTCTTTTTCTATTTGGTCTCCCATTAGCCATATCTATCCAGAAAACAAATGGCAAAGGGGGTATGGAAAATCAAGTTTATGGAAATCAGGACCCTGAGACACTGAACAGAAGAGTAACAAATTAATCTTTTCTCAGAGTGAAATAGTCATGATCTGGGGGAATTTGACAGAATATCTAGAAGTAAGGACTAGGAAAAGATTAAGAAATGCAGGGTTAGGATAGATATATGTATATGTATATGTACATGTATATGTATGCATATGTATAATGACTATCAGTAATGTAAGAGACAAATATTTACAGTATTAGCACTTATATTAAGTTTTATGTCAAAGAAAAATTCTCAGGGATGTTTTTAAAACATACACAAGTTCTTGCATCAGTAGGAAATCTTGTTTTATGAAGTTCTTGGCAAATTTCTTACAAGGGCAACCTCTTATTGACTGCATATGATGTGCCATCATGCACAGGGCTATACATGCACTTTCTTATTTCATCTTCACAAGAACTGTATGAAGTAGACACTATTGTTGTCATTTTGCAGATGAAGGGAGAAAGACTAATTGTCTGAGGTCACAGTGGTGGTACGTGGGAGAATTCCTATTCAAAGCCCTGTTTCCTGATCTCCAAGCTCTGTCTTGGTCACCATGTAATTCTGCCTCAGTCAGTGCTGCTTGAATGAAGTTTCATTATGTGTTATTCATAATCACCTTTCTGAGCAGATGGCTCTCTCCCACTTCCACAAAGCTGGATCACAATAATGATGGTTAAAATTAAATAGGTGTTTTATATTCAACCCACACACAGAAGATGAAACCATTCCTGCTTACATGAGATTTTAAAGACTATCTATGTACAGTTTGATCTCTTTAATCATCTGTAACTACTCTGTTATTCTCTAAGATGGCTAAGGGGATAGATAGACTGAAGCAGAGAAAGAAAGCATTCATCTACAGGCAGGGACTAACCTTCACCCAAAACAGCCTCCAGAGTTGCTTAGCTTCCAGGACCTTGCTGGTTTTGCCTTGCCAGTCCTAAAGTGGAAAAGCATTTGGTGGTCAACACTGACCCACATTGCTACCTTTCCCTGGTCAAAGGAGGCTTAGCTGATGACCATGTCCTCATCCTGCCCATCGGACTCTATCAGTCAGTGACGGACCTTTCATTCAGCAAGATGGTGGAAGAGGTGGAGGAGTATAAGACTACACTGAGGCTTTTCTCCAAGAGTTGAATGAAACGGTGTGTTTTATTTTAGAGAAATTATAAGAGCTATCACCTCCAGCTACAGGTCATTTTTGTGCCACTCAGCCACTGCTCCGTGAATGGCATTAAAGATACCTTCGTTACCCAGGCAAAGGAACAACAAATAGAACCAGCTGTTGGAAATCCAGAGCACTCTGACATCAAGCCCATTGCACAACCGAGAGCAACATATATTTATGTTGAACTTGACAGAGGAGAGAAACTTCTCCACAGAATTAAAAAAAAAAAATTTCCCTTGCAGTTGAGAAGGAAGGTGCTGGCCAGTGAAGCCATTCTTAATATCCCTGACTGGTCTGACTGGAGGCAGTGTCAGACAAGCAAGGTAAGAGGTGACCCTGGCTTATAGCTTCTGGAAAGACTTTGAGCCTTTTGACTTCATTCTGGATGACTAAGCAAAAGGAAAGCCACTTTATGAATTTCACAGGAAGTAGTAGCAACCTGTTTTTAAAGAAACTAGTTTCTCAGGAGACTCTCATGGAAACTGTCTGCACCAAAAAGGCCTAATATTGAATTTTTTTTTTTGAAAAAGTCACATTCTAGGTTGAAAACCTTATGTTAAAAGCCTGTCTCTTATCCAGCTCCAAGTACAGATTGTGTTTATCAACATTAAAAATAAAATCAATTAAAAAAACCATTTAAATTATAGAATAAAATCCAAATGCTTTACCATGAAAAAAAATGCATCTGGAATAGGGTTAACACAAAATCTGATATTTTTGCTTTATACTAAATTAGCAGGTATCTGGTTGACTATTTATTTATTATTAATTGCTGATACAGTGATACTGACAGGGTGTGTGTGTGTGTGGGGTGTGTGTGTGTGTGTGTGTGTGTTTGCTGTAGGGAAGGGTGTAGCATGCTATTCCAGAACTCTTTCTCAAAAGTGAATAAGACAATGGCATTCTAGAACCTGATTTTTAATGGGTATCAGTACTCAGAAAAATAAAAGATACGCTATTTACTAACCAAATTTCATCCTTATATATTCCTTTACAATGCTACCCAGATGACAAACTGAACATGTTTCTTGAAAAAAATGTCCCTGGGGGAAAAAAAAGGAAGTAAAGAGAAGAACCTCACTCTTCAGTTGCACCCATTCGGCATCATGAAAATCTGTGGGGCCAGCATGGCATTGGGTAAAGGGCACTTATCAAGGACTCAGGGGTCCCACCTGTGCTCCTCCTTAACTCTATGACCTTGGACATGTTACTTGGCTTCCTCTGATCACAGTCATTTCTCCACAGGGGGAAGCGACTACTTCCTGCTTTTCTACCTCAAACACAGGTGAGGTAGGGAAATGTAAAATGAGATGATTGATGTTAATATACTTTGCAAACTAAAATGATATAGAAGTTTAAGTTATATTAAAAATTCTCAGTCTCTCTCTGTCCCAAAAATAAATAAAAAACGTTGAAAAAAAAAAAAAAAAAAAAGGGGCGCCTGGGTGGCGCAGTCGGTTAAGCGTCCGACTTCAGCCAGGTCACGATCTCGCGGTCCGTGAGTTCGAGCCCCGCGTCAGGCTCTGGGCTGATGGCTCGGAGCCTGGAGCCTGTTTCCGATTCTGTGTCTCCCTCTCTCTCTGCCCCTCCCCCGTTCATGCTCTGTCTCTCTCTGTCCCAAAAATAAATAAAAAACGTTGAAAAAAAAAAATTCTCCTGAGTTTTTCTATATTTGTCTAGATATATATACACATACTATAAATGTTTTTATATACAGACACACACACACACACACACACACACACACAGGCCTGAGAACCAAGTGCCATGCCATGTATATGATGCACATGTCCATGTTAAAATGCATGAATCATGAGGGGTATTGGTGGGGTATGGAAAAAAGACCCATAAGTTTGATGGACTGTAGCAATTGCCTTGACCTCTATCTTACTGGTAATCTCTCTTAGCATGTCAAACAAATAGCAGAGGGAGGAGAATGGTGTGCCTTTCATTCAATGCTACAAAAGGCACATATGGCAGAAAATCAAGCTAAATTATCAAATTATATTGTAGTCCCCAAAAGATTTTCCTTAGTGAGATAGAGGGGGGAAAAAATCATCATTTCATCTCGATTCTCGATTTAGAAGAATATGGGATGGTACCATCTCGTAGAAATCACAAAATGAACTTTATCATGATTGACTTCTAGAAAAATAACAAGAAATGTGAAAATTATCACAAAGAACAGAATTGAATTCACTATTATTTTATAATAATATAATAATACACGATAATTTTACTACCGGGGGCATCTGGGTGGCTCAGTCGGTTAAGTATCTGACTCTATTTCAGCTCAGGACATGATCTCTCCGTTTGTGGGTTTGAGCCCTGAGTCGGGCTCTGTACTCACAGAGCAGAGCCTGCTTGGGATTCTTTGTTTCCCTCTCTATCTCTGCCCTTCCTCCACTCAGGTTCTCTCTCTGTCTCAAAAATATATGAATAAATATTAAAAATAGATATAATTTTACTACTGAAAATTAGAGAAATAGGAATTTTATGACTTGGAGGATTTAATTCCGGCTAATTTACTTTCCTTTTTATCCAACAACAAAAGCTTAAAATGCCATACCCTGTGGTTGAATCATTGGATCATCTTTCTTGTAGTTATTGACAGCTTTATCATTACTAACTTTGCTTGTTTTTTCATGGCAATTAAACTTATTCTTAAACTTTAATTCCAGTATAATTAACACACAGTGTTCTATTCGTTTCAGGGGTACAATATCGTGATTCGACAATTCTATACATTACTCAGTGCTCATCATGATAAATGTACTCTTCATCCCCATCACCTTTCCACCAAGTCCCTAACCCAGCTCCCCTCTGATAACCATCAGTTGGATCTCTATAGGTAAGAGTTTGTTTTTTCTCCCTTTTTCTTTGTTCATTTGTTTTGTTTCTTAAATTCCACATATGATTGAAATCATATGGTATTTCTCTTTCTCTGACTTATTTCACTTGGCATAATACTCTCTAGCTCCATCCATGTCGTTGTAAATAGCAGGATTTCATTCTTTTAGGATTAATATTCCATTGTACATATACACACCACCTCTTCTTTACCCACTTATCTACTGAATGGACATGGGTTTCTAGCACAATTTGGCTATTATAAATAATGCTACAATAAACATAGGGCTGCATATATCTTTTTTTTTTTAAGTTTATTTTGAAAGAGAGAGACAGTGCATGAGCAAGAGAGGGGCAGAGAGAGAGAGAGAATTCCACGCAGGCTCCACAGTGTCAGCACAGAGCCCAAAGCGGGGCTCGAACTCAGAAACCATGAGGTCATGACCTGAGCCAAAATCAAGAGTCAGACGCTTAACCAACTGAGCCACCCAGGCACCCTGCATACACCTTTTTAAATTAATGCTTCGTATTCTTTGCGTTAATACCCAGTGGAATTACTGGATCCCATGGCAATTCTATTTTTAACTTTTTGAGGAACGTGCATACTGTCTTGAATACTGACTGCACTAGTTTGCATTCCCACCAACAGTGCACAAGGGTTTATTTTTCTCCACATCCTCACCAACGTTTGTTATTTCCAGTGTATTTGATTTTAGCCATTCTGACAAGTTTGAAGTGATATCTCATTGTGGTTTTGATTTGCATTTCCCTGATGATTAGTGATGTTGAGCATCTTTATGTGTGTCTGTTGGCCATCCACATGTCTTCTTCGGAGAATATTGCTTGTTTTCTAGTTGTCTCTTTAGACATGCCAGAGATCAGTCTTTCTGACTGTCTTTATTTTAGGAACTACTTCAAGGAAAAGTAGTTTTTTATGCCAATCTGCTCATTTTTATGCTGGTCTTAATTTTCTTCTTGATTTCCTAAACAGTGTTAGTTATTCTTTTTCCTAAATTTTGAAATAAAATATGTCACACACTAAGTAAGGGGCATAGTATCAGAAAACAACTGTATGTGAATAGACTTAAAATCTTGGACTTCAGAATATCTCTCATGCATAATAAAGAAGCAGAGTTAAATAGATTTGACTACATGAAAATAATAGCTACTGATTTGGAAGAGTTCATTATCATATTTTGTTCTGGTTTATGTCCTAAAGCGGCAGTGGTTTGCATTTGTCTTTTGTAATCAACCGAAATTTATATTACGAATAAAAAATGACAAACTTCTGTGCAGAATAACATGATTTACTTGGTACTGATACTAGATTTCTAGATGGTACAGACGAATGTGGACAAAGGTTGGCAGTAGGGCTTGGAGTGGGATGACCAGAATGTCTGGGATGAAGCACAGGTGAGCCATTATTTGTTCTAAATACAGTGCTGTCCCCTATTTAATTAGTATGATAAAAAATGCTCACAGGTAATCTAATCCTTTTGCGATTTTCATTTTAGGTTTTATTGTGGGTTTTCATCTTTTTCTGTATCTTCATAGATAGTTGCATTGCCAGAATGATGGTTTAAGTAGAAATTCAAACCCAAATTACAGAACAGAGAGTAAACTATTCTTAGAGAATGCAAAATGTTAGTTATTGAGATATTGAAGTAATAATTTAACTTTAGGCTCCAGTGTTTCTGTCTGGTGGCAGCATGGCCACGGGTGTGACTGAGGTGGCGGCAGCCATGATGGAGGTCAGCTCGGCTAGGCAATTGGAGGAGCTGCCTCACTTCAGAGCCAAGTCCCTCCTCGGTTCATTTCCGGGCACCATGGGATGAACGAGATAGCAGAGTTAGCTAAAGAAACCCTCAAGTTTCGTTCGTGAAGTTGGAGGCTGAAGCTGCTCATTAATGTAGAAGCTGCTTTTAGGCAAACAGTCTTGGGCAATGGAATGTGGAAAGGGCCCCCAGTGATCACCTGACTGAATATAGACAGGCCCATCAGGCAACCCATCTGAAAGTATCCATAGGCCCTAGTTAACCAATGGGCTACTTACAACCAGGCACAGTTACCAAAAAAGGGAAAATTCCTTATGTGCCCCAATCTTCACCTTTCCCTCTTATTTTATATTATATTTTATTTTATTTGTTTTGTTTTATTTTATTATTTTATTTTATTTTATTTTATTTTATTTTATTTTATTTTATTTTATTTTTTAATTTGAGAGAGAGAGCAAGAACAGAAAAGGCAGAGGGAGAGAGAGAAAGAATCTCAAGCAGGCTCCACACTTAGTGCAGAGCCCCAGGCAGGGCTCAATCCCTCAATCCTGGGATAATGACCTGAGCCAAAATCAAGACCTAGAGGTTTAACCGACTGAGCCACCCAGTTGCCCCCTCACCTTTCCCATTTAAACAAAGCCCCCACCCACTGCCTCCTTGCACACAGTCTTTCCTCTGATTTCCTGACCCCTCCCCCTCCTATAATTAAGGAGCTGGAATGGAAGCAGCTGACAAGCTACATTCAACTTGCCCCAAAGCTCCCAAATTAGAAGAAAAGCTCAAAGCACTGACAAATAAAGCTTCTGTGATGCTCTTTATGGAAGGAAACAAACAGGAAGCAAGATGTGGATTCAGCAAACAAATTCTGGAAATACAAAATAATACTAGTGTTCAATATGAGACATTTGATAGATTGGAGGATGAATAATTCAACAGGAGTTAAAAGCTTACTTGAATTGGCCCACATATCCTTAGCTGTATGTGAAAGGGAAGATTGTTGGAGGTCTGGATATCGTTAAGGAACTGAAAGACAATGGGGAGTTGCTGTCAGTACTGAAAGGAGAGAATTAGTGAATGTTACAGTTGGTGCCCAATTGTTGCAGAAAATACTTCATCACAGTGGGACAGCTCACAACTCAGTTCTCAGAGGAGGGTGAGGGCCAGAAACTGCTTCTTACCCAGTTATGCTGAGTGTATTTCACAAAATTGTACTAAATACATATTTGTTTCATTTTTTTTACCAAACACAAAATGCAATAAATATCTTCAAATCCAATTAAAAATAGTTGTGTAAAACAATAATAGTAATAATAATAATTTAACTTTAAAATAAAATAAGAAATTAAAGTCTGTATATCAGTTATCTGCTGTGGTATTTCAAAGGAATTAAAACTGAGGCTGAGGCACCTGGGAGACTCAGTCAGTTGAACGTCGGACTTCAGCTCAGGTTACGATTTCACAATTCATGAATTCAAGCCCCACGTCCGGCTCTGTGCTGACTGCTGGCAGCTTGAAGCCTGCTTCAGATTCTGCGTCTCCCTCTCTCTCCCTCTGCCCCTCTACAGCTTGTGCTCGCTCTCTCTCTCAAAAATAAGTGAACATTTAAAAAATAATTAAAAAAATAAAAAATAAAACTGAAGCTTAAGACAACATTTATTTATTTGTTCCTAATTCTGCAATTTGGGTGTATGCCATTGGATAGTTTTTCTGCTAATCTCTCCTGAAGTCACTCATGTAACTACTCACTTTGAGATTTCTTCTGGGAATGGACGGTCCAAAATTGGCTTTACTCATGTGTCTAGTGGCTTTCCAGGACAGCCACCCAAGGCACCTCAGTTTTCCTATTCAGCAGAATATCCAATATTTCCTATAGGATGAAAGCAGGGATCTTGGGCCCAGGCATACAAATCACACAAAGTCACTTCTACCCTCTACTGGTCAAATCAAGGCACAGGCCCACCCAGATCCAAGAAGTAGAAGATAGATTCCACTTCTTGATGAGGACTGAGAAACTCACATTGCAAAGAGGCGTGAACACAGGCAGGTATGATTCACTGGAAGGTCTTAGTATAATAACCCAACAGTCTAGACCTAAGACTATTCTTACAGAATAATAATTATGACAACTGATAATAAGTGCTAAAATATTTACAAGTGTCAAACAACTGTTGTACATAACATATATTAATTCTCAAACGACTCCCTGAGATAGGCTCAATTATTTTCACAGTTTTATAAATGAGAAAACAAGATCACATAAACATAAATGTATTAAAATTGTTTCAATAATTAAATATTAGTAATATGATCTGGATACAGAAGTAGATAGACGTAGTTAGAACAAAACAGAGTCCAGACTGAGACTCAGCTGTATGGGGGCATTCAATCTAATATAAAGCAGTCATTTCAAATTACTAAGATAAAGTGTACTGCGCGACAAATTGTTAAGTTCTGTGGTAATTTTTTAATGAAATGAGTTACAAACAAAAGAGCCATTTGGAAAAAAAATTAACATTTGGTATACAATCTCATTCAAAATGAATGCGAATAGATTGGATGCGTAATTATATAACTATTAATCCTATAGAAGTACTGAAATAAAGTATGAGTAGATATATTTAAACTTTTAGAGTGATCACAAACTCTTAGGTAAGGCTGGATGTGAAAAACAGAAATTCAAAAAATACATAGATTTGGAGGGGGAGGGGGGCGCCTGAGTGGCTCAATCTGTTAGCTCAAGGGTCTGACTCTTGATTTCAGCTCAGGTCGCGATCTAATGGTTGGTGAATTCAAACCCCACATAGGGCTCTGTGCTGACAGCGTGGAGCCTGCTTGGGATTCCCCTTCTCTCCATCTCTTTGCCCCTTTCCTGTGTGCATGCTCATATGTGTGTTCTCTCTCTCTCTCTCTCTCTCTCTCTCTCTCAAAAATAAATAAATAAACATTAAAAAATATAGATAGATTTTTATTATATAACAATACGCTAACACTTCTTAAGGACTTATAAACAATATTCTAAATGTTTTACAATTATTATAACATTTAACATTCATGCAGTTTCTATGAGGTAGTTGCTAGCATTACTCACACTTTATATCTGAGGAAACTGAGGCAAGAGTTGCTCATTATCTATAGTTATATAGCTTCTAATTAGACAAGCTAGGCTGGAACTTCTGTATTCTGACTCCACACCCTGTGCCCTTCCATAAAAATAAAATATTTTTTATGTTTATTTACTTTTGAGAGTGAAAGAGACAGAACATGAGTGGGAAAGGGGCAGAGAGAGAGAGGAAGACACAGAATCCGAAGCAGGTTCCAGGCTCTGAGGTGTCAGCACAGAGCCCAACGCAGGGCTTGAACTCACACACTGCGAGATCACGATCTGAGCCAAAGGCAGCCACTTAACCAACTGAGCCACCCAGGTGCCCCCAAAATAAAATATTTTTAAGTGAAAGACCATTAAAAGGAAATATATGTTATAAAGTAGAAGTCGTGAAAAAATAAGAAAGAGCTATAATGGAGATAGCATAAAAGATAATATGGCAAATGACAAAGAACCTGACAAACAAACAATAGAAAAAAATAGGCTAAGAATAGAAATGGGAAATTCACACAGAAAAAGAGACACAAATATTCAATAGAAACAAGAAAACATGTTTGAAAGCGCTAGTAATCAAGCAAATACAAGCAAAAGTAGGAATTATCAATGCCAGTTAATAGTCTGGGAAACATGAAAGAAATGAACAATGCTTGAAGCTTATGAAAATATGAAGAAATAGCTATCCATACGTGTTGATGGAGGGGTTGTAAATTGGAGGACTATAGGACAAAATATTCGCCAAATCAGAATGACCACACCCTGAAAACCTTAATATTTCCCTTAGAAATTCATCCTGCCAAGATTCCTAACAAATGTGCTAAGATGTACATTTATTACACTGTTGTTTATAGAATGAAAAAAAAAAAAAAAAACAAAAAAGAGGAGGCCATCTCAAAATTCCTTAATAAGGGACAGGGTAATAAATTTTAGAACAACATGTCATAAAATGGACTCCTGTGCAGCCATTAAAATGGCTGATACAAATCTATTCACACTGACAGTGAAATACGCACTACCCCGTTGAAAGAAAAAAAAAACAGGTTGTAAAACATTCTGTAATGTGTGGTCCTTTTAATATAAAATTATATGGTAATACATTAAGAGTATGAAAGGGTATTCGGATTGAGGTTAATAGGAGTTGGGGTCAATAATAGTTGTGAAAGTACAGAAGAATTTATTTTTACTCTTTATTCCTCTATGTATTATTTAACTTTTTTACAAGAAGCATTCTCTTTGTAAAACAGAAAGTTTGGCTTTCTGGATGTGGCAGCATAAGGATAGTGGAGAATCCTCCCCCCCCCCCCAAATACAAGTATCAAAACTGGACAAAATTGGGAAAAACAAACATTCTAGGGCTGTAAAAAGTGGACCATAACAAACAACAAAATTAAGAAATTTATTTATGAAAAATGACAATGCTTTGTGTAGTAACAGTGAGAGTCTGTCTGCAGCCTTTTTTACCTGCTTCCTTCTCTCTCTCTCTCTCTCTCTCTCTCTCTCTCTCTCACACACACACACACACACACACACACACACACACACACAACACATCCAATTAGTTGACATGGTAATTTTACAAGAGTGGAGCTGCCCAGCAAAGCCCGTGTCTTTGCTGCCAGCTGAGGCAGACGTGATTTGGAGCAAAGGGTAATAACTCAGGGATAGCAGTGTTGTCAATGAAAGCAGTAAATTCATTAGGTAATGAGCAGGGAAAACCTTATGCTCTACTAACTTGAGTTTGTAATCCCAGCTGTAGGGAAACCCTAAAACTGAGAAGGCCATAGACCATCAGAGGAAAAAATGGTAGTACTGTATTATTTAGTTCATTACATATATAGGCATAAAATATATGACAATAATACCACAAAATTAGGAGAAGTTGTTATATTTTGCTGGAATTAAGTCAATATTAACCTCGCCTAGCTTGTGATAGTTAAGATGTAGCATGCCTAGAGTAACCGCTATGAAAATAACACTAAAATATAGAGTTAAATAAAAATGAAAGAGGAGAGATTATTATCAGCCTCAGAAAGATAAAAAAGATTTATAAGGGAATACTATGAACAACTGTATGCTACCAAAGTACATAAATTAGATGAAATAGACAAAAGCCAGGAGGAACAAAAACAACCAAAACTACTCAAAAAGAATATCTAAATAGACCTATAATAAGTAAAGAGATTGAAAAAAATAAGCAAAAACTACCTACCAAGAAAAACCCAGGCCCAGATGCCTTCCCTGGTGAATTCTACAAAACATTTAAAGAATTAATGCCAATTCTTCACAAACTCTTCCAAATGGAAAAATAGGAATTACTTCCCAATTCATCCTATGAGGTCAGTATTACCCAAATACCAAAACCAGAAAAAGATATCACAAGAAAAAAAAAAAAAAAACAACCTATAGACTAACATCTCTGAGTATTATAGATGATAAAATCCTCAATAAAATACTAGTAATCTGAATCCAGCAACCTCCAAAAAGGACTATATACTATTAATGGAATTCATTCCAGGAATGCAAGGTTTGACATCCTAAAATTAATTACTGCAATACATCATAACAACAGACATTAAAACAAAATCACATGATTATCTCAATTGATACAGAACAAATGTTTGGCAAAACTTAACATCTTTCCTGATAAAAATACTCACAAATGAGGAATTGAAGATAACTTTTTCCTTAACCTGATTCAAGGCTTGTATGAAAAACCCATAGCTAACATTGTGCTTAATGATGAAAGACTAAATGCATTCCTCCTAAGATCAGAAATAATACAAAGATATCTACTCTCACCAGAATAGGCAAATCTCTGCAGACAAAAAGTAGATTTGTGGCTGCTTAGGGCTGGATAGGGGCTGGGGGTAGAGGGTGGGTTAGGGGGAAATGGGAAGGTCTGCTAATGAGTATGGAGGTTCTTTGGTGGTAACGAAAATGTTCTAAAATTTATTGTGGTGATAGTTGTCCAATTCTGTGAATACACCAAAAACTATGGAATGCACATTTTAAATGCGTGAAATGTATTATATTTGAATTATATCCTAATAAAGCTGTTATTTTTAAAAGAAGAAAACTTTAAAATATACTAAAATATTGATTAAATACAAAAACTATAGTACAGGAAGAACAAAGGGACAAAAAAAAAGACATGAGACATTATAGAAAAAAAGAGCAAAATGGCAGAAATAAATCCAACTATATTTCTTTTAATTTGCTTTAACGTTTATTCATTTTTGAGAGACAGAGACAGAGCATGAATGGGGGAGGGGTAGAGAGAGAGAGAGAGGGAGACACAGAATCCAAAGCAGGCTCCAGGCTCTGAGCTGCCAGCAGAGAGCCCGACATGGGGCTTGAACTCACAGACCGTGAGATCATGACCTGAGCCTAAGTCGGATGCTTAACCGACTGAACCACCCAAGTGCCCCTAAATCCAACTATATTAATGTCTTTTCAAGTGAATGAATTAAACGATGCAATGAAAAGGCAGAAATTGTCAGATTGAATTAAAAAACAACGTCCAACTATGTGTTGTCTAAAAGTGACACTATTTGAATTTAAGTGTACAACTAGGTTGAAAAGGAAAGGGTGAGTAAAGACATACCATGTACCCAGGAGCCATAAAAGAGCTGGGGTGACTATACTGGTATCAATGTTTTAAATACAGTTTAAAGCAAAAAATACTACTAACAACAAGAAGGGCATTTTATGATATAAGAGTCAGTATATATGGAAGTTATACTGGAGTATACCTAGAGTCCCAAAATACACAAACTAAAACGAAAAACTGACAGTTCAACAATTAAAGGTGATTTCAATACCCCACTGCTAGAGCAAATGGGCAGAAAATCAACATTGAAACAGAAGATTTGAACACTATCAAACAACCTAACATGACAGTTATAGAACACTCCACCCCAAAACGGCAGAATGTACATTCTTTTCAAGGATAAACAAAACATTCCCTGGGATAGACCATAGTCTTGGCCACACAATAAGTCTCAGTAAATTTAAAAGAATTGAAATCATGTAAAATATGGTTTCTGAGCACAAAAAAATTAAATTAAAAATTAACAATAGAAAGAAATTTGAAAGATCCCAAACATTTGGAAATTGACCATTTGTAAATACCCCAAAAGTCAAATAAGAAACCACAGGGAAAATAAGAAAATCTCTAATTACTTGAAGAAGAAAACACAACATAAAAATTGGGAAACACAGCTATAGAAGTGCTTAGAAGGGGGCACCTGGGTGGCTCAGTTATGCATCTGACTTCAGCTCAGGTCATGATCTCATGGTTCATGGGTTCAAGCCCCATATCAGGCTCTGTGCTGACAGCTCAGAGCCTGGAGGCTGCTTCAGATTCTGTGTCTCCCTCTCTCTCTGCCCCTCCCCCACTTGCACTCTGTCTCTCTCTCTCTCTCAAAAACAAATATTAAAAAAAAGAGAAGTGTTTAGAGGGAAATTTAGTGGTTTGAACACTTACATTAGAAAGAAAGATAGATCTAAGGAAATTATCTAAGCTCCTACCACAAGAACAAAAGAAGAGATCAGAGTGTGGACTGATTTAAGTGTCTGATTATTGGTTTCAACTCAGGTCATGATCTCACAGTTCATGGGTTCCAGTCCTGCATGGGGCTCCATGCTGGCAGTGCAGAGCCTACTTGGAATTCTCTGTCTCCCTCTCTCTCTCTCTGCCCTTCCCCTGCTCACTCTCTTTCTCAAAATAAAGAAATAAACATTTTTTTAAAAAGAAAATCAAGAGGGGGCGCCTGGGTGGCTCAGTCGGTTAAGCGTCCGACTTCAGCTCAGGTCACAATCTCGCGGGATCTCGCGGTCCGCGAGTTTGAGCCCCGCGTCAGGCTCTGGGCTGATGGCTCAGAGCCTGGAGCTTGCTTCCGATTCTGTGTCTCCCTCTCTCTCTGCCCCTCCCCCGTTCATGCTGTGTCTCTCTCTGTCTCAAAAACAAATAAACGTTAAAAAAAAAAATTTTTAGAAAAAAAAAAAGAAAATCAAGAGAACAAAAAGCTGGTTCTTGAAAAGTCAACAAAATTGATAAAGAGTTAGAGTGACAAAGAAAAAAAAGAAAGAAGATACAAATCAATAAAATCAGGAATTTGAAAGAGGGGGCATCAGTAATTTCTCTACAGAAATGGAAATAATTACAAGAAAATTTTACAGTCCACTTTATGCCAACAAATTAAATACATTAGATGAAATGGATAAGTTGATACAACATGCCCATTATCAAGAGACTCAAGAAGAAACAGAAAATCTGTATAGATGTATAAATAAATGAAGAAATTAAATTAATAATTAAAAATCTTCTCATGCACACACACAAAAAGCTCAGATACAGGTGATTTCACTATGCATTCTATCTAATATTTAAAGAAAAAAACATACTAGTCCTGCTCAACGTTTATCAGAAGAGAAAGAAACACTTTTCAACTCATTCTGAGGCCAATATCACTCTGATAGCAAAGCCAGACAAATATATCAAATGAACTGTAAAACAATATCCTAAATGACTATAGATACAAAATCCTTAACAAAATGTTAGCAAATGTAGTCAACATGTCAAGAGGATTATGTATCATGCCCTTGTGGGATTTTATCCTAGGAATACAAAGTTTCTTGTGTTCAAATATGCAATATCAATAGAATAAAGGACAAAAATCACCTGGTCATCTCAATAGAATCACACTATCATTTGAAAAAAATCCAATATCCACTTATTATGAAAAAACAACTTGCAATAACCTAAGAATAAAAGAGAATTTCCTTTATCTCAGAAAGGGAATTTAAGAAAAACCTAAAATTAACATCATGCTTAATAGTAAAAAATTGAATAATTTCACACTTAGATTAGGAACAAAGCCAAAATATTTGTTATCACCACTTCTATTCAATACCGTGCTAGAGATTCTAGACAATAGAATCATGTCATAAAAATAAATTAAAAGTATATACTGGAAAAAAGAAATAAAACTCTATATGCAAACAATATGATCCTATGTCTAGAAAATCTTAAGGCACCTCCAAAACTCACAGCAAAACAAAGCAAAATCTAGAATTAGTAAACAAGTTGAAAAGGCACAAAATACAAAATCAAAATTTAAAAATCAACTATATTGTGTAATACAGGAAAAAATAATCAAAATTTTAAATTAAGAAAACAATTTTATTCACAATAGCATCAGAAAGAAATACTAAGGAATAACTTAACAAAAGAAATGAAAAATCTGTATAGAAACACCTACAAAAGATTGCAGAGAGAAATTAAAGTAGATCTTTAAAAAATGGAAAGCCATTCTGCATTCATGGGCTATAAAACTTATTATTTTGAAGATGTCCGTTCTCCCCAAATTGATGTATATATTTAATCTAATCTCTATTAAAATCTAGTAAAATCCCTGTAGTCTTTTTTTTTTTTTTTTTTTTTTGGCAAAATTGACAAGGTGATCCAAACAAAGAACCTAGAATGTCAAAGAATCTTTGAAAAAAAAAAAAGGTAGTTGGAGGACTTATACTACCCACATTCAAAGGTCTCTATGAAACTACAGTAATTATCATACTGTGGTTTTATAAAAGGAGACATATAGATCATGGATCAGAAGAGAAAGTCCTGGAGTGCCTGGCTGGCTCATCTGGTGGAGCATGTGGCTCTTGATCTCTGGGTTGTGAGTTTGAGCCCCATGTTGGGTGTAGAGATACTTAAAAATAAAATCTTTACAATTTTTTTTTCATTTTATTTATTTGAAAGAGACAGAGAGAGAGAGAGAGAGAGAGAGAGAGGGAGAATCCCAAGCAGGGTCCAAGCTCAGTGTGGAGTCCAACATGGGACCTCGATCCCACGAACTTGGGATTATGACCTGAGCTGAAATCAAGTCAGACGTTCAACCAACTGAGCCACCCAGGTGCCCCCCAAATAAAATCTTAAAAAAAAAAAAGACTAGAAAATCTCTAAATAAATGTTTCTATTTATGGTCAATTGTTTTAATTCATTTTCTGGGCAACAGTATTTATGTAAATTTTCCTGGTTATATTAACTTCTCTCAAAAGCCTTTAAAAAAAACACGCAAAATTTTGTTTTAGAGTAGTTTTAGATCCGCAAAAAAAATGCAGAGAGTTTTGTCATACCCTGCGCTCAGTTCCCCCTATTGCTAACATCTTGCTTTACTATGGTACACCTGTCATGACTAATGAACAAATATTAATACAATATTATTAGCTAAAATCCATACTTTATTTGGATTCCCTTTGTTTGGACTAATGTTCTTTTTCTGTTCCAGGATTCCATCCAGGATACCACATCACATTTAGTTGTGATGTCTCCCTAGGCTCCTCTGGACTGTGATAGTTCCTCAAACTTTCTTTGTTTTTTGTTTGTTTGTTTGTTTGTTTGTTTTACGTCTTTGATAGTTTTGAGGATTACTAGTCAGGTGTTTTACAGAATGTCCCTCACACTGAGTTATCCTACTGTCTTTCTCATTGTTTAGAGCATGGTCATGCATGTCAGGGAAGAAAGACCACAAAGGTAAAATGTTTGTCTTATCACACCATTGTCAAAAGGATACCTGTTATCAACTTGACATCACAGAGGATTTTGACTTTGATCACCTGGCCACAGTAATAGTTGTCAGGTTATTCTAGTGGAAAGTTACTCTTCAGCACCTCCCCAACCTATTCCACACTGTACTCTTTCTTTGGAAGGGAGTTACTAAACACAGCCCTCACTTAAGGAGTATAGAATTACACACCACCTCCTTCAGGTAGTCATATCTACACAACTTATTTCTGATTCCTTAGAATGGGATATTTGTCTCTTCTTACTCTTGTATTTGTTTGATCATTTATTTATATCAGTATGAACTCATGAGCACTTATTTTGTACTTTGGGTTATAATCTGATATACATTATTTATTTTGCTCTTCAAATCTTCGCAGATTTGGCCATTAGGAGCTTTTCACATTGACTCCTGTGTCATTTTCACATATTGCCATCATTTTGTCTTCAAGGGCTTTTGTACTTTCCCACAAGATCTCTTGGCTTATCTTATATTTTCCCTGACCCAGACCTAGAATCTGCTATTTCTCCAAGGAGCCCTGGTTTCTTTCACTGGAGAATGGTATTAAAAACGAAAACCTAGGGGTGCCTGGGTGGCTCAGTCGATTAAGCGCCAAACTTTGGCTCAGGTCATGATCTCACGGTTTGTGGGTTCGAGCCCCACGTCAGGCTCTGTGCTGACAGCTCAGAGCCTGGTGCCTGCTTCGGATTCTGTGTCTCCCTCTCTCTCTGCCCCTCCCCTGCTTGCACTCTGTCTCTCTCTCAAAAAGTAAATAAACATTAAAAAAATTTTTTTGACATAAATAAATAAAAATGAAAACCTAACTGCCAATCTGCATGTTGCTTCTAAGGATGACATTGTTTCTAGGCCCTCTCAGAGGACAAAGCTAGGAGATATGTGTATATATACTAACCAACATACACACATCTATAGTTATACAAATTTATATATAATGGTATGATTAGATAGATAAATAGATCATTATTTATATGAAGGTAAACATGAGTTTATACTGATATAGTGTCTCCATCACTAACTGGGTACCACATGGTTCATTCTAGCCTCCCTCTTTAATTGTAATAAACAATTGATTTTCAAAAAAAGGTGCCAAGAAATTCAGTGGGGGAAATGAGTCATTTCAACACATGGGGCTGGGGCGATTAGGTAACCACAGGAAAAATATGTATCTGTTTGTTTGTTTGTTTGTTTGTTCATTTGTTTGTTTTTGAGAGAGAGAGAAAGAATATGCAAAGGGAGAGTTAGAGAGAGAATCTTAAGCAGGCTCCACACCCAGTGCAGAACCCCATGTGGAGCCTGACCCGGAGCCTGACCTGGAGCCTGACACCTGGCTCAATCCCACAGCCATGAGATCATGACTGGAGCCAAAATCAAGAGTTAGAGGGAGTCTGATTCTCAACCAACTGAGCCATCCAGGCGCCCCCTACAGGAAAAATATTTAAAAACTAACTTAAATTCTTACAGCATTACAACAATGAACTTAACATGGGTCATAGACATAAGCGTAAAAGCTAAAATTATAAATATTCTATAAGATAACATAAGATAAACCTTTGTGCCCTCAAAGCAGGCAAAGATTTCTTCAATGTGATACCAACTGTGCAATTCATAAAAGAAAAAAATTGATAAATTGGATTTTATCAAAATAAAAATCTTCTGTTCTTCTGAAGTTACCATTAAGTGAGGAAACAAGTAAGAGACTGGGATAAAATACTTGCAAATCATATACCTAATTAAAAAAAAACCTCATAATGCAGTATTAAAAGGGCATCAATTCAATTAAAATATAGGCAAAAGATTTAAATAGACATTTCACCAAAGAAGATATGTGAATGGATAATAGGCACTCATCATTAAAAATTATGAACTGTGATTTCATGCTGAGACATAGAGGAACTTCAAGAATATTATATACATGCTAAGTCATAAAAGACCACATATTGTGGTCTGTGTGTATGAAATTTCTACAAATGGCAAATCTGTAAGGGACAGAAAGCAGATCTGTGTTTGCCAGGGGCTGGGGATGGGGTGGAGATTGGCTGCAAACAGGCATAAGGAAACTTCTGGAGATGACGCAAATGTTCTACTACTGGGGCCGTGGTGATAGTTGCACAGCTGTATAAATTTATTAAAAATTATTGAGATGTACACCTGCACAGAATGAATTTTATGGTATTTATGTTATGCCTAAATAACCTAAGAATATATAATAATGGTATGAAGCATAGTGTAGTTATTTAAACAAGAGAGTAGAGAACCGGCAGTGGAAATATACAGAAACTTGACGTACAGTGAAATGGCCTTATCCATTGATGAAAAAGGGATATACTATAAGTGGTACCAGATCAATTGTTGTCCATAAAAAAAAAATCAATTATTTTTATTTCATACTACATAAAAAGATAGTTTCCAGATGGATTAAACCCTGGAAAGTACAAAAAGAAGACTAATATTTTGGGGAGAAATTATGGGAGAATGCATTTATAACCCCGGGGTTAAGAAGATTTCCTAAACAAAACAAACAAACAAAAACCTATGAAAGAAAGATAGGCAAACTGTGAAAATTTCTGATCTTAATACAGCACAGCATAATATAAACAAGGAAAATGATGACGTCAGTGGGAAAGAAGATGGGCAATGCTGATTTCAGTTAAATCTGACAAAAGATTAGAAGGTATCAAGACCTGCTAAAAATCAACAAGAAAAAGAAAAACCCAAAAGTGGAAAAACATATATGGCCAGCTGATTTAGAGAAAGCGAATACAAACGGCCATCATATATATTAAATGATGGTAACCGTCACAAGCGATTATGAAAATGCGCATTTAAACAACCATGTGATACCCTTTCAAACCCATCCAATTAGCAAACATGAAGAAAAGTCTGATAATACAAGGCTTTGGCAGGCATGTGGAGAAATGGTAACATTCAAACACCAATGGTAGGGGTATACAAGTATTTTCAAGAGGAATTTGACCATGTTTAGTTAAATAAAACAGCAGTCTTCAGAATACAAACTTTAGAGAGATGTGAAGCCTTTCTGAATGGTACATAGACGTGAAGAAGTTTTAAAAATTAATTTCCACACTGAATTCTACACCTGAAGCTAGTATTGCACTCTATCTTAACTAACTGGAATTTAAATAAAAAATTGAAACTACAAAAAATAAATGTATACATACATACATATATACATACATACATATTAATTTCCAGAACTTTACCCTCCATATATACATTCACAAAAGCAAAGAAAAAGAAAATTGTAAAAAAAAATGTTACCTATGGTTTTGCCTTAGTTAATCCATAGGACACACTCATGTCAAAACTTAATGTTTTATCTATTTAAAATTAGAATATTAAAGATAAATGAATAGCATGCTGGCAAATACCAGTCTGTCATTAAGTGTGTTCTCTCCACATGTGACCATTGTCTGTGCTGAGGAAGGACTTGGTAAGCATTCTCATTTCCTTATGTCTTGATTCATGCCTATGTCTCCAAGATATTAACAAAATTATTTTTTTTTAACTTTAAATTTATTTTACTTATTTGGAGTGAGGGAGAGAGAGAGAATCCCAAGCAGGCTCTTCATTGTCAACTCAGAGCCCGATGTGGGGCTTGAACACTAGAACCATGAGATCATGACCTGAGCTGAAATCAAGAGTTAGTCGCTTAGCTCACTGAGCCACCCAAGCGCCCCAACAAAATTATTTAAAGCACATGATAAGGTAGAAGTATTTCATGAAAACTACTTGCATTTTCAAGACTTATTGAAAATAAAAAATTCTTATTTTTCCCAATCTTTACTAACTAATTGGATTAGGTAGGGTAACTTTAAGTGAAAAATTAATAGGTAATTAACAAGTATTTGTTAAGTCTTAGAAAAGTCTTTTTGGCACACTTCCCAGAAACTGATAAAATTAATAACTTGGATGAAACAACAATACCTTTCAAAGTGAGATGACTTCTCCTCATGGGCCACATATGTACACATATTCTAGCCCTCCTGCAGCCTCCAAAAAACCTAAGTTAGTCCCCACTGCAGGCTGACCGTTGCAAGCACTGCAGCGCTGATCACGCAGATTTGCAGCGAACTCACGCCAACACCCTGACAGGAGCCTAGTTATCGGAAGTTAATGACCATACTTGTGCGTGTTCACGATGGGATAATATTTTGAGGACTGTGATTTCATTTTTGGAGTGCCATTCTTTTAGAGTTGCTCAAGGAATGCTCCATATGGGCTTTTAAGTTTTTAAATTATATATTAACAACTTTATGGTGAAATATAAGCAGAATCAAAAGAGAAAAACCTCAGCCTTTTTCACCATTGAACCTCAGTCGGTTAAGTGTCCGGCTTCGGCTCAGGTCATGATCTCACGGTTTGTGGGTTCAAACCCCTCCTTAGGCTCTCTGCTGACAGCTCAGAGCCTGGAGCCTGCTAAGGATTCTGTGTCTCCCTCTCTCTCTGTCTCTCCTCTGCCTGTGCTCTCCCTCTTTCTCTCAAAAATAAATAAATAAATAAATAAATAAATAAATAAATAAATAAATAAATAAGATACAATGGTCTCTCTTTGCTTTAATATTATACAGGTATAATTTTTCATAGTTGCAATCAACGTACCCATATTATTTTAAAGCTTTATTTTAGTTAACATTACAGAATCTAGATTTTTTGCATCCCTACCTTATTTACATATTTTCAAAGAGCAATGTGATATTCAGTTTGCTAATATAGCAGATTATTTAACCAAAGAACAAAAAGTGAGATGGCTTCTAATTCTTTACATTCAACAAAAGAACTTAATTAATTTTTTGGCTAAAAAAAGCCTGTTAATAATTACTATGCCTTATCATGATTTTAATTTCAGTTTAAACACAAAAGAAGTTTAGAGAAATATATCATGTTGTTACAACAAAAGACTCCTGTTCTCATCTTGACATCTATATGAATAAGTGGGAATTAAGTTGATACTGAAATGTATTTCATTCAACTTTGTGTTGAATTCATATTCATTTATATGAACTAATTAACCAAGTCTATCTCATTTAGAAATATATTTCTAATATAATTTACCTTTATCAAAAATTTTAAGATATTTTTGTGGTCTTGAGCACTTATGTGATAGCTATAATTGTAATACTAACCCAGTACAAAAAAATTTTAGAGCCTAATGTAACAAGAAAGTAAAAAGTTTTGTTTCAATATATCTATATATTATTGGTGAAGAAAACTATGGTCGAATGATCAATAAAACACTTTCAAATATAACAGTATATTAACATAAAATCCCTTGAGGAAAATGGGGTGGAAATGTGAATTTGCAAAGTAAAAGTTACAGTGCAAAATTACCAAGCGTTAAAATAGAACCTGTTCATGCATTTTTAGAAAGATAATAGAGGGTAATATTGCTGATGTTTGTATTCCATTTAATAAATTTTAAAGACTACCTTATGGACTTTGCTTTTAAATGTTGGTACGGATCTTCCTTGACTTACCATGGGGTTACATCCCAATAAACCCACTATAGGTTGAAAATATCATTAAGTCAGGGCATCTGGGTGGCTTAGTTGGTTAAGCACTTGTTACTTACCACTTGTTGTTGATCAGCTCAGGTCATGATCTCATGGTTCATGAGTTCAAACCCAATGTCAGGCTCTGTGCTGATAGCTCAGAGCCCAGAACCTGCTTCAGATTTTGTGTCTCCCCCTCTTTGCCCTTCCCCCACTCTCACTGTGTCTCTCTCTCTCTCTCTGTCAAAAATAAGTAAACATTAAAAAAAATAATAATAAAGAAAATATCATTAAGTCAAAAATGCATTTAATACTTCTAACCTGCCAATCATAGCTTAGACTAATCTATCTTAAACATGCTCAGAACACTTACAGTAGCCTACAGTTGGACAAATTATCTAACACAAAGTCTAATTTATAATAACTATTGACTATCTCATATAATTTATTAAATATTATACTGAAAATGAAAAACAGAAGGATTGAATGGGTACAGAATGATTGTAAATATATTGGTTATTTTATCCTTGTGACTTTGTGGCTGACTGGGTCTGCAGCCTTCTGCCACTGTCCAACATCATGAGAGAGTATCCACTGCATATTGCTAGCTGGGGAAAGATCAAAATTCAAACTTCTAAGTATGGTTTCTACTGAATGCATATATATTGCTTTTGCACCATCGTAAAGTCAAAAATCGTGAGTCCAACCTTCATATGCCAGGGATGGTCTGTATTTGCAAGATACCAGCCTTCATATCTTTTGCGATTCAACTCATGTCCAAAAATTTTACATAGGAGCTTAAGATGTCTGAGGGGTTTGGTTCTAGTTTTTAGCGTAGATTTTTAACATTCTTTGGGTTTTAAAATTCTTTTAGGGCCATGCAAGCAAAAATGTGTTAGGACTACTAAGGAAGAAGATGATCATTTCTTCTGACTAAACAATTGCATTCTGGGCACAATGCCCCCTGTACAAGGAGATACCATAGGTCAGGATATTCATCATAGCACTGTTGGCAATAACAAAAACTGGAAACAAGTACTTACCAAAAGAATAATGAATGAACAAATGGTTCAAATGCAGACAAATATATGTATATCGTGGTGAAAGTAGATGATTTAGACCAATGTTACTCAAGGCACATTCTACGGACTAATGTCAGTTTGCAAACTATTCATCACCAATCTGCGTCAGGATAGTACCAAAGCTGAGAGCAAGCATTTAGAAACTTTTATAGCAACTTGGCAGAGTAATTTGTATCTGTTAAATATAATAATCAAAAGTGCGACTTGTATTTAGTACATGTTTGTTTTATTATATTTTCTAATAATCCATTTTATTGTATTTTGATTAGACAGATGGCTGATGATAGGCTGAAAATTAAAAAAAAAAAATCTTACCAGAGTTGGAGAAGCAGTGATCTTTAATCAGGTGAATAAACATGAATATGTTTGAAAAACAGAATATTGAGTGAAAAGAGAAAACCTGAAAATTATATGTACACTGTGTGGTCAATGATTTTATACATAAACATGTACATAGTCAAATGTATATTTCTCAAATAATAAAATAAAATAGTAAAATATAAACAACTCATATAGTAAAATTTGTGAGTATGTACTGAGAAGCCGTGCATAAGAATGACATATACCAACCTCTGAATAGATGCAGGCTTTCCAGAAGATGGGTGGGGAGGAGAGCAGAATCATGAAGGGGTAGGGGCTTCACTGTATCTTCAGTGTTTTGCTTCTTTTTAAAATATCTCTAAAGTAAACATGACAAAACTTTAAGATATTTCTTAAAGCTTGCTTGTAGGTATGTGGGTGTTCATTATATTGTTCTCTATATCTTCTTTTGTGTCTGAAATATTCCATACTAAAATACATAAAAGTAAATCCAAGTTGGTTTTTTTTTTTTTCAAATGCAATATAAACTGTGGATTGTTGGAAATTTTCCACAAAAGAAAAAAGAAAGAGATCTAAGAGAAGATCAAAGCTTTCCTAAGTATCTGGCAAATTTAACAGATTATGTGTCTTTCTAAAATCACCCATTGAATATCAACTGTGTGTGAAGAACCATACAAGGTATTGAAAATAGGAAAAACTATGTGTTGGGGATATAAAATAAACTATTTGGAAGAAACCTGAGACTAAAACGAGGGCCTATTGGGCCAGATGTCTTCAGATGTACTCAAAACCAAAACTGGATCTCTATATCTTAGATGGACACGAATTTACCTCAAAGGGGATAAGATTCTTGCTGTTACTACTTTATTTTCCCACATTATCATTCTCTCATATTATACTGGTCTTAGCAGTATCACTATTTTATTTTATTTTTTATTTTATTTTATTTTTTAAATTCAGAAGTTGGGCAAGCATGATCTTCATGGTGTTGTTTAACTCTCCAGGCCCAGCTGCTTCTACAGCAGCCCCAAAACAAGTGCATTTCCTTTGTGTGTCTGAAATCATCTAACACCAGCTGTCAGCCTAGAGGTTTCCATCGCTCAAGAGTACTGGGCTGCCCTATCACTGAGAGCTGGAAACGATGGGCCAAAAACAGTGATTTCCTATCCTGTTTCATTAAATTGAATGTGAAGTAAAGGGCATTTGACCTCCTTGAGAGGATGCTTTCTTTGACTTATGAGAAGTTTGTTGTTATAAAATGAAAATGCCCTCATTGGAGAGATGTAAAAAATGAAACTAAGCTGGACAGCTTGCAAATCACTTAACAGTGTGCATGTGATTTAATAATCATAGGGTCAAGGTTTCCAGAGAAAATAATTTGATACCGATTACATGATACTAAAAAACAGAGATGCTTCTGTGTGTCACTGAACAATGAGGACACAAGAAGAGCAACATTCTTCATTATGGCTCTGTCCCTCTGGGGTCTGGTCACTTCAGATATCCTTCAGCGGAAGCTTGAGCAATTAAGATGGCTGATTTCCCAGGGAAAGAGCTTTGTTAACTTAGCAGGACCAGCACAAAGGCTTAGGAGATTGTCCTAAAATACCAAGCCCTATTGGAGGGTCTGAGATTCCTCTTGCCTTAATGCACAGCCTAAATTAAAAGAGACTGTTTATCAGAACTAGGAATCCGACTGTTAAATTAATCTGAAAGAAAATGAAGATATTCTCTTGAATTGTTTTCAAGGATTTAGAAATTTGCCTCAAAGACTTTTGCAGAGACCAATTTAGAGTTGCTTTTCAGATCTGAAGAAAAGATCAGAGTCGTTTTACTGACAAAAAGAAAATGAAATGTGCCTCTGGTAGGCTTTTAGTTGTTGGCGAAATCCTCTCTTTCGTTCACTATTGTGTTTAAAAAATAAAAACTGAGGCAAAAACTCAACCTGATGGAAACATTGAGATTCAGGGTTCTTAAACTGTTTTTGTAGCACTACAGCGTGCCTTCAAAGAACCTCAAGGGCGCCTAATTCATTTCCGCCGCTTAAATGTTTATGTTAAAACAATTGCAGGAGCAGAAGAGGGTTTCAGGGAATTCCTATTCCAAATCCACGTCCTGTCCACTCACCCCCCTCCCGCAGTGGGCCCACAAGGCTGTAAGAGCAACAGGGTTCCAGCAGGCCCAGAGTCCTGTTTCCACTGCAAAGTAGCAACAAAACCACTCAAACCCTCTGCACCTCCTTTCTTCATCAATTCAGTAGGAAATGGTAAAGTATCTACCCCACTATTTTGGAGAGTAAAAACCTGAACATACGTCAAGCACATAGTGCCTAGTATAAACATTTAAATGGTAGCTGCTGTATTGTTTAATTTAGTTGGATCATAGTTCCAGCTAAAATACCTGGGTGGCTCGGTCAGTTAAGCATCAGACTCTTGATTTTGGCTCAGATCATGATCTCACGGTTCCTTGAGATCGAGCCCCCAAGTCAGGCTCTGTGCTGACAGTATGGAGCCTGCTTGGCATTCTCTTTCTCCCTCTCTCTGTGTCCCTTTCCCGCTTGCGCTCTCTCTCTCAAAATAAAATAAATAAACTTAATCAATCAATCAATCATCTTAAACAGCAATGGTGTCAACTAGAGTAACTCCCATAATTATTGGGCTTAAAATTTTGTAAATATGTATATGCATTTCAATAATGACATATAGATATGCACATTTTAAAACAGAAGGGAATTACCACAAAATGTTGAATGATTGTGAATACATGATATTTTCTCTTTGATTTTGAAAAAAATTTCCAATTTAAAAATAATTTGTCTATTTTCCAAAATTTACTTTGGTAATAAGAAAATAGAATTTCAAACAGAAATAAAAGAAAATCAGTAAGTTAGAGTTCCAGCTTTTGGTACCTATCCCTGGAATGCTTTCATTCCATGCCCCCTTAAACACCCCGGACTCTGATCTCTTTTTACAAATCCCTAGTTGAAGGACAGCTTTCAATTTGTGTATCTCAACTTGATTTCTCTAAGAAGAAATTTCCAGCTACTTCAAGACTGAAGTCTGTTCACAACAGTTCCAGGAATGGGTTTCCCATTTAATGTAACTATAACCCTTTCAAGTTTTTCTCTTGTCTGCATTAGCAACACCAACAAATACTAGAGATTAGTATTAAAGCAGCCCATCCTAGCGTTTGGTATACAAGTCAGAGAATTTGCTTTATCCACTCCATTTCTAAAGGAGTTAAGGTGCCGGGCTAACAGGTGGCCTAAGCGAGGAGATGGGAAATTTGGTTCCTCTTCAGAAACACCAAGACATTTTTTGAAACAATGGCTTCTTAGGACCCTCTCCAATCCTAATGAATCAGAAACACCCATGAAGGAAGTGAAGAGGAAGGAAGACCTGCATTTTTAAAAAATATTTATTTGTATTTGGGGGGGGGGTGTGGAGAGGGGCAGAGAGAAGGAGACAGAATCTGAGGCAGGCTCCAGGCTCTGAGCTGTCAGCACAGAGTCTGACACGGGCTTGAACTCACAAGCTGTGAGATCAAGACCTGAACCAAAATGGGAAGCTTAACCAACAAAGGCACCTCGACCTGCATTTTTTAATACCACCTAAATGACACTAGTAATTGGACAACTTGGTGTAGTTACAGTTTAGGACCAGGTAATATTAGGAGAAAGTATTTGTCTGAAATTTAACAGTTTTATACAGCTCTATTTTATATCATACGTGTTATTTACTATAATATGTATATACTACATCTATATATATGTTCTATATGTGTCATGTATTTTTAAATCTACTTGGTTGTCTCTCCATCACCTTGAGTAAATTGGAATGTCCATAATTGTTGGTAGGTGAAATAATCTTCATTCAAAAAGTTATCTTAGTTTTATTTATTTGCTCCAATATTTGGGTGGTAAGTCCTTCACAATTTCCCTTAGAAGATTTCTTTGTTTTAAGCCTATTGGTTTCCAGTAACAGAAATGCAAAGAGATTTTCTGGCAGGACACCCAGTACTTTTGGCTCCTTTCATTGGACCAGTTCTGAAGTTGAAAGGTGTTTGGAAAAGGGTTCAGAGGAAGTGGAAAGTGACTCTCTATCAAGGCATTATTACATCAGATTTATGTGAACAGCAAATGAATGTTCAATTATTTGTATGTGAATTGTTTGGCTATCTTCCAGATCTTTCAGTCCAACTATAATATCAAAGTGCTATAAAAGTATGCCCTGATCCAACTTTACTGATTTTAGGAGCTGTAATTTTGCCTTAAAGGCAACTTTTCAATCAAGTTACAGACACTAGTGTTACTTAAGAAATGGGTAATATAATAAGGAGAAATTCTCAAACACTTTGCCAATCCCTTTCTGAACAAATAAGTTCTTCTGATTTTTCTACCTAAATTATGTAAAATTTGTGGGTCTTGAAAAATGAATAAAAAATAAAAATGAAAGCAATTTTTTTTTCACTGCAGGGGGAGAGATATTGTTGAAATAGAAACTAATAGTTTCCTGTGCTCATTCTGTACTGTAAGAATGATTTGACCAGGCAAGTAACTTGCTGGACTCTGTCTCCCTGCACCTTGGAACTTGAGAAGCATCAATCCTAGTGATTCAAGTCCAGCATATTTGTTTCCAATCTTCATATTTAAAAGGTCATGTTCACTCAAATAAAAAGAAGATTCTTGAAGTATTTTATCATCCACCAAAAAGAACTCCATGGCTATATCATCGTTTTGTCAGTTGAGATTGCTCTTTAACCAGCTCCCCCCAAATTTCCAAGGTTTAAATTTGAACATTCAACTTTTCAAGTAACATATCAGTATACACTCCAATGTCACATTCTCGAAATTGTAATGTCAAAATTTCAAACAAAGGAATCATTTGAGAAAAATGAATGGTGATCCGTGGTGCCCTGGTTTGCCAGTTTTGATCGCTGTATCTTAAAAGTGATTTTAAGAGAAAAGTTTAGTTTTTTAATTACAAGATGATTTATCATGTCACTAAAGATGAGCTTTTTTCACAAGAGGAACCAAATTTGAAGAGATTCCAAGTCAATAATTGTAAAAAACCAAGTCTGAATCCAAAGATATTTTGAGTCAGAAGTATACTTCTTTGCTAAATCTCACTTGAGAACCTTTTAGAATCTGAGGATCTTGAGACAAATCAGCAGTTTATTGTAATTCCTTTCCCAGTCACATTCATTGGAGAATAAGTGACTATCCAAGCTGGGAGAGACCAAAAAGGGGACCCTAATAGCTTCAAGGCAAATGAGGGAAGGAGCAGATCAAAGAAAGTAATATAATTCCTTCCTTGATAAAAAGCTGTTACTTTTCAAAGTTGCCCCAAACCAAAGGCCTCTTGTGTTCCAATTTATTTAGAATTCCTTTTAGTACCATGCATTCAAAGAGTTCTTTCCTTCTCAGGGAAGTTTGGCTGGGGGGGGCGGGGGGGGGGGGGGGCGAGGGGAATCATATTTAATTAACTAGTCAAATGAATGAAAATTTCATTTGAAGTTAAATATTTTTGAAATATTTGGCTTAGCCCCATAATGCAATGCCCAAAGTGCCTTCAGATTTTTATTCCTAAGTGGGTTTTCAAATTCAATTAAATTCTCTAGCTTCAAAGCTACTTAAGAAATATTCTGGGCCAAAGATATTTCAGTTACCTTTAAGCCCTCTGGGGAACGCCCCTCCAAAAAAGTCAGGTCATTTATTCTTGAAACTCATAAATGTCAATGCAAACATACCCTGAAGGTTCATTTATCACATAGAGGTTGAGTGAACCTATGATTGGAAGTAAAATGAATAGTAATAACTTCTGAATATGTTCCATATTTTTGCACGCTCTGCAGTCTCTGGTATCAGTTTTCGTTTGCTACTCCAGAGCTGGAATTTATTAAGGTATATTAGGGATAGAACCCAGATTCATATTTCAAATATTTCTGCCAGTCTCCTGTGCAAAAGCAAAAAATAAGCATTCATTGATACTGATAATTCCCACCACTGCTGACAAGTTTCACTGTTTTTTTCTTCTTTTTCCCAGCTGAGAAAATATTTGCTGTTGAACATCTGGCTAAGGAATGTTGAAAGTCCAAAGGCCTGGTATATCATCTGAAATGGACTTTTTCAAGAAAAGTAACATGGAGTATTAAGCAGCTTCCCAGAAACTAATTTTCAGAGAAAATGCGTCGTGACATTTCACGAAAGTCAGAACATCCTAAAAATAGAAAGGTGGAATAAAAGACTTTGATCAGTATCGAGAGTTTATTGCAGTGTGGACATCATACGCCAACATAGGAAGTTCAACTTAGGGCTGACAGATCTGGATAGTGACTGTGCCAAGCTGGCACCAACAATGGCATCATCTGCTCATGCCTCTGCCTGTCAGGGAACAAAATGGAAAAGCTGTCAGATTCAGGATGAGAACGCTCTTTCCCACCTGTGTTAGCACTCCACTTGGGAACCAGGAGGAAAGTACACAGAGTCTCTCTTACTGATTCATCTGGCCAACCATCTAGGGTTGAGTTCAATAATTTTTTTGTGCTGAAAATATGTGTGTGGGTGGAAGGAGTGGTTGTGAGTACAATTCAGCATTGGGAGAGCTCGCGGCAAATGAAAGAATAAATTTGTACATGTTTGTGCAAACGTGTACAAACAAGCCCCTACAAATTAATATCTCTTGAGTTCCTCTAAACTTCATCTCTGGCAATTCAACAGCATAAGCTGAATCAACTCGTATAACCTCACATCCATGTGCCTTATACCAATGGGCCATATTGATTTCCATCTACTTATATCTCAATGCAAATCCTGTGTATTGATTATATTAATGTGTTTCAAAAACAAAGAGCATAAATCCTACTCATTTTACACAAGTGAGAACCACACATAGTGTAATGTGAACTCTGCAAAAGTATGGATCATATCCTAGTATCCTAAGATCCCCAAAACCTGGCAATAGCAATATTTACTGTTTGAATTCAAATGTGTCCACTTAACATACAGAATTTGGGATCTGAAAAAGAATAGAGATCATCTAGCCCAAGCTTCTCATCTACCAGAGTAAGAAACTGTGACAGAAAGTGGGATATTTTTCTAAAACGATACTAATAGCAGATTCAGAGCCCCTACCTCTTTCTACCACACTGCAAAGATGCCTTTTGGATCACTGTCATGATGATTTCTTGCCTTGTTAGCGAATAGTCTTCTTTTAGAATTTCTATCAATTTCTGAAAGTGTTAAATTTTGCCACAGTGCATTTAGTAGGACATTTATTTGTAAATCCTGAAATGCTAATAGGGAGATCATGAGATACATGTTAGAAAACTCAGGCCAACATAAGGGACCGATAATGGCCTGGTGCAATCTGGAAAGTCCCATCCCTGAAAACAGGGTTCCCAGGGAGCTCTTGCATCAGACTAAGCTCGTGTATTCTTCTCCTATTTTCTCTTTTTTTTTATTTTCTTTCTTCCTTTTGTTTTTGTTTTCTCTTTGTAATAGTTTGACAGAAACAGTTACAACACGACCAAGGAAAACTATTGTTTCAGAAATGCACAGCCCGATACCCATTATATTAGAAATAGGAATTTTAAACCTTTCTCTTGAAAAATGATCATTTCTGTCAGAATGGTGACAATTTTCTCATTTAGTTATTGCTAACTTGCAGGGTGGGAGGTGGGGTGCTGGGTGATCTTTCTCATTTTATAAAGGCAGTCAATAAATTTCTCCCATAGTGCTCAGCGATTTGGGTTGGTTTGCGAGCTCTGCTAGGGGAGGATAAAGGCATAAACTACCACCTTAGAAGCCCCATTTATGTTGTCCTTTCCCGAAAGGTCTTACAGATTATTCACAGCCAAACAGGAGAACCACAGCAGGCTGATCCAGTTCCTGTTTTATCGGTCACTTGAACTCCTGGATTCAATTTTCCTTGGTAAGTCCTGTTTGAGACCCTGCATTCCTACACACGGGCTCCCATTTTCTCATTTTCAAAATGAACATAAAATGGATGATTATTAACAGGACCAAAGAACTGGGAACGATGTTAACCTCTTCCATGTAACAAAACCAAAAGCAAATAAGCAAACAGAGGCCCCAGCCTGTGGGAGGAGGGTCACTACCACCACTAGATGACAGCCTTCTATCCCCTGGAGTCCTGTATTATTCAGAGACTTCTTTGGACTATAATAAATTAGTTTGACAAATTATTCCTCTCACCAGACTTATCCATTCTCGACCTTTCTGAGAGGGGTTTTAGCAAAGGAAGCTTTGTCTGCAAGTGACATGCTGAAGGCATCTGTTTAACAGATTCATTTCTTTAAGGGTCTGTGAAGGCTGCTTTCATCAGGATAGAGTGTGGGGGGCACCACGTTCTTCACTCTCTCAGAGCTCACACGCCATGTGTCACCGTCAGTCTTTCCATCACATTTCTGATCTGTCCTTTCCCTGCCCTCTGGAGTCCCATGTCTACTCCCAGAGGGATGGCTCAGCCTCCATCACATCCTGTTTTGCAGAACACATACCTGCCACTCAGATATTTCACAGTTGCATTTTTCTTCTATTTAGAGGAAATCCATTTCCCCAAGATGATAAAACAAAAGCTAATACATTTTAATCAATAAACGTGTTACCATATTTCCCCTCAGCATAATCACTAAGATTTATTTTTCATCCTACAGGAGATGAATCGCAAGCACATCCATTTAGCAGACTCTTCAAGAAGGCATTGCCATAAATACTGGGCGGGGTGGGGGTGGGGGGATAAAAACTGGATTCTATTTGTCGACTTGCCCTCTTCAATCTGTTCCTCACAATGCAGCTAGAGTCATTAGACCCCAGCTGAAAATGCCTGAATAATTTGCCACACTTCTCATAATAAGCCTCAGTTCCTTAGCAAGATGTGTCACACATCTTATGATCTGGCTTCTACCTCCCTCCAGGACCAGTATTATCCTTCATGCACTATCCCACCTTCCTTGCAATTTGTGCATCAACCACACCATAATGCCTTTGGTTCATCTCAGTTTGCCTTACGTAATGACATACCCCTCTAGGGTATGTCACCTAGGGCTGCCTCTAGCCCTGCCACCTCTAGGGCTTTAGGCACACAGAGTCCTCTGCTTGCAACATTCTTTCCCCCTCTGCCCTCCTCCTCCTCTGGGTGGTTCCTAATTTTTTTTTTTTTTTTTTTTTTTCCATCTCAGCTACCATTGCCTTGGGAAAAATCTCTGGTCCTCCAAGACTGGACTAAATGCCCATCGCTCAATCAATTCCATTGCACCAATCAATTCAATTACAATGATCTTTTTTCTTCTCCTATTTTCCCTCCACCACTCAGTAGTCATTATAAGTAATCTAATAAGCCATTATAGGCCCGGCATCTACTAAAATATGTAATAATTTATTAAATGGTGAGTCTATTACTGTAAAATAAAAACTTTACCTAGTGCCCTACTTATTATTCTCAAAGAGTTTGTAATTTAGTTGGAGCACTGATAATTCATCTGAAAAATCGTTCAAAAAAGAAATGAAGCCCATGAGAATGAGATGCAAATGATACATGCGTTTTTACAAATTACTATTGCAGTTCATAAGGATAAGGCATCACAAACTATTGGCCAGGGGGGCTTGTGTGGAGCTGAGATCACACCTAAACTGTGAAAGCTGAAAGAGAACAAAGGGAGGCCTGGAGTACCAACAAAAAGGTCCAGGTGGAAAAGCATACCTTTAAGACACATCAACAAACGATGATTAGCTGGTTAAATCTAGAAAGAAGGAAAGGATGAATTTCATGGGACAGTTCATTAATTTAAGCAACACACGTGTGTTAGATGCCAGGCATTGCTCTCAGTGCCTGGGGTAGATGGGCAAATCAAAGACAATGAACTCTGGCCTCATGGAGTTTGCCCTCTAGGGCAGGGATGAACCCAACAAATATATACAGGTCCATAATCCCTTCATTGCAAAACAAAGTCTAAACAGGTTTAATTATTGGCATTTTTTCCCTGAATTTATTTGTCAGTAAACCTGGTCTGAACAGAACAGCTGTGTGTAGTCTTTATTCTAGTTGATACGCATATTGCATATTTCTAGGTATTGCTTCAGAAATAGTCATGTATTTGATAACAGAACTTTGCTAAGGATGAGATGTAATACATGGTGTGCATTACATTCTCTAGTAAAATCTGAAAAAGGATAAATTCTGAAATGCATCTGGGATTCCCAAGGGTTTGGGACAGGGATTGTGGATCTCAGAGTGTTGTTAGGAAGAGTGTCATGGGAAAAAGGAAATGTGGAACAGGGGAAGGGAAATCCAGAGGACAGAAAGGTGGGAAGGGAGCTGGGGCAGTATTGAATAGGGTGGTCAGGGTACACCTCATGAGGAAGAAGAGGCCCCTTCACTTACAGAGCTGACAGAGTCAGCCAAGCAGATATCCAGGGCAGGAGTGTTTCATGCAGCAGAACCAGGACACCAAAGGCCCAGGAACCTCAGGAACACCTGGGACAGCTGAGGAACTGTGAGGAAACAGAGACATGAGCAAGGAGGAGAATAGAAAAGATTAGAGGAGTGCTAGGTAGTCAGATCACATAGAATCGCTAAGTCACTTCAGGGCTTTGAGTAGAAGAGTGACATGATATGACCTACTTTTAAAGCACCATTCCACTTCCTGTATTGAAAATAAGCTATAGAAAACAAAAAGGTAGAGTCATAGAGACTAATTAGGAGGGTTTTGCAGTAAGCCATCTAAGATGATGGTGATTCAGACCAAAGTAGTGGTAATGGAGATGTTGGGAAATAGTCAGATTCCGGATAGATTTTAGAGAAAGAGCCAATAGGGTTTCTTAACAAATTGGATGTACGTATGAAAGACAGGAGTCATGGGTGACTCCAGAATTTGGGGCCTAAACAATCAGAAGAATGAAGATGTTACCATCTAAAATGAGAGAAGATCAAGTTGCAAAGGGTTTTGAAGGGACTATTGGGAACGGTTTCACTTATGTTTCGTTCGAGACATCTGTTGGACTTCCAAGAGGTGATGTGGAGTAGGAAGTTGAACATACAAGTCTGTAGTTCAGAAGAAAAATCTGGCTTGGGTATAAATTTGGAGATGATTAACATAGCATTGGCTTTTGAAGTCATGTGACTAGATGAGACCCATAAGGAAGTAGATGTAGCTAGAGAAACGACATCCAAGAACTGAACCTTGAGAAAGGCAGAAGATGAATACAGAAAAAAAAAAAAAATACTGGTAGGCAAGACATACATGTGTATCCATACAATTGAGAATTTAATCCCAATACCAGCCTTTGCAAGTAGTATAGAACTTAAAATAGTGTAAATGAGTCCAATAATCCCTAGACATCGGGTTGAGAGATGTAAATAAGACATCTTAGAAAATGAACATACATTTCCTGATTCTTAAAATATTGGCTGGGAATAGAAACAAGAATTTACGAGAGTAATGCAGCTCTCCAATGCCTAATGTATTCCTGGCAGGATTCAAATCAACATAAAAGCATGTCATTCAGACCTAATTTTTATTCCCACAGACATGAAAGAAATATAATAAATGCTTTCCATTACTATAATAATAAGTATCAATTATGGTAACAATGGTGTTTGCTGCTGCGGAGAGAGCTAATATGCAGGCTTTAAAGGGTTTCAGGCAGTATTCCGAGTGCTTTATGCTTGTTAAATCATAAACTCTCACTGCAGCTCTATGAAATAAATAACATTATTACCAAAGAGGCTAAGAATGCTGCCCAAGACCATACAGCTGTGAGTGGAAGAACTTGGATTTGAGCTCCAGCACTTTGACCCCATAATCCACTCACTTTACCATCATGCTAAATTTCTTCCTAGAATAAACCCTTGTACTTTGGCATCCAATTGCTATAATGACTTCTGAATGTGAAACTTTTCCACGGTAATCTGATGTCAAAGCATACAACTAAGGACATCTAGGATTGGCATCAGAGAACACAGACTCAGCTTTACCCTCTTCCACTCTCCAGTCATGTGCCCTGACTTAACAACATCATAGCCTTTAACCTGATCTTTCCTATACAAGCATGTCTAGGATGACAGTGGCACCTGCTTCAAACCACTTGCAAGAGTTTAGGGCAAGTATATATGAAAATAGTGCTCTGTGTTATAAAGCGTACATACAAGTTATTTTCTAGCGTATGACATATGGAAGGAAATTTGGGGAGAAGAAAATCTCTTTTGTTGTAATGACACTGGCCCAACTCTACAAAGTGACAAGGTGCAATTCCCAGTCTTACAGTGGGGAAGGCTCATTTTGTTATAGTTCTCCCCAGGGGCCACATTTTGGTCCCTTCCCTTCCCTTCTTCCCACTCCCCTTTACTCCATTCACAAGCTGCTCTAATTATCCATTATGCCTCTGACCTGAAAAGGCAAGGTGCCAATTTTGCTTAGCTACCTATGCTCAAGATGGCTCCGATGACAAGCCTCTGAGCTGGAACCTGTGAAGACTTCAGTGTTAAGCTGCTTGCCTAGATTATGTGTCTTAAAATCTTCCAGGCTAACAAGAGCACAATGATTTTTGAGAAAGGGAAACTGTGACAAAGAGTTCCTTAATACGCCAACAAATCTTTGTAAAGTTGACTTTGGGCATCAAGGAATTTCTTCTTCTTTGAAAATTTCACCTGAAGGTACTTCCTATTTGTTCTGGTTACCAGGTCACTGAGAAAGCTGTGTGCCATTGCTTCAAGGTGTGAAATGGGAGTGAAAATGTCCTCTTGTTGAGAGCCAAGATGTTTAATAAGGATTTTCAGAAGCCACTCTGCAAGACTAAAAGCTGTGAAATTGACTTAGACTGACAGCCAATGACTAAACTTTCATTCTCTGCTCTGATGAAAGTTAATTCATTTTTTACAAGATTAGCATGGAGTGAAATCTCTGGAGATAAATGTGCAAAGCAACCAAGATTGCTTAACTATCTTAGTCCTGCTTAGTCCTGCTTAACTATTATTAGTCCTGCAACCTGTGCAAATACTGTCCATTACTCCCAACCTTACACCATGATCCGAAATTCTGCATTACTTTTCTGTATGGGATCGCATCGGGGAAACTCTTAGACACAGAATCACAGAATACAGTGTCACTGCTACTGAAACGACACTGGCTTTTGGTTTTATCCAAGGCTGTAGTCCACATCACCTTTGCCATGAGCACCTGTTTGAGGTCTCACTGATATCACAAATTCATGCCATTTCTAAGAGAACAGTCTAGAGGGATAGGAGAAATTATACAGGAAAGAAACATCTTTTTTCTGTCTGAAATTGCTGGGGAAAAAAATTAAAAATAGAAGTAGAGCTTGGTTTTCTGTTGATGAGGCTTTGAAACAGGCTAATATGTTGAGGGGCAATTCTTTCAGTAAAGCTCCTAAACACTGAATTTGAGAAAAACAAATGATCCAATTATCCCAACCAAAGCTTTAAGACACCATCTGGCTCAGTTGGTGGTAAGACATTAAAGAATCCTACCAAAAAAAGCTGAGTATGATAAAATGCAATCCTATGAAGAGGAAAGGGCTGCTAAAAACTTATAAGCTCCTTTTCCATATTTATCAAGCTTGAAAAAATCAAATCATAAATAATCTTTAAACTGTTCCTCAGAGATCTAATTGTTAATTTCTTAACTAGCCATCAAACATATCCTTCCTCAAATACAAATTTGGAGTGTGCTTTTTCCAATAACAAACAGAATGTTCTCAGACATTCACTGGAAGGCATGTCAGTAAGAGCAAAGGCAGGATTTTAATAAAATAATTGGAGTTTTTGATATCCACTTAGGCCTATCTTTGTTTCATTGACCTATTCAGATTCAGATCTCTAAAAGACTTTGAAAGTACTCTCTAGCCCTCCAGCCCCACCTTTCAACCCCACTTTACATTTATAAATTTAGTGTGGTGATCCACTTTTCTGCCAAAAGAGAATCTAGAATCCTCTTAAATTCTTCTTTTTTTTTTACTTTTTAAAACAGCTTTATTTAAATATAGTTGGCATACAATCAACTGTGCACAAAATATACAATTGTATAAGTTTTCAAACATATATACACAAAGAAAACCATCGCCAAAATCATAATGAAAATTTCTATTCCCCCTAAAAGTTACCATGTGTTTCTTTTTAATTCCTACCTTCTTCCTTACTATGTACCTCCCTGTCCTGAGGCAACCACTGATCTGCTCTCTGTCACTATAGATTCATTTGAAATTTCTAGAATTTTATATAGACAGAATAATACAGTATGTTATTTATTTTGTCTGGATTCATTCATATATCATAATTATTTTGAGATTCATTCATGTTGTCAAGTTCCTTATTTTATTGCTGAATGGTATTCTATTGTATGGACATATTGCAATTTGTTTATCCATTTACCTATTTCCAAACATTTGAGTTCTGTCCAATTTTGGATGATTTGAAATAAAACTGCCATAAATATTTGTATACAAGTCTTTGTGTGGACCCGTGCTTTCATTTCTCTATGAAAGAAACAGATATCTATGTTAAATATGTATGAGCAGAATGGCTAAGTCATGTGACAGGCATATGATTAGGTTTTTAAGAGACTGTCAAGTTATTTACCAAAGTGATTGTACAATTTTATATTCCCACCAGTCGTGTGTGAGAGTTCCAGTTCCTCCATATCCTCACCAACTCTTGGTATGGTCAGTATTTTTTCACTGGAGCCATTTTAAAGTGTGTGTTAGTGTCTCATTATGGTGAAGCGTGAATATCCTACTGCAATAGACATAACTTTGTGTCATTATCGAGTTGGAAAATACACCCATGCAAGTCCTTTGAGTATAAATCCAGCTGCCATGGGTACATGGCACCTTCAGGGCATTTGATCCCTCTGCTATAAGACCTCCTAAAAGCTTTTCTCTTCTCATATTGTACTTACCCTGCCTCTCAGCTGCTGTTCCCTTTACCCCGCTGTTTTTCTATCTCTCAAATGGAAAAGTGTTTTATTTATTATCCTGCTGTTTAATCTGTGCTGGGCACATTTCTGCATCAGCATATCTGGATTCACCTTTTTTCAGAGCTGCATAACATTTCATTCTCTGGAGGTCCTTTAATGGATATAATCACTCCCTGTGAACATTTCAATGGTTCCCATATTTCTCCTACTAGACAAGTCTTATTTGTGCCTTTTTCCATACAGGAACATCTTGTTAGGAAAGCACCATGCATTTGTTATTGGTACTGTTGTTGCATGTTCTAGAGAGCACTTCCTTTTTAGTTATGTCTTCACTTTCCTAACCTCTCATTCCATGTATGTTCCCCACATATAAAGAGACACCACTTAAATCCTCTAAATGAATGGCCAATCTGCTGGGTGGTAAGAAGAAAAAGCATCCAACCAAAGGGAAATGAATAATCCCTGCCATACCCTGCATTTCTGTAGCTCCCGCCCTACTTCCATGAGAGGCATTGTAGCTTAATGGGAAAGGCTTAGAATCAGATATAGGCTTACAATTCATCCCAGCCTATAACTATCTTTGCCTCCTCCAGTAAGTCACTGTAATACTCAAAGTTTTGTCTTCTACATTGTTGGTGGGATAATTGTGTTGCAGGATTTTTTACCACAATACCCTGGATTTGTTGTCTCTCCACTTTGAAGAATGAAGAGGTAGACACGAAATGAACAGCAGGCAAAAGTTTATTAGAGTATAAGATTAGAAAGGAAGAATAGTAGGAAAGCTCTCTTTACAGAGAGGGGACATTTGAAAGTGAATGTCCAAGGACAATAGGCAAGGGTCATTGGTTTATAAGGTTCTGGTCAGCCCTCTCCCTTCCCTTCCCCCTTGCTCCTTCTTAGGTTCTACCCTTATTTGCTTGATAGCTCTAGGCGTTGGTTGTCCATTCCTGATTGGCTTGTTTCCATTGTATGAGGTGTGGTTTATGACCTTACTTGGGTCTTTTGCTAAATTCCTGAGGGGAAACCTGAGGGGGAGTATGTGGGGGTCTGTTACACTCTTAGGAGGAACCTTACACCTGAGAGGGTTTGCTGTGGTCGGACACTCCCAGCATTGTTCCAAAATACGTGGTTTTTTTCCCCACCCAGAGACCTCACATTCGAATCTTACCCTCTCTGCCTACTGAATCCTATCTTCTCCTATCATAATTGGGGTGATATTCAAATAAAGAACATCCCATATTACCCAGGTACAGAACGATCACAAGAGATGTTGATGTGGGTACTAGAATAAGTACTGGAGGCACTCACTGAGGTAGGCATCAGCCCTTTGGTGGCCAGACCCTGGAAAGTTGGAGGGATACCCAAGTTCTTAGGAAGTTGGATGGAAGAACATATGCGAGTAGCTCAGGGCAGCCGTTATATGTAACTGGTACAGAATAATATTTTAACTACCACTACAGTCCACTCATATCCAATTTCAGAAGAACATCAATGCAAAGCATTGTACCTGAAACTCGGTAGGAGCTTAAACATTACTTCTTTCTCTATATATTTTAAAACTCATTTCTTCTATACTTCTTTCATTAGCTGTGTTCTAGACATAAAATTTGGGTTTGTCATACTTCTAGCATAGAATCGTGGGAAATCAAATAGCTATGTCCTGGTTAAGGAGATTATAGGGAACACATTACACTGCTTTCTGGCCATGCTGCAAATAGCTGACCAGTATCTAGTTAACGTGTATTTAGGGGTTGGGTCCTGCCTGTGCTCATGAATTCCTTAGACCATGTTATTTATGAAATATTTTATCTTGTTCTCCACCCTGCTTTCAGCATCTGCTCTTTTGTAGTGTTGGGAACACTTTTTTTTTCACGCTTTCTATACATTCTTATAGGCATGTAGCCACAGATATATTGTGCAATGTTTTCCCTATAATGTATGCCTAACAAATAAGGGAGATTGAGAGCTCAGAAAAACTTCCCTTGGCCTCCTTTTCACCTCTCTTGACTTGCATGGAGTCTTGAGTAATCCTTTCTGCTGTCTTCAGCTTTGCTGGACAGAGTTGAAAGCTGAACATGCATAGAATAGTGTCTTCATGGAAAGCATTCTATTATCTTTCTGATGAAAATGTTAATATCAGTTTTTAATTTCTATAGAAAACCAAATCTATTACCCATGCAAAAGAAATTATATTTGACCCATTATCTCTCTTTACTTCTGTAATCAGTAATACTCATGAATAACTACACTAGGGTCTTATATTAGGCCAGTGTGAGCACCCTATGTCTTTGTGTCAGCGAGGAATAGTAGCTATGACAAGCAGAGTGGCCAATTCCAAGGTGAGAAGAAGGTCCTTGGGTATGGTGCAGTTAAAATGAAGGCCCATTTATCTCTGCATCCCTCAGCACCATGCTTGGGCAGAAGGGGGCACTCAAGAAAATACTTGGTGGGGGCACCTGGGTGGCTGTTGGTTAAACATCTGACTCTTGGTTTCAGCTCAGCTCATGATCTCACAGTTTGAGCCCCGAACTGGGCTCTGTGCTGACAGCCCAGAGCCTGCTTGGGATTGTCTGTCTCCCTCTCTCTCTCCCCTTCCCCACTCATGCTCTCTCTCTCTCTTTCTCTCAACAATAAATAAATAATCATTTAAAAAGAAGAAGAAAAGAAAAGACGTGCTGTACTGAAGTGAATCTAGGATGAACCTTGGTAGAGAAAAGATACTAATTGGGATGACACTGCCTATCTCTCTAGCTACAGAGGGGCCAAGAAAAACTGGAATGAGACCTAGGCAGAAAAGAGCAGTAATAAGAATAACACAGAACAAACTAGTAAATCATCGTACTGCGCTATAAGGTCTATGTTCATCATGACCTATGAAAGCAGATGTCCTGTTGAAAACCTACTGGTGCCAACAAATCTGCATTCACATTCCCTCTCTTGCATTGTCTATGTCTTCATAAAATCAAATCAATGCAAAGATCCAAGCCCCACAGATACCCTTGAAACTCAGTGTTCATCATTATGGTCATAGGAATGGCATCAATAGTTAAGTATCAACATAGAAACAAAATGAGTGGTTTTATTCATTTAACCTCTGGCAATGCTCCTGTTATAATCACTTTCCCCTTGTAAGGAGTTTTTCTCTTATTCCCAGTAACTCTGACTCCTCCTAATAGCTCTTGCTTCTCTAATTAGGCACGTTTCTTACTTCATGTCTAATGTGGGCTTCCATTGTCTCAACTAATAGGTTTTAATATTTGAAATTCTCAGTTATGTTTGTTTTTCTTGGCCTTGTTCCACAAAAATCAATCTTTCTTTGTGTTGTGTTTGCTGTTGTAGTAAAGGCTGAGGCAAGACCCAGGTCGCCACACAGAGATGAGCCAGGCTTGGGATGTGGCCTCTGGCCAAAGGAGTCCAGGTGTTTTGAATTAAAAGTGGAATGAAGTGTACTCCTGGCGTGGGATTCTCAGATCAGAATGAACTTTGCGCTAATGAAGTGAGAAATGACTGTGTCCAGAAAGGTTAACTGAGTGGTTTCTGCCTCCAAGATTGCTGTGCCTGACTGGAGAGCCCCTCATTGTTGGGCATCCAAATGACCTAACTCTCTTCTACTGCTATGAAAGTGATTCTCCAGGCCTCCTTCTCTAACCCCTTTTCCTGGTTCTCAACTCACATGACCTAAGGGATGGGAATATAATAGGAAGCTGGCTACTCTCTAGACATCCCAAACTCCAGGAAAGGGATAAAAGGTTTTCAAGCACTTGGAAATAAAACATGTGGATATAAATGGTCTTCAAGGAGAACATGTTGAGTACGAGCATATGCATTGTCTCAAGGGTATCATTATGCCCATCTCATAGCTAACAGAACCGAAACCGAAGAGATTTTCCCAAGGTGATTTTCCCAAAGATGATAGTTAATTGATGGTTCAGCTTAGAATAAAAACAGATTTCCTAGTTGCAAAACTATGGTCTCTCATCTTCTTTCCCCTCCCATTACTCCTCAAAAACCTTTCTGATTTCTCTGTTCTTTAATTCTCAAAACAATAACAATATGAAACGTGCACATTTAAAATCACCCTAATTTCCTCATGACAATTTTTTTGGCATAAGCTTTTGTAAAAAGCTCTACTGTGTGTAGGATACAAGTAGTTATATAAAAGATTGTCATACCAATAGTAAATATGACCCATACCAGAATACGGGCAGCAGAGTGCCTTTAACCACACATCATATAATTATGAAAGTTACCGAAGACCTCCAATGGGACAGGCTCCAAGGGCTCCATATATACTAATTTGCTTACTCTTAAAAGAACCCAGTGGGGTATGTACTGTTATTCTCTTGATTTTATATTGTACCATAAGTGAGTCATAGAGCTGGGATTTAAACCTAATTGGCCAATTTCCAAGTTTGCATACTAAGCATTCTACTTTATGCAGATTTTTAGTATTTTGTAAATAAAAATAGACACCAATGTCCCTTCTCCAGAGAAACACATTTTCATTTCTTTCTATCCAACCAAGAAATGCTAAGATAAAAATATAAAATACTATGCATGAGATTCTTTCTGAATCTCTACCTACTCAAATTCTGTCTATAATTTACCTCCCATGAGCATTTAAATGGACATATGTAAGTTAATGCTTTATATTAAACCATGGTGAGAGTCAACTTTAGCTAAAATTCTTGAATACGCTTTAGCTGTATTCCTTGAATAAAACAGAAGAGTCTGCAAAAATGTCAGGAGTTCCATGTTATTCATATTTCATAAATATTTTCAAAAGTTATTCTTATCCTTTGTTAAACTAATTCTGTCACTCTGTTGAATAACATACAGAATTTAATATTAGCTTGAATAAAATTTTAGCCAGAAGCTAAATACCTGGTTTTCATATTTGGAACAGTATCATTTCTCAATTTTTTTTTAACATTTATTCATTTTTGAGGGACAGAGAGAGACAGTGCCTGAGTGGGGGAGGAGCAGAGAGAGAGGGAGACACAGATTCTGAAGCAGGCTCCAGGCTCACAGAGCCTGATGCGGGACTCGAACTCGCTGACCCTGAGATCATGACGACCTGAGCTGAAGTCAGACGCTTAACCGACTGAGCCACCCAGGCATCCCAGAACAGCATCATTTCTATATCCTATCACTGTTTGTATTAACTAACTCGTTAAAAAGAATTATGGATTATAAACTCTGGGAACTCACCCAAATTAAAAAAAAAAAAAAATAGGCCATTCCCTTGAGAGGTTAAATTATTCATTTAGGGAATTACTCAACAAAACCATCCTCTATACCCTCAATCGCACTATTAATTAAAATGAAACCTACAATGTTCCAGAAGAACAACATCATAATTTTGTTCTCATGTTTGCAGACTATGGCTCTGGTGGTGTTCATGGAAAAGTCCTTTATGTTTGACGGAAGCTTATAAAAGTGAGATTAGTTTTTCACTGGTTCCTGCAAATGGCAAGCATTTCATTTCAGTTTTACTGAACAGTTACCACTGGTAATGACTAATGCTCATGAAGAGGGAAAATTATCCTCTGACTTGCAATTTTATTATTTTTTTGAAAAAATTGATTTTTCATTTGGGCAATTTGAAACCACTTTTCAAGATGCAAAAATAGATTTCCTATTATGGGTTGGGACCTTAACAAACTAATAATGATGACCTAATTCTGGAGACACTGGTTTGTAACCCTATATGAATTTTAATGATTTTAGGGACTTATGCAATAAAGGAGAATCAAAGACATGATTTAAAGAATGAAACTATTGGGGTGCCTGGGTGGCTCAGTCGGTTAAGCGTCTGGCTTCGGCTCAGGTATGATCTCACAGTTTGTGAGCTGAGCTGTACTGACAGCTCAGAGCCTGGAGCCTGCTTCAGATTCTGTGTCTCCTCTCTCTCTGCCCCTCCCCTGTTCATGCTCTGTCTCTCTCTCAAAAATGAATAAACATTTTAAAAAACTTTAAAAAATAATAGTAAAGAACGAAACTATTGGGGCGCCTAGGTGGCTCAGTCAGTTAAGCATCTGACTTCAGCTCAGGTGATGAGTTCACAGTTCGTGAGTTCAAGCCCCATGTGGGACTCTTTGCTGGCACTCAGAGCCTAGAGTCTACTTTGGATTCTGTGTCTCCTTTTCTCTCTTCCCCTTCCCCACTCGTGCTCTGTCTGTCTCTCTCTCTCTCTCTCAAAAATAAATAAACATTAAAAAATTTTTAAAAATGAAGTATAAAGAATGAAAGTATTGTTCTATTTGTCAGTTGTCTGTGCTTATGCTACTTATACCTGTAGAAAATTCATCTGCTCCTTGTCTGTATGGAGTATAGGCAGAGTAATATAAATCACAGCCTTTTGTATTATCTTCTTCTTGTGATATTTTATTAAGCAAATGGATGAATCCACATAGACATAGTAAAGCTCCATATCAGTTTCTATTGAGAAACATGGTGATTAGAGAAGACATTGCAAATATAATTATACTCTTTGTCTCCAAAATGAAAGTCCCACTTGATACAATGGAAAGAATAAAACTTTTTGAAAGTCAGATTTGAGTGTCAGTCAAGGCTCCTCAACTTCCTAATTCTGTGACTTCTAATGAAGAGTCTAACCTCCTTGAACTTCAGTTCCTGGACTGGATTACTTTTACTTGTCCTCCCAGATGCATTGTCCACACCTCCACCCTGTTTTCTGTCTTAGGTAGCTGACCTCCTGTGTCAATGACTATGTCGTCAGATGTCTTTGCCCACTAGCTTCCCCTCTAGTTTGGCTACGGGGAGTCTGACAGGAGATTGGAGGGAAGTGAGGTCAGTGTGTCCTTTCCATCTCCCTTTCTGCTTCCCCTCTGGTCAGCTCTGTCATTTGATTAAAGATCACATTTCTCAAGGCATCCTGCTCGACCAGTCTCCTTCCAGGGTCCAGGGTGGCCTTTCACTTCCTCCTCTTGTGCTTTCAGCCTGGGTGTGGGAACAGCTCTGTTATGACAAGCCCTGGGAGATCACACTATCCCCTGTGGGTCCCTCATCATGAGGACACATTCACACAGAGTCCTTTTTTAAAGCCATCCTTGCTTAATCCTAATTGGAGAGTCTCATCTGCCTCCTGCCAAAACCCTCACCGATACAGCTCCCCAGCCCATATAAATGGGGATAATCATCCCCAGGGGTATTATGAAGGGTGAAAAGATGCATGCGTGCAGGGCCAGGCACTTCGTTGGCATTCAGTATATGCCATTCAGCTGACAATTCTTTGGTTCAATTATAAATTTTCATTATGTGCAAAAGCGAATGTGCTATATGCTATGGGATGGATCATCAGATTTCTCAGTTTAAAAATTGGTGTGATAGCTCTGTGTTAACAAAGACTTGAGTAATAAAATGTTGGAAACTCAAGAGGAATTCTACTTCACCGCTAGTCAAGCATTTTGTTTCCTGATCACACAACGCCCTGTTACATAAATGGATTCTTACTCACACAGGCTGTCTCTGAGCAGGTACATGAAATGAAGAAAAATCACTCTACGAGAAATATCTCGATATCAGTAACATCTCACTATTTGCTTCAGTAACATCTTAGTATGTAAGTACCATGTAGTAACACTTTCATGTAAAGTAACATCTTATTAAAGGAACTGGGTATTCCTTCTGCTCAGGAAATATATGGGTTTTTAAAAGATGATTTCTGGGCACACCTGGGTGGCTCAGTCGGGTAAGCATCCGACTCTTGATTTTTGGCTCAGGTGGTGATTTCACATTCGTGAATTCAAGCCCCACATCGGGCTCTATGTTGACAGTGCAGAGCCTGCTTTGGATTCTCCCCCCTCCCCCCACTCTCTGTTCCTCCCCTGCTTGTGCTGTCTCTGTGTGTCTCAAAATAAATAAATAAACTTTAAAAATATATGATTTCTGACTTTGGAATCCAACCATGCTAGATCTATTTTATTTCAAATCAAGTTAAGCATGTTTTATTGATTTATCATTTTATAGCAAAGGAAATATATAAAATTTCCCTTTTGTACATCACATGATTTAGTCAACCAGTTTGCTAGGTTTTGCAAGCACTGTCACTCATTTATTCTTTCTTATCTATTTAGCCCACATATCACATATTTCCAAAATTTTTTATATATTTGGATTCACCTAGCATACTTGATAATCACGTTTATAACTTTATAAATCATTCTGACTCTTAGAACCACAATTTAAATTATTCACTACACATGATTTGGTTATAGTAGCTCAAGAAAACTATTTACTATCTTCATTTCAAACACGAGACTGATTATGATAATCACTTGAAGGAATTATGTTTAAATAGACTAGATATTTGAAGAACTCTGAATTGGTATGTATCCTCTGAGCTGAAAAGGAACATTTTAAAAGGGAATTTCAAAAAAGAGGGAAACATTCATTTTGTCTCTAGGTCAATGGGAAAGAATACTCCTTTGTACTACACTGATACAAGAGTAGATAAACATCTATCAAGCCCTTTTGTGTGAGCTAAGAATGGTACTACGCATTTTATATCTATTATCAAATGCAGTTTTTATAGCTCTATAAAGGGGATTGCTTGTGCTTGCATTTATTTGAAAACCTAAGCAATGTTGACTTAACTAAATAAAAAAAATTTTTAAAGGATTTGCCAGTCAGCCAAGTCCCACTTGTCAAAGTCCTTATTCAACACACCCCCTCCCCCCCTTACATCTCTTGCAGTATGGTTGTTACTGCAACATGTTTGTTAAATGTAGTTATATAGCTACGTGTGTTGCCAACATCACCAAATCTGCAGTTCTTTCAATTAAGAAAGAATGTAGAATGGGTACTGGTTAGGCAGCCAGCTGCCTCTGTCACAGGTAAGTACTATTGTTACCTCCATTTTACTGATGAAGAATTTAAGCCACTTGCCTTTGGCTATACCACTAGAAAGCGATGTCAGTGGTATTGCTAAGACTCTATTAGAGTCACTCTATAGGGTGGCCATTGCCACTCTATATGGATTTGTCTGTGTTATTCTCATGATTGCATGCTGGTTAAACATTTATGGGAAAAGTTCTTATTCATATTCTGAAGTGGGAGTGTTTCTGTTCTCATCAATGATATTTTGGTCATTTGGCTAAGGCATTATTATCTGCCAGATGTCTACATTATCACAAAAGTAACTTTTCCCTTTTGTAATTAGTAAGTGATCTAAGGTGTGATATTTTGAGACTGTGAAAATACTATTCCTTTCACCCATGATTTTAGCATATGGGATGATTCTTACCTGAATAAAATTATTACAATTATGATTATAATTGTTATTCATTCATTTCACATTTATTGTTAGTATGCTATAAAGACACACTTTTTAAGTTTTGTATTTTTAAATTGTTTAATACCATCATAGATTTATCAAATTCAACACTGTTATTCATTTGGATGCTCAAATTTCCCCAAATTTGGCCAATTTGAACCCCCTTTAAGCTATTCTCATGTCCTTTGGATAGGTCCCCATCAGTTTTTGTGCAATTTATTTCTTCTATACTCATTTTGTACTTTGCTTGTGTTAGTTCTGGAATTTGTTGTTTCTCCAAAGATCCTGTGGTTTTTTTTTTTTTAACTGGGAAATGATATTCACAAACCAAAATGGGGTCTCCAGATGTGCTTATTGACCAAGGAATGTCCTTGCTTCTAGGCTTCTTTGATAAGTAGAGCTTACTTTGTTTCTTTCTTTCTTTATTTTTTTGATCACTGATACCTCTAATTCTAATCCAACACTGCAGGATTCTTCTTGTTTTTTCATTCTCACTACAAGGAATTATGTTCAAAAGTCAGTCAGATTCTTTTTTATTCACATCTATGTGGTTATGTTATATATTTGATATCTAGCTAGGTTTATTTCTTTATGTTTATATTCAATATTAGGACTTTTCCTATCCTGATTGTTTCAAGATCATTTTTAATATAAAAATTAATAGGGTTCAAATATAAATATATGGGTTTATATATATCATATGTACAATATATTTTTGTGTAAATTGAAAGGAATATCTCTTATTTTCACCATGTTCCCACCCACCAGTTGATAAATTTCATTAGCTGGGTTTTTTTTTTTAATTGTTTTTTAAGGTTTATTTAGTTTTGAGAGAAACAAAGACAGCATAAGCAGGGAAGGGGCAGAGACAGAAGGAGACACAGAATTCGAAGCAGGCTCCAGGCTCTGAGCTGTCAGCACAGAGCCTGACATGGGCTCGAACCCACGAACCGTGAGATCATAACCTGAGCTAAAGTCAGATGTTTAACCGACTTGAGCCACCCAGGTGCCCCAAATTTCATTAACTATTTAATGAATAGTTAATCTATTTATCTCTCTAAATCTAATCTATTTATCTTTCTTATGTTTCCTTTTTTTAAATATATATTTGCTTCTTTTTTCTTACCCAAAAGATAAGATTATATATATATATATTTTTTCCATCTTTTCATCTTTATTTTATTAACAATCTCATATCTTTTATTTTGTTTCTATTTTTTTTAAGTTTATTTGTTTAGAGAGAGAGAGAGAGAGACAGCATGAGCAGGGGAGGGGCAGAGAGAGGGAGAGAGGGAGAGAGAGAGGGAGAGAGAGAAAGAATCCCAAGTAGGCTCCACACTGTCAGAGCAGAGCCCAACATGGGGCTGGAACCCAAGAACTGTGAGATCATGACCTGAGCCAAAATCAAGGGTTGGATGCTTAACCGGCTGAGCCACTCAGGTTCCCCTTTTATATTTTTAAAAGCAAAATATTCAAAATAACTTAAATTAACAATTTGCTGATCTTTTTTCCCTTTCAATTATGCTTCATTTTATAATTTTTCCTCAATCTCTTGTTACAACTCCACCACCATATGGATTCTCACCAAACATGCGCTTACTAAACAGAACTAGGTTTTACCTGGATTACAAATTCTGGATTAAAGCCAACTGTGCCTCAGTCATTGTTGATGTTAATTTCAACATATTTTAAAAGTGTTTTGGGATACTCCATGACACAGAAAACCTTCAATAAGGTACTATTTTTGCTTCCAATAAAGAATAGACAGAAAGGGCAGTGGATAAGAGTTAAGTTGTAGGCCTCGTTCTTCCATTAGGAACTTTGAAAAAATGACTTTATTTATTCAACAAATACTTAGTAAATGTTTATTATGCATCTGGCATTATCCTTACATTTCCTGACTTACTTTTATCAATGCAATGAATTATTCTTTCAGTTGGGCCTTGGATTGGATATAATAGCAATGTATTTAGCTTTCGTTTACATATTCATAAGTAAGATAATTCTACCACAAGAGCCAACAATGAAAATTACTTTAAGGCCCAGAATGTTAATACAAGTAGTGAAACTTTTTGTTTCATCACTTTGTGGGTGATGGAACAGTGAGGATTCTGATGAACTGGAGTATATATGTATGGAATGCCTCAACTTATCCACATTTATACATTTTAGAACATCATACACATAAAATACATCTACAGGCTACATTCCACCTGTAGTCCAACAGTGTTTCACTTCTGATTTTTGCTGTTCTTTTTCCTGGCTACATTTGTCTAATGCACTTGTTTGAGGAGCTGAGCCTTTTCTGTATCTTCTAAGTACTCAGCTTTTGTCTTTAGTATAAAAGCCCCTTGACTCTCCATGATTAATAATGATTTTTCATATTCTCTACTGTTTCTGGCATTATCTGTTGCTTCTGAGGTTAGTTGTTCCATTTGTTCATCTTAGTGCTTTTTGTCCATGCTATTGGATTTCCTCAAATGATTGGTGATACTTGGATGCTTTTTATAGTTAAAAGTAAAGGACTTAGTCAATATGTGTGTTAGTCAGTTAAAGCTACCATAACAAAGTACCACAGACTGGAGAGCTTAAACAACAGAAATATATCCTCTTACAGTTCTGGAAACTAGAAATCCAAGATCAAAGGTTGGTTTTGAGGCTTTTACCCTTTGCTTATAAATTTATTTTTTTTAATGTTTGTATTTATTTTTGACACAGAGAGAGACAAAGCATGAGCAGGGGAGGGCAAAGAGAGAGGGAGACACAGAATCTGAAGCAGGCTCCAGGCTCCGAGCTGTCAGCACAGAGCACGACATGGGGCCCGAAATCACAGACTGTGAGATCATGACCTGAGCCTAATTTGGACGCTTAACGGACCAAGCCACCCAGGCGCCCCTTCCCTTTGCTTATACATGGTTGGCTTCTCCCTGTGTCTTCATATCCATCTTCCCTCTGTATCTGTGTCCAAATTTTCTCTTCCTATAAGGACACCAGTCATATTGCAATTGGGCATACCCTAATGGACTTATTTTAAATTAATTACTACATTTAAGTCCCCATCTTCAAATACAATCACATTCTGAAGAACTGGATGTTAGAACTTCAACGCATGAATTTTAGGGGGAGACATAATTCATCCCATTGATAACTCAGGAGATGCAACAGGATTCCTCAGGAGCCTCAAAAATTACTTTCAATGTCAAGGCTCCCCTCAATGGGATGTCAACTCCTCAGCTTTGCAAATGAATGGGCAGAAAACCTCCAGTGCTTGGAGGTTGGGGCGGGGGGTGGGGGGGGGGTGGGGTGGGGGGGGTGGAGTTCCATTATAATTGAAGAGAACACAAAGGAGGTTTATTCTGAGGATAGAGTAATTCAGGTTATTTTACTCCTGTGTGCAGTTGGCTTCTTTCATTTTTCTCTTCTCTATCCATAATGGGTATCTGTAGTTACCAAGTATCATCTCCTTTGTTTGGTCCAGTGCTCATATTAACACAACTTGCCCCCCACCACACCCACATGACAGACACCCATCCACTCTTTTAAGGACCTATTCTCTCAGGCTTCCTTCAGAAAGCTAAAATCATAGCCAGTCCTTTTGTATACACAAAACAACTGTTTTCCTTTTCTTTCCTTGTTTGTTCTTTAATTAATGACCTTACAGGTTATCTTGTGGCCTCCTTCTTTCCTCCCCTCACCCTTGTTGATTCAAGCTTGTATCCCTCTGGAAATCACACTGAGAAGATTCTAGAGAGCATTCTTGATACCATTCCTGATTTGTTTGTCCCACATTCTCAGAACCTGTTCTTTTTGTCTTTTTTTTTTTTTTTTTTTTGGTCATTTCAGTGTGAGTTAAGGAAGTAGGAAAGAAATCTGTGTGATCAATTAGTGGCTTTGATCCAGAAGTTATGGACACCAATTCTAAGTCCTCCCAAACCATATATTTAATAATGCATTTTGTGGGGCACCTGGGTGGCTCAGTTGGTTGAGCGTCCGACTTCGGCTCAGGTCATGATCTCGCGGTCTGTGAGTTCGAGCCCTGCGTCAGGCTCTGTGCTGACCGCTCAGAGCCTGGAGCCTGCTTCAGATTCTGTGTCTCCCTCTCTCTCTGACCCTCCCCTGTTCATGCTCTGTCTCTCTCTGTCTCAAAAATAAATAAACGTTAAAAAAAAAAATTAAAAAAAAAAATGCATTTTGTACATTTCCAGATATCAAGATCAAACCCTGACTGAGGTGGACAGAATATGTGTACCCTAATGGAGAGTTATAATATTTCTCATACCTTCCCTATGTGCCACGATTTCTGCAAGATGATAAGTGTCAATTATGAAATCAAGCCTGTAATCTCTTTCAGTGTTCTGGAATGCACTTCAGCTTTTAGAGTTGCTGGGTGATTTGTCCTTACCTTCTCAGCCATTTGGCACCTCTTCTTCTACACCTTTTGAGCTCTCCAGGTTGGAAATACTTTCTAATAAAAAAAAGCATGTATTTTATTGGTATAAGTCTTAACTCCATCTGAAGCTGTCACCCAAAATTCAATCTTAAACTTATTATGCAGAGGAAGACACCAAAATTCACTGACAGTGAGAAGGAGAGTCAAACCTGGTGGTAAGCTGGAGAAAAACTTTGCAACTGTTTCTGATTTTAAGCATCTCAAGTGTTTACGACTGATTGAAGTTTCTAAAGAGGGAGGTTAAAGAAAGATTCTGTATCCTATTCACCTCATTTGGTTTTCTATTTCTGGCCTAATTCCAGCAGTAACTTGAGACAGCCTTCACTGAAAGACACACATCATATATAAAGCTCTAAAAATGGAGATTAAAAAAAAAAAAGATACATATACTGAAAATGAGGAGGGTTTGGGGCATAGTTGTCACCAGTGAACACTGGGTTCTCAGTATCTTTTGAATGGTTTAAATAAATGACAACACATACTGGGAAATCTATGTCTCAGAGATGGACTAAATGCAATTGAACAAAAAGAGCCTTCTTCCAAAATCCCTCTCAACCTTGACAAATACCCCAATCCCAGGTAAAACTAGAGTTGTTCAAGATGGTATTATTTTTATACTGAAGCCCCACAGACTTATCAGGAACACAATACTGTCTCATATAACTGCAAGAACTCAAAAGGAACCAACACACAACAGGAAGCGGCAGAATGTCAGGAGGATGTCTAATAAATAAGGATAATGAATTCAAAGTCTTTTCAGAAAGAAAAAGATTAAAAGAAATTAGGAAGTGAAGTAGATAAGGGGAGGCAGATTCTGTTGAAAACAATGGAGAAGAAAAATAGTGTCCCTACTGAGACTAAGAAAAAAGGTTTACTCTTTAAACCCTAAAGTTCCCACCTGAGAGCTTCAAAGAAAAAAGAAAGGAATGGGATAATATATTAGGCAAGTAAGATAAGGAGGAAAACATCAAGTCACTACTGATGATTCCTAGAAAGATCAGTGTAATAAACAGGAACTTCATGCTCTCCCTGATCCACGATAAAGCACCCCTCCTTCACAGACAACATGATGTAGAAAACCCAAAAGACTCCACCAAAAAACTGCTAGAACTGATACATGAATTCAGCAAAGTCACAGGATATAAAATCAATGAAAAAAAAAAACAGTTGCATTTCTCTACACCAATAATAAAGCAACAGAAAGAGATATCAAGGAATCAATCTCATTTATAATTGCACCAAAACTGATAAAATACCTAGAAATAAACCTAACCAAAGAGGTGAAAAATCTATACATGGAAATCTTAGCAAGTTTATGAAAGAAATTAAAGAAGACACACAAAAAAATGGAAAAACATTCCCTGCTCATGGATTGGAAGAACAAATATTATTAAAATGTCAATACTACCCAAAGCAAACTACGTATTCAATGCCTATCAAAATAACACCAGCATTCTTCACAGAGCTAGAACAAACAATCCTAAAATTTGTATGGAACCAAAAAAGACCCCAATAGCCAAAACCATTCTGAAAAAGAAAACAAAAACTGGAGACATCAGAATTCTGATGTAATTTGAGCTGTATTACAAAGCTGTAATCATCAAGACAGTATGGTGCTGGCACAAAAACAGACATTCAGATCACTGGAACAGAATAGAGAATCCAGAAATGGACCCACAAATGTATGACCAACTAATCTTTGACAAAGCAGTAAAGAATATCCAGTGTAATAAAGACAGTCTTTTCAGCAAGTTGTGTTGGCAAAACTGGACAGCGACATGCAGAAGAATGAACCTGGACCACTTTCTTACACCATACACAAAAATAAACTCAAAATGGATGAAAGACCTAAATGTAATACAAGAAACCATTAAAATCCTAAAGGAGATGGGGTACCTGGGTGGCTCAGTTGGGTAAGCGCCTGACTTCAGCTCAGGTCATGATCTCATAGTTCATGAGTTTGAGCCCCATGTCAGGCTGTGTGCTGACAGCTCAGAGTCTGGAGCCTACTTTGGATTCTGTGACTCCCTTTCTCTCTGCCCCTCCCCCACTTGTGCTCCATCTCTCTCTGTCTCTCTCTCTCAAAAATAAATAAACATTTAAACATTAAAAAAAAAAAAAAAGCTTTCTTTAAAAAAATCCTAGAGGAGAAAACAGGCAACAACCTCTCCTGGCCATAGCAACTTCTTACTAGACACATCTCCAGAGACAAGGGAAACAAAAGCAAAATGAGGTATTGGGACCTCATCAAGATAAAAAGCTTTTTCAAGAGAAGGAAACAATCAACAAAACTAAAAGGCAACCAACAGAATGGGGAAGATATTTGCAAATTACGTATCAGATAAAGGGTTAGTATCCAAAATCTACAAAGAACTTGTCAAACTCAACACCCAAAAGACAAATAATCCAGTGAAGAAATGGGCAAAAGACATGAATAGACACTTCTCCAAAGAAGACATCCAGATGGCTAACAGACACATGAAAAAATGCTCAACATCACTCATCATCAGGGAACTACAAATCAAAACCACAGTGAAATACTACCTCACACCTGTCAAAATGGCTAACATTAACAACTCAGGCAACAACAGATGTTGGTGAGGATGTGGAGAAAGAGGAACACTTTTGCACTGTTGGTGGAAATGCAAACTGGTGAAGCCACTCTGGAAAACAGTATGGAAATTCCTCAAAAACTTAAAAATAGAATTATCCTACAACCCAGCAATTGCACTACTAGATATTTATCCAAAGGCTACACAAATGTTGTTCAAAGGGGTACAAGCACCCCAATGTTTATAGCAGAATTAGTGACAATAGCCAAAGTATGGGAAAAAACTCAAATGTCCATTGACTAATGAATGGATAAAGAAAACGTGGTGTATACACACACACACACACACACACACACACACACACACACAATGGAGTATTACTTGGCAATCAAAAAGAATGAAGTCTTGCCATCTGCAACAACGTGGATAGAACTAGAGTGCATTAGGCTAAGCAAAATAAGTCAGTCACAGAAAGACAAAAATCATATGATTTCACTCATGTGGAATTTACAGATGAACATACAGGAAAGGAAACAAAAATAAGACAAAAACAGAGAGGGAGACAAACCATAAGAGACTCTTAAATACAAAGAACAAACTGAGGGTTGCTGGTGGGGTGTTGGGTGGGGGGATGCGCTAAATGGGCAAGGGATATTAAGGAGGGGACCTATGATGAGCACTGGGTGTTATATGTAAGTTACGAATCACTAAATTCTATTCCTGAAATCAGTATTACATTGTATGTTAACTAACTTGGATTTTAATATATTTATATATATATATGTATATTTTAATATATTTATATATATATATTTATACATATATATATGCAGATAAACAGGAAATAGAGGTGTAAATGCAAACTGAAGTAAAGGAAGTATAAGAAGGACTGGAATCTGAGATAGAAAAAGAGAAGGAAATTAATAATAACTCATTAAAGCCACACAAAGATATATGTGAAGAAACTGTAATATAAATAGAAAAACATACAATACTATCTCTGAGAGAACAAAAAAATAACGGCTTTTTGTAGTTTGACTGAATTTTGGAGATTTTGGGGAACTATGTGACCATGGCTCAGTAGTATATTTAAGAAAGACCATATAAATACAAAGGATCAGAATGAACAGAGTAATATTCATGAAGACACCCTGAAAAGTCAACTACTTAAAAACTAACTACCTGGTGAAGATATAATATATTATATAACATACCTTTATAGTAGCAATGGGCTAGGACCATAAATTTGTTTTCATAAATGTGGAAGAAATCAGTAACTGTCCCCAGTATCTAGATCCCTTTGAGTTTTATACCTAGATACACACCTGTCCGGGAAAGGCAACATTTTCCCTGGCTTCTCCTATAGCTGGATACAGCCTTGCAACTGAGTTCTAGCCAATTGGGTAGAGCAAAAGCAATGTGTAAAACTTCTGGGTCTTGCCCTTTAAACTTATTGCCTAACCTCCTTCTATGGTCTGAATGTGTGTTTCCCCTCCATCCCAAATCACCTGTTGAATCCTAATGTCCAATGTGATGGTTTTAGAACATAGCACTTTGGGGAGGTGATTAGGAAGGTGAGCGGGATTAGTGTCAGAACCCTAGCCCCTTCCTTCATGTAAGAATATGACATGAAGTCTGCGACCCAGAAGACCCTCATCCAATCATGTTGGCACTCTGATCTGGAACTTCCAGCCTTCAGAACTGTGAGCAATAAATATCTGCTGTTTATAAGCTATTTCATCTGTAGTGTTTTATTACAACAGCCTGAATGGACTAACGTGCCTCTCCTCCCGCTGTTACTGACTGGACAGCTATAATGTGGGCATAATGGTACAGAGCTGTCTACAAGCACGTACACAAGGGCAATGTCTTAGGAGAAGACAGAGAAACAAGATAGAAAAGACTTGGATCCCTTGGCTACTTTGCAGAGTAGAAACACCCTATCCCATGCATACAATAATAAAATAAAATAAACTATCTTACTTAATCACCATCATTTGATCTCTTTTAAAACAATCGTCTCATATCGTAAGCCTATCAGTATTACCTGTAACCACATCTTTTAACAAACGATTTTGCTTCCTTGAGATAAAAATAATGTGTTCCATGATTTAAATATTTAATTATATCAAGACAAAAAGAAATCTGAAGAGTTCTGAAGTCGTTTCTGCGTGTGTGTGTGTGTGTGTGTGTGTGCGCTGTTGTTTTTGTTGAAGAATAAAATAAATGTCAGTGATGGTGGGAAATTAAACACGTGTCAGCACTGGAGGAAAAAGGTGGAGAGCCAAAGTCTGTGGGCAAGGAATTTTCATTCAATTTACATGCAGCACATACCAATCAACTCACAAACTTATGTGAACAAGAAATTGAACTTTGCTTATTTACTTTTTTAACCAGACCTGATATTGAGCTGGTATGCATCAGCACTGGCAGAACAGATGTTACATACTGAAATGCTTCCTTATCCATTCGGAGCATCCCTCTCCATTGCCACTGCCGTACTCCACAAACCCCCAGCCCCCTGAGCGTTCCAGAACTTTAAAAATTGTGCCAGGCACAGCAGGCAGCCTCTGGGATTTTTCAGCCAACACCTGTTCTGAGTGGTTGTTTAACATTGCCCTTGTCTTCATTTAAACTTAATTTTAGTTTTTAGTGCCTGTTCCATTGAGTGGTAGAAACGATGTCAGTTACTTCAAGATTGTCATCCTTTTTCCCAGGGCTTTTACCCCAGTTCTAGAAAGCTTAAGGACTACCAAGGATTAGACAGGGGGTCTGACGATGAGGGTGGAAGGATCTTGCCCTGTAGGATTGGAAAAACATTCTTTGGTGATTTTCCACCTTATCTCTGATTTCACCAGCACTCAGCTGTCAGCTAGTGGAAAACCTACTCCCTGAAATGGAACAGTATGTCTACTCTATCCCATAAAGGTATTTTATGCTGATTAAGTACAGTTTAGTAGTTTACAGAATGACCATTAATAACTCTAAACTTTTGAGCACCAAGTTCACTCAGGGAGAAAATTAAGAGACTTTGATGACTTCACCCATCACTGCTCACTAAGGTTTAGATCTCAGTATCTGCAATCTGCAAAACTAAGCAGACCAATTAAATAAAGGAGTTATAAATAAACTCCCTAGCTTCTAACCTCAGAGGTGCTCGGAGGTCCTTCAGAAAGAGGCATGGCTATATAGAGGCAGCTGTTGATAGCAGGAGCAGATCAGTGGATTGGTGCTCTATCAGATGGGGCTCTACGACTTGCATGGATAGGCATCAGTGGTCCCAAGTGAGGGCTTCATAAAATAAAGAATGCTTTTTCAGTTGCAGAAATAATGGAAGCAATATCCAGGGAAGAAATAAATAAAATATTTAAAGAATCATATAAGGGAAAATCTAGATCATTGAAAATTTCATAAGTAAGTACTAGAGAACTTATAAAGTAGCTTGGACTTGAGGGAGCATAACTACAGCATCACTGGCTCCCAGTAATAGAATAAATAAGGAAGCTGTTGCCCTCTTATTCCCCATCTCTAGTGAAGGCGAGGAAACAAAGAATGAAATTAAATTCAAGCAGTAGTGATCAGACAGGGCATAAGAAATAGTTTCTCCATAATAAGAACCAGACATGATTTTAAATACTTCATACCTATTGAGGGTCCTCCGATGATAGTTCAGAAAACAGACAGGAGGGAGATCGATCAGGCTGCCACCCAGGCATCCTGAGGTCTCATTCACGGCAGGGCTCTGGCTAGCAAAGGAGTGTTTATAAATATTATTACTTTATGTGTGCTCCATTTCTCTCAATTATATTAAAAACAGCTGCTATCAAGGAGCAAACATTTGGGCTGCTCTGGGGCTGTGATTTTCAACTCCAGAATGCATTGATAAATATATTTAAACAATGCTTTCAAAGCCTTAGATACCATGTTTAAATGAATAGTGGGTTCATTCTCCCATGTTTTTCTTTTCTATTTTTTTAATTTTTTTTTTGATCTTTATTTTTGAGAGAGAGTATGTGAGCAGGGGAGGAACAGAGAGAGACACACAGAATCCGAAAGCAGGTTCCTGGCTCTGAGCTGTCAGCACAGAGTCAGAAGCGGGGCTTGAACTCATGAACCACAAGATCATGACCAAGGGGAAGTCGGACGCCCAACCGTCTGAACCACCCAGACGCTCCCATGTTTCTCTTTTCATTCTGGCATCACCTTTGACCCTGGTTATGTTCCCTTAGGACATAAAAACCTGAACTGTGTAAAGGATCTCTCCCCACCCTACTACCCTGTACCTCCACGTCCTCCACTCCCACCCATCAGAGCCTCATAGGTCTGCCAGGACTGAATTTGCTTGAAATAGTGTGCTGGTAAATCAAGTGGGCACATGAAGCTCTGGGTTTTGGCATTTGCTGATTTTCATAGTGTAAATCATCCTACCATGGCTGATTTCAAAGATGTCTATGTTTAAAGATCAAGCAGCTTATAAGATTCCTGAGAACTTCACAATGGACTTTCCTGAGCTAGTGAGGGCAGATCCAGCGCACCACTGATGAAGGAAGTCTCCTTGCATCCAGTCCTCTGCCCCATGCAAGAAATGGTCCAAGCCTCTGAGCAGTCTTTTATAAAAACAACAATAAAAGCAACAGCAACCTCTTGGTGATCATTCTTTATGTGCCAGCATTTGGAGTCTTTTAAAATCACATTATTGATCCCCACAAGAACCCTACAAAGGTGTTATCATTATATTCCGGAACAAAGGCTTACAGAACACAACACAGTCATGAACAAGGTCACAAATATTGGAAGTTACAGAAGCAGAATTCAAACCCAGGTCTCTCTGACTCCAAAATCCATGGCTTAACCTTGACCTTACCCTGCTTCTTTTACAATATAACCCAGTTATCCACATGGTCTTTCAAAAGCCCTGCTGCTTCTTTTTAGTGCTTTCCTGCCACTTCCCTTAACCTTCATTGAAACCACTTTATTTCTTCCTTCCTCCATGGAAAGTAATTGTTTGCTACTGGAGGGCAAGAACAGTGCCCTAGTTATCTCTGACGCTACTCCCTGCTTGTGAGAGCTCTATTAATATTTGCTGGATGAGAGGCGCCTGGGTGCCTCAGTTGTTTGAGCGCCCAACTTCAGCTGAGGTCATGATCTCATGGATTGTGAGTTTGAGCCCCAGCAGGGCTTTGGAGAGCCTGCTTCAGATTCTCTGTCTCCCTCTCTCTCTGCCCCTCCACTGCTCATGTACAAGCACTCTATCTAGCACACAGTCTCACTTTCTCAAAAATGAACAAACACTTAAAAAATATATATTTGCTGGATGAGTGAATGAATGGATTGATTCCAACCGAATCCATGAATTGGCTTTATTCCTGTTGTTTAAAAAGTTCCAGTGGCTCACTCCTCACCCCATCCCCCAGCATCAGAGCCTCGGCATGGAACCCTACTTGTAGTAAGGTCAGGCTGGTAATAAGAAGATGCAGTGGAGCCTTAATTTTTAAGTCTTAATTTGAAGACATTGCTTGCCACCTTCACCGGGTTTAACTCTATTTGTTGTTTTTTTTAATTTTTTTTAATGTTTATTTATTTTTGACAGAGAGAGAGAGAGAGAGAGACAGAGCATGAGTGGGGGAGGGGCAGAGAGAGAGGGAGACAGGCTCCAGGCTCTGAGCTGTCGGCACAGAGCCCAACTTGGGGTCTGGAACTCACAGACCACGAGATCATGACCTGAGCTGAAGTGGGACACTCAACCGACTGAGACACCCAGACACCCCAAGTCTATTTGTTTTTAAGGTAAAAAAAATGAAATACTCTTAAGACAATATATCCAGCTCCTTAGGTGACTTAGGCCAGTTGTCACCTATATTTATATCTCATACATTCATTAAAATGCAAAACTTTCCAATGGTCATTTCATTGCTTTCATGCCCCCTAAATGATTAAGTACCGCCTCTGCAGACTTGAGGCTGTAACTAGTCACCCTGATTTGCAGCTCTTTGACCTAGAAAATAGGCTCATAAAAATGACAGCCTGGAAAACAGCATCTGGAGCAATGCATAGATAGACAAGGCTGGTAAATGCTTTTATAAATTCATAACAACTGAAGAATGTTTTCAACTGAATTATAATAATCACGCTACAAAAGAATCCCAGTAGGTCCTTTTTTAAACGAGGCACACTGGAGTTTTTAAGCAGCAATGTCTAAAAGGCTACTTCTACCTGTTTGACTTCTTTTCACTGTGTGCGAATTAGTTAGGCAAATTAGCCTGCACTTCTAAGGCCCCGTGACACATGTCAAATCCAACAGCTCTTAAATTTAATGTCAGTTAAGACGTGGAAATCTGCCTCATTTCACAGATAACCGGGTGACCCGTTACAATCCCCTTTTCAATTTTCAGTACAACCTCCGGGTCCCCTTCTGTGGACCCCAGTGGCCCAAGGTAAGAATGTCATAGATCTTCTGATTTGGTTTTTTGTGACATATCTGAGAATAACTATTAAATTAAACCAGGAGATATTCTTTCCACATATACATATCTTTCAATATATGGCACAGAATTATCTGAGTAAGTTATTTTCTAAAAGACTACTTTTTATTTGCTTTCCTGAATTAATCACAGTGCCTTGTTCAAAGAAGGCCCACAGCAATATTGCCTGATGGACTTAGTGGCCTTTATTTCTGCTAAAACAGCAGGAAGAAGGGACACAGGGGTTCAGTTTTTATTAGCTTAGACTTTTCAGCTGATGATGAGTTTACTGTATCATCTTTAAATACAAACATAGTCCATTGCTGGGTAACTTTGAATTTGTGTCAAATATAAGGATCCTGATTTAATATATATTTCAATTTGCTTTCTGCCTTTATAGATCTATTAAAACAGGATTCTTCCCATTTAATTAATTTATAAAACTATGGCTTTTGGAGATAACCTAAGTATTCTTAGAAAATCTCTTTGAAATTGTTCATGATTCAGAACTCCCTCCAGTTTTCCAGTCCTAAAGTGAAAAACAATTTTGAATGTGTGATAATAAGATACTTCTGATAAAAATGTTTTGCGTGTTCACTCTTTCCATCAATTTTATAGCCATAAAATATTAGCAATTTTTCAAATATTAGACACATTTATAAAGAAAAAAAAACATGGTAGGTGGGCTTTGTGTCCTTTGTAGAGTCTTATATTTATGAGTTATTTCATTTCCCCCAAAATGAGAAACTGATGTTTCCATCTTTTAACTGGACACAATGTCTTATGTTTCCCAAGCAGCAATGTCGCACTTTAAAAAAATTGTAGATTCCTTTTATGTTTTCCATAAAATGAGATTCCTATCTATGCAAACTAAATATAATAAAACCTTGGCTTACAAGCATAATTCATTCTGGAAAGATGCTTATAATCCAAAGCACTTGTATATTGGAGCGAATCTCAAGAACCATTGGCTCAGTTGTGATCACATGATGTTCGGTGTCATGTACTACTCCTATTGCAAGACATTGCTCATTTATCAAGTTAAAATTTATTAGAAGTGTTTACTTGTCTTGTGGAACACTCACAGAATGAGCTACACCCAATCCAAGGTTTTATTCTAGTTTAAAATCCACTTCCGTTTTCCAAGATTTTCTTTCTCTTGGTGTGGGAGGAGAGGTTGATTGAGTCAGTACAGAAAAAACCTCTTCACTGTCAGGTGAGGATGAAATTAGCTGCCAGGTTAGAGGTTGGTACCCGTGGTAGGCAAAATAATGGTTTCCCAAAGATGTCCACATGCTGAGATGTGGAATCTGTGCATATGTAAGCTACATGACCAGGGGAATTAAGGTTGCTAATAAATTGATCTTAAAATAAAGAGATTATCCTAGATTATCTGAGTGGGCCTACTGTAATCACAAAATCCTTCAAAGTGTAAGAGGGAAACCAAAGAGAAAAATTAGAGAAAGCATGATGATGAATGCAGGGTCAGAAAGATACTAAATGCTGGCTTTGAGATGGAGAAAGGAAGACATAAGCCAAGGAATGGGAGTGGCCTCTCAAATCTGGAAGAGGCAAGGAAATGGATCTCTTCCTATGGTCTCCAGAAAGGAACTCAGCCCAGCTGATAGTTTCAATTTAACACAGTGAGACAGATGTCAGACTTCTAACCTCCAGAAAGATAAGATAATGAATTTGTGTTGTTTTAAACCATGGAACTTGTGATAATTTGTTACAGCAGCCATGGAAAACTAATACAGCACTAACTGAATAGAATCAGCCCACTCTCTGGGGAATTGGACAAAATTCAGTCAGCACAGGAACTGCCTATGCCAAGTGGCTAAACACAGACACTTACAGTCAAGTGCTGAGACAGACTCTGATTTAAAAAATAAAGTAAAATAAAATAAAATAAAAGTAAAATTAAATTAAATAACATAAAATAAAATAAAATAAAATAAAATAAAAGTTGAGATTGGTTGCACAACTGTGGGAATGTACTTAACATTACTAACCTATACACTTAAAAATGATTGAGCTGGTAAATTTTATGTTATGTATACTTAACCATAATAATTTGAAAAACTCAGAAAAGTTTCATATACCCCTGAGTACCACCAGTCTAGGTTTATTATTTCACAAGGGAAGAGGAGTCTAAGTCACGTTAATGGAAGAAATATCCTCTTGCTGTGTAAGACCAGACGACGGTTTAGAGAAAAATATGGTGGTGCTCCGTGACAGGTGATCTCTTTTTACATAACTAAGGAGAGAATCGCCTACAACCCCTGTGTGTATAGACTGTAGAGCCCAGACCATTATATTCAGTCACCACTTCAGAATCAGCAAACACGAAGTGCAAGAGGAATCATTCGTTATCTGGCCTGAAGTGCTCCAGTCTTCAATTTATAAGAGACCAATTATAAGAGACCAAAGACACAGATACGACCCTTTCTGTGAGGACAAATAGAATTAAAGAAAGAAGGTGGGACACTGGAAGATAGAAAGAGGGGCAGGAAAGATGCAATGACTTCATGGGACAATGTCCTTTCAGAAGCCCAAAGTCCAATACTTTCTTCCAAAGGAATCGGTAATTTTGTCCAAGTTTCAGCCTATGGTCCCTCTTTGGGTACAAGGGAAGAAAGATGAAAAGCTGACATTTTGAATAAGGAATTCTTCATCTCCTCCATCCAGACCTCCTCCTCCTGTGCTCTGTCTTCAATCAAAGACACCATTACTTGTCTGTTCTAAGAGCATATATCTTCAAACTCCTTCCCTGTGGGGAAACGCTCCTGAATCTATCTTCTATTGTATTAGGGACTTTCTTCGGGATCTCCTAGCCCCCTCTTCTCTTGGTCTGATGCTTTGGGTCGAATTTCTATTGTGTGTCATTATGGCTTTGACCCTGAGTACTGTCTTTGTTCTTCCTCAGCTTCATGCTCCATAGACCTGGAGGCAGTTCTTCCACCAGTCTGGACCCCCAGCCGGCCTAGGGAAAGCACAGCCCAGGAGGGTGCTCCCACACCACATTGCCTAGAGAAGTAGGACCACCCTGCTGCCTAAATCATAAACTAGGAAGTTATCCTAAAATCTTCACTCTCCTTCACTGCTTGCCAGCCTCACGTTGCCTATCTCCTCACCCAACACACACACACACACACACACACACACACACACACACACATACATACACACACACACAATCCAATACCAAGTTATGCTGACTCTCCCTCTTGAATGTTTCTGGGATTTATTCTCTTATGTACATCCCCATCCACCAGCCCTTTGGTTTACACCCTCATCATTTCTTACTTGAAATTTTGCAGTTGCTTTTCCATCTTAGGGCAGGTTGCCTGGAAACAGACTCCAAAGTAGATATTCTGCGCAGTAAGTTTATTACAGAACGCATGGAGGACAACATCTAAAAGCAAGTGAAGGAAGCAGAATTGGACAGAAGGAGAAACTGGACTATGCTGAAGAGATACCAGAGGCCTCAGCTTATCCCCACAGGGATGTCTGGAAGCTGAGCTGTCTCAGATTGAGATAAGGGGGCTGGCCATCATGCAGGGACCAGTCATTGGATGTGGGCTCTCCCCATACACAAGCCCAACAGGGCAATCTGGGTGACATACCACAATATCCACTACAGCTTTCTTAACTGGCCTCCCTGTCTCTGGGCCCCACATTGTTACCATAGTAATCATTTTAAAACACCAGTCACATTTTCAAACTGCAGAAATATAATCCTTTCTGCTCATTTGTTTTTTAAATAAGAAGATGCAATTCCAGGGGTGGGGGTGAGGGAAAATAGTCAACCAGGTTATGCCTTGGCTAGAAAAAAAAGAAAGAATCCTGGTTTAAAAACAGAAAATGTTAATGACTAGAAATTGCCTTTATTTATATGGAGCGTATGGCTGTAAAGTAAAACCTCCAAGAACTAGAACTAAAGCAACAATGTCAGTTATCTGACATATCCTTGCCAGCTAGAGTCTGCCAGCTGTTCTATATGCATCATTGTTCATGGTCACAGCACTAAACCCTCGCACTATGTTAGCCGTTTTACAGGGGGAGAGGAGCTAGGATGCAAACAAATGAAAAACTTCCTCCTTATTACAAACATCACAGGCAAAAACTAGATAGGAACCCAAGCTGGCAAACTCCAAAGCTTGTGCTCCTGAGATTTTTTCACCCTAGTTTATTGGCATTGGAGTTTTGGCCAAGGAGAAATAATTAATGGCCAATTCTGATTTGGCCATAGATATTCTCATCAAATTTTAAGATGTAATGCTTGTTCAATGATGATAGATAAGAGATTTGGCTCTTTTTATGATCACCTACCATGAAATGGTACTACACAAACTGGAATCACTTAGCATGAAGAAGAAAAGGTCAACAGAAAGAAATGAATATGCTCTTTGGAGAGTGACACTCTCCAAAAGTTAAGTTAAGGTTGGACTTATCCCACTTAAGATTTATATTTATTAAAGTTAGTAACCCCATCAGGAAAAAATAGAGCTTCATATGAATCACATGTGTGTGCTACATGTTTCTCCTGAAAAAGCTAAGGACTGAGCTAAAGGTCTTCCAAAACCAATGGTGACCTCACATACGAATAGCTGAAAAGGGGCTCCTGGGTGGCTCAGTCGGTTAAGCTTCCAACTTCAGCTCAGGCCATGATCTCGTGGTTCGTTAGTCCCAGCCCTACTTTAGGCCCTGTGCTGAAAGCTCAGAGCCTGGGGTCTGCTTCAGATTCTGTGTCTCCCTCTCTCCCTGACCCTCCCCACCCCCTCTGTCTCTCTAAATACATAAATACATAAATACATAAATACATAAATAAACATTTAACTTTTTTCAATAGCTGAAAACAGACTGGTGAAGCTGCACCAAAAAAAAAAAAAAAAAAAAAACTTAGGCAAGTACAATAAAATGAATACAAAGCAAGAAATCAAAAATTTTCAATAATAGAAAATCAATGACATAATAAAGTCCTTTCCTGAAGATGAATGAGGCACAGATATATATTTTAAACCTATAAATTGTTATAAATTTTATCTGCCCAGCCCCCCTCACTCTGTAGACTCCACTGAGAAGATCAAGAAAGGATAGGATTTATTCATTTGTTCATGCAGGAAATATTATTGAATGCTAGCTATACGTTAGGCTCTATGATAATCCTTGGGAAAGCTGTGATAAATACAGCATCCATGATCTCATGTGGCTTATATTCTAGTAGGGGAACTTGACAATAACTATTAAAGCAAACAAGTGAACAGTGGGAAGCAATGAATTGCAATAAAAAAATGGATAAAGGCTGGGGCACCTGGATGGCTCAGTCGGTTGAGCATCCAAGTTCAGCTCAGGTCATGATCTAAGGTTTGTGGGTTCAAGCCCCACATCTGGCTCTGTGCTGACAGCTCAGAGCTTGGAGCCTGCTTCAGATTCTGTGTCTCCCTCTCTCTCTGCCCCATCCCCTGCTCATGCTCTCTGTCTCTCTCTCAAAAATAAATAAACATCAGAAAAATATTTAAAAAAAAATAAAAGATAAAGGTGGAGAGAGGGCAAATTATATAAAGTGGAGACAGAGGGCCTCTCTGAGGAATAGTATTTGAACAAAAGACCTGAATAATGAGAAGAAACTGACATGAGAAGATGCAGGAGACAAGAATTCCAGGACAAGAGAACTCAAGTAAAATCATAGTCGTATGAACAAGCTTTTCAGACTTAAGTAAAATCCAGAGCACTCTGCTTGGGTGAAATAAGGTGAGGGAGGGAGTGCAGGTGACATCACAGAAAAGGCTGGGAACTGATGAGAGACTTGTAGGATTCTGGATTTGGGACACGACCGCTAGAGAGACAACAGTGAAGGAGCAGGAGATGATGGTAGTTTGGACCAAAGTGGAAGCAGTGGAGGTGATGAGAGCCAGTCAAATTCAGGAGATATAGTCAAAGTAGAATCAAAGGGAAGATTGAAGACAACTTCTGGGTTTTTTTTATCTAAGCAATCAGGTGAGCCATTGTGCCATGGACTAGGACTGAAGAGGCTAGGGAAGGAGCAGGGTGGGTGGGAAGAAGAGGGGTGGTGGTTCCTAGAGCCATTATTCTGCTTTGACATGTTGAGATTTCAGTGCCTATTAGACATCCAGCAGAGATTCTGGGTAAATAATCAATGTATGAATCTGGACCTCAGAGAGGTTATGGCTAAGGATGAGAAAGATAGGAAGCTTTAATATAAGTAGGATTTAAAGGTAAAAGGCTGGAGGAGCACACTCAGGTAGATAATACAGATAGTGAAGAGAAGATAGCCAAATATAAAACCTGGGACACACTAACATTTAATAAAAATTTAATAGCACATCGATTGAATTCTATTCACGAGGCACTTTTCTAAAGACTTGACCTCAATTAACTTATTTTTTTAAACACCACTCAACTTCCTTCCTCCCACACTAATTCCCTCCAATAGTGAAAGTCAACTGAAATTTTTTATTTAAGGGAACATGAAATATAACCTTTCCCTCAACACAAATGTAATCACTTACCTTAGCATATCCCATCATGAAGGCAGACAGTCTTTTTTTTTTTTTTACAATGAAAAAGAAATTTAACAGTAAAAATTTGAGTCTGCAGATGGAAAGGGTTAACTAAAAAATTAATAAAAATACGCCAATACTTGAGCCAGGGATTCTTTTTTTTTTTTTTTAGGTATAATTGACATACACAATTATGTAAGTTTTGGGTGTACACATAATGATTCAATATTTATATTTATGTAATCCTTATAACAATCCTCTAACATAAAAACTATGTTATCTTGGGGCACCTGGGTGGCTCAGTCAGTTAAGCATCCCACTTCAGCTCAAGTCATGATCTCACAGTTCATGAGTTCGAGCCCCGCATCAGGCTCTGTGCTGACAGCTCAGAGCCTGGAGCCTGCTTCACATTCTGTGTCTCCCTCTCTCTCTGCCCCTTCCCTGCTCATGCTGTGTCTCTCTCTGTCTCAAAAATAAATAAACATTAAAAAAAATTAAAAAAAAAAACTATGTTATCTTTATTTTACCCAGGAGGAAAGAGGCATGGACCAGCTAAGAAACTTACAAGTAAGTGATAGATCTGGGATATGAATATAAGCCATCTGGTGCATTGGGGCAGAGAAGGAGGCTTTAGGAAAGGAGACAGAAAGATAAGCCAGTGAAGGAAAATCAGGAAGGAGGGGTTGAGTAAGATAAAGGCTGAGAATAGAAGACATTGGTAAGGTAGAAGTCCCTGGGGGTCTTGAGAAGCGCTCATAAGAGGAACAAACACCAGAATGCAAACTGATTAAAGAGACCGGTGATGTGAGAATGTGGAGACACCAAGTAAGCAGTACTGTTGAACTGTGTTCCAGAAGGTACTATTCACATAGACTGCAATGTGAAGAATGCTCCTTGGAGCTCTGCAGCATGGCTGTGCTGAGTATATGGGTTCAGATACAGGAAAGTATATAGGTTTGGTTGTGGGAAGATGCCGAGTTCTTTTCTAATTGCTTCCATTCTCTTAGTAAAATCAAAAGCATGCACGTTACATGACATAAAATAGTGGAAAGGGAAGGTTATTTTGAAGAGGATATATGGAGTAGGCCTTCAGAGAGAAATGTAGTTGGGTTGGTAGGTAGAGTGGACTTTTAGTGTGAAATACAGAAACAACTGTAGTTATTAGCAAGGGGGGCGGGGAGGGTGCATTAAAAAACACAAAAAACCAAATTTAAAGCAGAGGAGTATAAAGGAACCAAATTATAAGTAAGCAGAAAATACAACATAGAGTACAGATACGGGTAGGATAGAGAGGATGGTAATCAGACAGAAGTAGTAAAATCAGAGGGAACACAACTGAGGTGAAAGAACCACCAGTGAGGGCCCCATAAAGTAAATGCCCTGTTCCCCAGAGCTTCCTTGAATCCTGAATGACCCTTCCTTCTAGGGCAAGCTCTGTAAGTTGTGGCTAAAGCCTGGCTCCCATTTCTTCCATTTGGCTCAGTTGTTTTGGTCTTATTTCCCTTACTGCCACACGGGTAATCTCATTATAAGTCCCCATTAATGTGCAATAGCCTAATACTCTTTCAACCAAATATCCTAATTACACAGTTAGTATTTTTGAATGACTTCCACCTTTCCGTCAACCATTAAATAATCAACAATTGCATATGCATGATAATCTTGTATTTTGAGGGAGTGGAGAGTGCAAGAAGGAAGGAAAGGTTATAAAAGAATGCGAATAATGGTGGGGAGCATGAATAATGCAGCTTCAGAGTTTGGAGATGCAGGAGACCCGTGGAGTTCACAGTAGGTTATAGGGTTACATTGTTTAATTGAATTACAATATTCCCATTAAGTGACCTTTTTGTTTCATAGCTATTTAACCCCTAGATATTGGTACAAGTTGTCCCAAGTAGAAAGAGGCAGTCTAGACCTCTTTGTTCCAAATTAGACCTTGTGTCCCAAATTAGAGTTCTGGCAGTGAATGGGGCATAAAGGATCTTGCTAATTTCTTACAGTCTTGTGAGTTTCCCTGACATCCCAGTTTATGTGAATCACTGATTCTTTTCTCGATCTAGTTCCTTTGGCCTGATGGGTAATATTCTTCACAGATTCTTTTCTTTCCAATTTATTTATTTAAATTTGAGTTAGTTAACAAATAGTGTAGTATTGGTTTCAGGAGTAGAACCCAGTGATTCATCTCTTACAGATAACACCCAGTGCTCATCCCAACAAGTGCCCTCCTAATGTCCATCACCCATTTAGCCCATCCCCCACCTACCCCCTCCAGTGACCCTCAGTTTGTTATTTATATTTAAGAGTCCTTTATAGTTCACAGATTCTTACAATAAATTGATTGGCTGTCCTAGTTTGCCATGTGGTGAAATCCAATATTTTATTAAAATGTGTTTCTATATACATCCATATGTAAATTATGCCAACATCTTTCTTCTTTCTTTCTTTTCTTTAACCCTCTCTTCTTTTCTTCTTCCTTCCCCTGTTCTTTTTTTAATTGAGTGGAATGATGTGTTGGAGGTAGTGAGGGAGGGAGTCAGTTAAAATGGTCTTATTAATCAGTCTTAATAATAATTCCCTGCTCATTTGGCAGAGGGTGGCTATCCGCCATGCCATATTCATTACAGGCAAGCATTGAGGCACATACAGCACAGTCAAAACCAAGTGAATAGAATCAGAAGGGAAGCAATATAGTGAGACACTGCTGAGCATTCCTGAGTCCAGACAGGAAATCACCACCAAGGTGAAGACTTAGGGTGCCTTTTTTTTCTCCTGGAGGAGTGGCTGACTCGCCACAGCATGTCCTTATTTTGGACCTCAAGTCCCTGTGAATGGTGGCCCTCCACTTTCTTTATGGTTTGGGGCCACCTAGAATTCCAGCCCTCCGGCAGGCACACTAGCCCACATTTGTTAACTTTAAGTTAAGTCAGATAGAGATGCTTGGAAATTTGGACACTGTTATTTACAGATCACTTCTATGTCTATCAAACTCTAAAAATGATATAGTCCTTTGAGTTTGGTAAAGCAAATGATGAAGGCAAAATATTTAAGGGAGTACTTATTCCTCCTAATAATCAGCTCATCTGTTCCATTGACATTGGACATTGATCCCAAGAAGAAGGTATTGCTTGGGTTCCTCCAAAGCCATGTCAAGTACCAAGGTATTGTCAAGGTCCACTATCATTCCTAAATTTTCCATATCCCAATCACCCTTTCTGTCACCACAAAATTTAAGCACACGAAATATTCTAAGGCATCTTGTCTTTTATACCTACTTGTGTCAAATATCTGATAATACTCACTCCTAAAGCTTAATTCTGAAAATCACCATCTCTGAGCATCCTGCCCTCACAACACAGGGCACTGGTGTATTTTCATGTATTTACTAACCTTGGCAAATCTATGCTCAGCTTCATTTGGCCTAGTTTCTTCTCGGCTTTTACAATTGGCTATGCACAGAGATTCTGAGAAGTAGCTATAAGTATCTCTTTGATATATATGCTCAAGTTATTTATTATAAGCCATTCTGTCTGGAATTCTCCCTCTATAGTCTGGTATACAGTGACATTATTTGAAGTCTCTTAGCTTCAACACTGCTCACATCCTACTCAGAAAGGCCAAGTACAGTACTCCTGGCTTATAGCATCTCTCTCCATCTCTCTTTCCATTCCCTGTGGAGTTTGAAGCCACTAAATTTAAGCCACAACAGAAAAGTGAGAAGGTACATCCATATATGTTTGTATTTTCACACCCACATTCTGTTTCATCCCCGAATGTTTTAAATTTCAGTGATTTTAATGTGAGTTGAAATGAATAAGATCCTAATGACTCTATCATCTCCATTTATATTTGACAAGTATATAATCCAATCTACATAAATATTCATGCATTCTTAAAAAGAGACTGCTGATACATCATGCTAAAGAGAACATCTCAAAAGAGGTATTTCAAAATAATGTACCTAAATCGGCAACTACCTATCACATTTGACACATAGGTGAAGTGATCTGAAATCATCAAGAACTCTACATATAGGGTTCAGAGAATTTCTGAATTTTTTTATATATAATTTATTGTCAGTTTGGTTTCCATACAACACCCACTGCTCACCCCAACAGGTGCCCTCCTCTATGCTCATCACCCACTTTCCCATCTCCCCCACCCCCCATAAACCCGCAGTTTGTTCTCAGTATTTTAGAGTCTCTTATGGTTTGCCTCCTTCCCTTTCTGTGGCTTTTTTTTCCCCTCCTTCCCCTCCCCCCGGTCTTCTGTTAAGTTTCTCAGGATCCACATATGAGTGAAAACATATGGTATTTGTCTTTCCCTGCCTGACTTATTTCACTTAGCATAATACTCGCCAGTTCCGGAGGAGCCAAGATGGCAGAACAGCATGGAAGCTTTTTGTATGTCTCTCGTCCAATGAAATACAGCCAGACCAACACTAAACCATCCTACACACCTAGAAAACTGATTGGAGGATTAACACAACAATCTGCACAACCTGAACCACAGAATTCATCAGATACACGGTGCAGAGAGTGGAACTTGGGGAGCAAGAAGCCGCGAAAGGTCAGGAACCGCTTTTGCGGGCGGAGAGAGGACAGAGACTGGGGAGGCGGGGAGAACACGGGAAAATCACCCCTCCCCAAAAGCAGCTGGAGAGAAAGTGGAAAATTGGAAACAGCCACAGGGATTAAACTAAAAAGGGAGAAAGGAGAAAGGAGAGGGTTTAAATTCCATTAAGACTGTAAACAAGGGGAGAGCTAAGGCTGCAATTCCGCAGCTCCATACCTGGCGGTGGTCTGGTGGGAAGGGCGAATCCCCAGGAACAGAGTGGGGTCTGGGAGGTCCTCGGGCCACACGGGGAAAAGCGGTTCCACTGCTGGAAGGACATTTGGTAGAGACTGTTGAAGCCACCTGGTCCCAGCAGACCTCAGAGGTGGCCACATTCGCTGGTGCTGGGGCAAGATCGTTGAGGGTGAAGCCTGGTGCCCGATGTGTGTTGTGATTTTCCATAATCCCTGAGACGCTGCTGCTACACTATCTCGCGAACTTTTTCTAGGGTGGGCTGGCACCTGGCCGCAGTCTCGGGGCACCGGCAACAACAGGGTCCAGCGGGCGTTCCTGGGTGCAGCCGGCATTCGGCCATTGCTCGGTGAAACCCTCCCGCAGAGGGGCGGAACGGGTCAAAGCCGCAGTCCTTTGGAAGTAAGGGGCTGGGGAAAACAGCCGCATCTGAGACAAAATTCAGGAGAGAGGTACTGCCTGGGGCCTGGTCACAGAGAGTGAAAAAGCAGGGCGTGGATGAAAGCTGAAGACAGAGGACGGATGCGCAATTGCTGATCCAGAACAGACTGGGTAGCTGAGTGGCGCCATTTTTCACCACCCCCGCGCATGCGCATACGCACCTATGAGCGCGGCAACCATCCACCCCAGTAGGCTATCAGCGCCATCTAGTGGAGAGCGGAGCCATTACACTGAGCCCCACCCAACTGGGCCAACTTCGGTCTTCAAGAACACAAGTCTCACCGCTGGCTTAGTTTATGGACTATAAAGCACTACATAGACTGACTTCTAGGGGAAAATGAAGTAATTTCAGTCCTACTTCAATCTGTTAGCAAGTTCATCTATTCAATTTTTTTCTTTTTTTTTCTTTTTCCATTTTCTGTTTTACAATTCTTTTTCTTGAATACGGAAAGAGAAAAAATTCATTTTTATTTTCAATTTTTATTAAAAACATCTTTCTTTAATTTTTATCACTATATTTTTTACTTTTGTGTAATTTTTTTCAAATTCTACTTTACTTCCATTATTTTACTTTAGTCTACTTCAGTGTATTCACCTTTTCAAATTTTCAAACAATTTCCTTTTTTTCTTCTTTCTTTTTCTTTTTTTCTCTTTTTCATTTCTTTTCTTTTCTTGAATGCAGAAAGAGAAAAACTTCATTTTTACTTTCAATTTCTATTAAAAATATTCTTATTTAATTTTCATTACTATATTTTTCCTTTTATGTAAATTTTTTCAAATTCTATTTTATGTCAATCTTTTTATTTTAGTCTACTACAGTGTATTCACTTTTTCAGATTTTCAAATGATTTCTTTTTTCTTTTCTCTTTTTCTTATCTTTTTTCTCTTTTTCGTTTCTTTTCTTTTTTCTTAAGTACAGAAAACGAAAAAATTCATATTTATTTTTAGTTTTCTTTAAAAACATTTTTCTTTAATTTTTTCTACTATATTCTTTACTTTTGTGTATATTTTTTCAAATTCTATTTTACCCCCATCGTCTCATTTTAGTCTACTTCAATGTATTCGTTTTTTCAAATTCTCAAACGATTTGCTTTTTGTTTTCTCCCCACCTTTTTTTTCCTCTAATCTGTCAAACCACTTTCAACACCCAGACCAAAACACACCTAGGATCTAGTATCATCTATTCGATGATCTAACACATCTAGAATAGTATCATCTATTCGATTTGTGTGTGTGTGTTTTTAATTTTTAATTTTAATATTTTATTTAATTTTAATTTTTTTAATTTCAATTTTTCTACATCACTAATTCCTTTTCTCCCTTCAAAATGACAAAACGAAGGAATTCACCCCAAAAGAAAGAGCATGAAGAAACTACAGCCAGGGATTTAACCAACACAGATACAAGCAAGATGTCTGAACCAGAATTTAGAATCACAATAATAAGAATACTAGCTGGAGTCAAAAATATATTAGAATCCCTTTCTGCAGAGGTAAAAGAAGTAAAAAATAGCCAGAATGAAATTAAAAATGCTATAACTGAGCTGCATTCACGGATGGATACATCAGCGGCAAGGATGGACGAGGCAGAACAGAGAATCAGCGATATAGAGAACACACTTATAGAGAATAACGAAGCAGAAAAAAAGAGGGAGATTAAGGCAAAAGAGCACAATTGAAGAATTAGAGAAATCAGTGCTTCATTAAAAAGGAACAACATCAGAATCATAGGGGTCCCAGAAGAGGAAGAGAGAGAAATAGGGATAGAAGGGTTATGTGAGTAAATCATAGCAGAAAACTTTCCTAACCTGAGGAAAGACACAGACATCAAAACCCAGGAAGCACAGAGCACCCGCATTAGAGTCAACAAAAACCGACCATCAGCAAGGCATATCATAGTCGAATTCACAAAACACTCAGGCAAGGAGAGAATCATGAAAGCAGCAAGGGAAAAAAAAAAGTCCCTAACGTACAAGGGAACAGATCAGGTTTGCAGCAGACCTATCCACAGAAACTTGGCAGGCCAGAAAGGAGTGGCAGGATATTTTCAGTGTGCTGAATCAGAAAAATATGCAGCCAAGAATTCTTTATCCAGCAAGGCTGTCATTCAAAATATAAGGAGAGATAAAAAGGTTCCCAGACAAACAAAAATTAAAGGAGTTTGTGACCACTAAACCAGAACTGCAAGAAATTTTAAGGGGGACTTTCTGAGGGGAGAAAAAGATGAAAAGTATATATATATATATATATATATATATATATATATATACCAAAAGCAACAAAAGATTAGAAAGGACTAGAAACTCCAACTCTACAAGCATCATAATGGCAATAAATTCATATCTTTCAGTACTCACTCTAAATGTCAATGGACTCAGTGCTCCAATCAAAAGACATAGGGTAACAGAATGGATAAGAAAACAAGACCCATCTATATGCTGTTTACAAGAGACCAACTTTAGACCTAAAGACACCTTCAGATTTAAAATAAGGGGATGGAGAACCATCTATCATGCTAATAGTCAACAAAATAAAGCCGGAGTAGCCATACTTATATCAGACAATCTAGACTTTAAAATAAAGACTGTATCAAGCGATGCAGAAGGGCATTATATCATAATCAAGAGGTCTGTAGACCAAGAAGACTTAACAATTGTAAACATTTATGCACCAAATGTGGCAGAAAACAAATATATAAATCAATTAGTCACAAACATAAATAAACTCATATATAGTAATACCATAATAGTAGGAGACTTCAACACCCACTCACAGCAATGCACAGATCATCTAATCAAAAAATCAACAAGGAAACAATGGCTTTGAAGGACACACTGGACCAGATGGATGGACTTAACAGATATATTCAGAACATTTCATCCTAAAGCAGCAGAATATACATTCTTCTCCAGTGCACATGGAACATTCTCCAGAATAGACCATATACTGGGACACAAATCAGCCCTAAGTAAGTACAAAAAGATCAAGATCATACCATGCTTATTTTCAGACAACAATGCTATGAAACTCAAAATCAACCACAAGAAAAAATTTGGAAAGGTAACAAATACTTGGAGACTGAAGAACATCCTACTAAAGAATGAACGGGCTACCAAGCAGTTAAAGAGGAAATTAACAAGTATATGGAAGTCAATGAAAATGATAACACCACAACCCAAAACCCCTGGGGCGCAGCAAAGGTGGTCATAAGAGGAAAGTATATAGCAATCCAGGCCTTCCTAAAGAAGGAAAAAAGATCTCAGATATACAACCTAACCTTACACATTAAAGAGCTAGAAATAACAGCAAATAAAACCCAAAACCAGCAGAAGACAGGAAATAATAAAGATTAGAACAGATATTAATGCTATCAAAACCAAAAAAACAGTAGAACAGATCAATGAAACCAGAAGCTGGTTCTTTGAAAGAATTAACAAAATTGATAAACCGCTAGCCAGTTTGATCAAGACGAAAAAGGAAAGGACCCAAATAAATAAAATCAAGAATGAAAGCGGAGAGATCACAACCAACACAACAGAAATAAACACAATAATAAGAGAATATTATGAGGAATTATATGCCAATAAAATGGGTAATCTGGAAGAAATGCACAAATTCCTAGAAACATATACACTACCAAAACTGAAACAGGAAGAAATAGTAAATTTGAACAGACCCATAACCAGTAAGGAAATAGAATAAGTAGTCAAAAATCTGCCAAAAAAACAAGAGTCCAGGGCCAGATGGCTTTCCAGGGGAATTCTACCAAGCATTTAAGGAAGAGTTAACACCTATTCTCTTGAAACTCTTCCAAAAAATAGAAATGGAAGGAAAACTTCCAAACTCTTTCTATGAAGCCAACATTACCTTGATTCCAAAACCAGACAGAGACCCCACTAAAAAGGAGAGCTATAGACCAATTTCCCTGATGAACATGGATGCAAAAATCCTCGACAAGATATTAGCCAACTGGATCTAACAATACATTAAAAAAATTATTCACCACAACCAAGTGGGATTTGTACCCGGGATGCAGGGCTTGTTCAATATCCGTAAAACAATTAACATGATTCATCACATCAATAAAAGAAAGGACAAGAACTATATGATCCTCTCAATAGATGCAGAGAAAGCATTTGACAAAATACAGCATCCTTTCTTGATAAAATCCCTCAAGAAAGCAGTGATAGAAGGAGCATACCTCGAGGTCATAAAAGCCATATATGAACCACCCAAGGCTAATATCATCCTCAATGGGGAAAAACTGAGAGCTTTCCCCCTAAGGTCAGGAACAAGACAGGATGTCCACTTTCGCCACTGTTATTCAACATAGTATTGGAAGTCTTAGCCTCTGCAATCAGACAACACAAAGAAATAAAAGGCATCCAAATCAGCCAGGAGAAGGTCAAACTTTCACTCTTTGCAGATGACATGGTACTCTATATGGAAAACCTAAAAGATTCCACCAAAAAACTGCTAGAATTGATTCATGAATTCAGCAAAGTTGCAGGATATAAAATCAATGCACAGAAATTAGTTTCATTCCTACACACCAACAATGAAGTGACAGAAAGAAAAATCAAGGAATCGAGCCCATTTACAGTTGCACAAAAAACCATAAAATACCTAGGAATAAATCTAACCAAAGAGGTGAAAAATCTATACACTGAAAACTATAGAAAGCTTATGAAAGAAATTGAAGAAGACACAAAAAAATGGAAAAAGATTCCATGCTCCTGGATAGGAAGAATAAATATTGTTAAAATGTCGATAATTACCCCAAAGCAATTTACATCTGCAATGCAATTCCTATCAAAGTAACACCAGCATTCTTCACAGAGCTAGAACAAACAATCCTAAAATTTGTATGGAACCAGAAAAGACCCTGAAAAGCCAAAGAAATCTTAAAAAAGAAAACCAAAGCAGGAGGCATCACAATCCCAGACTTCAAGCTATACTACAAAGCTGTAATCATCAAGGCAGTATAGTACTGGCACAAGAACAGACACTCAGATCAATGGAACAGAATAGAGAACCCAGAAATGGACCCACAAATGTATGGCCAACTAATCTTTGACAAAGCAGGAAAGAATATCCAATGGAATAAAGACAGTCTCTTCAGCAAGTGGTGCTGGGAAAACTGGACAGGGACATGCAGAAGAATAAACCTGGACCACTTTCTTACACCATACACAAAAATAAACTCAAAATGGATGAAAGACTTCAATGTAAGACAGGAAGCCATCAAAATCCTCAAGGAGAAAGCAGGCAAAAACCTCTTTGATCTTGCCTGCAGCAACTTCTTGTTCTCAACACGTCTCTGGAGGCAAGGGAAACAAAAGTAAAAATGAACTACTGGGTCCTCATCAAAATAAAAAGCTTCTGCACAGCAAAGGAAATAATCAGCAAAACTAAAAGGCAACTGACAGAATGGGAGAAGATATTTGCAAATGACATATCAGATAAAGGGTTAGTATCCGAAATCTATAAAGAACTTATCAAACTCCACACCCAAAAAAATCCAGTGAAGAAGTGAGCGAAAGACATGAATAGATAACTTCTCCAAGGAAGACATCCAGATGGCCAACCGACACATGAAAAAATGCTCAACATCACGTATCATCAGAGAAATACAAATCAAAACCACAATGAGATACCACCTTACACCTGTCAAAATGGCTAACATTAACAACTCAGGCAACAACAAATGTTGGTGGGATGCGGAGAAAGAGGATCTCTTTTGCATTGTTGGTGGGAATAAAAGCTGGTGCAGCCACTCTGGAAAACAGTATGGAGGTTCCTCAAAAAACTAAAAATAGAACTACCCTACGACCCAGCAATTGCACTACTAGGCATTTATCCAAGGGATACAGGTGGTCTGTTTCAAAGGGACACATGCACCCCCATGTTTATAGCAGCACTATCAGCAATAGCCAAAGTATGGAAAGAGCCCAAATGTCCATCGATGGATGAATGGATAAAGAAGATGTGGTATGTGTATACAATGGAGTATTACTCGGCAATCAAAAAGAATGAAATCTTGCCATTTGCAACAATGTGGATGGAACTGGAGGGTATTATGCTAAGTGGAATTAGTCAGAGAAAGACAAAAATCATATGACTTCACTCATATGAGGACTTTAAGAGACAAAACAGATGAACATAAGGGAAGGGAAACAAAAATAATATAAAAATAGGGAGGGGGACAAAACACAAGAGACTCATAAATGTGGAGAACAAACTGAGGGTTGCTGGAGGGGTTGTAGGAGGGGGGATGGGCTAAATGGATAAGGGGCATTAAGGAATCTACTCCTGAAATCATTGCTTCACTGTATGCTAACTAATTCGGATGTAAATTTTAAAAAATAAAAAATAAAATTTAAAAAATAAGTAAAATTTAAAAAATAAAAATACATAATTAAATGCTAACGGTGAAATTAAAAAAAAAAAAAAAGTTACATACCAAAACAACAACAACAAAAAATACTCTCCAGTTCCATCCACATTGCTACAAACGGCCAGATTTCATTCTTTCTCATTGTCAAGTAGTATTCATTATATATATAAACCACATCTTCTTTATCCATTTGTCAGTTGATGGACATTTAGGTTCTTTCCATAATTTGGCTATTGTGGAAAGTGCTGCTATAAACATTGGGGTACAAGTGCCCCTATGCATCAGCACTCCTGTATCCCTTGGGTAAATTCCTAGCAGTGCTATTTCTGGGTCATATGGTAGATCTATTTTTAATTTTTTGAGGAACCTCCACACTCTTTCCAGAGCAGCTGCACCAGTTTGCATTCCCACCAACAGTGCAAGAGGGTTCCCATTTCTCCACATCCTCGCCAGCATCTATAGTCCACTGATTTGTTTATTTTAGCCACTCTGACCGGCGTGAGGTGGTATCTCACCGTGGTTTTGATTTGTATTTCCCTGATGAGGAGCGACATTGAGCATCTTTTCCTGTGTCTGTTGGCCATCTGGATGTCTTCTTTAGAGAAGCGTCTATTCATGTCTTCTGCCCATTTCTTCACTGGATTATTTGTTTTTCAGGTGTGGAGTTTGGTGAGTTCTTTATAGATTTTGGATACTAGCCCTTTATCCAATATGTCATTTGCAAATCTTTTCCCATTCCGTACGTTGCCTTTTAGTTTTGTTGGTTGTTTCCTTTGCAGTGCAGAAGCTTTTTATCTTGATGACGTCCCAATAGTTCACTTTTGCTTTTAATTCCCTTGCCTTTTGGAGATGTGTCGAGTAAGAAATTGCTGTGGCTGAGGTCAGAGAGGTTTTTCTCTGCTTTCTCCTCTAGGGTTTTGATGGTTTCCTGTCTCACCTTCAGGCCCTTCACCCATTTTGAGTTTATTTTTGTGAATTGTGTAAGAAAGTAGTCTACTTTCATTCTTCTGCATGTTGCTGTCCAGTTCTCCCAGCACCATTTGTTAAAGAGACTGTCTTTTTTCCACTGGATATTCTTTCCTGCTTTGTCAAAGATTAGTTAGCCATACATTTATGGGTCCAATTCTGGAGTCTCTATTCTAGGGAATTTCTGAAATTTTGAAGTAGAGGAAATTATACCAGTAGTGGACAGTTCTGACTATTCTACACTGTTTTTATTTTTTATTTTATTTTAAAAATATTTTTAGAGAGAGAGCATGAGTGGGGGAGAAGGGGAGAGAGAGAGTGGGAAAGTATAGATATTTTAATTAAAACAACCTCTCACATGTAATGTATGATTCTTATATTTTTAAACAACCAGAGTGTAAAAGTCACTGAGTAGCAGAAAAACTGATGGAAGATTTCATTTGAAAGACATCAGTAACAGCTCTAGGACACTGTATGTGCTAAGCCAAAATGATGCCAATATCCCTGTTTGATTTATGTAATTTTATTAAACCAGACTGTCAAAAAGCATTTTACTGACTTATTTGATAGCTAGCTATCATATTTCAAAGTGATTCTAATTCCAGATTGGACATTTCACTACCACAATATCCAAAATATATATTGAGGTCTATTATGCTAAAGGTAACTTTCATTCCAACATTTTTGACTCTGCTCCTATTCAGGTCGTCAATACTGCAAGAGAGTTTTCTTATTGAAAGTGAAAGTCAATAAAGGGCTGTCAGAGTTTTGTTCTTAAAGTGAGCTATCAATCTTGTCATAAGCTGGTTATTGCAGGGTGAAAAAAGGTTTGAAAATGACAATAGAAAAATGTGTTCCTTTTGCCTCTAATAGTTACACTTTAAGTTGATATGTATAAAGAACATAGTATGACATACGTTTTGAACTAAGAGAAAATTTTGCTCCAAAACTCAACGTTAGTTTGTGGTGAGTACCTAAGGTACTATCTTGCCACACCATCGCTTACTTTTCCAAGGGTGTGTCACTGTCCCCACAACTACTCCATCCAAATGGCTTCCTTGGGAGATGACATTCTTACCTGATCTCATCCAAGCAAGGCTCCAGTCGATTGGCTCAGATGTGGATATTTCATTCAAGCTGGGCCAACTGAAGTCCTTCTGGGGAATTTTTTTGCACTGATACTGAAAAAGTAGATCAGTCTTCAGTGAAAAATATAATATCAAAAACTCATGAGCTCATGGCTCATATTCAACTCTCTGTGGAGCAAACAAAAATGATAATGGGGACATGCAGAATGTCCGAGATGTGAGAGGTTATGCTGCTGGGAGTATTCAAATCCCTGGTCACAGATGCTTGGGAGAGAGAACTAGCTGCTTCTCTGAGGTTTGGTTGTTCAGTTCTTCCATGTATTCCAGGAGGTGATTTTGAATTTGATTATGGTCATTTTTAACCCAGAGGGCCTCATTCCCACAATTGGAATGGGCATATTCCAGAGGATCCAGAGTTATTAGCAAAACCTGATTCCTTGACACTTCCAATGTATCTACTACAAGAAAAAGATGATAAAGCTTCTCATTAAAAAATGCATTTGTGGGGCGCCTGGGTGGCTCAGTTGGTTAAGCGTCCGACTTCGGCTCAGGTCACGATCTCGCAGTCCGTGAGTTCGAGCCCCACGTCGGGCTCTGGGCTGATGGCTCAGAGCCTGGAGCCTGCTTCCGATTCTGTGTCTCCCTCTCTCTCTGACCCTCCCCCGTTCATGCTCTGTCTCTCTCTGTCTCAAAAATAAATAAACTTAAAAAAAAATTTTTTTTTAAATGCATTTGTGTTCTAGTTAAACATGGAAAATTAACCCTAGGCTCCTTTTTTCCTTGAACCCCACTAAAGGGGGGTTAGCTAAAGGGGATAAAATGATACAACACCAAAGGCAATAGGGATGGGAGGCAGAGCAATGGCAGAAAAAAGGTTTTAATAAAATTTTTGAGGATGGAAAGTGGATGGGGTGGCAGTAACTATTCTCAGTAAGTAACTGAGAACTAACTGATAATCTGTGCCCTTATGGAGAGAGAGCATACCAATAGGAAATTAGTCAACACACCCCAGAGCACCCACAAAAGCTCGCAGTTGGGTGAGATACCAGGTAAGCGTTAGGTGTGAAACTGAACACAAGTGGATTTTCTGATAGTCTAAACAGGGAGTAGTTGGACTTGCCAGCTCTCTTTCCTAATCAAACACTACAAGTAACTACCCCTTCAGTAATTTCCCAAAATAAATTGCAAGATTTATCGGAAGCCTAAGCAATGAGGGTCTAGACTTAAGGATGCATGAGTATGGCAAAGCGTAAGATTGAAAAGGGGATTAATGAGAGCATACACATGGAACTGTTGGGTTCAAAGACCTTCTGTTGTGACCAGAATTTTTCTCTGGATAAACTAAACACCAGCAAAAAAAGGCAGCCACATAGTAAATTTTGGCACCTTCCAACAAAAAAGCAGTTTTAATATCTGGGAAGCTTACCGTGAGCTCCATGGGTCAAGTAGCCTAATGCACACATACACAACTTGCAACCACCTTTTTAGTGAGTCACTCTTAATTATGAACAAAGAGCCAAGGATCATGGGACATTTGAGAAAATCTTCAAGTATGTAAGATGAACGTCAAATTAACAAAGAGAACTCAGAGAAAGTAAAGACAACAAAAACCAGGGAAAAACTTTAACCATGTAATTGAAAACCTCAAACAGATAATGAGCATGGCCAATGCTTATGTAAGCTCTTGCTATGGGTCAAGCTTTGTTCTAAGCACTTTAAGTGTATTGAATCAGTGAATAAATACAACCATCCTTTGATGAAGGTTTATCCCACTTTACAGATGAGAGAATTTAGTAATTAGTCCAAGTTTACACAACCAGTAAATGGCAGAGCTGAGATTTGAGTGTAAATGGTCTGGCCACAGGTCAACCTCTTAACCATGTACTACAACACAATAAATTTTTTTTTCCATGCCAACAAAGTCAGTTATATCCATCTGAGAATAAAAGAAGCTCTTCAAAATGAAATATGATAATCATAATAAAGAACACAATAGAAGATTTAATAATATCAAGAAATCTTCCAGAAAGTTGAATAAAAAAATTAATTTAAAGGTAATAGAATCAGGGGCACCTGGGTGGCTCAGATGGTGAAGTGTCCAGCTCTTGGTTTCAGCGCAGGTCACGATCTCATGGTTTAGTTCATGATTCGGTTCGTGAAATCGAGCCTCACGTCAGGCTCTGTGCTGACAGTGGGGAGCCTACTTGGGATTCTCTCTCTCTCTCCCTCTCTCTCCGCCCCCCCCCCCAAACTCTCTTTCTCAAAATAAATAAATAAATAAGTAAAAGATCATAAAATCAGCAGTTAAGTACATGTGATCCAGTACATGACTAATAGGAATTCCAAAAAGAGAGAATGGAAAGAATGGAAGCAAGGAAATTATCAAAAGTGATGATGATGATGATGATGATGATGATAATATCAGAAAATTTCCCAAAACTGATGGACATAAGTTCCCACATGGAAAAATGTTCACGTGAGTGACAACCACACGTAATTTAGAAAACACCAAGACACATCGTCATGATATTTCAGGATACCACAACAAGTGAGAAGATCCTAAAAGCATGGAGAGGCAAAAAAGAAGGCCACATGCAAAAGAATGGGGATCTAAATAGCATCAGACCTTTTAAGAGCAACAGTGGATACTAAAAGAGAGTGAAAGAATACCTTTCAGATTCCAAGTGAAAATTATTTTCAACCTAGAATTCTATATAAGATCGAATTACCAATCATGAGCCAGGGTAGGATAAAAACATTTCAGATATCAGAGAACTCAAAAAATATACCTCCCATTCATTTTAGGAAAGTTACCAGTACATGTGTCCTAAGAAAACAAGGAAGTCCACTGAGAAAGAAGAAGGTCATAGAATTAGGACACCCAACCAACACCCAACACAGAGACCTGGTAAAAAAAACAGTTTGAAAATGAGAAACTGCATGCCAGGTGCAGAAACCATTTTGTTCAGATCAGAGCTGAGGGAGTGTACCAGGAACAAATGAATGAATGAATGAATAAAGGAATGCATAGATTTTCAAGTGTTTTGACCATATTACTAAACCAATAAAGTAAAATGTTCTAGGATTTGCTAAAGAATTCATGTTGAGTACATACAGAGTTTAGAAAATAGAAAATTATTATTAAAATGTGTATAAGAAATATAGTTAACTACTGGGCTCATCAGTAAACATGTTTATATATTGAGAAAAATGTAACAGTGAATGTTAAGTTAACCCAAGTTTGAGTTTTGACCCTATTGGTTGGGTAGAGACAGAAAGAGAATCCCTTGTTAAAGAATTAATGGTTCAGAGAAAGACAAATCTCATAAGACTTCACTCATATGAGGACTTTAAGACACAGAACAGATGAACACAAGGGAAGGGAAGCAAAAATAATATAAAAACAGGGAGGGGGACAAAAACATAACAGACTCTTAAACATGGAGAACAGAGAGTTACGGGAGGGGCTGTGGGAGGGGGGATGGGCTAAATGAGTAAGGGGCATCAAGGAATCTACCCCTGAAATCATTGTTGCACTATATGCTAACTAACTTGGATGTAAATTTAAAAAAAAGAAAAAAAAAAAAAGAAAAAAGAAAGTGTTTGCACACAAAAAAAGAATTAATGGTTCAACTACCAAAACATCATGTTATAAATAAAGTCTAAATTTAAGAGTGAGCAACATAACTAATATTTTTAAAGATACAAACGTAAATTCCAGGAGAAACAGCTAAGAGTTGAAAGTCGCTCTAGAAGTGAGACTGAAGCTGGGGAGAGATGGGGAAGGAAAAGTTTAATGTGAGCTTTTTGGTAATTCTTCAATTTAAAAACTATGTGACGATATTACTTTGACAAGGCTAAACATTAAATTTTGCGAGTTGCATTCAACTGAGTGGCAACATTCCAGGGGCACCCCACATCCCCACTAGAGCCCCTGATCTCCCTCCCATGTTCTATGAATGGCAGAGCCCACAAGTTCAATTTTAAGAAACGGAGATTCTAAATTCAGAATCCAGACTCAAAGTGCTTGACTGGACATAATTTCTAGCCTTATTAATTATGCAATGCCCCAAAATTAAGTTAACAAGAGATCCACTAGAATATTAAGTTGTATTACCAAAGGGGGGAAACAATAACGAGTAAATGTGACTATTCAACCCCAGCAATGTCCAGCTTTATGGAGCCTGACCAATGGGAAGGGGCTGTCAAGGCACCACAGACTGAACAGAATTGCCTCTCATGTCCTTCACAGCAACACTGAGGATGCTAGAAAAAGAATTCATGTTGATAAGTGGACCCTAGAGAGACCAAGAGACTGACCAAGGGCTCAAAAGATGCCCATGAGATTCTCAGGTTCTGTAATGTATTCCATGGTCTTCAAATTATTTTACATTCTCAGAATTTTGGAAAACTATGGAGCCCTCACATATTGGCATTTAATAGCTTCCATTATAAATGTAAGTTGTTGCAGTTAATATAATGCTTGGCATATTGTAAATATTGACATTTTAAAATAAAAAGACATCTTCTAATATTTTTCATTATAAATTTAAATGGTTGAAAATAATGTAATACTTGGCGTATTGCAAGTATTGATATTTTGATATTTTAAAAAATAAAATTATTATATCACTCTTCTAAATTAATCCAACGGACTGTAAAAACCATGGGATTTACATCTATTATCATCCATTTAAAAATAATACAAGAATATGTTCATCTTAAACAGCTGGAAATTTTATATTCCTTTTTTCCTTGAACTCGTATTTATAATCTACTTTCTCACATAATTTTTTACTACTGCAATATATTTTATGCTTTAATATTTTTCTTAATCACACATATTTTTCTGCAATAAAATTTTGTGTCTAGATTACAATATTTTAAAATTTAATATAATTATAAGATTCGAAGCATTAAAATAAAATGAAATGAAATTATCATTAGAGCACAATGGATGAAAAGAGTCTAATTGCACTATAAATTCCAATGAACAATTATTAAACATAAAAATAACTTTCATGCATCTGTGTACTTATTGCTAGAATGAAATGGGTGATTCCAATATCAGCCAGGACTGAGAACCAGTTGTCTCTGGGAGAATCTAAGGAGCCAACCTCCAGCTGTTAACAAATATCCTGCCCAACTGCAGCCATCTTCTCGAACTTTTATTGTTAAGATGCACATTCTGACTTGACTAAGCAAGTCTGGGACCTAAGTTTCCGTGGGCCCAACAAGCTTTCAGATGATGCTGATACCACAGGTCCAGGGGCTACACTTTGAGTAGCAAAAAGCTGGAGCTGTGGTTCTTTTTTGTTCGTTTAAGTTTTATTTTATTTTTGAGAGAAAGAGAGCATGAGCAGGGGAGGGGCAGAGAAAGGGGAGCAGAGGATCCCAAGCGGGCTCACACTGACAGGGGGTGAGCCCAATCCGGGGTTTGAACCCACCAACCGGGAGATCATGACTTGAACAGAAGTCGGAGGCTCAACCAGCTGAGCCACCCAGGCGCCCCTGGAGCAGTGGTTCTTAACCTCAGCTGCACTTTGGAATCACTTGGGCAGATATAAAGCATCCCACCCACATCCAGTCATTCTGAGGTAATTGGTCTGGACTGTGGCCTGGGTGTTGGAATCGTCTAAAATTCCTCAGGTAATGTTAATGTGGTGCAAACTGTGAAAACCACTGAGATTGAGGATGAGAGAAACCATTCTAACCCGCCTTTCCACCAACATTGCTTAATCACATTGAGCACAAAACATCAAGACTTTTAAAAATAGGAGGCCTGATTCTGGGATAAAGTGGACAAGAAAGAAAGCGGCATCGGCCCTTCGTTCCCTTTTCTTGCTCATCCCCGGCGGAGGGCAGATCATCCTATGGTCTAGGAATTCTCGCCATTGGAAAAAAGAAGCTAACGCGAAATGTGGTATTAATATTTCCTCCCAGGCTTCCTTCGACGGAGCCCATGCCCTGGAAGGCCTGCTACTCTAAGGGGAAACAATATAAATCTCAGGGTATCATCTGAACAAATTGTCTGTCGTAGGCTGGTTTCATGAGTGTTTAACCAGTGCTGGCGCTCAGAATACCATACTGAGAAGGGTCCTGCATTTGGTTTCATGCTCTGCTGTCACCAACTTTAAATTCTTAAAAATACTGCCTTCGAACTTCTGTTTTGTAAGTGAATCTGACAGGACGATGGAGCGTGAGCAGAGAAGACCGCGTCGTCTGCACATCTACCGTTTCTTGCGGCCCTTTTCACATACAGCATTCTCACTGCCCCATGAGTGAAAAATTCCGGTGGACCCACAATGGTGAGAGTCCAGCGAGACTCAAAAAGTACAGGAGATACATGTTATATCTATGTCTGAATAAGTGGAGGCACAGACAGTCCCAAAACGCCACAGTGTGCATTCTATCAGGCAAAAGGCAATGGTGGTCTGAGAAACATCCGAGACTAATCGTATTCTTAGTATTTGCATTACTCCCTCTAGTAACTAACCACTTACACTAAAAATGATGACATTAAAGGAAAGGGGAAAGAGAGAGTAAACTATATTTTGCATATATCAAGAAGTGAAGTAAAAACAGTCAAATCAGTTTTATGCAGCTTCTCAGGTCTTCCAGTAGGAACGAAATACGTGTACATGAACAAAATACAAATTATATAATTTCAGTGATTCTGCATACAAGCTGAGTGCTGTTACATTTATGTTTAGACTCTAAAGATGAATAAAATTCACACTAATAATTTAACATTGTACTTTTTTTTTTTTTTACTTTCAAAAACATTAAATAGCAAACTGAAAACCCCAAGACAATTTGGGAGAGACTATGGAATATAGAGAGAAGCTTTCTATTTTAGTACGTTTAATGACACTTTCTCCCTGCTTTTTGAACAACGGACCCCACTTTTTTATTTTGCACAGGGCCACACAAATTTCACAGACAGCCCTGGTCGTAGGTTAAGGACAGCTTTGGTCCTTGTGATCAAGACTCCCTCCTGTGCAACCAGCCACACCTGCCTCCCCTCGATATTCCACAAGCTAAGGTCCTTAGAGCTGGCATGGGGTTACTTCTCCTTGACATATTTACTCTTCCAAGAAGTAATGGTTTAATTATCAAAAGCCCAGTTCTTTATCTTAGAGAAACAGAGATTAAGTTCTACTTTAGTGTTAGAATTAAAAATATTTCAGTGGCTCAGTTACGCTGATCGATACAAAATTATCTTTATGTGCTCAAAACAGAAAGTCCTAAATCAAAATGTACTCAATATTCAAACCCAAACATTCATTTTCACTCTTATTTTGCTTTTACTTAAAATAAAAAATTATTTTGAAACTTCTCAGGGCTGCTGTTAATAGGGAAGTAGATAGAGCATTAGCAGAAATAGCAAAGGTTATTTTTGCTACTGAATAAGAATTTTTCAAAAACATGAGTTCATGCACATGTTTTCCATTTAACACTTATGGCTGTCACTATTCCCTTCCCCCTTTTTGGTATGAAAACAAAAAAGTACTCAATCTGACCAACCTGAATTTTCTTTTTTTTCTAATATAATAGATATAAATTATTTTCTTCAAATTTCTTTACATGTTTTTCTGCATTTTCCTATAAAATGTTATAGCAAATAATGAACATATATTAATTTATGCTTACATGTTTAAGGTTTTAAATATAATATCTCTAATATACTCAATATATTAGCAACAGATTCGAGAAAATTCTAATGCCATTATCACCCAAGGTTCAGTTTCTTTCATAGGATTTGATAATATGAAAGCATATTAGAAAGAAATATTCATGGTATGAATATTAACATTAGCTACTTAAACTTACAGAATGATTGGAGATACAATCCATTCCACGTAACCATACCACCATTATTCAAATTAAACAGCATTAAATCTTTTTCTGAATTGTGCTACTAGGTTTGGCTCATTGGATATCCATATGGAAAATAAGATGTATGTTTCTCAAGCCATAAAAAAAAATCAGTTTGAGGTAGATTGCAGATCTAACTGTAAAAGTTAAAACAATAAAACTTAGAAGAAAACATAGGGGAAGGTCTTCGTGACCTTGGATTAGGTAAAAATTTCCAAATAGCGTTAATAACAAAGAAAAGATTATAAATTAGACTATAGCAAAACGGAGGCTTTTGTTCATCAAAAGACACTAACTAGTAAGAAAGTAAAAAAGCAGCCCATAGAATGGAAGATATTTGTAATACATTTACCCAATATATCAAATATATAAAGAAGTATAAATCAATAAGAAAAAAGACAACTCAAATCAAAAATGGAGGAAATGACTTAAACACTTAAAGCGTGCAGCTTGATTAAACATCATGATTATTTCACTTAGCATAATAAGCCATACAGAGAAAGGCAGATACCATATGGTTTCACTCTTACGTGGATCCTGAGAAACTTAACGGAAACCCATGGGGGAGGGGAAGGAAAAAAAAAAAAAAAAGAGGTCAGAGTGGAAGAGAGCCAAAGCATAAGAGACTCTTAAAAACTGAGAACAAACTGAGGGGGTGGGAGGGAGGGGAGGGTGGGTGATGGGTATTGAGGAGGGCACCTTTTGGAATGAGCACTGGGTGTTGTATGGAAACCAATTTGACAATAAACTTCATATATTGAAAAAAAATAAAAATAAAAAAAAACCATCATGATTAAACAAATTAAAAGCAAGTATAATATCACTATGTACCCTCAAAGAAAATATCTAATGTTGGCAAGGATGTAGAGCAACCGAAACTCTCTTACACTGATGGCAGGAGTATAAATTGATACAAACATCTTGGAAAATTATCTGGTAGTATCAAATGTATAAAATATGCCTATTTTAAGATCCTATATACACAAAAGAGACATATATATATATATATTCACCAAAAAAAAAAAAAAAACACAAAAAGAACATCCATAGCAGCACTTTTCCTAACAATCAAAAATTGGGGATTACCCAAGTGCCCATCAAGAATGGAATGAAAAATAAATCATGGTCTATTCATATAATGGAACACTATTTAGTTATAGTCTTTATTAATAATATTCAGAAAAAAACACAACCACATACGACCATATAGAAAAATCTCAAATACAATTCCAAGTGAGGGAAGCCAGATACAAAAGAGCAAATACTGATTTCATTTATATCAAGTTCTTGATTGTTTCCTATCTGGATGTTAGTTTACATGAATGAGTTCATTTTGGAAAAAAAGTCATCAAACTTTGCCTGTGTATGAGGCTCAACTTAAACATTAAAAAAAAATCTCTGTCATGTGTAGAAAGTCTATATTCTTAGCAGAACACTTTGTTGAGTTGTATGACATCATCTCTAACAGAAAAGTTGAGTGTGTGTGTGTGTGTGTGTGTGTGTGTATCTCAGTGTATGTTTGAGTAGGGAGTTGCCTTTCTACGGGCCTCAGCATGACCAGAAAAGAGCCATTGTGCTCAGCAATGCTAATTCAGCTGAATCACATATTTAAAATATTTTAACCACTTTCCTTGTATCTGAAGAGTTGGAAGCCTAATTGTGTTGAGTATAAACCTTTTTTTTTTTTTTAACTTTGTGTCACCTGTTCTTGACCTGAAATTGAGTTAAACTGCAAATAAGAATTGGAAAGCCATTTTAGGATGTGAGTTTATAAAAATCAAATACATTTTTTAAAGTTGATAAAATTTTTAAATCTAGAAAATTTAACCTTTGTTTTTTCACATCCAAGAGTCTTAGCTATGACTTGGCTATTTCCTGTCCACAGGAGCAAAGCAATTAAGCTACTGTTCATTTTTCGCTGAGATACTCAAACCATTAATCACCTCCATTCTACAAGCTTTCCTAAACCTTTCCCTAAAGTAAGTAAAACTAAGTTGTGAACCCTGATTATCACTAAGTTTCTGGAGCTTTCTGAAAAGCAAGAGAATCCTCTGAACCCCTAGCTTCCACTCCATATTCTCATGGGAATGCTGCCCTGAGTGCCTTGAGTTGAGTGTTTGACCCTGGCTGTTGTTGTTGCAGCAACATGGGCTGTGGAGCAACGTGCCCTTGCCATTGGTCAGTGCAGGTGAACGACTGGCAAAAGAGAGATAGAGAGATGTAGGGGGTGAGGAATTTGGCTCTGAGGAAAGCAGAGGCCCCTGAGGAAATAAGATTTAATGGTAGACCCGGGACCAGAGCTTAGTTGTGGCTTCTAATGTCTGAGCTGTCTTGGTCTAGTTATCTAAACTATATGAGCTATACCATTTCCTTACCGGCATATTGGTGATAATAATACCCACTGCAGCATAACTATAAACCAAGTTGACAAACCGTGTGGACTTGAATAGATGTTCCATAATTAGCGCCTGTTATTTATCCATTAAACTGCAAGCTCTTTAAGGTGGCCATCATGCATTGTTCAATTTTGTCTTCAATGACCAGCCAGGACCTTGGCAACAGGAAGTGCTCAATACATAGCTGTTAAATAATTAAGTTAACAAATTAAATAATTACTTGGAAATATAGATTAATGGCTGAAAAATATTCCACTTTGTATATAACTTGGTTTGTTTTGAAATACTAGGTGAACCTGTCCTGTTTTCCTGGAATTCTATGCCAGAGCACACAGATGAAAACCAAAGTATCCACATTCTCAGTTCAGAGAATCATCTGTCCAGAGACCAATGGCCATCCTATGGAGCTTTCTGAGAAAGACGATTCAGGAGAGCTACTTGGCACAAACTTTGTTTATGAATGAAACATATATCTCTTTCTAACCCATCCATCCTCCAACACTACATGAAGACACTCAAAAAGCTTAGATCAAACTAATGGCAAACACACACACACACACACACACACACACACACACTTCAGGGAATTCCATATTCATCCATTGTTCTTTAACCTAACTACAGATTTGAAAGACTATAAGAAACACTAGTACTCACTGCCCGTTACCAACCTCATATTTTCAAAGGAAAAATGATAGCCATCAAGAATGCCAGAGATCAAATCGGGTGTCTCAGTCAGTAGGCCGAACGAGCCTAACACTGTGTTCCTCTGCTCACAGTTCAAAAGCAGACACTTTCAGGGAATCAGTGCATTCTTCCACACTGGGGTATAAATCCCTGGAATCACGGAGCCAGTCACATTCCGACTGGAAACTGAATTTCTGAAGGCAGTTTCAAAGGGTCGATCTATTTATTGACTAACAAGTGGTAGGTGCTGGGAATACAGCTCTGAACAAAAGGAAAGCTCTTCCTTCCTGGAGCTTACAATCTCAAGGAAGAGGCCCTCAACAAGTGAAGAAGTAAATAATAAATGTCACTTCGGCAAATTTTAAGTGCCATAAAGGAAAACAAAGCAAGGAAGGGGAGGTGACAAGGAGGGACGTTTGTTGTTGGCAGGTTGTCACGGAAGACGCCTGAACAAGGGCGTGAGGGTGGTTTGAAGGATGAAAGAGAAATGTAGGGAAGGGGCACCCCAGCACACAGAAGGGCAGGGAGGGCAGCCCCGCGTGAGGACACAGAGTGGGTTAGAGGGCTCCCACCCTGGCTCCCAAACGTGCTCTTGCAGAAGCCACACGTCTGAGTCCTTTCAGAGTTTCATAACAGGAGTAAGATATATTTCAGTCACCTTTGCTGCACCTCCCAGCACCCTCACACCCACACACACTCCACAATTGAAAATGACCATTGTCCTGGGGCACCTGGGTGGCTCAGTCGTTAGGCATCTGACTTCAGCTCAGGCCATGAGATCATGGCTCTGAGTTCGAGCCCCGCGTCGGGCTCTGTGCTGATAACTCAGAGCCTGGAGCCTGCTCCAGATTCTGCGTCTCCCTCTCTCTCTGCCCCTCCCCCACTCGTGCTCGCTCTCTCTTTCTCTCTCTCTCTCTCAAAAAAAAAAAAATAAATAAGTAAACATTAAGAAAATGACCATGGCCTAATTTTTCTCAGTGAACTCATTTACACATAGTTGCCAGCACCCACATTACCTGCCTAAACTCAGCTGGGCTTTCTCTGAGTGATAATCCCTGGGCTACTTGCTTCAGTCGCTCGGGGTTCTTATTTAAGATGTTACAGTCTCATCTTGTCCATCTCCCCATGGAATTACTGGTCAGAACCCCTGGAGTGTGTGTGTTGCCATGTAATATTTGCACACACTAAGTCTAAGAATCACGAGGCTATACCTGCATGTCTGCATTCCTAATTTAGCATTCCAGCGACCATATTCAACTTCTCAGTAATATTCAAATTCACTTCCCCCTCCCCCCAAAAAACCCTATTTACATAAAGCGCAACAAATCAGCATGGAAATATCCAAAGAGAAACAAAATGCATGATTTACTTAAAAATTCTGATTAAAAAGTTTTTAAAAATTTTTAAATTTTTTAAATTTTTTTTAAATCCCATTTGGGACTTTGTCAACATTTTTAGCCACTCCTCAGCGTGTGTTTCTCCCTCTCAACCTAGGAGAGGATTTGAGGTGACTTTTGGTTTGTTTGTTTGTTTGTTTGTTTTGAAAGAGAGAAAGCACGCATATGAGCACGAGAGGTACAGAGAGAGAGGGAGAGAGAGAGAATCCCAAGCAGGCTCCTCACTGTCAGTGCAGAGGCTGATGCAGGGCTCAGGCTCACAAACCATGAGATAATGACCGGAGCCAAAACCAACCAACTGAGCCATGCAGGCACCCCTTGAGCCAACTTTTAATATAGATGAACAAGGTCTCCATTTCTTTCTATGTCTCTGGGACTGCTAAGGAGCTTCTAAGAAGCTTTGATTACAAAGAAACTCAGGCTTTCTCATTGCCAAACAATATGCCATTTGCAGCAACATGGATGGAACTCGAGGGTATTATGCTAAGTGAAATAAGTCAGTCAGAGAAAGGGAGATATCATATGTTCTCACTCATGTGTGGATCTTGAGAAACTTAACGGAAGACCATGAGGGAAGGGAAGGGGAAAAAATCGTTACAAACAGAGTGGGAGGGAGGCAGACCACAAGAGACTCTTAAATACAGAGAATAAACCGAGGGTGGGGACGGGTGGTGGGAGAGATGGGAAAATGGGTGATGGGCACTGAGGAGGGCACTTGTTGGGATGAGCTCTGGGTGTTGTATGTTAGCCAATTTGACAATAAACTATATTGAAAACGAATAAATAAATAAATATATAAATAAAATATGCAATTGTAACAAAAGAAGGAAGGAAAGAAAGAAAGAAAGAAAGAAGAAGAAAAGAAAGAGAAAGAAAGGAAAAAAAGAAAAGAAAGAAAAAAGAGAAAGAAAGGAAAAAAGAAAAGAAAGAAAAGAAAGAGAAAAGAAAAGAAGAGAAAAGAAAAGAAAGGAAAGAAAGAAACTCAGGCTGGGGCGCCTGGGTGGCTCAGTCAGTTAAGTGACCAACTTCGGCGGCTCAGGTCATGATCTCAGAGTTCATGAGTTCTAGCCCCGTGTCGGGCTCTGTGCTGACAGCTCAGCGCCTGGAACCTGCTTCAGATTCTGTGTCTCCTTCTCTCTCTGCCCCTCCCCTGCTCACACTCTGTCTCTCTCTCTCTCAAAAATAAACATTAAAAAAAAATTAAAAAAAAGAAGAAGCAGCTCAGGCTATCTCAATTCCTGGCATGCCACCCCTTCGGCACCTGACATTGCCTGTGCATACCCAGCAAAACCATAGAAAATCACCATAGAAAATCACTCTCAGACTAATGTTCCTTTAAAAATTATTACCTCTGATTTACATAAAGAACTTGGTAGTTTAGAAATACTGTCTAATTATAATATGTTTCATCTTAGAGCATAGAACTCTGTTTAATCATTTTTCTTTAAAAGCAAACCAAATAAATTACAAAATGTACGTAGTTAAAATTTTTCCTACTAAACCGAATTCACACAGACCTTGGTTTAGAGGCTTGGAGTAAGTACGCATGTGTTTCGTGATTTCAAAAATAACAGAATTGCTTGCAGGTCAGTCAGAAATTTTATACAAGCATGAAGAAAAAAACGCCCCTCCTAATGTCAAAACATAATTGAATTTAAATGAAGCACTTTATTTTTTAAATGTTTTTATCTTATTTTTGAGAGAGAAAGAGAGCGAGAGAGAGAAAGAGAGCGTGAGCAGGGGAGGGACAGAGAGAGAGGGGAACAAAAGATCTGAAGCGGGCTCCATACTGACAGCAGAGAGCCAGATGCAGGGCTCGAACTCACAAACTGCAAGATCCCAACCTGAGCTGAAGTTGCAGGCTCAACCAACTGAGCCACCCAGGCACCCCTAAATGAAGCAATTCAATTATGTGTGTTGGTATTATTTCTAACAACTGATACTATTTTGGTGCCTTTGGAACACTTTTTTTTCCACTCAAGTAATTTTAATTAATACACATATACCACTTCTTCTATCTGAAAAAAAAAAAAATGAAATTTGACACATGCACATTTTCAAGAGAAAAAGCATCAAAAATTCTTTTAAAGAAAGGAACCCATTTCTGATAGTGCTCTTTTTGTGCACATTATTTAGCCACACTGTCACTCTTATCTATTGGTCATACCTCCTATTACATTGCATGGAAATATTCTTTCTTTCCACAGTACTCCAGAAGTTAATTGAGATTGGATCAATAGTGACAGAATCATAGTATTAAATAAAGAATTTCTGGCTTGTTTTTCAAAACCTGAGCAATTCTCTATGCATCAAGTGATTTTAGTCTAATGAAAATTAGAATTTTTCTAACTTTGCAATCAGCTTTTCATTGTTATATTTCTTTCTTTTTAATGTTTATTTATTTTGAGAGAGAGACAGAGAGAGAGTGTGTGTGAGTGCAAGCGGGGGAGGGGCAGAGACAGAGGGAGAGAGAGAATCCCAAGCAGGCTCCCTGCTGTCAGCACAGAGCCCGATGTGAGGTTGAAACCCAGGAAATTTAAGGACCTGACCTGGGAAATCAAGAATTGGATGTTCAACCAACTGAGCCACCCAGGCGTCCTCATTGTTATATTTCCATACTATGATATCAGACACCCCGACTCTCTTCTCTGTGAGGAGTGTCTCCCGAACTTTCTCCACTTCCCTAGCATTTTACAAAGGACAGTAGAATGAAGCTAAAAACAAGCACTGCACCACATCCTGTACACACACACGCACACACACACACACACACTCACACCTTTACCAGCCATTGCCCTTTTCCAGTCCTATGGTTAACCTTTCAGATTCTTTGTGTTACCACAAAGGAGCAATCGCAACCTACAGATTAAAGGGTGCCAAAAGTGAGTAATGTCACCACCCCTGAACTGACCCAATCCCAGCAGTCTGTTTTATCCAAGTCTATACCAGTGCTTAAAATGTCCACTAGAGGGTGCACTATTTCTTTCTAACTTTTTGAGGGTGACCCAAATTAATAATTAATGGCAATCTATTCCAACCCTCTTAATCCACCCAAATATTCCACCTAAATAAAGCATTCAACTTCAGGGATATCAAAAGCCAAACAAAACAGAAGAGTCACATTTAATGGGTCGAGTAGCCAACTTGAAGTAGCAAGAACTACCTACCTTAGTCTAACAGCAGGATAATTTCTTAATCCAACAATTCTTAACCTCAGGATGAACGCAGTGGGCACTGTATGAACTATGATCTATCTGTGCTGCCTACGTACCCACACACACACACATACACAGTCCACACGTCCCGCAAGGTTCTCAAGGAAAAGATTAAGGAGTGAGATGAATCTCAGATTAGTAACCAGACAGGATAGATATAAGGGCAACAGCCCTGTTTGACCACAGAGCTCAGCACTTTTAATAGCAACCCTTGTCTCTCTGCTGCTATGGGTCAGAGCAAAGCAGTTTTTTCAGTTGTTTCATGAGTTTGTTAACTCAAAAGCAGGCTTGCTTGTCAATGATGAGTCAATAGGGTAAGCTCTCAACTGTGTGTCCTGTGATTTAGACAGACAACATGGTCACCAGGAGTCAGGCATTAACATCAGGAGATCAGTGAGACTAGTGCCCCGTAGGACCTTCCATAAGAAGGGCTGGGGAGGGGCAAACTTCTCATCTCCACTGCCGAGATTATTGATATTATTAAGGAAATACAAATGGCCTTCTTTTCTCAATAGCAATTATAATGTAATGCTCACAATATCATTCATTCAGTATATTATCTCTTCTTCAACCGTAATTCATGTGTTTCATGCAATTGTCTTTCCACGGAGTGTGTCGGTGAGCATACACCGTGTCATCTGTTGTTTTAAATATTATTATGAAACTAAAATTCCTGTAAAAGCTCGCAGTATTTAACTTTATGATAGTAATGGACTTTTGTTGGTCGCCACCTGTTCACTGCTAGGGCTAGCCAATTTTCTTCTCTTGATACTACTCCAGAAATCTCTAAAGTTATCATTATTACCCATCAACTAAGATGTTCCAGACCTCTCTTATGCTCCCTGCCCTAAGTTTAGCAGTAGCTACACTCAACAGAGACATAGTTCATTTCAGAGAAAGATACTACAAAGTCCTGGAATCTGGCTCCTAGTCTGCATTCTATATTATTCATACCATCCTTTACATTATTCATACCACCATAAACCATCTAATATTAGAAGCTGCGTAACTGATTTCAGTAACATAAGAGTGGACTTTCAAAATCAGTTCTTCAGCTATATGGGTGAACTAACTGGTATTCATCAGGATTGTTACAACAGTGGGTATTTACTGCAATGCATGTTGATCTCCAGTGGGGGTACTCTCCTGGTGGTAGTGGAGTGAATTAAAATATAAAAACTGGTTCTCTAATATGGTAGAAACCCATAGTGTGTCCAAACCTACACGTAACAAAATACAGGTCCATTTCTGATTGATTTTTCCTGCATTACTGAGTAAAGTATGGAAAATTTTGTTAACACTCCTTGGCCAAGTGTCCCTTGACTCTCTCAGTCCCAGTTAAGAAAGAAGGGATATAATAAAAATGAAGTTCATTCATTTCACTGTTCTTACTAGTACTACGGTTTGGGATGTAATATCTAGTATGTACTAGTCACCAATGTGTAGAAAAGTCCTGGGTTTCCTTTGACTTTGACTTTGTCCTAAATAGGACATGTTATTGCAGCTGTCTTCATTTTTTCTACCTATTGCATATCAGTTATGGGTGTAGTCATTAAATTTTTGTTATTTCAACCATAGGTTGCAGACAAAATCTTTATAAAGAATATCTTTTTTAAATTAAGCTTTTGAGTCCATTTCTGTTCCTTCCTACCAAAAGGTCTTAATTGTTAAAGGTGGTCTCAAGTCACTGGCTATTCTGGAATGGAACATCCTTAGCATTTTAATTAAAAAAGGTCACAATTGGAAAAGCTACTGTTTTCTGACAAAAGTCTACAGGAGTCAGAATTCATTGGCACGTTTTCAGCAGAGTAAATTGAAAACTTTAATCAGGGGCTGAAAGTGTGACCATTCCCAAATGGTAGAAAAGTCAAAGGTGAGAAGATATTCACCTCAGCTGCGCTCTTCATCGGGCTCTTGACTGAATTATTAATGATGGGAGAAGATACTACACTCATAAAAGTTTCCTTATGGGCTTTATTTAGAATCATTTCTCTATCTGGATCTTCTGAGGGATCCTGCCTAGGGTGAGTATCGACTCCAGGGCATGTAAAATCTTCTGAGCTGCTTTGTCTTTTGGGATTCTTAGCCCAAGTAGTTTATCAGCACAGCAACCGCTTTTAGGATAGTTTATCTCACCCTGTTGGGTCTATGAACCTGGCTCAAGCCCATAAAGTGTCTGCTCCTGAGGCCCCCTGCCCCCACCACCTGGAAAAAAATTCTGTAGAACAGATGCCTTAATACAGATGCCTGTATTGGAGATGGGCATCTCCATCTCCATTATAACAATTATAACAATCTCCATAATGTTATATCTCCATTATAACAATATAAATGGGTAGTTCTGACTGCTGAAAGACAGCACGGTAAGGTAAGGGGTGGGAGACTGGTCCACATCTACCCTCCTAGCACCCACTAAGCCAGACCTTAGGTTGTCAAATCTACCTATGTCTCAAGAGAAACTGGGTTTTTATAAGTATGTTTATTGTAGAGATGTCAGATGAGCAGAACGGGACTGATCTTGCCATCAGCTCAGGGCACGTGATCTTCATTTGTTCTTTATTTTATTTGGAGTTTTATTCCCTTCATCCTATATAACCCAATGTCTCTCTCCCTCCATAGACTCCCAACCTCAAGTATTTAATATTTGTACTTTCAAAGCAATATTTCTATTGGTTCTTATTTATATGTGTATCTGTGATGATGTCTTTAAAATATGGATATTACTGTTTGTATATGTTTAATTTACATAAATAGTGTGGGAGTATAAAAATTACATTTTAAAGATCTATCCATGTCTACTTAGTTCATTCCCTGTGATTGCTGTATAGTCTACATTTAACCTAATTATTCCCTGGTTCTTTGCTATCGCAAATAATGCCGTAATAAACGTATTCGTAAATACCTCCTGGTACATCCTTGTGAGAATCTCCCTGTTGTTAATGGTCTATATAGTAATTACTTAATTCCACTGAGTATTGCTTTATTGCCTTCCAAAGCGACCATAGCAGTCTACATCCCCACCAGCAGGGCGTGAGGTTCCCACGTCTCCATACCCCACCAGCATTTGATGTCCAACTTTATAAACTTTTGCTCCTCTAGAAACAATATCTCAGATTTTAATTTGTATTTCATTGATTATTCTAAGGTTGAACATCTCATTTCTGTATTTCTTAATCATTAGAATACCTCTTAATAACCTTTCTATTTTTCTATTGTTTCTTTTTCTTATTAGTCAGAATTTATTTGTTATTCTAGATATTAATTCTTTCTTGGTCCAAAATACTCTATCAATCTTTTCCCAGGCTATCACTTAGCCCTAAATTTTGTCTGTGATATCCTTTACTGTCCTTCATTAAGCACTGGCTGAAAACTGAAGTACACACTTTCTCAGAAGCCACTGCAGCTGGGAGTGGCCAGATAACAATTAATTTTGATATAATAAATTATATTCACCTTTTCATTTATACTTTATGTCTCAAAGGATTTATTTTAAAATAGTTCTACATCCCAGGGCTCCTGGGTGGCTCAGTCGGTTGAGTGTCCGACTTGAGCTCAGGTCATGATCTCACAGCTCGTGAGTTCGAGACCCATGTCATTCTCTGTGCTGACAGCTCAGAGCCTGGAGCCTGCTTCGGATTCTGTGTCTCCCTCTCTCTCTGCCCCTAAACCACTCGCATCCTGTCTCTGTCTCTCTCAAAAATAAACAAACATTAAAGAAATTTTTTTTTTAAATATTTCTACACCCCAATCACAAAGAAGCTTTCTCAGATTTTCTTCAACTAGCTTTATAGCTTTGCCTTCCATGTTTAATTTTGTAGCCTATCCATTGAAACAACTTAATTTTTGGACCTATTCTATATTCTACCTCTTCCACATTCTGTCCAGTTTTCCCAACATTATTTATTGAATAATTCATCTGTTTTCCAAAGATCAAATACCAAGTTTACTTATGTGTCTGTTGTAATTTCTACTCTTCTGAATAATGTCTTAATATCAAGTAAGATTTTTTGCCCCCTTACTGTTCCTCATTTTCTAAAATAACATAGCTAATTATAGGTCTTTATTCATCTATATAAATTTGAGAATCAGCCTGTAGAGATGCACACACAAAATAAATTCCCTGAATATTTAAAATATTAAATTGTGTCATCTATGAATGTGATTTAGCTCTAAATTTTTTCAGGTTTCTCTTATATGCTTTACTCAGAAAGGTATGATTCATTTAAGTTAATTCCCAGATACGTTATAGATTTTGTTACTGCAAATATTGAGATTAATACTCAAAAGGTTTCAAAACTACTTCTTCTCTTGTCTTTCCTATAAAGACTAGAAGCTAAAATACTTAATTTTCAGAGCAGTGCAAAAAGGAGGCTCTACCCAGTTCTGTCCAAAGAGAGAAAATCCCTGTAAATGGCTGTCTTTCTGAACCACCTTCCCAAAAAGCAAAGCTGATGAGAAGGCACCAAAATGATATCTATCTTAGACATCAAAGTCCTTTTATTTGTAACCTTTATAATTTTATTTAATATATTTGAGCTATAGTGATATGCTTAGCACACTCCTACCACTAAGATTTCTTCACCCCAGCTTCTTCAACAAAAGAAATCTCAAGGGAAAAAGTTAGAGGGGGAACTTTAGAAATGTATCAACCAATAGTGATGTTTGGACCTTATTTGGATCGCAATTCAAACAGGGAGACTGAAAAAATAATGGAAGAAAATATGAATATTGGATATTTGATATCAGTAAGGAATTTTTAGGCGTAATAATAGTATTGCACTTATTTTAAGGGTTCTTATATTTTAAAGATGATACAGTGAAATTTTTATATATGTAATGACAGTACCTCAGATGTGTTTCAAAATAATCTTGAGGCCACATATTTGTAATTACTGAACTTGGTTGGTAGGTGCACTGGGTTCATTTTATGTATGTTTGAAACTTTACATAATAAAAAGTTGATTTAAAAAAGAGAGTGCTGGGGTACCTGGGTGGCTCAGTCGGCTGAGTGTCGGGCTTTGGCTTTGTGCTGACAGCATGGAGCCTGCTTCACATCCTCTGTCCCCCTCACTCTCTGCACACGCTCTCCCTCAAGGAAAAAAAAAAAAAAAAAAAAAAAAAAAAAAAAAAAAAAAGTTGAAAAAAAAGACAGCGTTCATTTTCATGTTATTCGTATTTTCTGAATTACTTCTATTATTTCAAGGGTCATTTTTTGTTTGATAATCATGGTTCTTCTTTTCCCATAGGTTAATCCTCCTCAAAAATGCCTGGTGACCTTTGGTTGTCGGCTCATATTATTAATTAACAACTAAGCTAATAACTATATATATCTGACACGAATTTCCTCTGCTGTTGGTAGATCTGTTTATCCCAAATCTTCTTTAATTAGAAAAGAGAGCTAAAGGGTCAGTGTCCATAGATAAAGTGAGTCCACACCCAGCCTTCAAATAAAAATAAGATTAAACCAAGGGGTGCTCCCTTTAGTGTATTACTCTCCTAGGAAGAAATGCTCAGCCTTTAATTCCACCCCACCCACCCCCATAGCTCCTTTGTGGATGTCTGGAATTACCGTGAGATTTGCTGCTCTCCCATCTGGCCCAAAGCCTGTTGCAGGAGCCCCAGCTAGCCACTTGCTTTAAGAAGCAATTGTTGAGGGGCGCCTGGGTGGCGCAGTCGGTTAAGCGTCCGACTTCAGCCAGGTCACGATCTCACGGTCCGTGAGTTCGAGCCCCGCGTCAGGCTCTGGGCTGATGGCTCAGAGCCTGGAGCCTGTTTCCGATTCTGTGTCTCCCTCTCTCTCTGCCCCTCCCCCGTTCATGCTCTGTCTCTCTCTGTCTCAAAAATAAATAAAAAACGTTGAAAAAAAAAATTAAAAAAAAAAAAAAAAAAAAAGAAGCAATTGTTGAGTTCTAACCTGGCGGGATAACAGATGACTGCAATTTGCAGCCATCAAGTGACTATGTCTTGAATTAAGGACTCTAATTTACACCCAATCTCAACTCCCACTTTCCATACTGGCTTTCTCTAAACTTGAAGCATCTCTGAAGCTCTGGATTCCCAGCTCCAATGAACATTTTTTATGTGTTTTCTAGGTTGAGGTTTTTTTCTGTTGTGTTTTGTTTATCAAAAAAAAAAAAAAAAAAAAAAAAACAAACCCAGATGTTTTATCAAAATTCCAGAAATCCATATAACATATTTCCAGCTTCCCGTTCTCAAAATCCTAACAAATTCGACCTCTTGATACTTCATTCTCATCATTCCAAGAGAAGGTAACCTGTGCTCTGGGCCCATGAACTTGAACCTTTGTACACACCTGAGATAGATTTAGATGCAGCATCAAAGTAGCTGATGGGTGGGAAGTGAGAATCCTTTGATGTCATACATATGCCCTGATGGCAGGGAAGGAAGGAAGAGGGGTGGTGGGAAGGTGTGATTACCAATGAGGCAGTGAGAACCAAGAAGAAAGAATCTCAAAATTTTCAGCACAGTGCTAAAGAAAAGCAGTGATCAGCTAGCAGCCAACCACTAGCCAATCATTTATCATCATTCCAGAGATCCGTATTTTTAAAATCAGGTCCCTTTTTGCAACACCAAAGTATTGTTCTCCAACATCACTGATTGCACTTATCGCCACAAAACAATAACTTTCTGTGGCATTCAGATATACAAGGCCCGAAAACTTGGGAAAGTAAGCAGTTTGCAGTGAAGGTGTTACAAGAAGGGCACTGGTGATCCGAGAAAGATCAAGTCCCCTCATGCAACGCATTAATGTCTCTGCAAGAGAGTGTCAGAGGCAGGAAGGAGGTTTAGAGGTTTTCCTGTATAGATTCTATAAGGGAGAAATGCATGATTTTGTTCAGTATTCTAGCTTTGGTCGAATGAAAGAAATCCCAAATTGAACTGGCTTAGGCAAAAAACGGAGTTTAGCGAAAGGGCATGATGGTGTCTCATGGCAGAACCCAGGAGTGAGCAAAGCCCCAAAGCGTTTGTGTAACTGAACTAACACGAATTCGCTGCTTGGTGAGTCACAGAATCTATACCAGGTGAGGTGTCCCACAAAGGAAACTGTTTGGCAGCCAATAAGGAGATCACAGGGAATAATTTCCAAAGCTGTGACTCCCAGAGCAAAGATGAGTGGGTTCCTTTTATTTAGGGTTGGGATGAATATTTTTTTAATTAATTTATTTAATCCAAGTTAGTTAACATATAATGTAATAATGATTCCAGGAATAGAATTTGGTGATTCATCACTTACATGTAACACCTAGTGTTCACCCCAACAAGTGTGTTCCTTAATGCCCATCACCCATTTAGCCCATTCCCCCACCCCTCTCCCCTCCAGCAACCCTCAGCTTGTTCTCAGTCTTTAAGAGTCTCTTATGGTTTGCCTCCCTCTCTGTTTTTATCTTATTTTTCCTACCTTACCCCTGTGTTCATCTGTTGAGTTTCTCAAATTCCACGTATGAATGAAATCATATATTTATCTTTCTCTGACTTATTTTGCTGAGCATAATACACTCTAGTTCAATCCACATTGTTGCAAATGGCAAGATTACATTCTTTTTTATCGCAGAGTAATATTCCATTGAATATATCTACCACATCTTTCTTTATCCATCCATCATCCAATGGACATTTGGGCTCTTTCCATAATTTGGCTATTGTTGATCGTGAGGCTGTAAACATTGGGGTGCATGTGGCCCTTTGAATCAGCATTTGTGCATCCTTTAGATAAATACCTAGTAGTGCAATTGCTGGGTCTATTTTTAACTTTTTGAGGAACCTCCACACTGTTTCCCAGAGTGGCTGTACCAGTTTGCATTCCCACCAGCAGTGCAAAAGTGTTCCCCTTTTTCCACACCCTCACCAACATCTGTTGTTTCCTGAGTTAATTTTAGCTACTCCGACCAGTGTGAGGTGACATCTCATTGTAGTTTTGATTTGTATTTCCCTGATGACGAGTGATGTTGAGCATCTTTTCCTCTGTTTGTTAGACATCTGGGTGTCTTCTTTGGAAAAGTGTCTGTTCATGTTTTCTTCCCATTTCTTCCCTGGATTATTTGGTTTTGGGGTATAAAGTTTGGTAAGCTCTTTATAGACTTTGGATACTAACACTTTATCAGGTAAAGGGATGAATATTTACATAGGGGAGCCCTGTCATCAGAAGTAGAAGCAGGCATAAGGCGGCATGTGAGCTTTAAGGAAACATGCCTATACATACATTGTATGTTATGTAAATGAGGCTTGAGCTCCTCCTTGGGCAGAGAGCGTAGCATCATAGTGAGGCAAAGTTAACTGTCAGTCACTCCGTGGGTCACTCCATGGTCCATCTGCGCAGGCCCGAGTCAGGGGTTACGCTCAAACTGGTCTGAGTGGTCTTTGCTGCCGGAGCTCTTCATCCGGGCAGACGTTATTGCTTGAGGGGTAGTTTCAGTTTCCATCACAGATGCTACACTCAGGTCTTTTGCCTGAATTGAGAGACAAGCCAGAAAGAAGAGCTTAAGAAAAAAATGTGGGACAAAGGCCGTTGGATACAAGCAGGCGAACAGTAAAGGTCAGATCTTGGGGTCCAGGTGGTGACGTTTGGGCCCCGGGGACCTGTAAGAGCCTGGGCCTGGAAGGGGGAGTATTACCACCTTCCAACCTCTGGCTCCCACTAAATACTGACGTGGTTTATCTCTTGTTGCCGGCCAGTCTTCTCCACATGATGAAAATCACACATGCTTTCTGTTACAAACTTTACTATTTGCAAATTGAATCAACACCAAAGGAGGCATGGTCTGTCTCCAAAGCCTCGATCAGCAGTGTGGTCTGGAGTTTTTAAACATCTCCTTAACTCCGAGAGGGTCGCCCCTTCCCCCTAAAGGTTTCAATGTATGAAATCATATTCTCTCGAGGCAACGACAGGGTTATCTTCCCTTTCCAGTAGTTAGCTTTTTTACTAGCTTGTACATCAGTGCTTCGCTGATAGATGTTTAACAACCGATTTTCAAAAAAGAAAGGAAAAAGAAAGAAAAGGTAACTGTTGTAATATTTACCAGGTTGTCAGTATAAATACTGTCACCGTGGCCCGTTTAAAGCTACCAATGTGACATCACCGAAGCCACAGTTAGGAACAGATACATATAATCTGCTCTCCAGAGCCCTCACAAGCAGCACTCAGCATAGCACTGCTTATAATTTATTTATGTGACCTCTATTTAGATAACAATGTAAAATGGCAGGCAGCAGCCTCTTCTTGATCCTGATGCTTTAGAATCCAGTGCAATCAAATAGCTTGCACCCCTAGTGCTACGTTTAATTAAATATGAGTGGGCCTGGGGAACTCCATGTCTAGACTTGGAGTGTCGCCATCAGTTAGAGATGTGGCCACGGACTAGGGGGGAGGAAATGGCCATGCCTCACCTCTGTCAGTTAAGACTATGGTCTCTGAATCCAACCGTTTGGACCCAGAGTCTATCTTTCCCTTCTTTGACTATACGCGCTTATGCAGAAAGACAACTTAATAATTACATTACTTATTTAACCTCCTTTTGCCCCAGTTTTCTAATTATTAAAAAAAAAAATTAATGTTTATTTATTTTGAGACAATTCGAGAGACAGAGTGCAAAAAGCGGAGGGGTAGACAGAGGGAGACACAGAATCTGAAGCAGGCTCCAGGCTCTGAGCTGTCAGCCCAGAGCCCGACACGGGGCTCGAACTCGCCAACTGTGAGATCATGACCTGAGCTTACGTCGGACGTTTAACTGGCTGAGCCCCTCAGGCACCCCCGAGTTTCCTAATTATTAAAATAAGGGTATTAGAATACGCACTTCATATGACTTTTATAAGGATTAACTAAAATAATTCATGTGATACAAAGAGTTCAGTGCCTAGCACACAGTAAGGGTGCACTAAATGTTTTAGCATCATTTTAATTACTTGTCTTTTTCTCCTTAATGCTATGTTAACCAGAGTATTGTTTAATATGGTTCACACTACATTTTTAAATAGTCTTTCTCGTCCTTGTTTTCTAAGTTCTTTTTGAAAACCAAAGAATGGGGGCGCCTGGGTGGCTCAGTCGGTTGGGCGTCCGACTTCGGCTCAGGTCATGATCTCGCAGTCCGTGCGTTCGAGCCCCGCATCGGGCTCTGTGCTGACCGCTCAGAGCCTGGAGCCTGTTTCAGATTCTGTGTCTCCCTCTCTCTCTCTGACCCTCCCCCGTTCCTGCTCTCTCTGTGTCTCAAAAATAAATAAACATAAAAAAAAATTTTTTTAAAAAAAGAAAAAGAAAGAATGGCTGTTAAATTTTGTCTTTTGTCTTTTCCGTGCCTCTTGTTTGGTTTTTCTTACGGATTACAGACAGCACTTTCAGCGAATTAGCGTAAGCCAATAAATATCACCTTCCGCATCTGCTTCAGGTTCCCTTTCTCCATAAAGCCTGGCCTTCCTCCAGCCCGGGTACACTCCCCCACGTAAGGCCCACTACCCCTCAGCAGATCTCCACCTGGCCGCACCCCCACTAGCTCCTGCACAGTCCCTGGCTCTAGCCCTCCTCAGAAGCAACCTTGCAGTCAACACAAAATGCCACCTTGATCAAAGTATTCTGCCTCAACTTATGATAGAGGAAAAAATGTAAGAAAACAAACAGAAAACAAAAACTTGAGCCCTTAGAATATTACTGAAGGTGGGGGTGGGGGGGTTGTTATTTGAAACCACAATTGGCTGAAGAATCTTCTCCTTCCCCCGCGCCCCCCCCCCCCAGAAAAAGGAGAGACAAAGACACCTAATTTGCTCAGCATAAAATGTAAGAATTTGAGTTTCCTGCATGTTGAGCTTTCTGAATTTCCTGAAAGCTGCCCAGGAAGCAAGGCCAGCTGTCTGTCTGGATGGGCGGGGAGGCGGCTGGGGCAAAAGCAATGGCTACAGGATGGGGACCGTGATCTGGAATCAAGGTCAGCTGGAATGGTTATGAGGGTTTTACAAAACCTGACTATCTAATATCCAGGATTCGGCTGTGTGAGTCACGAGGCACATCTCATCACCCTAAAAACTGAAGACCTGCCTTGCTCATAACATTGCGTTCAGAGTACTTTAGAGAGAGAAGTGAACATGCCCAATAGGGTTTCTAAGTTGACTTCTCCCGGCTGATCAGGGCAGGATAGACACACAGGCTCCAAGCAGAGGAACTATCAGTACAGTGAAGAGACCATGATCAACCAGAAAACTCAGCATCTAGGAATGTTCCCACACACTGGAGGGGAGGGCTGGCAGAAATTCTGGTCTATAGAGAGGAGCCAGTGTTCTGAAGGATTCTGTGAACAGAGGTCCAGGAGAGCCCTGGAACCCATTCCTCTCTTCTACCTCCCAGCAAAGGCCAGAGGTGAGGCAGGGACCCCCAGGACACGGGACATGTGGGTGAATATTTTGAAGTCATTGGGTTTGATAGATTTAGATCATTGGAGAGGAAAAGGAGGGAGGTAGAGGTGGGAACAGTGAAGGTCACATCACTGAGAACCACTGGAGTTAGTGAGACATATGCAGACTCCACTCTACGACACAACTGTGCCATCTGATGAGAAATACCACCTTCCTAAATTTGTCACTCAACAGGAAAATTCCATCGCTTTCTGTTATCCCAACTACTCCATAGTGCACTTAAAACTAAATCATGGGAGCCTGGGTGGCTCAGCCGGTGAAGCAACCAACTTTGGCTCAGTTCATGATCTCACGATTTGTGAGCTTGAGCCCTACAATGGGCTCTGTGCTGACAGCTTGGAGCCTGGAGCCTGCTTCAGATTCTGTGTCTCCCTCTCTCTCTGACCCTCCCCTGCTCACACTCTGCCTCTCTCGGAAAAAAAAAAAAAAAAATTGCGCTGGCATGAGAGAATATGGGTGCTTGTAAAATAACCTAAACACATGGGACAAGTCACTCTAGTTTTTAAAGTGCCATACTTTGTGAAGCTCAGGTGTCATTGGTCCATCACCTCTGCCATCTTTCACAAAACAAAGCAAAACAAAACAAAACAAAGAACATAAGCTCAAATGGACCTCCAGTCATTATGAGAAGCATAAGTAAATCTGTTTTAAAAATATATGGCAATCATTGGGCAGGGTTTAGGTACTTAGTCTTCCTCGATTTGTCACATTGAGATATAACTTACTTTGAATTTAAAAAGCCTTAATGAAGGGTGCCTGGGTGGTTCAGTCGGTTAAACGTCCGACTTCAGCTCAGGTCACGATCTCACGGTTCGTGAGTTCGAGCCCCGTGTTGGGCTCTGTGCTGACAGCTCAGAACCTAGAGCCTGTTTGGGATTCTGTGTCTCCCTCTCTCTCCGACCCTCCCGCCCGTTCACATTCTCTCTCTCTCTCTCTTTTTCTCTCAAAAATAAATAAACATTCTTTAAAAAAAAAAAATCTTCGTGAGAAGTGTTTGTACTCTTGAGTAGAATATATGTTTGGCAAAATCTATTTGTGATTTCTAAAACCTGTATTAAATTTTTTTCTCAAGAATAATTAGACTTATTAAGTGCTATTTCTGAAGAAAAAAATTCTAATTTTCATGCACAATAAAATGTATGAATAAGTAAATAAACTGTTTTAGTAATAACAGTAAAGAGCTTCCAGAACAGCTTGTAGTAATCAGCTTTCCAGGACTCTGGTCCATTTTAATCGGGAGCAAGAAAGATCTCCGTTCTATTCTTTTGGTTCATCATCTTGATTAAATCTTTGCTGACAGAAACAGTGGGTAGACACGCCTTTAAAATGATCTGTATAAATCAGTTCAAAATTCCTCTTCTCAAGCTGTGTGGAGTATCCGTATGTGAGCCTAGACTAACTATTAACAAGCCAAAAGCCCCCACCTCTTCTGCCTTCTTTTGAGGATCCTTCACTCAGGCCAGGTTTTAAAAATATCAACATCTTGGGGCCCCTGGATGGCTTAGTCAATTATGCATCTGACTCTTGATCTCAGCTCAGGTCATGATCTCATGGTTTGTGAGTTCGAGTCCCACGTCATGCTCTGAGGCAATGACATGGAGCCTGCTCGGGGTTCTGTCTCTCTCTCTCTCTCTCTCTCTGTCCCTCTCCCACTTATGCACCTGCAGGCACGCACTCTCTCTCTCCAAAAATAAATAAATAAACTTAGAATACATAAATAAATACATAAATACATAAATAAATACACACATAAATACATACATAAATAAAAACATCAACATCTTTTATGGTGGTTGCCTGAGGGGAGGTGGGTGGAGGGATGGGTGAAATAGATAATTGTGATGGATACTGAGAAATGTACAGAATTGATGAATCATTATATTAACCACCTGAAACTAATATAACACTGTGTGCTAATTATACTTGCATAAAAACTTTTTTAAAATAAAAATATCAACATCTTTCATGATAAACTTGCACCCTGTTATGCTTACAAGCCTCGCTCAGGATCCTCAGTGCCATCTAGACTTTCTGCTCTGACAACAGTTTGGATTTTCTGAGCCTGGTACAGGGAAGCATCTTTTTTCGCTAAGAAGCTATTACCACCTTCTTGCTTTACTATACTCAGCAACCTCTACTTGAAAAATAAAATTATTTCTTACCTGAAAGATCCAGGGCATGAGGTCAGTCTGTTTATACTGGCTTTTTTGTTGTTGTTGTTGTTTTGCTTTTTGGGTTTTTTTTTTGTGGTAGTTAGCCATTGTAGCAGTTCTTTGATGGTAGTCATAGTGTCATGCATTTTGGAGTGAGAAACTCCAACGATTTCCTAGAAAACTGTAAAGAAACGTTTTGCTTAGAAACCTGATTGAGAACTGTGTTCACAAAATTGACTGATTAAGTTGATCCGCACAGCACAGGAACTCCCATTATCTGAGTCCTGGGAAAAGACCATTTAAATAAATCTCCTTAAATATTCTCAAGGGAAAAAAAGCAAGGAACAAAACAATGTACATGCTAAATGAACGTTTAGATAAAATATGTACATACACATATAGAATACCTCTGGAGGAATCCCCAAGCAACTGGCAACATGAGTTGTTTTAGAGGAGAATGAGGTGAATGGGGACAAGAATGCCATGAGACAGTTTCACTATGTGCCTTTTTGAATATTGCACCATGTGCATTTATTTGAAAATACATACATATATATAACACATACACATATGTTATATATACATATATACACGTATGTATATATACATGTTATACATATATACGTGTTATACATATATATAACATACATAGCATATATCATATATATAACATATATCATATATATAACATATATAACATATATCATATATATAACATATACAACATATATATAACATATATCATATATATATATATATATATATATATATAAAACAAGTAGCAGGATGGGAAAAATATCTCTGATGGATATAAATCTGGCAGTTGGAACTTTAAGATCATTGGTCCCCCTGAAAACAAGCCAGATGTTAGTGACCGTGGCAGCTCGCAGGTGCCTCACACAGGCATTGGAGTGGTATAGTGGCTGGGGCTGGGGGGCTGGAGGGGAGGAAGGCCCTGCTTGCCTAAGCACCTAACAAAATGACTGGGAAAAAAAGTGCCTGCCTGTTTTGAGGTTGGAAATTTTGATACAGAAAGCACAGGGACTCCAAATGTAGGCAAATAAATCTTGGACCAGGATAACAGGGGCTACTTGAAGTGAAACTCTCATAGAGATATTTATTGAGCAATTATGGATGAAATGATATGTGAGATTTGCTCTTAAATAATCCAATGGAGGGGCACTTGGGTGGCTCAGTCGGTTGGGTGTCCGACTTCGGCTCAGGTCATGATCTCACGGCTCATGAGTTCGAGCCCCACGTTGGGCTCTGTGCTGACAGCTTGAAGCCTGGAGCCTGCTTCTGATTCTGTGTCTCCCTCTCTCCCTGCTCCCCCCCCATTCATGCTCTGTCTCTCTCAAAAATAAACATTAAAAAATTTAAAAAATAATAATAATCCAACGGGGAGGCCTGGCATTTGTTGATAATTGTTGAAACCCAATGAGGATACATTATACTCTTCTCTGTTTTTGTGCATGTTTGGAATTTTCTATTAAATGGGAAAGCTGAGGCACACTTTGCACATCATCTTTTAGTTTTTGAAATTGGTCGTAGAAGGGAAGGAGAAGGAAGCTGAGGGCAGGCTGTGAGCATACAAAATCCTGGAAGATTCACCAAAGTTCTAATGGCTGGAGCCAAGGAACACGAGACAAAATAAAGGGAGACTGTGGGGCTGCTCTATGGGTCTCCAGAAAGGCATGTGGGGAAGGGCGTCCTCTAGAAAACACCCAAGAATCAACCCCATGTCACAGCAATGTTGGCACGCTAGAAAATGAGTCAGGAATTAAGTCCAACTGCAAGGAGAACACAGAAAAACAACAGTGGTTTAACACAGAAAGCTGTTTATGTTTGCATCACACTGATGATGTTGGGGTTACGTGTTCCAAGGCCAGCAGACTGTCTCTGCAGCCTTCCGAGGTCCAGGCTTCTCGGGCGCTGAAGCTGCCCCTTAGTCTTGTGGTCCAGGAGAGTAGCCTCTGCACTTGAAGCAAGAGGATGGAGGAAGAGACTGAAAAGTGGGCAGAGAAGCTGGCTCTTAGGGAAGGTTCTTAGAAGCTTGTCACAAGGAAGTCTGAAACCAGGCTGCGTGCGGCAGCTATATGCACATTGTAGCACCAGAGCAGAATCTGTCACCTAGGAAAAACAAGCCCAGCTTTTGCCAAACTCCAAGCCAGTATCTATAGGTTGTCCAAAGACAGTAACCTCATAAGAAGCAGAAGATTATACCATTTTTTTCCTGGATGCTTTTTAGGGGGGGGGGGGCAGGGCAGGGAGGGGCTCGGGGAACTAGCCCAGAAAGGCTTTAATGAGAGCCTTTTCCTTACCAAGGGTTCCCAAACCAAATATTAAGAACACAGACTTAGGGGGCACCTGAGTGGCTCAGTCAGTTAAACATCTGACTTGGGCTCAGGTCATAATCTCAAGGCTCGTGAGTTCAACCCCAAGTCGGGTTCTGTGCTGGTAGCTCAGAGCCTGGAGCCCGCTTCAGATTCTGGGACTCCCTCTCTCCCTGCCCCTTCCCCGCTCATGTTCTGTCTCTCTGTCTCTCAAAAATAAAAAATAAACATTTAAAAATTTTTTTAAAAAAAAGGAACACAGACTTAGGTCACTGTAGTGAGCAGTTATTTTTACATACAGTTTTGGGTATTGTCAGGGTATTAGAATTGATGACAGAAATCTTGTGGTAAAAAATGTGGGTGGGGAAGGGTGGAGGGTGTTAGGCAAGAATGTCCATAGCACTGTAAGAGTTTTGTTAATACACTAATCTAATCCCTGCTAAAACCATCAACCTCCCTCTCTTCCCTTCATTGCTCTAGGGTTGTTTGTTTAAAGGCAGGAGTTAAAATTAAACTTAAATTTAAATGGAATGAATTTTAAACGAATTAATTAATTGAAAGGTAATTCGTCGGATGATTCATTTAACACAGAGATTAAAATCAAAATGCACTGTGTCCTCTCGACCACTGATTTCAAAGATGGTCCCCACCAACATCACTTGGGAATGTATTACAAATGCAAATTCTTGGGCTCCACCCAGACCTTCTGAACTCATCTGAGAGATTCTGGTTCACGACAAAGTTTTGGAACTGATGCTCTAGCCCAGCGATCCCCCACCCTGACGGCACGTTACAATCACCGAGAAAACTTGGGAAAGTCCCGCTGAGCCCCATCCCCAGAGACTCTGATTTGATTGGTTTGGAATGTGTTCTCGGGTGTGGAGATTTTTGAACGTCCCTCTCCAGACTGTAAGGAGAACACAGGACTGAGGACCGTGGCTCTGGCCAGCTTCGGTCGTCTGGGCCTTTGTGGCCAAATAAAGCCACGCAAAGCAACTACATTCTAGGAGTTGTGGGGGACAAATGTCCCTCCCAAATAAAGACTTCAAGAGTAGTCGTTTTTCCTCTGTCTCGTCATAAGCTCCCTTTGATCCCAGGTCAGGAGGACCGAGCTGCCCAGACTCCATGAGCCGAGGGAGGAGCTCCCCCAGATCCCATCTACCTTCCCTCTTGCATCTCCATGATTTTTCTAGTTCTCCTTTCCCACCTAACCTGGAGTTTGGGTCAGTTATATCAAACGAGTCAGACCCAAACAAGTCGTACCCAAGATTTCGGTGGCGGAAAGAACATTGTATATGGATATTGTGGGAGAGGCAGAGGCAGACGTGAACAAGAGCAGGGGGTATGATGCCAGTAAAGTTTCTGTGGGGAGGCTCTTTTTAAAGGAACCCCAGATGAGGACAGGATGGGTTGAAGCCTGAGAAGGCCTGAAATTTGTGGAGAGCTCTTGGAGGAGAGGTGGGAAGGGTGGTCATAATTAATACTACCCTGTTATGCTAATTAGGATTTCTAATTATAACGTATTCCCATACTGCTATTGCTTTTTGAGGCAGCCAGAGTTCTTTCCCCCATGTTGACACCACTTCTAACACCAACACCTTTAAAACTGTTTACATGCATTCGTATCCATGCTACAGTTCTCAAGAGTTGGGGGGGGGGGGGTTGGCTGAGGAGTGGGAAGAGGAGGAAAGTACCTTACACAGATGGGTGAGGGGGATGGGCACACCATGATGCTTTCTTGTATGGACCCCTAAGTAATAGCAAACAATCATTTTATTACTAAGACTAGTCAAAATGCAGGGTGCCTGGGTGGCTCAGTCGATTAAGCATCTGACTTCACCTCAGGTCATGATCTCAAGGTCCGTGAGTTTGAACCCAGTGACGGGCTCTGTGCTGCCAGCTCAGAGCCTGGAGCCTGCTTTAGATTGTGTCTCCCTCTCTCTCTGCCCCTCCCCTGCTTGTGTTTTCTCGCACGCGCACTCACTCTCTCCCTCTCTCAAGAATAAATAAATAAACATTAAAAAAAAAAAAAGTTGGATATGTGAAATGTTTTGCAAAGGGTGAATACTGACAACAGAATGAGCTTGTGACTCATTCCCCTCAAGGTTTCCCCCGGGCCACAATATTCCGTCAGACAGGAGAAAGGAACCAGTTCAATCATTGGCCACTGGCATTTTCCCCTAATGATTGATGAAGAAAAAAATCACTCAGGTCCATCAGCTGGGATGAAGGGAGCTTGGAACTTAAACCTCTGTGAGGAAGAGACAGAAAGTCCCTCAAAACAGTCTTTGAGAGAACCTGAAATAGGCAAATACAATACAAGCTGTCACCTCAGGTCTTAGGGAAGCTGGGGCTGCCCTTTCTTTGGCATTCTGGGACACAGGAAGGGACTAGAAGCCTAGGGCCCATCCCGGGGTTTCAACCTACAGCTCTCAACCTGTTGACCAGTTGTGAAATCAAATGTGTGTGAGCCCAGCATTTTTTTTTTTTCAAAGCAAATAGAATAAAAGAGAAAATTATAGTGTATCGCTCATAAGTACTGTTTCAGGAAACTTTTGTTTCCATATTACCAGGACCTGTTAAGGTGGATCAGGGTAGATGCAGGCCCTGAGTCAGAGAGGGGCAAGGAGACCCCTTAATAAAATCACAGGGATCAAAAGGAAATAAGGGGGGAAAATACCAAACCTGGACTGTCCTCCCACTCTGGTGGAGTTGGTAAGAGAAGGAAGCTGACTATCCTGAGTTTCTTTGGAAATGAGGTCAAAAGCAGATTCCTGAACATGTCCCAACCCAACTCTTCCAAAGCAGATGTCACCTCAGAAGTGGCTGACTCAAGTAAATTAGGAAAAAATAAACAAAAAACCACAACCCTAAAGGACCTGAATGGTTTGAAAAGGAGCCATCATGAGCACTTGAGCGTCCGGTATGAGAAACCGCCATCTGAGACAGAGCGGGTGCGGTGTTGGGGACAGGGGCACAAGTTTCAGACCGAACAGGAGAGGACCAAACACGACCAAACAGGAAAACATCAAACGTCTCAGAGAGTTAACTGCAAAACCTCTAAAATTCTAACATTAAAAAAATGAATTCAGAAGCAACCTGGAGAACAGTTTTTGGTGAATATCTGTCTGCAGTTTAACGTAGTTGATAAGAATTCCCACAGCAACAGCAGTGGCCTGAAGTTCAGGCGTGCGGGGAGGTGTCCTTTCCTCTCGGAAGGAAGGGTTTCCCATGCACAAATGCACCCGGTGGGCGGAAGGCCAGGGGTCCACTCTTCTCAAGGGCCGAAGTTTCCCTCATTACTCATTTCCCTCATTCCCCGTTCCTTCATTACTCCAGAAGGTTCGGGATCTTAACAGCTTGACATTGTCTGAGCCTGTTGGCACCTCTGTGCCGGCCGTGAGACCATACCACATGGGAGGTGGTTTGACAACCACATGGGAGGCCAATCCTTGAAATGGGCAAAGGACAATTCCCATTAGAACAAACGTGAATCACCATTAACTGGAGACACCTCAAAGTTTTGTCTTTCAGGAAAACAGGCAGCTGTGTTTGGGAGAAAACAAAAATGAGAAACGTAGTTCTTTCCCAGTACTTTTGTCTCTCACTGAAACTTCATGTCAAAATATCTCATGCTGGCTGTTTCCTTCTTCTTTCCCAGACAGCTATCATTATCAGGAATTGCAGAAAAGGCATAAAATAATGAAAAAGGCATTGTCTCTACCCACAAAATATTTTATTTAACTTCCAATCTGGAATGGCCCATTTGTATTTAGTACAAAATAAATGCACAGCATCGTCTCTGATCATCACAGCTATTTGGCTGAGAGATATAATGATCCCCACTTGAAGACTAGGAAAACTGGGGCTTAGAGTGCTTACTAACACCCCCTAAGACCCCGTAGTTCTTTAGCTACGAAGTCTACAAAAATGCACCCTAAAAACTATTCAGCTGCAAAGTCTACAAAATCTATTTCAAAAATCGGCACAACCTTTCTACTACACACATGGTCTCTCTCTAGGTCATTCTGCCCTTTCTCGAGTCAAAGGTCTCATTCACCTCTGAGAAATCTTCTAGGAAGTGCTGAGTTTCTCATGAGCAGAGTTTCAGGGAGGCACCGCTGTCACTTTCTCTAGGCAGCTCGGGGCAGAAGAACGGACGCAACGGCTCCACGCATGAGAGATGACTGTGTGTATAGATGAGGGCATTACCTCTCACATCAAAAAACTTGATTTCTTCCATCTCAACATCTAAAAAAATTCCTACGTGGCTAAGTTCAGGGCTCGCAGGAATTCTGGTTTCTGGGAAGGAGCTGGTATAGATGGTCCCTGCCTTCATGCTGATAAACCAGAAGCCATGCTCGGAGGAGAAACCGGCCTTTCTCTTTCTGTCGACTGATTCCTGGCAGATCCCCAGGGTCCACTCCTCCGCCTGTCCCACTTCGACCTCCCAGTAATGGCAGCCGGAGGAGAAGCATGGGGTGCCCAGGACACAGGCCAGGTGGGTGAACCTCTGGGGATCTTCCACTGGGTTGCGGCAGATCTTCCCACACCGAACATTCTTGAGGTCATCAGAGAGGATGAGGAAGGAGTGGGCGGTGCTTGTATCCAGGGTCATGTCCTCCCGGAACCTCAACAACTCATTGCTTACGTGCAGACTTTTCTCCAGTAGGGCACTGTGCTGTGTGAACAGAAGTGATAGTGCTCCAATTTGCCATTCCTCCAAAGGGGGGCTGTCACTTACCCCTCGACACACGGGGCAGGTCAATTTCAGATCCCTGTGTTCTAGCATCCATCTTCGCACGCAATGAAAGCAGAAAATGTGTGCACAGGGGAGTAAAACGGGGCTTAAGAAAATTTCCAGACAAACCGGACAGGTCACCTCCTCTTGCAGACTCTGGGCCATGGTCTCTGAAGGTCACTCCTTGGCAGTGAACTGAGCTGAAGTCGCCCTTTATTAGCTTCTGAAAGCGATTGGGAGCCTTCAGTACACAATCTGCTCTTCAATAATCAGGATGTACCTAAATCCGATACAAACATTAAATAGTATAAATCTTCCTGCAGCTTATACAGGAAAGCAGCACTAAATCACCAGAGAATCATAGTAAAAGCACTATCTGTGAGAAAAACAGGGAACCATGTATCTTTGAGAGAAGCTAGGTGATCACAAAAGAGAGACAGGACAGCGGACATTATCTTTTCAGGTGGGGCAGCTGACCTTGTGTGGAGACGCCCAGACGAAGCCTTCTCTGCTCTGACCACAGCTTCTCTCTGTGGGAGCTGAGTGCAACGAGGCCTTTAGTAGGATCTGGGAGCCCAGCTTCTGCCTCTAATCTCTGTAGGTCACCTGCAGTTCAAGAAAAATAATTTGCATAGCCAAATCCAACTATAAAAATAAAGCCAATCCGACTTGAGCGGTCACAGAAAATTGGCTCTAAGAAGTCCTCAGTATTTCAAAGAAAACTACCATATGTAAGTAAAAAACTAGAGAAAACCACTGCAAAATGGTTGAGATACCCATTACAGAATCAATTTTAAGGATGAAGTATCATTCAGATGAAATGCTTTAAAGCACTCTTAGGAAACTCATAAGGCTTGAGTGAGTATGAATAAAAACATAACCATTGTCACCAACTTCTCTAAAATAAATGTCTGAACACAAGCCAAAAAAGTGTTCCTGACAAGGAAGATGCCCTCCAGTTACAGCATCCTCTCGCTCCTCCCAGAGCTCGCTCCTCCCAGAGCTCACTCCTAGAGACACCTCCTGGGCCTCCCTGCAAAGGTTGCGTACTTTGAGTGAGGGCTTGGAACAAGTTGGGCCCCTGACCCAAAGACAGCCCCACTTAAGGCTAGTCAGTGCCGGTGAGACGGTGTGAACGGAGGACTCTTCTTGAAAAAGGGCCTATACTGAATAATAACTAACAGAACTTCTTCCTGAGAATTCACAAACCACACGGTCAGTCGTGGCTGAAGTAACAGAATCAGAGACAAAAACATGAGCCACGCCATTGTTACCACAGAGGGACAGAGTAGGAAGGAATGGGCACTCCTGAGGCTAGCCCAGAAAAACTCGGTTGCTAGAACATCCTGGAACACGTTTCCTCATCTTCATCCAACAAATACTTACTAGGAACTTTCCATGCTCCCACCCTTCACTAGACTTTGGGAATACAGACATATCTAACGATAGACAGGACATCTGCCCACAAGGAACTTGGAGTCTTTGGAAGTCTTCCAGTTCCTGGATGGCATTCCAGTCTGATTGGGCCTGGCTGAGTGACAAGAGATACGCTCCTTCCTGAGGCACCTGGGTGGCTCAGATGGTTAAGCATCTGACTCTTGACTTCAGCTCAGGTCATGATCTCACAGGTCATGCTCCCACAGCTCAGGTCATGATCTCAAGCCCCATGATGGGCTCTGCAATAACAGAGCTGACAGTTAGAACCCTGCTTGGGATTCCCTCTCTCCCTCTCTCTCTTTGCCCCTCACCCACTCATGCATTATCACACTCACAGACACACACACACACTCTCTCTCAAAATAAATAAATAAATGTTAAAAAGAGTGGGTGGGGTGGGGGAAACACCTGGGTGGCTCAGCCGGTTGAGCATCCGACTTCAGCTCAGGTCACGGTCTCGCAGTTTGAGAGTTCGAGCCCCGTGTCAGGCTCTAGAGTGCTAACAAACAGCTCGGAGCCTGGAGCCTGCTTCAGATTCTGTGTCTCCCTCTCTCTCTCTCCCCCTGCCCTGCTCATGCTCTGCCTCTCTTTGTCTCTCAAAAATAAATAATGTTAAAAAAATTTTAATAAAAGAAAAGAGATAAACCTCTTCTTTAAATCCCCTATCACACTTTCCAAAAACCTGAATTTTTTTCCTTAATGTTTATTTTTGAGAGACAGAGCACAAGCGGGAGAGGGGCAGAGAGAGACAAAGACACAGAATCTGAAGCAGGCTCCAGGCTCTGAGCTGTCAGCACAAAGCCAGATGCGGGGCCCAAACTCACAGGCTGTGAGATCATGACCTGAGCCAAAGTGGGACGCTTGGCCAACTGAGCCACCCAGGAACCCCCCAAAACCTGACTTTTTAAGGCAAATTGAATATGGTGCTTATAATCTAAAAAAGCTTGCCCAACCCACCTTGGAATATATGCAAGAAAAAAATTAACAAAAGAAAAAAAAAATACTGCATTTGTAAAAAGTCCTTATCCATGTTATCTATGACTCCAAACAATCAGAAACAATCTAATCATATAAAGATAATGAAATAATTCTGTTAATTATAATACAGCTATTAAAAGTAGCAATTCTTAAATTCCACATTTGAATGAAATCCTATGGTATTTGTCTTTCTCTGACTTATCTCCCTTAGTGTAATACTCTCTAGCTCCATCCACATCATGCCATTGCAAATGGCAACAAAACAAATGAACACAGGGGTAAAACAAGAGAGGGAGGCAAACCAGGAAACAGACGCTCAGTGACAGAGAACAAACTGAGGGTTGCTGGAGGGAAGGTGGGTAGGGGAATGGGTTCAATCGGTGATAGGGATTAAGGAAGGCACTTGTGATAAGTACTGAGTGTTGTATGTAAGGGACGAATCGCTAAATTCTAACCTGAAACTAAAATTACACTGTGTATTAACTAACTGGAATTTAAATAAACATTTGGAAAAAGAAAAAACAATTGATAAATATATTTAAGTAAAGACCCAGAAACAGCTTTAAGAAATAATGCTAGAAAATAAAAAAGAACCCTTTTAAAACGCATACATTTGTCATTGAAAACACATAAAAATACATGGATGCAGGGGGCACCTGGCTGGCTCAGTCGGTTAAGCATTTGACTGCAACTCCGGTTGTGATCTCAAGGTTTGCAGTTCAAGCCCTGAATCGGGCTCCGTGCTGATAGGGCAGAACCTGCTTGGGATTCTCTCGCTCCCTCTCTCTCTTCCCCTCCCCAGCTTGTGCTCTCTCTCTCTCTCTCAAAATAAATAAATTTTAAGAATATATATATGTATTCAAATAATAATAATAAACACTTCTATGCATAAAAAAAAAACAATATTAGAGTAGAAGGTGGAAAAAGTTCCCTGACACAGGACAAGACTGACTCCAGAAATCTAAAGATAAAAGCATTTAAAAGATAACTTGTAGCGAAAGACAGAGAAATAGGACAGTGGAAATAGCACAGAGGGAAGAGACTACTTACACTGATTTAGACAATTGCAGCCATCTCGTAGGTCCAAAGTCTACACCTCCCCGTCTCCGAGCCTTAGCTTCTCTATAAAGTGAGTTTGAGCTCAAGAGATTCTGGCCTTATATAGTTCCTATGACATAGTCTCCACCCACACGCAGGGTCATTGTCTCCACCCCAAAGATTGGATTATCTCAACCTGACCAAGTAAACTCAAGCAACCCTCCTCCTCGCGCAAGATGTTGGCCTGAAGTCACATTCAAGATTTTCCAGCGGTTATCCTCTGAGTTAAACTAACAAACCTACTGCCATGCAAATGAGATTCTCTAATTTCAGAGCTCAACTTTAAAAAACAAAATATTTTGGAGATCAAATACAGAAGCGCGTTGCTGAAATCTAATGAAGTCTTGGCTAATGTAATAATTGGTGTTATCGTCTCTGAAACTATTTTGAGCGAGAACAGGATCTAGAACAGTTTCCATATCCTTGGACTCGGTGATTCTGCTCTTCGGGGACAGTTACTGGACAGGATGAGAAAGATAGCAACCAGGTAAGCCTGTTACCCCACCATAATTCTTAATAACATCCCCTTTTACTTTCAAATCTGTCCCAGTTTAAACAATAAATTATATAGCGTTTATGTAAGAAGTAGAAGAAGCGTGCGTGGGTGGCTCAGTTTGTTGAGCGTCTGACTGTCGATTTCAGCTCAGGTCATGATCCCAGGGCTGTAGGATGGATCCTCCTCCCCCCAACCCCCATTGAATTCTGCGCTGAGCATGGAGTCTGCTTAAGACTCTTTCTCTGGGGCGCCTGGGTGGCTCAGTCAGTTAAGCGTCCCACTTTGGCTCAGGTCACGATTTGGTGATCCCTGGGTTCGAGCCCCCCCCACCCCCACCCCCCGCTTCCCGGCCCCTGCCGCAAGCTCTGTGCTGACAGCTCAGAGCCTGGAGCCTGCTTAGGATTCTGTGTCTCCTTCGCTCTCTGCCCCTCCCCCACTCACAAGCTCCCTTGCTCTCTTGCTCTGTCTCTCTCTCTCTCTCTCTCTCTTTCAAAATTAAATAAATAAATAAACATTGAAAAAGAAAAAATATTCTCTCTCCCACTCTCCATCTGCCCATCTCTCCTACTCACACTCTCTCTCTCTAAAAGAAAAACCAAAAGAAGTAGAAGCAGTAAAAGTCATAATGAAGGAGAACTATGACACAATAATCAAACAAAAGGGAGATGAAAGGTCAATGAATTCCGGTAGTTGAGGGGAAGTAAGAATAAACCCTCTCCCTGAGATACACACATTCTGAATAACCTCCCGTTCCTCAGGGTTCCTGCTCTTTTGCTGCAAAGCCAATTGAACAGCTTTTTCTCTCTTTTTACCCAGTTTCGGTCTCCATTTCCATGAGTTAAATATCTATAGCGGGGGTCTGACATTTTCAAAAGGTTTTCATCATAAGCTCCTTTCCACTCTTAAACATAACTGCAAATCCCCCAAAATTTCCTGTTTATACAAATTATACTTCTCCGTGTTTACAGTATTACACATGAAAACTGCAAACATTTCTAAAGATTTATTTAACACAGTTAAAATAACAAAACTATTATATGGTAACATAAATAAGATGGCTTTATAGACAATAAGTAGTTTCCAAAACAACCAAAAAAATACAACTAAGTTGGAAGAGTGTCATTATTTTGCGTGTTTGAAAACCTCTTTAATTCCTAATCAACAAATACGGCTGCTTTCTCACATCTGCTTCTGCTTGATCTGTCGCGATACGTTGTTTTGGTTGAACCCTGTGAAGAATATTCGGCTTCCCACAGATACTTAATTGGAAAAAGGAAGTCCACTGCTTCTCAACCAATTTCATAACTCCAAGCGGCAGCTCCAAATCTTAGTTTCTTGGCAACCAAAGACCCCAACGATGAACCCAATGGTCTTTTTCGTGTGGCTTCTGTAGTCTCAGAACTAATTCATATGATATAGCTAAATATGAAACTTTTTTCTTCTTTCTTGCCCAATCGTAGAAAGGTTCTTTTCATTTTTTTCTTCTTAAACTATTTAACTGCAATAACAATGCCAAACCAGGTTTTTTTTCTATCACTAACATCTATCAGGCCCTCAGCAGAACATTTGTCACAAAAAGCATCACTGCTCACTGAGTTTATATTTTTCAGCCAGCTCTAATTGTGGCTGTTGCTGAGACTTTATCTGCTGGGAGAAATATATCTTCCCCAGAAATACTTTAATTCCCAGATTCCTCATAACTACTGTAATGCTGAATTTAGTAAGAAATGTCATTTTTCATGTTCAAGTGCTGAAAATACTTGAAGTCACTTGTGTGTAATATCTTAGCATCCTCGTGACAACATATCAAAAATGTGTGTATTTTTTTAAGCTTTATTGTCATTTTTAATGATCATTAGTGCTTCCGTGAGTTAAGACTAAATCACAAAATAAGCTTGTTTCCATAGCTCCCTGATTAAAAAAGAAATCGACTTTCACACTTGCTAGTTAGATAAGATACAGCCATTGATGGGGGAGCCGGGCACAGTCAGCCCGATCAGGAGTCTAAGATCCCTGCAAGGAGATGATGTATTCGTTCCAAACACCGTTTGTATTTTTCAAAAGGCAGCAGCTACAGTGGGGCGGCTTTTCACAGAGAGCTTCCTTCCGCTGGCGCTGGGCTTTCTCTGGTTTGCAGCCTCCTCTTTTCGCCAAACCTCGTCCTCCCTTGCTCTTGGCTGCCTGGTCACATTAAAGTGGACCCGTCTGTCTAAATGGGAGAAGGTGGAGGGCACATCTCTGAATTAGTAATGTCGCCAGAATTTGCTAATAGAGTTCCCACACTCTCCTCTTCAAAGGGAGCCTATATTACAAACCTGGCAAACCCCATAAAGAAAATATTTGTGGCACTTTAGAGAACAGGTTCCCCCCACCATCCAAAAGTAGAAGGTTCCTATGAAAACTTCCCTAAGCTGAAATGGTGTAAAAGCGAAGAAACAATCCCCATTGATTTAGATGGAAATTTTTTTGAGTGTCCCCAGACTCAACATTTAATAACCTCTTAACATTTCGGATACCTTAGGATACATGTTGCCAATGGATGCAGAAAATAAAACAAGAAAAAGCACAGATGCGACCACACGGTTTCAAAGCTCTGGCAGCTGGACGCTGAGATGCTGAGTGTAATTCCTGGGTGAGGCGCTTGGTGGCGCCACTCCGCTGCCCCAGCGCGCGCTGCCTGTATAATGGTTCCTGTCAAACAAACGCTGAATGCTATCTTCGCTTCCACATTTTTTTTTTTTTTTGTCAAAGTGCAAATTCTCTTTGCATTGCTTTCAGTTAGCGAAGACAGGTACTAAGGTAGGTCTTTTATAAAAGCAAAATGGTGTAACATGAACCTTCCTAAAGCAGGGGGAGACCTGCAGGCAGAATGTCCCAGTTTCGCACTAATTTTCAAAAACAGACTACAAAAAGGGACCGTTGGACTCCATAGTTATATATTTGATATGTAACCTCTACTCTGATCCTATTAATGGGCCTCTTGTTTTTTGTTCCTTTGAAGTGTTTTCATTTATTTATTTATTTATTTGCCCAAAATTGGGAGGAAAAAAAGGGAATGTTCGTGTGGTTTATTCACGACGTGTGTTCCTTTCTGTGTAAGAACTGGCAACAGAGGTCTTTATCTGCGGCAAATTACCTGTGAAAAGAACAAGCTCTAACTTGGGTCTCTATGTGTCAATGACCTTAGGCCACCCACCCTCAAAAAAAAACAAAAACAAAAAAAAAAAAAGGAGTAGCGCTTAGTGACCCCAAATCGGCCCACCCTCCTCCCAGCTGAAGGTTCCAGATGCTGAGCAAAGGCTGGAGGGAGACAGTGTGAATGTGAGTGAGCGGTGAGTGTGCCAGAGCGCACACACACGTGACCCTGCCCCTCGAGCTGTTGCTCTCTCGGGGTTTCCAGAGCCAACTAGAAGTGTTTTCAGATTACCCATATGTTTTCTCCTCCGGATTCGGACTGTCAAAATATTTTTGTGGAGGTGAGGAAGTCTGAGTCAAAATAAATTTCCTCTCCACCTAATTAGCTGACGCTCGATGTATTATCAAATAGAGCCTGCAGATCTCTCACAACAAGTTGTGTTTCACCCCCCCACCCCTGTCCTGGGAGTAGAGGTACATCAAGGCGAGCTGCCTGCAGTCCTGCCTGCAGCTGCTCAGCCTCACAGAGGTCAGAGACTACCAGTCCGGCCCAGGAAACAAGGCAGCGATCCAGGCTTGGTAACGCCCTCCTCCACCGGTTCATCTTCTTTGGTGGCTGTCCATCCGTCTTCGGAGACACGCCAAAGCCCCTACCATGGCTTCCTGGCCTCTGCCCCTCTCTCCAGCCTCATCCTCTCGAATGTCGACATAAATCCTTCTTTCATTCCTTCCCTGCGCTCCTCCACAGTTCAGAACAGCCGGTTCCCTCTAACTGGAACCAGCCCCATCTAGCCACCCTGACAACGCCTATTCACCCATCATTCAGACACAGCTGGGGGGTCAGTTCTAGAGGGGAGTGTGGTCTAGGCCAGTGCGGAAGCCCCTGTTATATCCTCCTGTGCTACCCTCCTGCATCCTTCCTTATGCGTGACCCCAGTGCTGGTTCTCCGTTTATTCATGCGGTCGCTTGACTCGTCTGCGGTTCCCTCACATTGAATACATCACACCCTCCGAGCACTTGCTTTCTGGCAGACATTTTCCTAAGGGCTTCACCTGTTTTCCAGCGTGGAATTCTTGTAGCTCTACGGAAGGTACGTGCTGTCATCATCTTAAGCTCACAGACGATGACCTTAAGACTCTAGCAAGCCAAGTGCCCTCACTGTGTTACGAAGCCTCCCTGGTGGCCTACCTCTAGTCATCTTTCACATGAGACCGAAATCAACATCTATCCTGCTCAGATCAGTATCTTGTGATGTTTCTATTTTATGCATACAATCCAATACAATTGAAGTCTGATTAAAATAGCCACTAACTTAATTCCTTTAGCTTCTGGAACTATAAATCTGTGCTGCCTTGATCGTCATAGTAACTCATCAGATCTGATCTAGGGATTGAAAATTCTGGATCCTGTCGATATTTTCTGCCATTTGTTTGCATCTTAGTGATAGTTTATCACCTAACTAAAGAGAGAGGTGTGACACATATTTCTAAATGTCCTTATTATTACTTGAATGCCTGGGCATTAACTTTTTAGGTTTTTGTTTGTCTGTCTGTTTGTTTATTTGTTTGTTTTCTACAGTTCTATTGGTGAATTCTTTAGCATGGTATCATTGCCAAACAAGAAATGGTAATGACTAATTAACAAAGTCAGCACAGTCCTGCGAACACAACATAGGATGAATTATGCAGTCCAATCGTTCAATTCATCATCATTTAAACACAGCACGGTGTCTTAGCAGCATGATGCCCATTGTCATGAGGTAGGTCCAAATAAACTAAGCGAGACAACTGTCCTGCTTCAGAAGAGCCAGCAACACTTTAAGCCTTGCACACAAACATCCATTGAGTATCTACTAGCTTAAGATACTCTGTTAAATACTAAGGGGATCCAAAACACAGGAATGACCCAGCTGACAATTTATATGTTACAATATAAGGAAGGGAGGTAAGACAAATATATGAGAAGGTAAGTAAGGTCGAGAAGTAAACAAGGCACTCTGTGGTGTATAAAGGGCTGTTAGTCACCCATATACTTTTTTAACCACGTCTACATATAGATGACAGAGGACAACAGATGTGGTCTGTTTTGGGACATCCTCTTTTCAGAACCCTCATGCCATTTAATGTTTATTTCTTAAAATCGAAGACCTTTGAAGTTTTATTTTATTTTTTAACGTTCACTTATGTTTGAGAGACAGAACATGAGCATGGGAGGGGCAGAGAGAGGGGGAGACACAGAATCCGAAGCAGGCTCCAGGCCCTGAGCCGCCAGCACGGAGCCCGATGCGAGGCTTGAAGCCACAAACCGTGAGATCATGACCTGAGCTGAAGTCCGACGCTTAACCGACTGAGCCACTCAGGCACCCCAAAATCAAAGACCTTTGAAATCAATGCCAACTCATCTATCCTATGTGAATCAAATGGAAGTGATTCGTGTAGCTTTACTTTTCTAACCAAGCCCTCCTCTCACCCTAAAAGAATTCCAATTACTTAGGACTCTCTACAGAAAAGTGTCTAACAAGTATTGTGGACTGATAGTTCGTAGTGAATTTATTGATTGACTCATGTTGTCCTACCCCAAATAACGTACTAACTATTCTACCCCATGCGCCTACTATAGCAAGACATCTAAGTGTCTCTATAAATGTGAGACATCTACAGTTCTGAAGCTCAGGAGAAGGATCTGGGCTACAGACGTGGGCGTGGAAGGGATTTGTGTGTACGCGGTACGTGTAAATGGTAGCTGGGGCATTGCCCATGACAAGCCGTACGGTATGGGGAAGGAGGGCCTAGGGCAGAACTCTGAGAAACACCAGCATCTAGAGGAAGGGGAAGAGCAATCCCCAAAAGAGATTATTTCGGAGCCACTGAGGAAAGAGACCCCTGCAATCAGCAACATAATCCCATAACCCAAAGGCCTTCGGTACACTGGGGCAACTCTGAGAATACCTAGCATTTCAGCCTCACTGGGCCCTGTGTGCCGGCAGAGGAAGTCAAGCCAGGAAAAGCCAAAGCTAGGTGTTCTGGGAGACTGTGGAGGTCTGAAATCTAAATGGACAAAGAGATCTGGAAAAATAAATATGATGTAGCATATTTGTCCAGGTGGGAAAGGCCAGGCAGGCCACACACGCTGCAAGACAGAGGTCGGAGCAAAGCCCCTAGTCCCAGGACACAAATCCAGACAGAAGGAAAGGTTAGGAAAGCATGAGCATGGGTGCATATCTACTTAAATTATTAAATCTCACTGTAATTAAGTGCTGCACACGATTTACATATAACATTTCTCCTTTCCTCTAGGAGCTCCTATTCTAGGGAAATGCCCTTTTTAAAAATATCTGTTACTGATGTCAACTGAGGTCTCCTTTGCTAGTGTTTAATAATAAGCAGCATATTAAAAAGGGTTTCTTTGCTTATGAACGAAGTAATCACAGTTTCTAAATCTTCAACAAAACTCGATGCCTATCCCTTCTGTAATCAGAAATTTTACTTGCCTTAAGTACCTTTCGGGACTACTGAAAAATTAGCATTCTATTGGGGGGAATATGCAAAAATATATAAATGCTTTAAAAATAACCAAAGAAAACACAGTCGACGCTGACTGCTCAAATTAGGCTCCTCATGATGCTGAAAAGTCAAAGCACAAAGTCCTAGTGTACTCAGCACGTACTTATGAAATGTCCAGAGGGCTTATCTATAGCTTGCCCAGAATGATCTTGTTTTAGGGATTAATAAAATATGAAGCATGGGAAGGTCAGCACATCGTATAACCGAAAGATTCCACCATGCAATGAAGAAGAGTTTTGAGGTTCAGATTCTTTGCAGACTTAAATTAAAGAAGCTTAACATTCTTGGGGGTCAGAGCAGTTCAAAAGAACTGCAGTTTACTGATTCAGCAAAACCAAGTTTATGCAGAGACATCATTTCCTAGGAGGACAACCTCTTCCTCTGGCGGGGCTGGAAAAAAACAACGTTCAGGTCCAGAGATGCAATCTCTTCCCAGTCATCTGCCCGGCTACGGAGGTCACAAGCTCAGGAATCTGTGTTGCACACTGCCATCTACCGCGTCTCTGTGGGAACTGCAGCCCCAGCCTTCATTATTCATGATCCTAGCCTTGATGATGGCCAGCAGGAAACCAGTCAATGGGCATCACTTTCCTTGCGCTTGTGGGAAGTTTTATGAATATTAGCAATAAATGCAAATGAGATCTGCATCCTCACGCAGTTAGATTCATCGAGATTTGTAGCATGATGATTTTAGAAGCAGTGGAGTAAAATTAGCCAAGACATTGCCTCGCTGAGGGGAAATCAGTTTATAAAATTTATAATCACTTTTCTCAGCGTCACAGAGAACTTAACAACAAGCATTCTGGTGTTTTTTATAATAAATCCCAAAGCATCAACTCTTATTGAGAGGACCGAATGATGTCCACGTAAAGGAAAATATTCACGCAGGTCTGAGTTTCTTGCTCTTCCGGTGTTTCCAGGCATCAATTTTTCGAAGATCAACAAGCCTATATTTGCTCCATCCTCTCTTATTTTTCCTCTTGGTATCTAACTTCTGCTCATTTCTCTGCAAGTGAGGCCAAAGGAAAGGAAATAATGCTAACACTGATCTGTCACTAACGGGCTTGTTACTGGAGCTTGTTAGCAATTCCGATAGGTCAGTGGGGAAGAGATTGCGAAATTCAAATAGGATTGCATTATGGATGTAGTTCGCCAGACCACGGATATTACTACACATGCATACTGGTGGGCTTCATTTTAATAGGATTTACTAAGTAATTATAGTCTGTACTTAGTACGTGATGGACGCACGACTAGTGACCTGATAACTAGTGACCCGCGGTAGGACCAGCTTTGCAAGGATTTGGCAAACGGCTGAAGTCACTGTGCATTGGCAGAGAGCTTGCCACCATTCCAAATACATTTTTTCCTGCTATAACAAGCATGGGCTTGTAAAAATTACCCTGGGGAGAATAACGTTTTAGGATGATCCTTGGAGTAGGTGAGAATTCGTTCCCGGGAAAGGAGCATCTGAAAAGAAGTAGGAATCACAGCAGCTAAATCAGGAGGAGAGCAAAGGGTTTGGAAAGAGGGGACTCCTGCTGTGATGATGCTCACCCTCTTATTCCTCAGCCCAAAAGACTGAGAGGGCTCCGCTATGATTTTTTAAATTATATCAAAGAAACGGCTTGTTTTGCTCTGTGCCGGGTTTTGGCAGCCAGTTGTAATTAGAGAACTTTTGCAAGAAAGACCTGCTTTCGGGGCTTCCTATCTCTACAGATCTTCCAGAAATGGCCAGACCTCCCTTCGCAAGGAGAGCTGAGAGTCGCAAAGGTGCTGCTGTCGCGTCGGTAAGGGAAAATACAGCAAAAATTCTGCACTTCACCTCTTCAGGCCATCTGTTCCCCCTCTGGACTAATCCAACAGTGCGGGACAAACCCGCTTCTGGAGACGTAGGGGAGGCTTCGGACCTCTAACTTCGACCACCCACTGCTCTCCCTACTCAAGAGACTAAACAGTCACCAATTTTTCTCTCCCCCACAGAGAGATGGGTTAGTAGAAGAAGGAAGCTTTTCATCCTTTCTCATGCCCCAAATATGTATTTATCCCATTTTTCTGAATAGTTTCTAGGAGCAGCAAGGCCAAGCAAAATGTCATTTGGGCCCCTAATTTTAAACATCTGCCGGTATCATGCTCGTGCAAGTTCAGCTGAAACCCTCCCTTCTGCCCGTGCTTGCCCCAAGCCCTCATCGCTAAAGGCCAGCCACATCTCCCCATCACCTCGGCCCTTATCCCAGGCTAAGCTACCACTTGCTCTGGCCCCAACTACCACAACAGCCTGCTTGCCCTGTATCTATCCTATCCCCCTTCCAGTCTTTCTGTTACTCAGACCCACCACTGCCTGCCCCTTGGTTACAACTCTTCAGTGGATCCCCATTGTCCCTAAGATAAAGACCAAAATCCTTACACAGGCCTACAAGGCCAGGTACTGGCCAGTGTCTGGGAACTATCTACCTCTGCGGTCTTAACTCCCACCACCCTTTCCCTTTCCCCCCCATATACAGCGTCCTTCATCCAATTCTAGGATGGGCTAAGCCCCTCCCCCTAGCCCCTGAGCAAGTACTGATGAAATATTTTTTCTGCCTGAGGGACTCCTCCTTCCCTTCATCCCTAGTTTATATCTCTTGTCTTTTAAACATAACTTCTGTAAAGCTTTCCCAGAACCCAGGCCTAAGTCCCATTCCTTGGATAAACCATCTCATAGAATCTTCCCCCCCCCCACCCCTTTGGAGTACTTAATATGGAATTATTATTAATACTGTTTTTATTATTGCCAAATAATCAAAATATTTGATGTGATTGCTTCTAATCTGTCTCTCCTAGTAGACCATAAGTTCCATGAGGTCAAGAGCAGGTTCTACTCACCTTTGTATCCTAAGCACCTAGCCAGGGTCAGCTTCAGAGATGCCCGATCTATGCAATTGTATGGAAGACTGAGAAGGGCTTTATGCCTGACTTAATGTTCTGCTGTTGCTATCTTAAAATTCTTCGTTTTTGAACACTTTTTTTTATTTTGAACTAAGACCTGCAAATTATGTGGCCTATCCTGTGGCTGGTGTAACATTTGACATACAGAAGGTAACAAATACATCTCCAATGAATAATTATACAGCGAATAATTAATACACGAATGACCCTACATCCAACAAAAGATACAGCCTCAAGAATTTCACGTGCAGTAGGAAGGATCTCCAAAATATATACGTCTCTTAGTAACTTCTATTGGAAATCCTTGTAACATGCCTAAAACATTTTACTAACAGTTAGAGGAAAGCTAAAACTTCCAGCGTTACTGAGATTAAAACAAAACAAAAAAGCAAACAAAACTTAAGTTCACTCAGGGACATAGATCTGATCTTGCGATTTGCATTAAGACAAGACTTGTTGAGGAAGAATGGAAAGAATGGGAAGAATGGGAAGAATGGAAAGACTTGTTGAGGAAGAATGGTGGCCCATTCTCATACTGGAGACCATCCTGAAGCTGGAAATGCTGAAGTCAGACCTGGTTTTAACGTGGAAGCTACACTACCATCTTTCAAGCTTGGTATACCGCTCAATGCTATAATTAGGTCAACGTCAGACATTCATTTTATTAACGAATTTCTTAAGTTCATGTAGATATTTTATTCATGGAGAGCAATAGATCTGGGTTTGATTTCTAGGTGTGTCTCCCTAAAGCCAGTTATTGAACCTTTCTGAGACTCAGTTTGTTTATCTGTAAGCTAGGGGAAATAGAGCTTCATGCACAGTTCTGCGGAGAATTATAGATAATGTGTGTAAAGCACCTTTAATTGCCACTCAAGCCATTTAAATGCCTACCAAGAAGAGGCAGAAGTCACCAGTGGCATTTATAGATTCGTTGCCATTTCCTTAATGTCTTCTCAAGTAAGAAAAAGTGTATTTTTCTTGCTTTCTTTACCACTCATTCATTGTTTTGAGTACCAAGATTTACAAGCCTTTTAATAGCTTTGACTTCTTGATACTTAACTGAAGCCATCTCTATATTACACATTATTCTCTATAACAACATTACTTTAAACTCAAGTAGTTTGAAAGTGAGTTAATCTTTCCCTCTCCTGTCCAAGTAATCAGATGGACCTAAAGGTCTTTATATTCAAAAAACCATTTCAATGTTTCTTTTGTAGCGCTGGAAACAGTATGTCCGTTGAATCTAGACTTTATTTCTACTTCCTAATGGGTACTGAGCTACAATCTCCTTACAAATGACTAGAGATGAGTGAAGAACTCTGTGGTCCCGGAATTGAATTATTGACCTAGGATAGGGTTTGTCCTACGGGGAATTGGTAAGAAAATTATAAAACTGGACCAGACACCGAACAAGTGCAGAGTAGAGGTATAGAAGTTAATTTCTAAAATCGTGATTGTAGAGTTGAAGACTTGTTGTAGTATTCAATTTGTTACAAATGAAGAAAAGTAGTAGTAAAAAATAGAGAGAGAGGAAACAATGGAATTCCTTTTCCTTGTCCTTACCATAGGGATTTTATCCCTGGGTTCACAAAGCAATATCAGAAACATATTGAAATCGAAAGCCTCCAAACCCTGAAGCTTGTATCGATCTGATCGTGGAAGAATTTATAGGCATCCAGGTTTTCTTGGTGATCGTCACTTATCCATCCATCCATTCACTTTATGCAACAATTTTCAAGGCCCTACTATATACCACAAAGCTTGATAGGTGCTAAAGTATTAAATGAAATGTCAGGAAACTCACATTTTACGCTGGTAACCCAACTAACCACCATACAATGTGCACCACTCTTGGTGAAGGGTGGACAGCATTTGAATCACGAGGAAGAAGCCTTTAATTATGCTGGAGTAATGAAAGAAACCAGGACGAGATTTCGTTTATCATTCGCATATGCAACATATCACACTACAGCTAAGGTAAGAATAGTGTGTACGTGTATCTTCCATTCCCTGATGGTCATGTTCTCCTTTGAAGCCAGGAGGGCACATCGTACTCCTTCATCTTTCCCCTACCTTGTGCAACACGATGCCCAGCATAGCAATGCCAAAGTTCCAACTGAAGTTAACTGAATTACAGAATGGATTTTGAGAAAAGAATATTGGTGCTTCAAGCACAAGTGGTAAAAGACTGAGCAATAAAGAGGTGAGTCTTTCAAAGATATTAAAGAGTTGGAGCAAAACTTTGAAATTGTCCACCTTGCCAATGAGCTGCTGAAAATCAGTCTTTATAGACCCATGTACTGTCAGGTACTCAAAAACAATGAGTCAGAAAAAGAATAGAATGGTCAAATTTGGGACTGAGGGTCCTTTGTTTTTTAGAAAGTGAATTTTTATCGAACTACTTTTGATATTTTTTTAAAGTGAGAAGCCCCAAAGGCTTGCTTTAACAACCGTGTTGAAAAACTCCCACATGTGAACATGCCCCGTACCCTGGGCTATTTGACCTATTAAAACAAAGATTCTCCACGAGCTCACATCATCATGGAATTTTTCTTTCAAATTTATGAATCAGGCCCTTAGTGTGAATAGACAGTGAGGGAATATCTTCATGAATAGCCTCCCTATTATCATGGTTCATGACTTTTTACAATGCAATTATTGTGGCACGTCATATCATAACATAATTGAGATTCTAGAAATGGAAATGAGAGGTAATTGAAGGGACAAGGTTACTCAAGAAAATGCAAATGCCATTTTATTTGCAAATTAAATTAAAAATATAATGAGATGGGTGTAGAAATTGAAAAATCAATTGAGAGAAACGAATTTGGGATCTTTCTAGAAGGGACATCTGTAAGAAAATTCTTCTGCTCTGACACACCTTTTCAGAGAGTAAAGCTCTTCCTGCTAGCTTGAATGGAACTTGAATGGAAGCCGGAGTAAAGGCAGATCTTTAGAACACACAGGAATAGTGGAGGCTCGGCAGGCAAATGGTGGGCTTATGGACGTGCCTGGCCTTGAACAATAAGCAATAGGGAGTTTTTCCAACGTGAACTCCAAATCAATCAAGCTGTAAGTGAAATCAACTAAAATGCGAATAATCTTCCCACAAGAAGTCAAGAGTTGTACCTACTCTCATATGACTGCTGGTCTTATAACACCAGAGGCAAAGATGCTCACAGTCTTTAATCAGAAGTCCAATTTCTGAGTGCTGGAGTTTCTTTGCTTGTTTAACATTCTCTCTCTCTCTCTCTTCTCGCTCTCTCCTTTTCCCTTTCTCTCTCGCTCTCTCCTTCTTCTTTATCTCTGTCTTTACTGATTAAAAAAAATAATAAGTTGGAGCTATCAAGACATTTTGCCTCTAAATACTTGAGCATGTGATTCTTAAGAGTGAAGGAATTCTTTATAATCACAATATCATTATCACAATAAAAAAAACCGAGGTGCAGGGGTCTATATTCCATTTGCTTTCATATCTCTTAAATCTCCTTTATTCCAGAATAGCCCACTGGCACCACTTTTTTTTTTTTTTTAATTTTTTCAGGACATTGACATTTTGTTAAGTCCATGCCACTTGGTCCATCTGGATTTGTCTAACTGTGTCCTCAGAATTAGGTTCAGGGCAAACTGAGCCATTGTGTTTAAAAGCGGACCGCAACGGTATTTACTGTTCACTCTATCTTTGAACAATGGTCTTAAAAAGAACGAAAGAATATGAGTTGACCTTTTAAAATATTTAAAGTACTAAAGATAAGAAGTAAAGAACTGTTGACCTGTTTTGGTGCCAGAGTCTTTAGATCAGGTTAGGGCAGTATATTCATGAGGTGTTTGTGAATCTTGAAATTTCCAAGCATGTTTATAAAGGATCCGTCCGGCCTTTGGAGATTTACTCAAAACCTCCCGGTTTTTCCTCCACTGAGAGATTTTTGAACTTGAGAATTTAGAAAGTGATTGTTCATTATCCAAACTCTTTGAAAAAAGAAGAAGGAGTGGGCGGCACTGTAAAGGAAGAATCTTAGTTACCGGGATAAGAGACAAAATTTATGACTTTCCCACTGATTCCTCAGCCAATTCTGCCCCTCCCCAGTCCCCACTTCTCCAGAGATTAAAACATGCTTGAATTGGAGAAGTCGTTTCCTTCCTTCTGTTCAGTGCCAGTTCTCAGAGGAAAACATCCATTTTGCTCTTTGATTCTTGTAGCCCAGAGACGGCAATGAAAGACCCACTGCTTCCTCGAGTATAAGGGTTCCATCTGGGGGGCTGCTGGGCAGGAAGGAGAGTTGCAGGGTGTATGTGCATCAAGCGTGGGTGTGAGAATGATTTCCCCCCGGGGCCAGTTCGTTGGCCTGGAGCCCAGAGTGAACCATTCATCTACCTTAAATTGCACCGGGAAGCAGAGATGGCTGGGGGGGAGTCACTCCATGGCCCTGCCACTTTCTGCCAGCTTTCACTGGGTCTCCTCCATGGGGGATGTCCTAGAAACTGAGGCAGTTTTTGGTCTCCTCCAGGGGGAGTAAAAGACGCACCTTTCAGTGGTCAGTAAACTGTAAGTGAAATCAACAAAAATGTGAATACTCTTCCCACAAAAAGCCAGGAGTTGGACCTACTCTCATAATGACTGGTGGTCTTAGATCACCAGATGCAAGGATGCTTACGGTTTTAATCAGAAGTCCAATTTCTAAGTGCTGAGTGGATGTTAAAGACGAAAGTGCTGTTGATACAGACATAGAACCTGTTCAGACATCTGATGCTCAAAAACGGTAGGCCCAACTTGCTTCACTTTGATCTGAGAATGTTTACTTGTAACATTCAGCTTCAGGTTGTAAGAAAAAGAAACACGAAATAAAGCACATAAATAAACCTGGCTGAGCTGTTTGCAACATGCAATCAATGTCTTTAGTTTCTAATTAGGGACAGTGAGTTGAAAGTACGAGGGGTTGTTTTTGTTTCGTCTTGTGGTGGTGGTTTTCGTTGTTGTTGTTGTTGCTGTTGCTGCTGCTGTTGTTGTTGTTTGAAACAAGGAGAAAATTTTGGTCTGTTCACATGGAGGATTTGGCTGAGCCTAGGGTGGCCGATTGGTCTGGTTTGCCCGGGACCAGGGAATTTCTCAGCACAAGGGATTTTCACTGCCAAAACCAGGACTGCCCCGAGCAAATCAAGATAATAGGTCATCCTAGTAAGGCCAAAAGGGGCATAGCCTCTAAAACATGGAACGCTTGGCCTCGTCCCATTGATGTGATGTTCCAAGATCAAAGAATCCAGAGAACCAAAATGCTTGCAATTTAGGGAATTTAAAAAATTCACTAAACAATGTCTTAACATTCTAAATGGTTAATGCACCTTCAGGAGAATCTGTAAACTTTGACCACAGATAGTGAAGTTGAGATTTAGGGAAAAAATGTGCATCAGAAATCTGAAATGTGGGGCGCCTGGGTGGCGCAGTCGGTTAAGCGTCCGACTTCAGCCAGGTCACGATCTCGTGGTCCGTGAGTTCGAGCCCCGCGTCAGGCTCTGGGCTGATGGCTCGGAGCCTGGAGCCTGTTTCCGATTCTGTGTCTCCCTCTCTCTCTGCCCCTCCCCGTTCATGCTCTGTCTCTCTCTGTCCCAAAAATAAATAAAAAAACGTTGAAAAAAAAGAAATCTGAAATGTTGATATAGGTTTTTAATTTTCTAAAACAGTCAAATAAGAAATAGAAGAAATACCAGGTCAGAACTAACAGATTTTTCTGTTACTCATGTATCTCAATTTTCAGGAGCATTTTAGTAGTGGTGCTTTATGATGAGCTCCACACATAGGTTTGAAATCAACCATGTTTGTATTTAAGAGCCAGTAAATCTCCGGAAATTATATTAATTTATTGGAAAGCAAGGTTGAATGCACCTATTTTTTCAAAGGTTTAATAATGGCTTGCTTTTATTATGAAAACAAGTTAAACAAAATTTGTTTGGGATTCCAAACAAGGCTTTCGAGATTTTTTGTGGTTTTGAATCTTCTTTTTAGTAATAACAGCTTTGTTTAAAAGAAAAAAAAGCTTCAGATAATCACGCAAACTAGATGTCCAGTTATTTTATAACAGTCTTAGATGCTCAGAAATCCTGCTAAATGTTTCTTTATAAGTAAAAATTTGAACCGGTGCTGTCACAACAATTTCGTGGTCCAAATAGTTCTTAGGATACTTACAGTTGGAAAAATCTAAAGCATGATGGAATCTGGATGAGCTGCTATTGCAGATTGGAAAGTATAATATTTTATTTGAAATGCTTCTTGATATGATTATGTTAGCTCTTAGCAATTAAATTTTCCTTTTGAAATGAAAAATCCATACAAAGTGCTTTACATGCATTTATCTGAGTCAATCCTCATAACAATGTGAAACACTGTTAATTTCATTGTAAAAGATGAGGAAACTGGGATACAGAGGGGTTAAGAATCTATGGAAGCACAAATAGTAAGAGACGATCTAATTCAGAAACTCACTCTTGTACCACCAAATGCTACCTTCAGTGAACTTTTAAGTGATGAAAGATGGAGGGAAGCACAACCAGGCTGGAATGGAGAAAACCAGAAGGGCAGAGTGTTGGAGAAACCAAGGAAATACACAGAATGTTTTTATTTTTTTTTATTATTTTTTAAAAAAATTTTTTTTAACATTTTATTTATTTTTGAGACAGGGAGAGACAGAGCATGAACAGGGGAGGGTCAGAGAGAAGGAGACACAGAATCTGAAACAGGCTCCAGGCTCTGAGCTGTCAGCACAGAGCCCGACGCAGGGCTCGAACTCACGGACCGCGAGATCATGACCTGAGCCGAAGTCGGATGCTTAACCGACTGAGCCACCCAGGCACCCCCAGAATGTTTTTAAAGAGAGGGAGTGGTCAACTTAGCTAAGTGCCACACACAGACCCAGGAGGACCAAAAAAGGTCAGTTGTATCTTGGCCATGAGAGACTTTTGGTGACCATAGTGAGAGAAGTTAAGGAATGGTGGGGACAAAAGCCAGATACCTGTATGAAGTAAGAAAGCAAAGTTAGGGGTTAAGCCCACTCCCTTAACCATTTGAATTCTCAAAGAAGAGAGAGCCTTGATGGTAGCTGAAAAGGGAATGACCAGTTTATTTTTCTAGGAGCCTTGGGGAGGGCAAGGCTGGAGAGGCAGAAGAGTGGGACAACGACCTAGGAATGAGATGCCATAGAGTTCCGAGGGGCCTGGGGGCAGTTGACGTAGGTCAGTGTCCTAGTGGACTTGGACTTGAGAAAGGAGTGAGGCATTCTCTGAGACCAGAAGACAGATCTTGGGAACATGTGTGGGTGTCAACAGAAGGAAGCATTAGGTACTCAACTGGTGGCTGATGATGGGCTTACCTGAGACCTAAATGTCCACAGTGTCTGGGCAGCAAGATCATCTGCTGAGACAGAAGAAGAGGGCACTAAAGGGGGTCAGAAGGACTTTGGTGAGTGTGGGGAATCTTTGAGGGACCTGGACACTCTGAACAAGTATAAGCACTGACAAGAATTTCTGAGGACCCAGCCGAGACTGGAGACCAAGTGTCTGCAGTGTCCCTGATCTGCAGGTGGTGTGGCTTTTCATCCAGAGTGTTTACTCTCCTGAGCATGGGAACAGAGAAGGCAGATACACTCCGGATTCAGCTTCGTGCAGAAGCAGTGAGAGGATGTAGTAATCAAGAAGTAAGATGACTGCCAAAAAGCTATTAAGATTGTTAATTATGCCATTCGGGCCAGATACAAAATGAGGTCCCTGCACCAGTGGTTGGAGGTCCTTTCTCCCTGTTTCATATTTTCCAATGTCCCCATTCAAGACCTAGTCAGCCAAAAGTTAAATCATATGCCCAGGATATTTCCTAGAGAGTTCAAGTATTTCACACTTTGGGAGCTTGACCTACAAACACTGCTCCTGGTGTGTAAGGAAATGAACTTTTAAATCAGAACCTTACAGAAAAACATCAGAAACCAAGAAATGTGCACTAACCCCTACACACCCTGCAGAGAAAATGGACGGCGATGACTCTAAATTCAAAACAATATTTGTAGTGTGGTCTCCAGAAGAATTTCTCCCCCTGACTGTCACCGCTAAGAATGTATCCAATTTTGACAATCGCTCTAACATAACAAGCCCTCCCTTGGCTCACGTCAGTGGCAGAAATGTCACATGCCTTTGCCTGAAAAAAAAAAAAAAAAAGATGGGGCGCCTGGGTGGCTCAGTCAGCTAAGTGTCCAACTTCGGCTCAGAAGTGTCCAGCTTCTGTGCTGACAGCTCAGAGCCTGGAGCCTGCTTCACATGCTGTGTCTCCCTCTCTCTCTCTGCCCCTCCCCTTCTCTCTCTCTCTCTCTCTCTCTCAAGTAAATAAACATTAAAAAAATTTTTTTAAAAACTTAAAAGTAAGCATTTTAAAGCATTTTAGAGACATTGTTCAGGAAGTATGTGCAGGCACTGATAAATTAGATTAAGATTATAATTTGCAGGTTTGATATAACTAAAAGCAGGGATTTCTAGAGGCAGTGCCTCATGGACTAAAACCCTTGCTCCAAAACTATCTGAGCAACTAAATTACTAAGTTAACCTCTCTCTATTTCTGTTTTCTTTTCTGCCAAGTAGGTAAACTAATACTATTTTACGGGATTTCTATAAAAATCATATGCCAAGTACCTAACAGAATAGGAAATGCAGGGAGTATTTAAAAGAATAGCTATTGTTATTGCTCCGAAAAAGGCTTTGCTTGAATTCTCTGTGGTCACAGAGAAAACAAACAGTGATTACTCCCCACATCAAAAGGCTTCATGGGGCTCAAGTTGGCTTCCTTTGAATCAGCAGGGAAAGCTTCATCTGTGAGCACATATTCTTTACATTTGAGCCTCAAGGACATATCTCCAAATGCTAAAGTTTAAATTAAAGATGTTTGATTTGCATCTTAACCACCAGATGGTGGCGGGGGGGGGGGGGGGGGGGCCTTTTTGAATTTGCCTTTGTCCCCGCTTTGAGTCTGGAGTCTCCGGGATCTGGAATGTGAGGTGCCTCCAGACCGCCCCTGCCCCCATTAGTGCTTACGGCTTGCCTCTTTCATAGCACCTGGCACCCTCATCGATTTTTGTCTGTCTTCCCTGATACATCATGAATGACTTGAGGGCAAAAAATTCATCTCACTCTTATTGGTATTCCCAGTGCTTAGGCAGATAACAAATATTTGTTGAGTGACCAGGTCCTGCCCCAGCTGTGCCTCATGTTTCCACTCTTTGGAACACTCAGCTTAAATTCTTGATTAGCTAATGGACACTTCAGCTAATGGAACCGAGGTGTCTTCACTTACATCAGAGAATGAGGCAGACGGACGGTTGCACTGTGTTTCTTTTCCATCCAAACACGTCCTGATTTCCAGTTTGTTCCTGGAGCTTCCCTGCTCAGAGAGAAGCAGCTTTGAATAAGAAAGGAATGATCAAAGAATTAGGCTGCTAAGCATATATCCCAGGAAAATTTAGGCATTTATAATGGAATAAAATGGAATAAAATAAGAAAGGAATGATCAAAGAATTAGGCTGCTTAGCATATATCCCAGGAAAATTTAGGCATTTATAATGGAATAAAATAAAATATAATGGAAACTCAAATTCCTCATTATGCCAAAAGGTAAATAAGTTGCTATGTCAGTAGGTACCATCGGACTCAGATGTGTTAGCGGAAAATGATACAATTTCCCTACCATCCATGAGTATGTACAGTGAGAAAAGAATCAGCCTATCAGGGTCTGCTCTGCAGATATGGGAAGGAAACACTGGCCTTATCTGTAAATAGCTGGCCAGGTAATACAGGATGAAAGATAAAGGTTTACTCTTTCTTGAGGAGGGAAACTAAAGAGAAAGGAATCCTCACACATCATCCTGCAGTCTGAGGTGTGAAAATGAGGAGAGAGGCAGGGGTCAACGCCTGTGAACTGAGTTCCTTTACAGATTGCCCTTTTGCTGCCAGACCGTGTGTCTTTAGGATTTAACCCTTTTCAGTGGTCTTCTGTGGACCAAGTTTCACACTTTCCAGGTGGTGGTGGATTGGAGTTGGCACAGCAGACAATGGCCCCGGGGCGTGTGACGCAGCTGGGTGAGCCCAAGTAAATGCAGTGACCCAAAGTGCCGGTGGCTTCTCCTGAGGCCCCAGCACACTGCCTCATAGCAACCTGCCCAGATAGTTTCCTCCTAATCCACTCAATTCTAGCACAATCCCAATTTTGTATTTACCCTCCATTAGCTATTCTTTCAATATTATTTTTGGCCGTATAGGTCATGGACATTTCTCAGGGGATGCTCCTGAAGGCCTTCCAGAATCTCCAAGATTCTGGAATACAACAAGTAATTATTTCCCCCTCTCTTTCTCTGATGAGAAGCTAAGTAGATGCTTGCACACTAACTTTAAATGCCCTCGATGGGGGCCAGTTAGGCTCACTCACTAAGAAATTGCTCCTACAATCCCACCTTTGTCAAAGCCTGTGAAGTTCAAATTGACTACAAATTTCTACTTTCTGTGGTCTGAAAAGCTAACTCGTGCATAACAAAACCCTCCATGTTCAGCCTGAGAATATCACTTCCTGAGCAATATTGACCCAAATTGGCATGGCTGTCTTTGTGGCCCATGTGTCAGGTAAATGTCACTATTTCTGCTCACCTTGTTTTCTGCATTCATTTATTGATTCATCATTCAGTAAACCACTTGCTGAGCCCTGACTATGTGTCAAGCCCACGGAATACAAAATTAAATAAAACGGAACTTCTTATCCTTGCAGACCATGCAATGTACTGAGAGAAGATAAATAAAAGTGTATTATAATCTACTGAACAAATTGCTGTGGGCCAGAGCTGTTTTTTTGTGTTTTTTGGGAGGATGACTTGGTTTCAATTAGAAGCCTACAAACAAAAGAGTTTCTAAGAGCAAAATGCTGAACATAAAATAGATCAATTCCCCAGGAACCATGGTCAATTATTTTCAAGAAATGGAAAATCGGGAAGGGCTCACCTTGATGCCATTTTCTCCTGATTGAACCAATTCCATGCGATGATAATCGATGTGGACTAACCAGGTGAGAAGCTGACCTGGAACAGGTGTTCCTGGGACTTCTTGTAGTAAAGCTAAGCTGGTGGCATTCCTTTGTGAACTACCGTACCTGAGAAAACCTTCTGATATGAGAGTTCACAAGAAATGGAGAGTCTACTTTGTCTCTAGCTTAGAGCCAAAAGCTGAGAATGCCAGTCTATTATGGCTGTGATAAAGGACAAATATAAAAATAGAACAAATGGTAATATAGACTTATACAGTGCGGTACTTTTATAATAACAGCTTTATTCAGCTATAGCTCACGTACCTAGGACGCATTTCGCCCATTTGAAATTTACAATAGTCGTTAGTATAGTCACAAAGTTGTACAACTATTACACAAATCAGTTTTAGAATATTTTCATCACCCTAATGAGGAAAACCCATATCCATGAGTTGTCACTTTTCATTTGCCCCCAACCCCTCAACCATAGGCAAACACCAACCTACTTCCTGTACCTACGGATTTGTCTACTCTGGGCATTTTGTCTAAGTTGAATCATACAATATGTGATTCGCTGTGACTGGCTTCTTCCACTTAGCACGCTTTCAAAGTCCGTCCAAGTAATAGCACATGCCAATACTTCATTTGTTTTGATTGCCAAGTAATATTCTATTCTATGAATATACCACATTTTATTTATCTATTCATCTGCTGATAGATATTTGAGCTGTTTCCACCTTTGGATATTAAGAATAATGCCCATGAACATTCATGTACAGGTTTTGTTTTTTTTTTTTGTGGACATGTACTTTTATTTCTTTGGGGTATATAACCAGAAATAAAATTGCTGAATCATGTGGCAACTATGTTAAACTAAAAGAAACTTCCAGGCCATTCTACCAAGAATCTTTACCATTTTACATTCCCACCAGCAATGTGTGAGGATCCCTATTTCTCCACATCCTCAACAACACTTATTCTCATCTGGCTTTTTTATTATAGCTATTTTATTCATAGGTGAAATGTGGTATCTCCTTGTGGGTTTGATGACTAATGATGTTGAGCGTCTTTTCATGTAGTTATTGGCCATTTGTAGGTATTCTTTAACGAAATGTCTATTCAGATCACTTGTCCATTTTTAAAGTGAGTTATTTATCTTTGTGTATGATACTTTTATTTTTTAAAGCTTATTTATTTACTGAGAGACAGAGTGTAGGGGAGGGGCAGAGAGAGAGGGAAAGAGAGGAGGATTCTAAGCAGGCTCCACACTGCCAGGACAGAGACCAATGCGGGTCTTGAAATCACGAACCGCAAGATCATGACCTGAGCCGAAAGAGTTAGATGCTTAACCAACTGAGCCACCCAGGCACCCCTGTGTACAGTAGTTTTAAAGTTTACAAAAATGCTTTTATGTTTATTATTTTACATCTTGTACAACAATGCTATGGGTATTATTATTATTATTATTATACAAGATAAGAGAACTGAGGCTCAGAGATGTCAACTGACTTGCCAAGGTCACGTAGCTATCAAGTAGCAAAGCCAAAACTTGAACCCAGCAGAGGCATATCCCCTGCCATAACTATGAGCTCTGAAAAAGGAAGAAAATTTTCCTTGTATTCTATCTGGTACTGATTAGGCAGCCCACCATGTCCAAACATCATTAAATCAAATAATACTAGAATCTCTACACTAAAGATAACTCCCAAGGGAGAGTCACGCCAGAGCATTCAAAATAAATTGCATGGATGCCCAGACAGGAATCTTCCTTAATAAGACTTCTGTCCAAGACTGCCATAAATACCCCTGAGAACTCAGAAGATAAAAATAAATTTCATAACAGTGATCTTGCTGTGACCATAACTGGCCTAAAATCACACTGCTTTCTGAGGTCCTGCAGATGCTCAATTTTATTCTTCTTCTCAGAATGGGAGTTCTTCAACTTTTTCATGATTGACAAGAGCTTCTAGATGTTTCCAAATGCAGTAGGTAAATCATTTTATAGGGTCAGTGGAAACCATCAGAAAAGACCCCCACAATCTACAGAATTCCAAAGCACCTTAAACAGAACACCAATCAATTACCGCTGAGGATACATGATAAGCTTTGCGTTAATTTTAAGCTAAACATAGTATGAAAGTTACAGAATTGAAAAGAAACAGCAAAAAATGAGGTTAGGTAGAAAAACGTGGACTCTGGAGCCAGACAAACTTGAGCTCACCTGAGAGGAGGCGTCTCAGTAGCTTAAACTTTAAGTGATTTATTTTATCTGAGACATGGATTCTACATTGAATTTACATTTCTTCTGTGAAATGTAAATAGATAGATAGATAGATAGATAATTTTTAAAAAGGCAAAACCAAAAAAAACCCCAAAAATACCCTATTCTATCTAGCATTATCATAATATTAAATGAATTGTGTATGTAAAATGTCTGGCACATTACACTTGATAATGGTGCCTAATTTATGAGAACAGAAGAGAATATTTGTAGGATCTTTGCAATGTCAGTTCCATTTGAAATTAGTAGCTCTAAAAAAAGGAATACTTTTCCAGACCCATGTCCCAAAGGGCATTTTTTAATATAGTAGGGGGAAAAAAAAAGAATGCTCAAGGCAATAAGAATGCTCTTGGCAACATGGCCTAAGACTTTATATTTGACAGCTAATGTATCATTGGGAAGATCTGTAACCTTGAACCAAGGATACAAACCTACAGTGTAGACACAAAGCAGTGTTTAGATGGAAATGAAATTTCCTTTTTTTGTTTTTTGCCTTCTTAAACAACCCATCACTCATTCTCTCAACAAGACCGGGCACGATTTTATCAGTCATTCTCAGATTTTATTCTTTATTGGAGGAGAGATGGCAGGAGAGATGCCTTTACTAAAGGCATAAGTTGATATAAACATGCCTTTGGAAGCTAATGCTATTTTCAAGATTGGTGTTAGGATGCACATGCCCCATTACATTCTGGGAAAAAGGAAAACTTGTGCCCAGCTGATTCTCTCGGGCAAGTACAATGCAGACGAGGTCCACCATTCTGGGTCCAACATGAAGGACTCTGGGCAGGTTAATCAGAATTTTTTACAGAACCTGTTCAAAAGGAGTTTAATATACTTTGCAATATTTCAAAGAGGAAAAAAAATGGGACCTAAAACTAGCCATTGAATTTATTAGTGAAGTTGAGCATTATACATGTGACATTTATATTTTCTGTGATTTGTATGTTTGTAACATTTGCCCATTTTCCTATTACAGTGTTTATCTTTTCCCATGTTATTTAAGGTTTTAATCTGAGGATATTAATAGGATTGTCAAAGACAAAGCAAATATTTTCCAAGTTTTTTGTTTGCCTTTTCATTTGTTTTTTTAAATTATTGATGTAGACATGCCTTCCACTCTAATGCAGTCAAATCTGCCTTCTCCTTCATGATCTCTTGTATTGGAACATCTCCGTTTCTTCGAACCTTATTTTACAACTATACTTAATGGCATCTAATGTGACAGAAAGGCCTAGGAGGTAAGGATGAAGAGCAGCTATTCCATTAAATAATTAGGACGTCTTTGGTCACTTTTAGAAAGAAATTTCTGTATACTTGTGAGTTTTGACCCAAGATTGCTGGAGTATAAACAGTAAGTACAGACTAATATTACAAGAGCCTTGATGTGAATGTGAATAGACACTATCAACATCCATGGATGGGAAAAATGAAGACCTGAGTTGAAGATACTGACCTTGGTCTTTTACTCTGGCAGATCTGATGCGCCTTCAGAGAGACGGTGTCTGTTCCTCATGATGGCTGTGACCCTTTTGGGTGGTTAACTCTATCCTCAGAAGGAAATTCCATGACCCTATGATAGGTGGTATTTCAGGGGGAAAAAGAGAGGTTATGCATCATGATAATTGTGGTAATACTTGAGCTTGAAAGCTTTGAAGCCTTTGCCCACTTTATTTCATTTTAGCTTCAAGTGTCAAAAAGGGATAGGTAGAGAAGCATCATTATTTCCATTTTACAGAAGAAGGAAATGAATTGCCCAGAGTTTAAGCAACTGATAAAGTCCAGCATGGTACCACTCTGTGAAATACCAGACTATATTCTTATCCTCATATGCACAGATATAGTCTTGTGAGTAAGACAAGATATAAAAGGAACAATTAAGAGCACCCAAGAGAATACACACTAGCATCAGATTAAATGCCACAAAATACTCTAATGCGTGGAACTCATAATAAATGCTGAACAGGTAGCTGAGAAAAGATTATATCCATGTTGCCTGATTATTCGAGAAAAAGTTGATGGAAATATGAGTGTTTCAAATGGGAGTTGGATTTGGACAAGTACATTGAAAGAAAGCATTTTCGACAGGACTGAAAAGAGACCACACTAGCGTAAGAACGGAAGACCTGGACGGAGAATGCGGGAGGCAGGAAGCCGGCCTGCCGGAATAGCCTTGTTAGGAGCAAGATATTCGGCTGGAGAGGTAAAGTCAAAATTTAAAGGGCCTAGAATATCAGGGTGAAACATTTGAAACTGAACCTTTCAGCAACAGAGAAGCACGGAAGATACGTTCAAAGGAGAGGGAAATGGTTAAAGATGCTTTTCTTAGGAAGACTCGTGTGATAAGAACATGCAGAGCAGAGGGAAGCAAACAGTGAGAGAGGCTAGAAAAAAAGAAAAGCAGAGGGGCAAACTCAGAATCACAGGTGCTGAAGAAACGTCTTCCCAAGAGTTCAGTCCCAGAGAGTGGAGATTACCTGATGCCAGTGAAGGGAGACAGGCAAGGAGATATATTTTTCTATCTTTTTTATCCGTATTTTATGTGTACACACACACACACACACACACACACACACACACACACACCACTGTGCTCATGCACCAGGCACGCAAAGGCCCCTTGTTGCCGGCTTCTCTTCCAGGGCCCTGGAGAGGACAGAGCTGAAGCAATTAGTTCAGACTGATAACTAGGCTTGTGAAAGTGGATGAGCCTTCAGATGCAACAGAGGAAGATATTTTTAAAAACCAAAGGCCCAAAGAGGGAGATTCGAGGAGCGCTGGTAGTTAATGGATAGGAGCAATGAACAAAGGCGATTAAGGGAGCAGAGCAGAACGGTAGCTTCCTCTGACAAGTGCACAGCACCTTCTAAAGCACTAGGTGTAAAGCCTCACATGCACTGTCAAGGGTGTGAGCGGTGAAGTTAATGGAGAAAGCAGAGTTATTCTGCCGAAGAGACCCATTTGAAAGTGAAATAGAGGTCAAAACCCCACTCTAACATGGAAATTGGAAACTGCCAGATGTTCCAATGCTGTGGTATAGTTCAAAAAGGGCAGAATTGACGGATTATTAACTGTGCCAGCTGGCATCGTGGAATTTATGTTTTCTTTGTTATGTGAAATGTACAATCATAACAGAAACATTAAAAACCTGAGTAGGTTCAAGGAAGGACATAAAACAATATAAATCAAAGTTTACTGTAATAAATATAGCTAACAGCAGAGGGCTCCCTTCAACGCCTGGCAAATTCTCAAGGCAGACAAGCTCAAGGGAAGGAGTTTTTTTTTATTTTCTGGTAACTTCTACCAGCATTGAACATTTTCATACATATGGGGGAAAAAAAAACCAACTAAATAAATGAACTAAACTAAACTAAGCTAAATGTATTACAAGCATAATTTTTAGAACTTCAGGTCCTAAGATTCCTTTCTTTAAATTTTTTAACTGTATTTTTTTTTGCTAATGAGAAACTATCTGAAGTTATTAATGCAATAATTCAGGGTGGTCTAGTTATAAAATGCCTCAAGATAATACAGTAACAGCAGTTACAACCCAGAATAATAAAATATTTGGTAATTATGATAATGAATCAGTCAATAGGATTTCTTTTAAAATGAATGTAAAGATTTCTAGAATAGTGATACATGCTCCACATGGGAAATAAGTAAAAATAGAAGATAAAAAACAGTAAGCTTAGCCCTCAGATATATCCTTAGTTAACATTTTAGTTTATTTTTTTTCAGTCTCTTTTGTGTATAACTTTGTTTCCATGTTAATATATACAGTCAGATTGATTACTGTATTATGTGTAGAATTTATCATTTTCATCTTGCTTAAATAATCCACATTTTAACAAAACATTTCATAGTCCATTATAAATTCATTTGTATACATAACTCTTAATAATTACATAATACTCAGTAATATGAGTATATATCCTAAGAGGTGCTTAACGAATATAGGTACTTAACCAAATTTAAGCACATTCCAAGTGTTCTTTTTATGTAAGTGTAATATCTTTTCACTTAAAATCATTTTTTTCGTATCATGACTTAACTCCTCAGGCTAGTAGTTTTCAAGATAAAAAAACTTTAAGAAAAACAAGGGAGTATGAAATAAGTAGCCTAGCCAATTTACACATAACTTCTATTTAAGTGGAAATGACACTGTTAAACTACAAAACCTTGGTGTGGCAACAAAAGGACCATTTTTAACCACATTGCTGCCCTTGAAGGACAACTGATAGTGACTCATGGGAAATAGCCCATGAATAGCACAGAAAACATGCAAGGAGACACAAGTAGGGTTTGATTAATGAACATCATAAGCACACTATAGTCATATCTATATCTGTGTGCTTTTATATTGCTTTTAAATTTGTTTATACGTATTTACATTTAACTGGGAAAATGGACATAGTACATTCTGAAGTATAAATATAATTATTCTTTTACTTCATCATATTTTTGTTTTACTATTCAGAATTAATAGAAACAGTAGCCATTATGAAAAAGAGACATCAGATTGTAAAAAATAAATAAATAATAAAAATAAAGAAATGGATGCATCGGGCCATCAAAGAGAGAGAGGGAGCGCGTGTGCTCTATTTAAGCCAGTTAGCACCCCTGACACCAGTGAAAATTCTGGTGCCTGGAGCGAACAGACCAGATGCACAACACCTTCTAACACATGGTGTCTGCAGGGCTCAGCTTTTCCTTTTGCAGAATATTGTGAAGTGTGAGTGGCGCAATGGACTAAGCATAAAAATCTGCAGTCTGAGTCAGATGATGTGGGTTCAAGTTTCTCCCTGATCATTACCAGATGTGTGACTTGGGAGGAGTTAAGTAATCCTTGAAATTCACTTAGGGGTAAAAAAAAAAAAGTGATTTTTATAACCCTCTAATGCATTTCAGACTACCTACCTAATGACACAGACAGCATTTCCATAAAATGGCAATTTTGACCTATAATCCCTACATCCAAACACACAGAATAGAAACCCAGGAGGGCTATACTCTGCAACCAGGGCTCTTTAGCAAATCAGGGCCTGGAAAGAGTGGACATTAGATTAAACACAAGCTGTTTTTAAATCAAATTGAAATCCTGTTTACATTTTTCATAAGATATTTTAGAGATTAAGTATTGGAATCATTTACAAAGCATATTATTGTATGCAGTAGACTATAGTGTAGCCATATTTTCAACCAGTGATTTTTAATTTATGATGATGAAAAATATGGATAAAGTAGGCTTTGTCTCAAAATGTTGTCATTTGATTTGCACACTGTCCTTAGAAAGGATAATGATTTTCCAAAGGCTAGTTTTACTGCTAGCCAGGTACAGCACTCATTTAAATACTGATGTTTTTGTTTAAATACACATGTCTGAGGACTTCCTTGGATTCATCAAGGTACATCGTTAACTATACCATGAGTCAGCAAATTTCAACCCTTCAACTCAGGGGCCAAATCCAGCCTGCTGCCTGTTTCTGTACAGCCCTCAAGCTAAGAATAATTTTTAAATTTTTAATGGTTAGAAAAATCAAAAGAACTCTAATGGTTCATCACACATAGAAATTATATGAAATTCCAAGTTTAGCATCCGTAAAATTTTGAATTTCATCAGAAAATTTGTGGAAATCTGTTTTCTCTCTTGTTACATAAGCACTTACATAATATCCTCAAATTTGCCTCTTGGCCTACAAAGCCTAAAACATTTTGTTTACTATCTGGCTCCATACAGAAAAAGTTTGCCAAACCCTGAACCATGCCAAAACCCAAAACCATTCTTCAGTGTTCCTTGGGCTCTTTATGAATAATTAAAGACTGTGCCCCTTTCATATTAGAAGCAAATAGTCAATAGCAGTGGTTCTCCAAAATTCTGTACTTTGCAATTACCTGGGTAGCTTCAGAAAATATTGATGTTTGTGTCCCAGCCCCAGAGACTGTGACTTAACTGGTCTGGGGTATGCCCTCAGCTTTGAAAGCTTTAAAAAAAAACCATGCGTAGGTGATTCTAATATGGAGTTTAGCAACAACTGATTTGGCACTTTGGCAAATTCAATCCACTCCACTTCACCCGGGCCTTCCCTCCTGCTGATTCCCCAGCACATGGCCCATTGCAGCTGCCCTCAACCCTTCAAACTCCCAAACCTCTTGTTCCTGCTGCCCCATACTCCATTTCTTGTAGCGCAGGAGTCCCTGACCAACTCAACTGAGAAGTTCAAGGCCAATCCACTACCAAGTTTGCCTGTCTTACCTTCTGAACAGAATTCCTTCCTGAAGTTAATTCTCTTCTGTCCTGACCCTTCTAGAGGGAATACACCATGGTGATTTAAAAGAGGTTGCTTGGGGTGCCTGGGTGGCTCGGCCAGCTGAGCATCCGACTTCGGCAGGGGTCATGATCTCACGGTTTGTGGGTTTGAGCCCCGTGTCAGGCTCCGTGCTGACAGCAGAGCCTCCCTGGGATTCTCTCTCTGTCCCTCTCATTCCCTCTCTCTCTCTCTCTCAGAAATAAATAAACAAAAAAGAGAGAGAGAGCTATTGCTTGCATCAGGGCTGAATTTGAGTCCCTAGTCCTTTATTTATAAGCTATGCAAGCTTGAACAAATCGTTTGATCAGTTCAACTATCAGTTTTGTCATTCATAAAGTAGGATTAAGAATAAAACCTACCTCAGTACACCTGTGTGGCTCAGAAGGTTGAGTGTCCACCTTCATGATCTCGTAGGTCATGATCTCGCAGTCTGTGAGCTCCAGCCCTACGTTGTTGGGCTCTGTGCTGACAGCTCAGAGCCTGGAGCCTGCTTCAGATTCTGTCTCTCTCTCTCTCTCTCTCTCTCTGCCCCTCCCCTGCTTGTTCTCTAAAGGAATAAATACATACATAGATAAATACATAAACAAACTTGAAAATTTTTTTTAAAAAAAGAATAAAACCTACCTCATAGGGATCTTTGTGAGAATTCAATGAAATTTGCTTGCTAAAGTGTGGTCCTCAGACTAGCATCATTAGCACCACGTAAGCACTTGTTAGAAATGCCGAATTTCACACTCCACCCAGATCTTCCAAAACAGAATCTGCCTTTTAATGAGATCTGATAGTGATTTGTGTACACATTAAAGTTCGAGAATCACGGTGCTAGGAAGATCTTATTTCACTGTGTGTCCAGGCAGAGTCTCTGCTCAGCCCCTCTACGGCAATACCCAATATATGTGATGTTGCTGGTGCCCTTAAGGGTGTCTTTTTTTATGTACAAGAAGAAATTTCCTTCAGGTAAAAAAAAAAATTGATTTTTCAGCCATGTAAAAAAGAATTTGAAATTAAGAGAGACTAGGGTGGGGGCAAGGGACGGCTAAAAAGTGCAGGGTCACCTTTATACAACTTAGGAAAAGATGCTCCTGCTGAGCATTGAGCATTCATCACCTCACAGGCACACACCTGGTGAGCTGACAGAGTCCTTGTGCAATTTAGAAACACATACTCCCATGGGCTGCTGTTGTCAAGTTTTAGACCACATGGCTCGCCAAATGCGGCAATGGCCCGACCAGTTGTCCTTGGCAACATGTGGCAATAGTTTGAAGGTGAGTTTACATGAGGTCCCGAAGTAGTGTGTGGTCCACTGGAATGAAAAGAATGAAAAACGCAAGGGTGGATCCAAAAGAAAATGCCAAAATGACAGAGGGCAATGGAGAAGAGGTAGGGTAGAAAATGGACCTGGGGTTATTAAGGAAGACTTCTGGAAAGAGGTAGGATTTGACACAAATCTCAAGGATCTATGTAACTGAGATGTGAGGGGGAGGTGGAATCACATATTAAATATGTTACAAACAGTACTGGACTGTGAGAGAGACTATATTTTGAGACTGGCAGGATGAACCGTGGACAAGAAGGCAAATGGGGGTATTGAAAAGCCTAAACTCATTAGACTATAAATATGAAACCATTTTATTTTCTTCCAATAACTGTCCCCATCTATGCTAGACCGACCCCTCCACCCCCGCCACACACACACACACACACACACACACACATCTTAGCCCTAGTCCATGGGTTTATTTGGTTAAGTCTTAATGTTACATCTAATTCATCATGTTCTTCTCCCTTCCCCCAGCCAGGGGCACGGTCTTTATCAGTTTCCCTCTTTCTCCTCTTTCCAGAACTATCTCCTCTAGAGGTGGAGCAGGGCAGAGTAAGGCTGCATACCTCCCTGCTTACCTGTGGTTCCAACGTGCTTCATGCTCTCCAGTATGCCCCCTCCAACCCACAACTCTGGGCACTGGAAGTTCCTAATTAATTTTGTCCACATCTTTGGCTGACCCCAGCTCGCATTGTCATGTCACATGCTTTTGTCCTTCACTGTGGGATTCCTCTAGAGACAGTTATCCCCAAACTCAGTCTAACTTTCTTGGTCAGTTCCCAGGCTTGCAACAAGTACATGTGGAACCATCTCAGTTTATCTTGGAAAGGGGCGCGTGTCAACTGGGGCAGTGATAAGAAATCTTATGACATCTCCACCTGACATTCCCCTCCCCAACATGCAAGTGCACGTACATCACCTCTATAAACGCCCTACCTACACACCTGACAGCTCAGAGGTAGTTCATCACCTCTGCTATATAAGCAGATATTCAACCAGGGAATAAAGCGTCAGTCTGCCTTTCCTGAGAAACTCCCAAGTTTATGAACGATTCTCTTGGACCTCCCTCTCTTTCCTTCAATGGAGGAGATGAAGAGAGAACGTGAACACTTTGTTCCTTCAAAAGACTCCTCTTCTCGGTTGTTGTTGTTGTTGTTGTTTTTAAATATCAGGAGGAGGTGAAAGACAATGGAGTAGTAACCCCAGGTCTGCTGGATAATCCTTATCAAGCCCTGCAAAGAGATAGCAGGTCTCAGTAGCTGTGGTTCCTGGGGCTTAGAATTTGGGGTACATATTCCCAGCTTTGAGTCTTTGATGGTTCTGGGACAACACGAAAAATCTCACTCAGCCCCTGATGTTGCACTGTTACAAGATAAAGAAATTAATTCTCAGAGAAGGGCAGATGTTTTCCCAATATTAAATAAAAGGTGAGATTTAAATACCAACATCATACTTCTTCCACTGGTTCTTGATAAATGCAACTTACCTATCCATAACCCAAAAGCTTTTGAGCTAGAAGACTCCAGGAAAATAGGAGGGAATAGGCACATTCTGTAAGCACAGTAAGCAGTCTCTCCCAGTAGCTATGATTATGCACCTTTTACAAATTTATATGATTAATCATAGTGCTGAAGGCTGAGCCTAACTCACTCATCAGTTACAAGCATCTCAGTGTATTATGTTGGTTTAAGAATCATCGACTGTATATATTACCCCACAGATTTTGACTTGTTGAAGACTGAGGTAAATACCAAAGGGTATTAACATACCCAGCTAGTAAATGAGGAAGGGCTTCCCTTGAGAACACTGTTTCACCTACACTGAGACATTCCAATCTATAGCCATGGACAGCTATGCTCAAGCCAGCTTCCCGTGCCTTCAGAAAGGTCAAGCTGGAGATCATCTTAACTAAACATTTATTTTTAAGTTAGGCCAGGTCTATACAAGCAGAGAGAGAGAATATTCCCCCCTTATCTAAAGTACTTGGTTCTTCTCCAGGGAGCAAACCAAGATCATCTGCAGACATGTTTAGAGGTAGGACACTGGGCATTTACTTAAAACTTCAAGTTACTGAATATTTATGTAATCTTTTCTTCTACTGGGGATTAGAAGGTTTGCCTGTATGGAAACACTATTCTGAGAAAGCTGATGTAAGACGGCACTTAGTCAGATGAAGGCATTTTAGAATCCATTCAAATCAAACGTTACTTCAGCAAACAAGTATTTACTGAGCACCTGCTCTGTGCTGAGCACTGCTATAGTTCTTTACTCAGTACAAGTTCTCTGCGAGCCAGATATTTTCTTTCCGTTTTTTTCTAAAGGCACAATGTAGAGATATTCTGTACAGAGAGATTTAATGTAGAGAAATTCTTGACTCCTTGTCCACGCCTGTGATTGCACTGATCCGTGCTGCCTATGATCAAGATCTTTGGTGCTTTCTGGTTAGAAAGACTGCTTTTTCTTTATGGACGTAACTCCCTTTGAGTTGGCAACAGCTGGGAAATCTTTGCTCGCTTCACTTAATTGAGCTGTCAGCTGGGATCCCAGTCCAGATTTTTTTTGAAGAAGGAAGAGAGAGGGCGCCTGGGTGGCTCAGTCGGTTAAGCGTCTGACTTCAGCTCAGGTCACGATCTCGCGGTCCGTGAGTTTGAGCCCCATGTCAGGCTCTGGGCTGATGGCTCAGAGCCTGGAGCCTGCTTCCGATTCTGTGTCTCCCTCTCTCTCTGCCCCTCCCCCGTTCATGCTCTGTCTCTCTGTCTCAAAAATAAATAAACGTTAAAAAAAAATTAAAAAAAAGAAGGAAGAGAGGGAGAAGGAAAGAAGAGAAGGGAGCAAGAGAGGAAGGGAGGCAGACAAGATACAGTTAATTCTAGCCCCTAAGATTGTAGTCTTCATTCGTGGCTTTTTGAAGGGGAATTAACATGCCATTCTCCCGATATTCAATTTTGTGGGGAAGGAGTTCTAGGGAAATGTTCAAGAATTACTGTTCAAGTGTCATTATTAATTATGTCACCATCATTCGATGATGCATCCCCCATTTATATGTGTATCTTCTTCCCCTTGATAAGAGGTGATCAGCACATGGTTGAATTAAAGAAAAAAATAAATGTCTGAAGGCAACCTGAGTGTTTAAGTGCCTGCCCACAGGACTTAAATAATCCATGACACCTGGTGAAAGGACACAAGGCCACCAAGAAAAGACTCCACAGAGGGGTGGAGCCATCCAGACACAATGTTATGGGCAGGGATAACCTGCAGATTTATAACATTTAAAACATGAAGCAGAAACTGTAGAAGTTACTGCACCTAGAAGAGCTTTCTTATGACCTGGAATAATAGAAATTTAACTAAGTTTCTTTTACAAGTCTCTCGGTCTTATTTAATACAAAGAACCAAGCAATCCATTATCTTATTAGAAAAGATCAAAATAACAATGCAGGAAATAGAAGTGAGAAGACAGCAACAAAGGAGAAATAGAGGTGAGAGGAAGGGAGGGGAGGGAGGAAATGTGGGGAAGAGAGAGAGAGAGAGAGACTAATTTCTTCCTTTAGAGCTAACCTGGGAGTTTAGAGCCATGAAATAAAGCACCTGCCTCTACTTGAAAGATAGCATTGTGTTCGCACTAATGCCCCATATAAGACATCAGTTTTCAGCTAATGCCACTGAGACAGGATGAAGAGCTTCCAATAGTTTGGAAGCAGCATGCAGTCTGCCCAGTTTATTTCAGAAATAAAAAAAAGAATGAAGTAACACAGCAAAATGTATGTTCCCCCTTGGTCCACTGAAACATCAAACTCCAGGGTGAGATTAATGTAGTATCATTCCCTCAAGCATTTTGTTTTCAAATATGTGCTTGCCGGCTTCAGGAAAACTGATACTTAGGAGAAAATGGAATCGTACATAATCCAAGCAATGGACATTGTTCTGATATCTGTGTCTGGCTTTAAAATATTTCAAGTCCAAAGACAATGGGCTTCAAAGTGACCAGCAGAGGGGTACACCCATCTTCCCTCCAGTGGAACACAGGAGAAATGGGAAGGAGAGGCCAGCAGCCTGCTTTGGTGGCAAGATAAAGAGAAAGCTGAGTCTGGGTTGAGAGGAAATTGTGCTCCCTTCTGACAGTGGGTCAAAAGTCTGTAGAACTCAGCTCAGATGTAGAACATATAGCGGTAAGGCAGACACTACCTGAGGTGACCTCCAGTGAGTCACAATCTATACACCCACCTCCCATTGAATGTGGGTAGAACCTGTGATTTGCTTCTCGCTGACAGAATATGGCAAAGGTGATTAGATGGCAATTCTCCTGATGATGCGACTTTGTGTGGCAAAGCGTTGGAATGTCACTCCCTGGATTAAGCAAAGATGATGGGATAGTCCCGCCCCCATCATTACATTCATTACATCATGTAAGACTCTCTTTGCAAACGGGATAGAGAGAGTTAACTTATGTTTTTGTTGGGTTTTTTTTTTTTTTGAGGTTTCAGTATTTTATTCAAGTTTTACTTGAAGTGATGAGAATTACAGCATTTGGGTTTTTTTTTTTTTAATTTTTTAATGTTTATGTATTTTTGAAAGAGAGATAGAACACAAGTGGGGGAGGGACAGAGAGAGAGAGGGAGACACAGAATCTGAAGCAGGCTGCAGGCTCTGAACTGTCAGCACAGAGCCCGACACGGGGCTTGAACCCATGAGCTGCGAGATCATGGCCTGAGCCAAAGTCGGATGCTTAACCAAGTGAACCACCCAGGAGCCCCCAACTACAGCATTTGAAGGGGAGAATCTAATTCCACACAAAATGGAAGACTCTAAAACGTACCCATTAGGGGCGCCTGGGTGGCTCAGTCGGTTGGGCGTCCAACTTCGGCTCAGGTCATGATCTCGCGGTCCGTGAGTTCGAGCCCCACGTCCGGCTCTGTGCTGACAGCTCAGAGCCTGGAGCCTGTTTCGGATTCTGTGTCTCCCTCTCTCTCTGACCTTCCCCCATTTATGCTCTGTCTCTCTCTGTCTCAAAAATGAATAAACGTTAAAAAAAAAAATTTAAAATGTACCCATTAAACTGCTAAAAAAAAAAAAATAGAGTAAACTGCCATGCTGTCAAAGGTCCTTTGAGAGAGACATAAAACAAACAACTCAAATAGTCTCTGGGAGCTAAAAGAAGCCCCTGGCTGACAGCCAGCCAGGAAACAGGGACCTCAGTCTTAACAACCACCGAATTCTGAATTCTGAATTCTGCCAACAATCACATGAGCTTGGAAGAGGACCCCAAGCTTCAGGTCAGCCCACCTGACACCTTATCTGGAAACTTATGCGACCCCGAGCAGAGGACCCAGACCCCTGACCCAGGAGTCTGAGATAATGAAGGTGTGTTGTTTTAAGCCACCAAGTTTCTGGTGATTTTTAATGCAGCAATAGAAAACTAATATAATATCAGCAAGGATCCCGCCCAGGGTGCAAAGGGACCCCAACAACTGGAGTCTGTGGGGTGAGCATCTAAAACCAGAAGCTGATTGATGGTCGGCAGTGGTCTGCCAAAGTACAAGGTCACAGTAGAGGTATCCGATGATGATGGGAGTCTCTGAGGAACTCGCAGATCGTGAGAGGAGAGTGAACAATCTGACAGGTCTAGAGAGCTCAAAATCCCTGAGAGCCAGGGAGAACTCCCCATTCCCTAACCCAGTAGGGTGTTAGCAAAACAGCTACCCAGAGAGGGAAAGGCTTGATTTATAGCATTTGCCCATTTCTGTGGTGTAGAGACTCTCACCATGACCGGATTCAAGCTACCAACAGTTTAACAGCTTACTCACAATTTTCCTGATCTCTAATAATCAGCTGTTGGGAGCCAGTGTTTAACACAGCAGGTCTCCTGTATTTCCTCCACCTTGGAGGGAGAATCAGCCAGCCTGGGGGGAAGTGGGGAGAGCGGAAGCCTGACCTTCAACAATAGGTTCCCAGTCAGTCGGGAGGGGGTGAAGAGACTTAACCCTGAATGGCGAAGGAAGCGTTGATTCATACCAGTTAGACTGGCTCCAGAAGTTGAGACCCAACCTAAGGTAACGTTGAATTGCGCATTATACGAGGGTGAGTAAAGGTCATGGTCTGCCCAGATTTTCAAACACACACTCACACAGGTGCATGCACACATGCACACACACATACACACATGTTACTAACAAGATAAATTAAACTTCTCTGTAGGTTTAACTATCCAAGACAGAAATAAAAGTTGCAGAGTTACCATTTTCTTTCTTCTTTTTAAAACAATTTCTTAACATTCCCCTCTTTTCTCAAAATGCCTTTATAAGTGAGGGGACTCTTAAATCCCAACATTAGACACATGAATGACTAAATGACTGAGGTCAATCTCCTAATGTGTTTCTCTGTTTAGAAGTGCTAGGCCATCTCAGGAAGCCCCCTGCTAAAAGGCAGCTTGTCCGGCTAAGGTGTGCACACGGGTGTACCGCTGTGAGGCATCTCAGGAGACAGAAGCCAGGGGAAAGAACCCTCAGATTTTAAAGGCAGTGAGAATTAAGCGGCTTTGCCTACCTAAATGGAACTGACAGCCAAATGGGAAGAGACAATGGGGCTAAACATGAATGCTTGCTTCAGGGTAGAAAGAGGAAAGACACTTTAACCTTGGGTGGAACCAGAACTCCGGGGTCAAGGTGAATCTGTCTGCACTGTTTCCATGGGATTTCCACTCGTAAGTTCTCTGGTGAGTCATCTGAGAGCAGGTTGAGCAGTTGCCATGGGGTACCTTCCTTTTAGAACATGTTCTAAGGGAGCGAAGCCTTGGAATTTTCATCCATGTGTATCAAGTTCTGGAAGGATATCACTTTGAGTTCTACATCACACATCAAGACGTGGGCTGTCCGTGGCAACTGTTCTTTGTACACATTATTAGAGCACGTACCAAACCGAATTCTTGCCTCTGTTCATTCCATTCAAGTGAGACTCTGACAAATCAACACGGCCTAATAGAAGGAGCTCAAAATAATGAGTGTCTTTGACATGTTTATATCTTCATAGAAGTTTTGGACTATCCTTGCTCTCATCTCCTGACCTTAATTCTCACTTGACCGAGAAAAAAAAAAGAAGCAATTAGAAGAAAATTTCCACGGGCTTCTACCAAAATATCTACCCACTTTCTCTGCACTCCCAACTCTTCCGTGGATGACATTTCCATTCCAAGTGTCAGCCCCTGTCTACTAGATCCCATCCCTCTTGTCTAACCAAAATGTCTACCCACCAATTCTGCAATTTCCTACACCATGAATTTTTCACTGCCTGTTGGATCATGTCTTTCAGGATTCAAACTCTGCCATGATTTGTCCCATCTTAAGAAGAAAAAAAAAAAAGCACCTGTTTTGACCCCACTTTCCCTATCAACGCTCTTCTCTTCACTCCCCCGGCAGCAAAGTGCTTGGTTGGCTCTCTCGTTTCTTTTCTCCATTCTGTCTTGAATCCACTCAATTGGGTTTTTGCCCTCACTCCGCCACTGAGATGGTTCTTGACAAAGGTATCAGCCATTTCCATGTTATTAGACCCAATGGCCAGTTCTCACTGATCACCCCACTTGCCTGTCAGCTCAGCATGTGACAAGGTAGGTCACTCACTCCTTAACACAGTTTCTTTATCCTGGTTTCCAAGATGGTACACTCCCAGTGCACCACTGGTCACTCCTTCCTAGTCTCCTTGGTTACTTCTGCCACTCCTCCCTGAAGACTTAGTGTTAGAGAGTCCCAAGCTCAGTCCTTGGCCTCTTTCCTTCTTCATCTGTCCCTACTCCCTTAGGACCTCCCCAAGTCCTGTGACTACCTTACCATTTATACGCTGATGGTTCCCAAATGTAGATCCCCAAAGCAGACCACTCTTCCAAATTCTAGACTCCCGAAGTCAACTGCCTCCTGCGTATCTTCACTAGGATGTCTGACCTCTCAAATGTAACAGATCCCAAACTGAAGTCCTGACCTTCTCCCCAAACCTTCTCCACCTACAGCCTCCTCCCTATTTGGAGGTAGAAACTCCATGCTTCTATTCATTCAAGCCAAAAACCCTGGAGTCATCCTTGACTCTACTTGCCCTGACATCCCCCATACAACCAGTCAGAAGATCATGCTGGCTTTACCCTCAGAATATGTCAAGACTCTGATCACTTCTCTCTACCTGCACTGCTTCCAGAATAGCCCAGTCCCTGTTCTCTCTCATCTGAATCACAATAATGGCTTCCTAAACAGTCTCCTGGCATCCATTATTGCCAATTAGAGTCCTTTGCCACATAACGGCCAGAGTAATTAGTCTGAAACATAAGCTCTGCTATTCCTCTGCTTATAGCCGTGTGGTTCTTAGCATTTTCCTGCAAGACAGTTGCTTCAGGGGAGGCCACAGGGCTGGTTCTTCAGCCTAAGGGAGACTAGCTTTCTCAATTAGAGAGGAAAAGCTCCTTTTACTGGCAAAGTAAGCAGAATTTAGAGCCCCAATTTCTTGGGGCGCCCAGGTGGCTCAGTCGGTTAAGTGTCCGACTTCAGCTCAGGTCATGATCTCACACTCCATGAGTTCAAGCCCCTCATCAGGCTCTGTGCTGACAGCTCAGAGTCTGGAGCCTGCTTCAGATTCTGTGTCTCCCTCTCTCTCTGCCGCTCCCCTGCTCATGCTCTGTCTCTCTGTGTCTCAAAAATAAATAAAAACATTAAAAAAAAATTTAGAGCCCCAATTTCTTTGGTTAGATTAGATCCACCTGCGTGGATTTGTCAGGGATTTTCCTCTAACTTCCCAGTCAATGCCAGAACCTCAATATAAGAGGTTGCAAGAAGATTTGAGTTCTGTTTACTATTTCTAGATAGCATATGGACTATGTCACACATGTTTCAATATACAGTGTTTTTCTTGTCATTAATTCTTTCCTAGTTTGTAACTGGGGTTGATATACTTGTTAGAGTTTTTTGAAAGGGTGCTTTTAAATTTCTAAATGCATATATACATTTTGAAAAACAGTCTTCTTGTTAATGCCTGCTTTTTTTTTTTGCACTGTTGTGAGATAATACGTTATGTATGGGTTTCTTCTTTCTTGAATGTATTAAGATTTAATTTGTGATCTAATGCACGAACATCGTTTATAACTGTTTCCTGTGTGTTTAAAAAGCAAATGCTTTTAGCACTGGTAATACATTAATTTGGCTTCGCAAATACCCTCTAGCCTTCCATATTCTGTGTTGACTTGATCTATCAACTTCTGATGAAGGTATACATGTCAAGGTTTATACTTATAAACCTGTAAAAACAAAACAAAGCAAAAGGGAGAGAAAACCCTGTAGTGGCTTCCATCTCCCACAGAGAGAAACTATGTCCTTACGTGGCTGCAAAGCCCCCACTGCCCTTTTCCCTGTCCTTCCCCTCGTGTCTGGCTGTTCATGTTATTTGTGCCAGAAGCCTCCTTGTGGCTCCCCAAACATGGCCTTTGCTCTATTTTCTCTACTTTGAAAGTTCTTTTTCAGGATCCACTTGGCTAATTCCCTCACTTGCTTTGAATCTTTGCTCAGATCTCACCTTTTTGATGAGAGCTTCCCTGTCACCCTATTTTTTCTATTTTTTCTTTTTTTTTTATTTTTGAGAGAGAGAAAGTCCAAGCAAGGGAGGGGCAGAGAGAGAGAGAGAGAGAGAGAGAGACAGACAGACAGAGAATCTGAAGCCAGCTCCGTGCTGATGGTAGCCAGCCCTATGTGGGCTCGAACTCACAAACCATGAGAATGGTCAGGACCTGAGCCGAAGTCTGAACCTTACCGACTGAGCCACCCAGGCACCGCCCACCTCCACCACCATCACCCTATTTAATGGACAATTGTGCCCCACCCCCAGTTACCAGTTTCAACTCCCCTCACCCTGCTCAATTTTTTTTCCCATCACATTTATATCACTCTCTAACATACTATGTGATTTCTTATTTTGTTTATTCTTTGATGTCTATCTTCCCTACTTGAAAATAAACCCTGGGACACCTGGGTGGCTCAGTCAGTTAAGCGTCTGACTCTTAATTTTGGCCCAGATCATGATCTCACAGTTCATGAGATTAAGCCCTGCATCGGGCGTATTCCTACAACCGTGCCTGGCACATAGTAAAGCTTTGCCAACATTTGACGAATGAACGACCTATCCTTAGACTGAGGCTTCCATTTTGATCATCCTTTCAGGGAATGTTCATTGCATTCTAAGACTTTTCTCAACTCTCTGTTGGGAAAAAGAAATATCTACATTAACAATAGCTCTTGTTATGAGATAAGATCACGGTGCATCTATTTTTTCACTATTTGATTTACAAGGGTAATTTAGTTAATATAAAAGTATGCTATTATTTCTCAAAAGTATACCCCCATGGTCAGTGTCTCTTCATTATTTTTGGCTCGCTGTCCTCATTTCCTCATTGAGAATCCCCAGGAAAATATATGTACATATATTTTCCTTCAATTTCAAAGAGTCCCAGGAACCCCCACACTTCTTCATGAATCTCTGGGTATTCATGGATTTCAGTGAGAGGCTTCATGCACACATACTCTCACAAAGGCATGTACATACACTTGAAATTGAATTTACATGGCCTTTCTGGATTTAATATTGTTACAAACCTTTTTTTTTTTTAACGAGTATTTTGTTTTTAACTTTCCCCTACATCTTACCAAGTCGGTTTGGTTTTGTCGTTCTTGTTGTTGTTTGGTTACGATTGTTTCTGTTTATTGAAATAACTTTATTTTTTAAATTTTTTTAATGTTTATTTATTCTTGAGAGAGAGAGAGACCGACAGAATGCAAGTGGGGAGAGACGGAGAGAGTGGGAGACACAGAAGCAGAAGCAGGCTCCAGGCTCCGAGCTGTCAGCACAGAGCCCAACACGGGGCTCGAACTCACAAACTGCAAGATCATGACCTGAGCCGAAGTCAGAGGCTTAATCGACTGAGCCACCCAGGCGCCCCTACTGAAATAACTTTAAAGTGTTTCAATTTCACAAAAAGCTTGTAAGTATAAGACAGCCATATGAAAATCCTGCTGGAAATCTATCGTGTGTAAATTTTCACTTCAAAGTAAATGGAATGCAAAATGAAGATGTGAAAATAATTCCTGGGTCCATAAATATTTTTTAAGCTTATTTATTTATTTTGAGAGAAAGAGAGCATGGGGAAGGGGCAAAGAGAGAGAATCCCATGCAGACCCCACACTACCAGCAGGAGGCCTGATGTGGGGCTTGAACCTATGAACCATGAGATCATGACCTAAGCTGAAGTCAGATGCTTAACCAACTGAGCCACCCAGGCACCCCCTGGGTCTGTAAATATTTAATAGGCTTTTGGGCCTATGGTTGTCAAGTGGCAAATTTATAATACACGGTAATTAAAGATAAAATACACAGATTTCATGGACTTCTCTGAGTGAAAAGTTATTCAATTTACTAATTGTATTCCTTATACTCACAATCGTGTATATCTTATTAATTAGTATATTCTTTTTTGGCTTTTTTAATGTTATTCGTTTTTGAGAGAGATGGGGGAAGCGTGTGTGTGCAAGCAGGGGAGGGCAGAGAGAAAGGGAGAGAGAGAATCCCAAGCAGGATCCATTCTGTCATCACAGAGCCCAACACGGGGCTTGATCTCACAAACTATGAGATCCTGACCTGAGCCGAAATCCAGAGTCGGGTGCTCAACCAAGTGAAGCACCCAGGTGTCCCAGTATATTCTTAATTTTAATTGTAAAAAACAGTTCTGGCTATAGCCTCTGAGCAATTGTTTACTACAAAAAATTTTAAAGTCTTTGTAGGGGCCATGTCATTGGCCGCTCTGTTTGTCCTGCAGACAAGTGGTTTTGCAACCCCTGGAGTGTATGAGAATCTCCTGTGCCACTTTACAGTTATGGAGCTTTCCTGGTTCAAGGACAGTCCTATTGAATCAGAATCCCCCAGGTGGAGCCCAGGCATGTAAGTTTCAAAAACTTCCAAGGAGATTTTTTTAAGACAAGCCCTGCATAAGCAGTGGGAACCCATGTTTTTTCTTTTCCTTTTTTTTTTTTTAGGTTTTATTTTGGATTAATATTTGATTTATACAAAAGTTATTAAGTTAGTATAGAGTTCCCATATACCCCTCACCCAAATTCCCCTAATCTTAACAGTTTCCATATCCATGGAACATTTGTCCAAACTAGGAAATTAACATTGATACATTACCATTCATTAAACTACAGACTTCGTTCCAATTTCATGCGCTTTTTTCCACTCATGTCCTTTTTCTGTCCCAAGGCCCAATCCAGGGTGCCACACCATGTTTAATTATTGTGTCCCCTAGTCTCCTCTAATCTGTGAAAGTTTCTTAGTCTTTCTTGTTTTTTATGACTTTGACACTTTCAAGGAGCACTGGTCAGGTATTTTGCGGAACGTACCCTCCCTCAATTTCGGCTTGCCTGATATTTTCTCACGATTTGGGGAAGAATTCTTCAGAGGTGACATTCCCCATTCATCACATCATATCAGGGGACATGATGTCAAAATTGCTTATCACTAGTGATGTGTCAAGCCTACTCACATGGTTAAGGGGCTGTCTGTCAGGGTTCTCCATGAAGCAGGGACAATTTTTCCCCTTTTCTAATAAACTGTCATGTTCCTGAAATAACTTTAGAGTGTTCCCGTTTCACAAGAAGCTGGCAAGTCATGACAATTCATTAGAAGAGAGTTGCTAAGTCTAGCCTGCACGGAAGGAGAGGTGGATTATGCTCCAGCCCCCGAGACGGAAGCAGCATCTACATATATTATCTGGAATCCTTCTTTAAGAAAGATCTGCCTCTTCTCCCTTATTTATTTACTCAATCAGTTATTTATATTAGGATGGAGCCAAGTTTTGTTTTGTTTTGTTTTGTTTTGTTTTGTTTTGTTTTTCAGGTCATATGCAATTCTAATGTTTTTTATTTCTCAAATTGTTTCACCTCTGGCCATTTCAAGCTCTTTCAAGTTGGCTCCCATGTCCTTTGGACATGCTTCATCTTTTTTTTAACAAATGCATTTCCTTTCATTGTGGCACCACAAGTGCCCCAGGCTCACCTTGGATTTTCCCTGACCCAGGACTGAAATCAGACATTTCTCCAAGGAGACTTTGCTCTTTTTGTTGGAAAATGACATCTGGAATCCAAACTCTAGGTGCTGGGTATGCTTGCTGTTTTATGACAGTTTTACTGCTTCAGGTCCTAAGGACAGAGCAGGGAGATATATACATGTATACACACACGCCTGTAATTATTTCTTTATCTATCGATCTGTCTAAATAGTAAATTAAATGTGAGTTTGAACCGATGTTTCCAATTCCAATCCTGCACCACAGGGCTTATTCCTGCCTTCCCCACTTGCTTATGTGTCACTTCTATCCCTGACAGTGGGAAACCTGGATCCCATTGTCTACAATTTATTTACATGTCCACTCAGCCCTTGTGTGTTTGTGGAGTTGCAGAATCGCTAACCCATAATCCTGTGAGAAATGAATTTACTGGCCATAGTACAGTGTTTATGTATAGTCCTTTTGTTTTTAGCCTTATAATATCTAGTAAAAACATTATTTTCCAAAGTTACTTAAGTCAGCTCCTTTTTTACCCCATCAGTTTATTTTTCAATAATATTCTTGCCTCGTGACTTCAGTCACATATGGTCAGTACAGAAAATAAGAGCAAGCAAAAAAAGAAGAAAATACAACTCATTCCGGTACCATCACTCAGCAATAACAGAGAAGCACTACTGACATTTTCATATAGTGTGTGTGCATTTGTGTGCCTTTGTGTTATTTTTACTAATATTGGGATTATTCCTCATGTTCTGCTGTATGATTTTTTTTTTTCACCTAACGCTATGGATCCTTAAGGAACTATAGGTTTGTAAACAGAGGCATCTCCTGATGAGATGCATATTTGGAAAGACCATCCTGGAGCCCTAAAGAGAATGCAATGGAGGTGAAGGGAAGGAGGGAGATACCGAAATCAGAAATACTCCTGGGCAGATAGAATTATCTAGACTGACAGGGGTGCCTGGGTAGCTCAGTCGGTTAAGCGACGGACTTCATGATCTCACTGTTTGCGAGTTCAAGCCCCGCACCAGGCTCTGTGCTGAAAGCTCAGAGCCTGGAGCCTGCTTCACATTCTGTGTCTCCCTCTCTCTCTCTCCACCCCTCCGTTGCTTGTGTGCTCTCTCTCTCTCTTTCTCTCACTCAAAAATGAATAAACACTTAAAAATTAAAAAAAAAAGAATTACCTAGACTGAGAGATTAATATTATTATTATGTGACATATTTAAAAGAATAACAAGTGGAATAGATGAGGGTAAATGAATTTGAGAGGCATGTCAAGATAGAATTGACAAGATTTTGGTGGATGCTTGGCTACTGGAGTGAGCTAGAGGAGAAGGTGAAGAACTCTGACATTTTAAGACAAGTGGATCCATCAACAATGATGACATTAACCCACATCCATATAGAACACAAAGCAAAGGTTGGGTTTTACAGAGAAGATGATTGTCTGATTTTTGTACATGTTGAGTTTAAGGTGCTTCGTTCTTTCAGCTGGAGCAGTTCAAGGTCAATTGCATGTTTGTGTCTGGTTGTCAGATAAGAGGATCGACCAAGAGGCAGAACTTGTAGAAAAAAATTGATAGACTCCCTGCCAAGAGATTGGGTAAAATCACTCCAGGAGATCTGTAAAGCTAAAACAAGGCGCAAAAAATACAATTGGAAATTTAGATACCACTTAAGATTCGGGCAGGGGAGGAACAATCAGTAAAGGGGGACAAAGAAGGGGGAAATGGGCCAAGAGCTAAGAAGAGAAGCAAAAGTATGTAGTGTCTAAAAAGTAAAAAGTGGAGAAAGTTCAGAAAATGACCAAGCACATCAGTGCTCCCGTCACAGAGATGAGGAGGCTTCCAAGGACTGAAAGAGGTGAGGACATTGAGGTAACACATGTCAACTCTCTTTCCAAGAAGGTGAAAGTGAAAAAAACCAGAAACAGTGTAGTCTCTTAAGGAGAAGTTAGAGTCTGTGAGAGGCATTGTTTCCTCTCTTTCTCTCCTTATTTAGAATTGGAGAGACTGACAGGCCCAGGGGTTGGAGGTGAGAGGTCTCAGATGTCTGACTGGGCAAGTTGGGTCTCCTGCCATTTCAGTTACCTTTCTAGCCCAGAGGCTTAGTGAGGAATTATTGCAAAATATGAAGAGTGGAAATTCTTAGTATGGGTTAGGTGAGGGCAGAGAATATTGTGAGCCTTCACGTGTTACACACAGATCATTTAAATAATCATTATCTGAAATGATGTTTGAGAGAGCTGTTTAAACATTGAAAGCAAAGTTAAAAATTCTGGCATTACATGAAGTAGACCATTATAACACAACTTTGTGCTTTTTATCCAGTATATGGTTTTTTAACTCAGTCAATCTATAATGCTCAAGTGGTTCAAGAACAATAATACAATGTGTTTCCTGAGAGTTTCAGATATCTAGTGACCTTGAGTGTGCATGAAACTCCAGTTAACTACATAATACTGTGAGAAACATCTAAGCTTCAAAAGAAAATTCTCCATTTCATTCTTCATGTAAAAGTAAATGTTTGGGGCTCCTCTAAACAAACAAGTTCAACATATATTTATGCTAGATTTTCTAGAAGAATGTATTGAAAACATAACACTGAACTGAAATAGGAACTGTTTATTTATCGAATGGCTCTTTTTGAAAAGTAATGATAGTGTGAGTCACAGAAGTTAACTGCTTCCTTTTGTAATATGGCCTGGAATTTCTTTTGATGTGAGCAAAGATACAATTATTTACAAGTAAAATAAAAAGAATTTTTTAAATTTTTATTAATGTTTATTTCCTTTTTAGAGAGATTACATGAGCAGGGGAGGGACGGAGAGAGAGGGAGATGGAGAATCCCAAGCAGGCTTTGACCTGCCAGCACAGAACCCAACCTGACATGGGGCTCAAACTCATGAGCCGTGAGACCACAACCTCTCAGCCCTGGGACACTCAATCGACTGAGCATCCAGGAGCCCCCCAAAATTTTTTTTAATTTTTAAAATTAAGATCAAGGCACTGATTTAAGTCAAACTTTGCATACAGATAGAATTCTATTCTATACTCTGTACTTACAATATGTCTACACTATATTATGCTCTATACTTATTACAATGTAAGTATATTCTGCAGAAGAGCCTTTATGATGAGGAGTGAGAAATAGACAGTGACCAACAGCACAGGCTCTGGATGCGAACTTCCCAGGCTCAAGTACAATCTTGGTTACTAACCAGCTGGAACTCTGGGGTGAGTAACTTAATATCCCCATCCTAAAAAAAAAACGGGCGAATAACAGACCTTACTGCTTAGGCTTTTTGCAAGGATTGAAGAACTTAATATAAGAAAAATATTTGAAAGAGTGCCTAATACACGTAAAGACTCAAGAAATGTTAGTTGTTCATATTATTTGCACCAGCCTCTCCATATTTGACCTTCAAGGGTTTAAATTTCTTAGTCAAACATGATATGGATTGAACCGCTGCTCAAAAAGTCGCCCAGCTGGGGGCAGATCTATGTTTTAAGCGGCCTGCAAATTGTATAATTTGGGAGGCCCTCTAAGAAACAGAGCAGAGAACTATGAAGAAGGCGTGTGGAATCCAAGCATTTGAGGAGCCCGATGCTCCCCTCCTTCCCCCTCCGCCCTCCACTGTCATGTAGGTATAGGGTGCTGCTGTCGCCTGGAAACTCTCTTGGTACCCTTGCTGTAAAGTACCACAAATGAAAGGAGGCTTCCACAAACCAGCCACAGCGTAGTCCTGACTCCGCTGAGAGGTTCTTGGATCCCCCAGGACCCAAGGCTGAGAGACTCACCGAATGTTTGAAGTTGGACGAGCCCAACTCGATGTTTTTATTATTAAAGCATGCTTTACGTGCAGGCACAGAGGCCGGCTCTGTAACCACTGGGTCCTGTGATCTAGCAGGAGCTGATGAGAGCGGTGAGGCTGCCAGAAAGCAGGGCCCCAAGCGGCTGCCTGCAGTGTGTGTGTGTGTGTGTGTGTGTGTGTGTGCGTGTGTGTGTGTGTGTTTAGAGCCAGAGTTCTCAGACTGTGCCCTGGGAGGTCTCACGTTACCCAACGCCTGGGTGAAGTTAGCCATTACTTATTTCAAAAGAACAGAGCTGAGGAAGGAAAAGGGAGAGGATAAGAATAAGAGAAAGAAAGCGAAAGATGTTTCCTGTCTGTCCTCTTGAAAGGCAGTGAGGCATTTTCTCTAATGGCTTCATTCTGACAGCAATGTGGAGTCTCTTATGGACTCCAGCAGCAGGCAGTGAATGGAGAGCCAGCCCGCTGGAGAGCAGGAGCATACGAAGGCATACAACCAGGGAGAGAGTTTTCTTTTTCTTTCTTCAGTTCTTCTTGCAAACCGTCCAAAACTCCTGCAGTTGTCATTATTTACGCTAAGTAATCACGAATATACTAATAGAATTTTCTTTCCCTTTGTTGGGTGGGGAGGGGCAGGAAGGGGCGGTATGGAAGAAGAAAAAGAGGAAGGTTGGAATTATCTTTATAGCTCAACTGTAAAACTCCCTGTCACGTGAAGGAGGCAGTATAGCTTAGTGGTCAACGTGGCCTGACTCCGTCACCTTTTCTCCGCGTTCTGGATGATGGGTTCACCTTTCTTAAGTTTAGTTTCCCTATACGTGAAATGGGGAGGAAGATGATGTCTACCCGTGGGAATGCTGGGAAGACTAGAAGAGACAGCCAGACAAGCTCCCAGTAAGGCACCAACACCTACTAAGTACTCTAAAAGGCAGCTATTATTGGGGTTCCTGGGTGGCTCAGTCAGGTAAGCACCTGACTTCAGCTCAGGTCATGATCTCACAGTTAGTGAGTTCAAGCCTCACGTCAGGCTCTGTGTTGACAGCTCAGAACCTGGAGCCTGCTTCAGATTCTGTGTCTCCACTTGTCTCTGCCCCTCCCCTGCTCATGCTCTGTCTCTGTCTCCCTCTCTCTCCCAAAAGTAAATAAATATTTTAAAAAATTTTTTAAAGATAGCTCTTATTATTTTGATGACCATTATGCATGCCTCGACATTTTCGTAATCCAATGTGTCAATCGCTTCACTGATCAATGGAAATATGGAAAGTAACAAGTACTAAACTCTTTTTTTCCATTTGTCAATGATGACTTATTTCTCAAATTGTAGACTTGTTCTTTTAATTTTTCAAGTCAAAAGTCACCAACTGAAGGCCCCCAGTTTGAACATTTCTATAGAATGCTGGCTAAGGCTGACATTTCTTTAAGAAATACTGCCTTAGATAAAAACACGATGTTTGGAAACTTGCCACAAACATCTCATTAAAGCAGTACTATATGTTTTAGTTTCAGCCTTCCTGAGATCTCTCCTTGGAAGGACACCCGGACCTGTTGCAAAAGCAGAAAATATGGTCCTTGGCCCTGGGGAATTTATAATTTAATAGAGAAACTGGCTGTACACAGAATCACATAAATAAATATAACAGAAGCACATAAGCAAACATTTATACATAGCTGAGCACAGCTGCATAGGTTTACACAGGTGCTAAAAAATATATCAGGAAAGAAAAATTAAGAAACCAGTGGTTATTACAGTGCTTGGCAGCTAGAATACAGAGCAATGTAAGTTTTGAAATTGCACAGATCTACACAGGCATGGTCTTCATGTTTGCTAAATGGTACATTGAGCCTAAGGAAGCTCAGAGACTAGTGAAGAAAGAAATAATTCCAAATTATGGGAAGAGCAGGTAAAATAGATGAGAAATGAGCGGGGTTGAATTGTTCTTGTTGTTGACAATTGTTTGTGACTAACATTTGAACACTTCCATCGTGCCAGGAAGGGGACTTTACGTGAATCATCTCATGTAATTCTCACAGCCACCCCAAAATACTGTGTCACTGCTCACATTTTACAGACAAGAAAATTGAAGCTCAGAGACATTAAGGGACCTGACCAAACTGTGTGTCTAAGCATCAGCAAGTGCCTACTGTGGAATTTGAACCTGGGTCTGTAGGATTCCAAACCTGCCCTCTTCAGCTACTACTCTACTTCCTTGCTGGCACAAACTGAAAAGATAAGAGAGGTAGAGGGAATCATTTTAAAAACAGACAGTGGAATGACTGTTTACTAAACCCCTTAATGCCTCAGATGCCGATCATGATGGGACCAAACTGTGCAGAAGAGGTCAAAGAGGTGTGCACAGGCTAAAGGAGCCTTGGATGAGGGGAAGCCAGTCAGCAAGGGAGGTCACCAATCGCACACATCCATCTGCCTCCGAAGCATTACTGACAAACTCTTCCCTTATTACTAAGCAAGTTGCTCTTACCTGCAAACCTCCACTCCCTGACAAACACTGCTTTATCACAATACCACACAGTAGAAAGCTGATCACCCCAAATATGCATGTAGATAGCCAGAGTATTGGCTATCCACTTGGTGACTTGGCCTGTTGGTAACTAAACTGGAAAGGTGTCTACTGTCCTAATAACTTCTCTACCGGGCAACTTTCTCTCAATGAGTTCCCTGGATAGCAGAAGGAATCCTAAGGAAGGATGGACCTGGACTTAAGTCCAGGCCCAAACAACTCCTGGCTTTGTAGCCTTGGAGAAGCTTCGCAGGTACTCTGAGCATCATCTCTAACATACACATAATAATTCTATCCTAGGGTTATGGAGAATATTAGCTGAGGTGAAACCTATGAAATACTTCGTACAATGCCTGGCCCATAAAAATGCTCAAACACATTAGCTGTTGTTTTTAAAGATATTATAAGACAGGTAATGTACTCGATAAGCTCTTCAAAGCGGTCAGAGGCATCCTTTCTCTTTGGTCCTGAAATCAACAATGTTACTCTCATGTTGGAGCTAGAAAACTCTGCCATTTAGCGTCAGGGTAACATCAAGCACATTTTTGCGTGGGTGGCCCCCCTTCTTCATGCAGGATAAAGATCGAGTTAAGCACAGTACTTTGGGACCCCAGAAGTCAAGGCCTATAGCTGCAGTGGTCCGGGAGTGGGGAGGGGGCCACCACTGCTAAACGGAGCATTTCCTCTCATGCTATCTGTTTCCCTCTGGCTTCCTGTGCTGCTCACGCAGATACAACCACAAGCCGGGTTTGCAGTGCAGTTTAATGATGTCCCCATTGCATAAGGTTTTGTTTGGGTGCAGTTCGGTCAAAATGAGGCGGGGGCGGGGGAGTGCAATCTGTTGCAGCTGTTCATCATTACCCAGATAAGCTTCAGAAGCCTCCCAATTAACCTTCGTGTGTAATAAAGCCAATCAGCACATAAAAACAAGAATTTCTCATTTACTGAAATGATATTTGGCTTGTAATTGCTGTCTGAGAATGTTGAACCAAGTAGAAATCATTAAGAAAATTGCACTCCTCCCCACAAATTTAAGCTTAGTGATTATTAAAGAAAAAAAAAAAGACTAAGAATGTTATTTGGTAGCATAAGCTGTTTTGTCCTGATTTCAAGGTAAGAATAGAAATAGATAGTATGCCTTTGGATGTGAGACTAAGACATACTTGCAACTTAAAACCTAAAATAAATGTATGGATCATATAAATACTGTAATCAGTCCTTGTGGCTTAAAAATCTAAATAACAGAAATTAATATTAAGGGTGAGAAGACTAAAACAGTAATTTTGTGTCCAGTAGGCCCTCAAATGTTTATTAGAATGATTTGAGTTTAACTGCATTGAATTATTATATTGACTTGAATTAGGACAATTATGACACACTGTCACTATACTTAAGTCTCCAATCTATCTAAAGAATTAAAATATAAATGCATTAAATTTTAAATAACACCACTAATGAATAACAATACGTAGCTACAATTTTTTTTTAAATAGTAGTAGACACACAGGAAGTTGCAAACATGTACATAGAGTCCGATGGACCCTTTTCCCAACTTCCATGATAGCATCTTATATGTGTGTAGTACAAATATCATAACCAAGGAATTGACATTGGTACCATACTAATACCTAGACTACAGACTTTGTTCGGTTTTCATCAGTTTTTACCAGTCACCCAACTGTGTGCTTGTGTGTGCATGTAGTTCTATGCAATTTAATCCCCTGTATAGCTTTTTGTAACCACCACCACAATCAGGATACAGAACCATCCCGCCATCACAAAGGGACCCCTTAAAGATATCCCTTTGTAAAGACATCCAGTCCTATCCCTGGCCTCTGGCCCAACTCACCTGTTCTCAATTTCTATTGTTTTCTCATTTCAAGAAAATGTTATAGAAGTAGAATCATATAGTATGTCATCTTTTGAGATTGGCTTTTTTCACTAAGCATAACGCCCTTGCGATCCATCCAAGTCTCTGCCTGTGTAAACAGTTTATTCTTTTCTATTGCTGAGTAGTAGTCCATAGTATGGACATACCAGAATGTATTTAACTATTTAATCTATTTAATTCTCCCATCAAAGGACATTTGGATTGTTTCCAATGTGGAGCTTTTATCATTAAAATCACTATTTACATTTATATACAGGGTTTTTTTGTTTTTGGTTTTTTGGGTTTTTTTTTTTTTTTGGTCAACCTATGTGTCCACTTCTCTGGGGTAAATGCCCAGGAGGACAAGTACTGGGCTGTATGGTAGTTGTATCATTAGCTTTGTAAGAAATCATCATAGAGCCCAGCACCTGTAACATATTACCACCAGCTCTGTATGAGACATCCAAATGCTCCCCAGAATTTAGTCTTACTACTGTTTTTTATTGCAGCCATTCTGGCAAGTGTATAGCGATATCTCACTGTGTTTTTGTTTTTTTTTTTTATTTGCTTTCCCTCAATACACAGCTACAATTTAAGAGATGTCACAAGACAGTTGATTGCCAAATTGTATGGACAAATTTTCTCTTCTATTTTGGTAGTTCTCAGTTTTGACTTTATATTAGAATCAGTGGGGAAGCTTTAAAACCACTCAAAGCCCAGGCCACACCTCAGGCCAATTAAATTCAAATCTCTCAGGATAGACCCAGGCATTATTGCTTATTTGTTAACATTACCCAGATAATTCTAATACACAGCCAAGGTCAAGAACCAGTGTGGAATCTAATTTCTACAGATGACAAGAATCTAATCATACTAAAAGCCCTTCTCTGACTCCCTATAACCTGTACCGTAGATAAGACTCAAGCCCATTGACACGTCCTCCAAATCTTGCTCCCTGCCCATTCTTCCAATCTCATCAACCTCAACTTCAGCCTCACATTTTATGCTCTAGCAGTAACGAATTCTTTCTAGCCTACCACATGTATTACATTTCATGCAAAATCCCTGAGAATGTGCTTTTTTATCAAATACTCCAAGCGATCCCGATGCACAATCACGTTGAAAAGACACTACGCTGGGGCACCCGGGTGGCTCAATCGGTTAAGCGACATACTCTTGATTTCGGCACAGGTCATGATCTCACGGTGAGTGGGATCAAGCCCTGCATGGGGCTCCACGCTGACAGCAAGGAGCCTGCTTGAGATTCTCTCCCTCCCTCCCTCCCTCAAAATAAATAAATTTTTAGAAAATAACCAAATAAAAGACACTATACTTCCACTAATTGCAAGGCGCTTTATTTGTCCATTCCTCTAGCCTTCATTTATTCATTCAGCCAACCAATATTAATTGAGAACTTAGTATGTGCCAGGCACTAGAGAGAATAGCTTTTGGTGCAGAGGTGGAAGGTGTGAGCAGACGAGCTAAAGTGTGACATGTGGGTAGGTGGGTGGGTGGGTGGGTGGGTGAGCACGGGGCACCCCACCCAGCTATAGAGATGCTGATAAATGCAGCTCAGGACTTGCAGGATGAGGAGGAATTAGCCAGGCAGAGAGGCAAAGAAAACGATAAGAGTTTCACTAAAAGAGAAAACAGCATGTTTAAAGACCGACATCAAATGATATGGCTTGTTCAGAAAATTTAATAACCTTTGGTATGGCTAGCACGGGAAGAGAAAGGAAGAAAGATAAACATCGGATACGGTCGAATGTTTTGAGTATCTTATCTTAATGTTACAAATAAAGTAGTATCAATAAATAAGAATCAATGACTCTGAATGGGTCGAGTCATTTCTCTTAAGCAAACAGTAAATTCTAATTGCAGCCTGAAGGGCTTTTGAAGATTCGGTTGGAAAGAGCCCTCACCCCATTAAACTCTATTAACAACCTTTCTATTCTGCTTCTGACCCTGCCCAGGAGTGGTTGACCTCAACTTCAGGGTCAAGAGATTTGCCTCTGACACTTATTGCAGATGCTAACTTTCATGAGAACGAAGTACTCTCTCTTAATCCAAGTGTTCATCTTGGAGGGAGGAAATGCTCCCTACATGACAGTAACACTTCACTTTTCAACTACGTGTCAGCTGTGCTGCTGAGTGTCCACAGCAGATGTCATCGTGCTCCTGGAGTCAGCGGCTCCCAGAAGCTGTTCTCCCAGCAGTGTGTACGTGTGTTTGGGGGGGGGGGGGGGTGGTGCGGCGCAGGGGAAGGTGGGGATTAAAACAGGGGATCCAAACTGAAGGACGTCCTAAACCTGCCATGGCACTCCACCAGAGCCAAAAGGAGGTGGATTCTGCACTTGAGCTGCTGAAAAAGTTACCAAGCGAAAGTGGAGGGGGAGAAAAATTCAGTAAAATTTCATTTTCACAGATTAAAAAAAAAAAAAAGAAGAAGAAGAAGAAAGAAAAAGGCAGGTCTCATTTCACAGGGGAGCTTTTCTGTTCCAGAAGAGGTTTTAAGTTCACTTAGGGATATTTTAGTTTTATTCATGTTTTGGCAAAATGTATGAGCCACAGATCATTTCCTGAAAATAGGACAGTCACACAGTCACTGCCAACACTGGAGTCAATTTCACTTTATCAAGCAAAACGGTTTAGGCTCACAATTTTAAAAACAAATTCTCCCAGATGCCATGGAGAGACTTTTCTCCTTCCTCTGGATCTCCGAGCACAATAAAACTACGGGGTCCTCTCTTGGAAGCAGCTCTTGCGAGAGGAGACCCTGGCCCAGATGTCACCGCGCTCCAACCGTATGAATCAGGACTTGTCACCGCCTTCACCACAAAGCTTTAACTAACAACTTTTCTGAACATGAGGCCATGCAGACGGGGCAGACCTTCTGAAATATTTAAGGGTATTTCAGGGGACCACACAACAGAACATCTGAAATCGGGGTTATCTTAGAAAATCTAGGGCATATATGTTCACTGTCCCTACCCTCAACCGACTTACAACCTAAACTGTGTCGATATGGATGAAGAAGAGGCCAAAGGAATAATAATCCTTGGACACGTAGGAAACGTGGATGAGAATTTATATCCTCAGTTTTTTTTTGTTTTTGTTTTTTTTTTTCCACCAGCAATTTGCAAATCCTTTGAAGGCTCAGAAGTCTGTAGTGAGTGGAAGGGGTTATGAAAAATGCCCCACTGGCCAGCTTCTCAAGCTGCTCATCTTTGCCACTTTATATAACAAAACAAAAAACAATACTCTCTTAACCAGAAGTAAGGCTAGGGAGGGTGTTCTCATGCACACACACAAATTGAGAAAGGCCAGAGCTTGACTACAACACTACAGAGCTCATATCATGCCCTTATTAAATAGCTTAAGCCAATAATCATTGCATTCACGATTGCCTTCTTTGGAGGCTAACTCTGGGAGCAGCCAGCCTTTAGAATAACACCAACCCTGGCTATTCCCTGAGGACAACTAGGGAGGAGCAGGACCTTTCCCTCCTGCCATCAGCCCATGTTCATCCAACTTTGGCCGTTTGGTTAACTGAGCATTCAATATAAAAATAAACGAAAAGGGGAGCCTGGGTGGCTCAGTCAGTTAAGCGTCCGACTCTTGGTTTCTGCTCAGGTCACGATCTCACAGGTCGTGAGATCGGGCCCCATGTCGGGCTCTGAGCTGACAGTGCAGAGCCTGCTTGGGGTTCTCTCTCTTCCTCTCTCTCTTTGCCCCTCCCGTGCTCTCTCTCTCAAAAATAAATATATAAACTTTTTAAAATTAACTAGATAGATAAAAATATCCTTCAAACTACTGCCAGCCTTGAGGCAACTGGTCTTCCCCAAACTCTTATGTGTCTCTTCTCCACCCATCTCAAAAATTAAATAGGACAGACAGAGGAGACACAAGTTTCAAACTACCTTATTCCTCCTGTCCTCACTCCCCTTCCCCCAGTCCTTGAGTCTTTGTTCTTTGCCTTAAAAGTGTCTTGGTTTTTTTTCCCCTTGTCGTCTGGCAGCCAAGAATATTGAATGTGGCTTGAAGAAATAACATCATATTATGGAAACATCCTTTTATTGAGACAGCTGACAACATATGTCACTACATGTACTCATTCCGTAGATTGCTATGCCATTTTTAGGGCAGAGAGGGTTTGGATACAGCCTTTGTGCTATTTTTCAAATTTCATGTGCTGCAGAGAAAAGACAAAGCAGGCCATTTTCCATTTTTGAAAGTTTATGAGGATCAGGGAGTATTTTCTCCATCCCATGATTTCATACGACTTCAAAAACTGGCTGTTAACTCCCAACAAGATTCTGATGTGGTAAAGCCCTAATAATCGCTAAAAAGAAACAACAAAACATAGCTAATTAACAAGGATCCCCTTCGGGAAATGACATGGTAGATTTCCAGGGTCTGGCTCAGCAGAGATGGGAACAGTGATCCTCAGCAAAGCCAGCCAGGTCAGACATTTAAGCACCATTGTCTCTCTGCGAGTGTGAGCTGTCTTTCAAGCTCACATATGAAAGCCTGGCAAGATTATAAGCTGCCTCTTCCTTCCTTGCCCTTTCCTCCCCATCTCTTTTATCACCCTAACCCGTCTCTTCCATAAGAACTAAGTGGCAGGATGGTGAGAGGAAATGATTTCATCTGGGTGGAGAAGAGAAAAGATAGAACTTTGGTCCCAAATCCTGTAAATCGAATGTGCCATACAGGAAAGGACAGCTGCCAAGCCACAGGCTGAGTCTGCTTAAGTGACAGCGTCTTGTTCCAGCAGCCTCCCCAAGGGATGGAGCAGGACAGGGCGGGGACATGGAAGGACTTAACCAAGAGCCGCATCTTGGTTACATGGTCATAATTCTCTTTATCCTGTAGTCCTTTCTTTTTATTTTAGCAGGAACATTTCTCTCCCGAGGTCTAGGGGACTGCTCTGACTGTCATAACTTCCAAACATAACTCTCAAAAACTGTAGAAAGAGGTAAAAAGACAACTAATCGTCTCTCCTTTGGCTTGTGCAAAATGTCTATTCCTTAGATCTTTGCATAACGTGCTGACTCTCAACACATATCCAGAAGTATATTCAGAAAGGAAAATGCTTTTCAAACTTGGATTTAAGAGCCTGTTCCAAACCAGAAAAGCACAGATAATCCCCGGGGGGGTGGGGGGGTGAGGGGGGTGGATATTGTTAGGCGTGTGTTAATTAATTTTGCTGTTGCTTATCATGTTGTTCTTTATCTCTGGTGTGCTTCACAGAAGAGGTTATGTAGAATGCATTGAAATGGAATGGGTTTCAGGGTTATAATCACACCCAGAATGGACGTTGGTAGGCTTCCAATGTGCACTAGAGAAAATGGAGCCCACCTCTGGGCCCATCGAGCCAGTCTTCTGGGGAGCACAGCTGTGGGAATAGTTGTGAACTTACTACTTTAAATACCAGTTTTGTTTGTGTGTGCCGGTCAGTCTTTTTTGGATGGAGCTCTTTGAATATGTACATATATCGATTTCTTCATAAAAAGAGGACATTTGAATTACTTTAATTTTTGATGACCCGGGTCTTTATTAAAAAGTTCACCATCTGACCCACTTACTTCCCTATGTTAGCTCATTTCCTTTCTTTTAAATTTTTTTTAATGTTTATTTATTTTTGAGACAGAGAGACAGAGCATGAACAGGGGAGGGGCAGAGAGAGAGGGAGACACAGAATCCGAAACAGGGTCCAGGCTCTGAGTTGTCAGCACAGAGCCCGATGCGGGGCTCAAACCCACGGACTGTGAGATCATGAACTGAGCCAAAGTCGGACGCTTAATCGACCAAGCCACCCAGGCGCCCCAGCTCATTTCCTTTCTAACTCTTTCTCAAGAATGAAGGCCCTTGTTAAACTGACACATCCAATCATAGACATTGAGTCGGTTGCCATGCACTAGGAGGCAGTCATTGTATGTTAACAGGCCACCGCTCACTTGTACCTCTTATGACCTTTCTAGAGACCTGACCAAATGTATTTGCTGTCTTTGATATCTTTTGTCCATGCACCTATTAAGAGGGTGCATTAAAATCTACTCGCTGGGCTCTCCATATTCTACCCTACTAGATTTTATCATTAAACCTTCGTGGTAAGTTATGGATATGTACTATTATTATTTTCATTTTACTGATGGGAAAATTCAGTCTCAAAGAATGTCAGTAGCATGCACAAGGTAAGTAGAGGGCCAGCATGTAAAAGAATGCACTCTTCCTCTAGCCCTTTCTCTTGACCTCTGAATTATACAGCATTTTATCTTAGCCCTGACTGTTTGACACTCCACAAGACCTCTGATAATCTTGCCAAGAGTCTCATTCCCAGTGCTCCCAAAGTGAAGAGTCCTTCTACAGGCCATGGACAGACATATTCTGAGCAGGTGCAGGAAGAAGGCCATTATCACCCACTCAGTTTTGTACTTTGTCAGGGGTGCTGAAGCAGTCATGCTCAAGTACTTGTTTTTTAAATTTCCTCATGAAAATGATCATTCAGTTCTGCAATAACCATTCTTCCTAAGGTCAAGGTGCACATCTGTGAAGCCAACACAGGGACCAGTGTCTGAGAAAGGCTCCCTACCCTTCCCTTCCCACTGTCTCCATCAAGGCACACTGATCAACTCCTGGAGACCTCACCTGCGAGTTTACCAATGTCTTCCCTGACCCTCCATTGACCCTCAAGTACAAAGAATTAGATTCATTGTAATCCTGTTTCATGACATAGTCTCATCATTCATAAATGCATGTCCTGGCTTTATTTACTGAATTATCTATTTGATTATTTTAAATAATTTAATAAGCACCTATGAAACTAACCCCCCAAAAGCTAGAACTTTGAAAATAACCTGCATGGATCCGTATGGTTCCTCCTCATCCCCTTAGCCATCCCCCTTAAAGTAGCATCATCTAGAATCCAGTGTTGACCTTTCCCTTGCTTTCCTTTTTAAATAGTTTTATTACATCTATACACATTCTAAAATGTATATTTTACTTTTGCTTGTTACTAACTTCAGAAAAAAGGTATCACACTATAGGTAATCTTTGAGCCTTAATGTTTTTAACTTAATATTATGTTGCTGAAATCAATCCATTCATTGACACCGTAATCTCCCTTTGTATAAACAGACCACAGATCATGCTCCCAGGCTCCCACTGGTGGGCATCTGGACTGTTTCGTGTTTTCCTTGTTGTGAATAGAGCTGCTATGAACATTCTTAAGCACATGACCTGTTGCATATATGTGGGAATTTCTCCTGTGAAGAGGAGAGGAATACTTGGGGAAAAAATTCTGTAATTATGTATGGTGATGGGTGTTGACTGGACTTAATGTGGTGATCAAATCACTATGTCATACAACTGAAACTACTATAAGGTTATGTCAGTTATACCTCAATAAAAAAAAATTAAAACTTGCTGCTGACACACACACACACAAAAGAAAAAAATAAATACCTATTTTCCAGAATTCCACATATTAGATTCTGGAAATATTCTTTGATGTGAAAAAAAAAAAAAACAATGCTATAAAAGCAGTGAATATACGTTCTGGCCCATATTTTCAGAGCTATACACAGGTGAGAGTAGAAATAACCAAAGTCAATTTCAGGATCTAAAGGAAAGTGTAATGTATTTGTTCATCCGAATCAATTAGCATTTTATAAAGGCTGAATTCATCAGTTTACTTGACTAGTCTTGGAACATAGTTTTTCCACTTGGTGATACATAGAAATAATAGCTTTCAATGGAAATTAATAGATAGCATTTAAAAGATAACTCTTTGGTAAACCTAAGCAGGACCAAATGAGAGACAGAGTGAGATGACTGATGACCACTGAAAGGAATTTTTAGCCAAGGTAATACTGAGTAAGTATGGAACTGTTTTTACCTGGTTTTAAAATGCCTGTGCATATGTGATTACATTCACATTGATTATGGAACTTGCCAGCAATAAACTGCACAAATGTTTAGTTTTGGGATCAGGGACAATGTCAGGCAAGAAGCCCATCACCCGTGCTGCATAGATCTCACCAAACTTGGCCTTTGCACACCACTCACTTCTAAACAAATTCAGTGAAATAATACATCAAAACACTTTTATTAGAGAATGACATTTTTTTCTATGCATGCCTTTAGTAAAATGTATTCCTTTACCTCTAGAGAGACTTCAAGAGGTTTCTCCTGAAAAGAAGTGTACTTTGGTCTCATAAGTGGAGAAATGCATGGGACCTGGGATTCACAATATAAGACTCTGAGACGTGTTATGTTTGTTTGTTTTTAAACCTTTGTTTAATTCTGCAACATTCTGGCTTGTGAAATGCTGCTTTAGTAGACCCTCCTTACTCGGCAGTGGATGGGAAATGAGATTCAAGAAAAAAAAAAAAACAGTCATAAAAAGTATGCTATCATTTGAGCCTGCATGACTGGAAGAATGGCAATTCTGTAAGATTTTATTTATTTATTTTTGAGAGAGATAGAGAGAGAGAGAGCACATGCACATACACAGACGAGGGGCAGAGGGAGAGGGAGAGACAGAGAAGCCCAAGCTGAGAGAATCCCATGCTGAACATGGAGACTGACATGGGGCTCGATCTCACAAACCATGAGATCATGACCTGAGCTGAAATGAGTCAGATGCTTAACTGACTGACCCACTCAGGCGCCCCAAGAATGGCAATTCTTATAGCAAGAAAGGAAGCATGCAGAAAGTTTTGTGTGGGGAGAGATGATAAATTCCATTCTGAGCATACTGAGTTTGGTACCAAGATACGTTTTGGGATATCACTGTCCATTAGTTAGAATTTCAGGACTAGAGCTTACTAGAATGGTCCTGACCAGAGATGAAGATTTCACAGGCATATGCAGAAGCAATAATTAGGGGTGCCTGAGTGGTTCAGTCAGTTAAGTGTCTGATTCTTGGTTTCAGCTCAGGTCATGATCTCAGGGTCATGAAATCTGACAGCACAGAGACTGCTTAGGACTTTCCCTCTCTCTCTCTCCTTCCCCTGCTTGTGTGTACTCTCTCTCTCTCTCTCTCTCTTTCAAAATAAATAAATAAACTTAAAAAATAAAAAAAAAGAAGGGGCCAGTCTGTTAAGCATCCGACTCTTGATTTCAGCTCAAGTCATGATCTCACAGTTCTTAAGTTCAAGCCCCGCCTCATGGAGCCTGCTTGAGATTCTCTCTCTGCCTCTCCCCTGTGTGCTTGTGCTCTCTAAATAAATAAATAAATAAATAAATAAATAAATGTTAAAATTTTTTAAAAAGTGAAAAAAAAAATAGAAGAAGAAGAAGAAGCAATAATTAAAGCCAGGGCAGTAGAGGATTCTTGGAAAGCTGACAGCATAGGAGGACGCTGGGCTCACCGCACGTCCTGCTGATCACTTAGATTCCACCTACACCTGCCTAAATAACCCAGAAGACCGCCAGAGGATTAGCAGAAAGGAGTCTCTGGAGCCAAGCGCAGATGAGAGGCCCACGGAAGAGGGTAGGAAGGGCGGAGAGGCGGTGCGCGCTGCACGGATGGGCGGGAGGGAGCCAGGGTGGAGGGGCAGCCTGCTGGCCAAGCAGAGCCCCCGAGTCTGGCTTGCAAAAGCGGAGGGGCCGGACGGAGTGTGTTCCGACAGCAAGCGCGACTTAGCATCTGGGAGGTCATAAGTTAACAGCTCTGCTTGGAAAGCGGGAAGGCTGGAGGAAAAAGGGAGGGAGAGCTGCTGAGCCCCCGGACGACAGACCTCAGTTTGGTGGGGAACAAAGGCGCTCGCCAGCGCCATCTCCCTTGCCCATCCCCCAGGCAAAATCCCAAAGGGAACCAGTTCCTGCCAGAATTCCCCTCAAAAGAATCTCCAGGAAATAACAACAGCTAATGAACTGATCAAAAAGGATTTAAATAATATAACAGAAAGTGAATTTAGAATAATAGTCATAAAATTAATCGCTGGGCTTGAAAACAGTATAGAGGACAGCAGAGAATCTCTTGCTACAGAGATCAAGGGACTAAGGAACAGTCACGAGGAGCTGAAAAATGCTTTAAACGAGCTGCAAAATAAAATGGAAATGACAACAGCTCGGATTGAAGAGGCAGAGGAGAGAATAGGTGAACTAGAAGATAAAATTATGGAAAAAGAGGAAGCTGAGAAAAAGAGAGATAAAAAAATCCAGGAGTATGAGGGGAAAATTAGAGAACTAAGTGATACACTAAAAAGAAATAATATACGCATAATTGGTATCCCAGAGGAGGAAGAGAGAGGGAAAGGTGCTGAAGGGGTACTTGAAGAAATAATAGCTGAGAACTTCCCTGAACTGGGGAAGGAAAAAGGCATTGAAATCCAAGAGGCACAGAGAACTCCCTTCAGACGTAACTTGAATCGATCTTCTGCATGACATATCATAGTGAAACTGGCAAAATACAAGGATAAAGAGAAAATTCTGAAAGCACCTAGGGATAAACGTGCCCTAACATATAAAGGGAGACCTATAAGACTCGTGACTGATCTCTCTTTTGAAACTTGGCAGGCCAGAAAGGCATGGCAGGAGATCTTCAATGTGATGAACAGAAAAAATATGCAGCCGAGAATCCTTTATCCAGCAAATCTGTCATTTAGAATAGAAGGAGAGATAAAGGTCTTCCCAAACAAACAAAAACTGAAGGAATTCATCACCACTAAACCAGCCTTACAAGAGATCCTAAGGGGAATCCTGTGAGACAAAGTACCAGAGACATCGCTACAAGCATAAAACATACAGACATCACAATGACTCTAAACCATATCTTTCTATAATAACACTGAATGTAAATGGACTAAATGTGCCAACCAAAAGACATAGGGTATCAGAATGGATAAAAAAACAAGACCCATCTATTTGCTGTCTACAAGAGACTCATTTTAGACCTGAGGACACCTTTAGATTGAGAGTGAGGGGATGGAGAACTATTTATCATGCTACTGGAAGCCAAAAGAAAGCTGGAGTAGCCATACTTATATCAGACAAACTAGACTTTAAATTAAAGGCTGTAACAAGAGATGAAGAAGGGCATTATATAATAATCACAGGGTCTATCCATCAGGAAGAGCTGACAGTTATAAATGTCTATGCGCCGAATACGGGAGCCCCCAGATATATAAAACAATTACTCATAAACATAAGCAACCTTATTGATAAGAATGTGGTAATTGCAGGGGACTTTAACACTCCACTTACAGAAATGGATAGATCATCTAGACACGCGGTCAATAAAGAAACAAGGGCCCTGAATGATACATTGGATCAGATGGACTTGACAGATATATTTAGAACTCTGCATCCCAAAGCAACAGAATATACTTTCTTCTCGAGTGCACATGGAACATTCTCCAAGATAGATCATATACTGGGTCACAAAACAGCCCTTCATAAGTATACAAGAATTGAAATTATACCATGCATACTTTCAGACCACAATGCTATGAAGCTTGAAATCAACCACAGGAAAAAGTCTGGAAAACCTCCAAAAGCATGGAGGTTAAAGAACACCCTACTAAAGAATGAGTGGGTCAACCAGGCAGAGAAGAAATCAAAAAATATATGGAAACAAACGAAAATGAAAATACAACAATCCAAATGCTTTAGGATGCAGCGAAGGCAGTCCTGAGAGGAAAATACATTGCAATCCAGGCCTATCTCAAGAAACAAGAAAAATCCCAAATACAAAATCTAACAGCACACCTAAAGGAAATAGAAGCAGAACAGCAAAGGCAGCCTCAACCCAGCAGAAGAAGAGAAATAATAAAGATCAGAGCAGAAATAAACAATATAGAATCTAAAAAAACTGTACAGCAGATCAACAAAACCAAGAGTTGGTTTTTGAAAAAATAAACAAAATTGACAAACCTCTAGCCAGGCTTCTCAAAAAGAAAAGGAAGATGACCCAAATAGATAAAATCATGAATTAAAATGGAATTATTACAACCAATCCCTCAGAGATACAAACAATTATCAGGGAATACTATGAAAAATTATATGCCAACAAATTGGACAACCTTGAAGAAATGGACAAATTCCTAAACACCCACACTCTTCCAAAACTCAATCAGGAGGAAATAGAAAGCTTGAATAGACCCATAACCAGTGAAGAAATTGAATCGGTTATCAAAAATCTCCCAACAAATAAGAGTCCAGGACCAGATGGCTTCCCAGGGGAGTTCTACCAGATGTTTAAAGCAGAAATAATACCTATCCTTCACAAGCTATTGCAAGAAATAGAAAGGGAAGGAAAACTTCCAGACTCATTCTATGAAGCCAGTATTACTTTGATTCCTAAACCAGACAGAGACCCAGTAAAAAAAGAGAACTACAGGCCAATATCCCTGATGAATATGGATGCAAAAATTCTCAAAAAGATACTAGCTAATCGAATTCAACAGCATATAAAAAGAATTATTCACCATGATCAAGTGGGATTCATTCCTGGGATGCAGGGCTGGTTCAACATTAGCAAATCAATCAACGTGATACATCACATTAATAAAAGAAAAGATAAGAACCATATGATCCTGTCAATCGATGCAGAAAAGGCCTTTGACAAAATCCAGCACCCTTTCTTAATAAAAACCCTTGAGAAAGTTGGGATAGAAGGAACATACTTAAATATCATAAAAGCCATTTATGAAAAGCCCACAGCTAACATCATCCTCAATGGGGAAAAACAGAGCTTTTTCCCTGAGATCAGGAAGACGACAGGGATGCCCACTCTCACCGCTGTTGTTTAACATAGTGTTGGAAGTTCTAGCACCAGCAATCAGACAACAAAAGGAAATCAAAGGCATCAAATTGTCAAAGATGAAGTCAAGCTTTCACTTTTTGCAGATGACATGATACTATACATGGAAAATCCAATAGACTCCACCAAAAGTCTGCTAGAACTGATACAGGAATTCAGCAAAGTTGCAGGATACAAAATCAATGTGCAGAAATCAGTTGCATTCTTATACACTAACAATGAAGCAACAGAAAGACAAATAAAGAAACTGATCCCATTCACAATTGCACCAAGAAGCATAAAATACCTAGGAATAAATCTAACCAAAGATGTACAAGATCTGTATGCTGAAGACTATAGAAAGCTTATGAAGGTAATTGAAGAAGATATAAAGAAATGGAAAGACATTCCTGCTCATGGATTGGAAGAATAAATATTGTCAAAATGTCAATACTACCCAAAGCTATCTACACATTCAATGCAATCCCAATCAAAATTGCACCAGCATTCTTCTCGAAACTAGAGCAAGCAATCCTAAAATTCATATGGAACCACAAAAGGCCCCAAATAGCCAAAGTAATTTTGAAGAAGAAGACCAAAGCAGGAGGCATCACAATCCCAGACTTTAGCCTCTACTACAAAGCTGTCATCATCAAGACAGCATGGTATTGGCACAAAAACAGACACATAGACCAATGGAATAGAATAGAAACCCCAGAACTAGACCCACAAACGTATGGCCAACTAATCTTTGACAAAGCAGGAAAGAACATCCAATGGAAAAAAGACAGTCTCTTTAACAAATGGTGCTGGGAGAACTGGACAGCAACATGCAGAAGGTTGAAACTAGACCACTTTCTCACACCATTCACAAAAATAAACTCAAAATGGATAAAGGACCTGAATGTGAGACAGGAAACCATCAAAACCCTAGAGGAGAAAGCAGGAAAAGATCTCTCTGACCTCAGCCGTAGCAATCTCTTACTCGATACATCCCCAAAGGCAAGGGAATTAAAAGCAAAAATGAATTACTGGGACCTTATGAAGATAAAAAGCTTCTGCACAGCAAAGGAAACAACCAACAAAACTAAAAGGCAACCAACAAACGGAATGGGAAAAGATATTTGCAAATGACATATCGGACAAAGGGCTAGTATCCAAAATCTATAAAGAGCTCACCAAACTCCATACCCGAAAAACAAATAACCCAGTGAAGAAATGGGCAGAAAACATGAATAGACACTTCTCTAAAGAAGACATCCGGATGGCCAACAGGCACATGAAAAGATGCTCAACAGCGCTCCTTATCAGGGAAATACAAATCAAAACCACACTCAGATATCACCTCACGCCAGTCAGAGTGGCCAAAATGAACAAATCAGGAGACTATAGATGCTGGAGAGGATGTGGAGAAACGGGAACCCTCTTGCACTGTTGGTGGGAATGCAAATTGGTGCAGCCGCTCTGGAAAACAGTGTGGAGGTTCCTCAGAAAATTAAAAATAGACCTACCCTATGACCCAGCAATAGCACTGCTAGGAATTTACCCAAGGGGTACAGGAATACTGATGCATAGGGGCACTTGTACCCCAATGTTTATAGCAGCACTCTCAACAATAGCCAAATTATGGAAAGAGCCTAAATGTCTATCAACTGATGAATGGATAAAGAAAGTGTGGTTTATATACACAATGGAGTACTACAGGGCAATGAGAAAGAACGAAATATGGCCCTTTGTAGCAACGTGGATGGAACTGGAGAGTGTGATGCTAAGTGAAATAAGCCATACAGAGAAAGACAGATACCATATGTTTTCACTCTTATGTGGATCCTGAGAAACTTAACAGAAACCCATGGGGGAGGGGAAGGAAAAAAAAAAAAAAGAGGTTAGAGTGGGAGAGAGCCAAAGCATAAGAGACTCTTAAAAACTGAGAACAAACTGAGGGTTGATGGGGGGTGGGAGGGAGGGGAGGGTGGGTGATGGGTATTGAGGAGGGCACCTTTTGGGATGAGCACTGGGTGTTGTATGGAAACCAATTTGACAATAAATTTCATATATTGAAAAAAATAAAAAATAAATAAAAAATAAAGCCAGGGCAGTAGATTAGATTGGGAAGAAACTGATAAAGAAAAGAAAGAATGTGAAAAGTAGAATGTCTCCCTGCATTTAAGGAGCCATCAGAAAATTGAGAGAACAGGAGACAGGTGTTCCTATTGAAGCCAGAAGAGGAGAGAGTCTCCACAAGGAAGAAATGCTAGCCAAAGGTTATAAAGACAAAGACCTGAAATAAGGTCATTGAGTGTAGTGATTTGAGGTGACTGGGATCTTCCAGAGAAGACTGTCAGCATTGTGATGGGACCTAAGCCTTACGGAAAGTGTTAAGAATTGAAGGCATGCAGAGAGTGACGGCCAGGAGGACTGACTTAATATGTCAGCGATAAAGGAGATGAGAAAGATAGGTTAATAAACTTAAGAAGCAGCAGAATAGAGGGAATCCTCACACAACTAGGATATAGGATTGCCTTAGCTTTCTTGTAGGCAAAGGAAGTGATTACGGTTACAAATAAGAGGGGGATAGTTGATAAAGCAAATTTTCAAAGAGCCTGGTAGGACTCTGATTGCTATTGGTAGAAGATAAGTTGATACAGCCTTTTTAGAGAGCAATGTGACAATATATCACAATATTAAATGTGTATACCTTTTGGCCCAGCAATTTCATAATACAATTCCATCCCAAAGAAAAGCTAATGAAAGTGTACAAGGATATTCATTATAATATTTGTCGTAATAGCAAAAAAAAAAAAAAAAAAAAAAAAAAAAAAAAAAAAGAAAGACCAGAAAACTTACAGGCACCTGGATGGCTCAGTTGGTTAAGCGTCCGACTTTGGCTCAGGTCATGATCTCACAGTTCGTGGGATCGAGCCCCACATTGGGCTTTGTGCTGACAACTCAGAGTCTGGAGCCTGCTTTGGATTCTGTGTCTCCCTTGCTCTCTGCTCCTCTCCCCCCCCAAAAAAATACATTAATTTTTTAATAATAATAATGGAAAACTTAAATATTTTTCAATGAAGGAATGTTTCAATAAATCATAATAGACCTCTTCTATAGAAAACCTTATACCTGTTAGAAATAATGAGAAAAATATGTGTATACCGAAATGAAATGAAACTTAGAGTACCTTTCCACTGAACTGTAAGTTTTACTGGAGCAAGAACTATGTCTGTTTTCTCACTCTTGTATACCCACACCCTAGCATAGAGCTTGACCCACAGTAGGTGCTCAATAAATATGTGTTGAATGATATGTTAATTTTTAAAAATATATTCCAGCATAACATGTAAATTGCTTGTGAAAAGATTCACATTTGTTTTATATATACATGTGTTTATATTTATATCTACATAGAAAAAATTCTGGACAAATACTCAGCAAATTAAAGTAGTTATCTTTGGAGAATAGGATTGGATGGGAAGTAGAGGAAGAGAAGTAAGTATATTTGTATTGTAATTAATTCTTTTTTTTTTTGACGTTTATTTATTTTTGAGAGAGAGAGAGAGACAGAGCATGAGCAGGGGAGGGGCAGAGAGAGAGAGAGGGAGACACAGAATTACACAAGAGTTCGACGCGGGGCTCGAACTCACGGACCATGAGACCATGACCTGAGCCAAAGTCAGACACTTAACCGACTGAGCCACCCAGGTGCCCAGTATTGTAATTAATTCTATCTTCTTAAATTTTTAGTATGATGAGTTTGTTTTATAATGCCAATAATCTTTTATATATCAATAAAAGATATAAAATCACTGGAGAAAAGGAAAGAAGAGTGCAATAACATGGTTCAGTCTTGGCATGGGTCAAGCCCCATCTTCCTGAAAGACAGTAGTGGATGATAGTGAAGTTACAGAAAGGAAGAGAAACTAGGGAACCTGTCATGTGTGTCTCAGTAAAGTAGAATCCAGTGGCATCCATGAGAGGGAAGGCCGTGGTGACAGACTGACATCTGAGGGAGGTTGAGAAGGTTCAAACATGAAATCAGTTTAGAGCTGGGGAGACCTTAGAGACCATTCAATACAACCACCCAGTTTACCCAAGGCCTTGCCAAAGAACGCAGAGTTTGGTGCCAGTTCACTACAACAGCCTCTAAAAATATGCAAAAAGAATTCAAAACATATGAATAAATGGCTCGTGAGGCATTTGTGAAGGACCCTGATAGGGTAAAGAGAAAGAACTTGTGGTATAGAGCTTGTGCTATACTATGACATTCTGTGTCACTGGCAGTCAGCCTGTGCCCTGGAGCAGAGGCAGGAAGTGGGTGGAGTATGGGAGTAAGTGAGGCAGCGATGAATCCCAGGAGACCATTGCATTGACAACTGATAGACTGGCCTTTAGAACTGACTGATTGACTCAAATGAGCAATAGTCCACTCGATTGCTCCATTTTCATCCAGGGAGTCCTAGCTATGCTGGTGTGACGATTAGGTAAGTGGGTAAAGGTGTTGCCCCAATTGTAAAGGTAGCACCGACTGACTTAATAAAACATGAAGTCACATCAGTGAATCAGAGTGTCTAGAGGTTCCCAGAAGATCTGCGGTGAATGCTGACCTACCACTTTGAGCAGGTTTAGCTAGCAGCTCAACCTTTCATTAAGGCAGCAGCTGATTAAGGCTAAGCATCCTGGCAGTTGTTTCTGGAATAGAGGATCAGCCATTTAGTCAGCCTATTGGACATGCTATTGATATTATAACTTCTTCCCGGATGCAACTGACTTCTACCAGACTGATGTCCTGCCATGATGCCCAACCATGGTGCAGTAATGGAATTGCCAAGATGGAGGTTAGACCATGAGCATATGGTATGGTGTTGTCTACCATTCCAAGGAGGGGTCAGAGGCAATTGTGTAAGTTATTAAAAGGGGTGGGTATGAGGAGATGGAAAGGCACAATGTTCTTCTGATGTCTCTGTGATTGCTTTGTATTTTAATGCTCCTGGCTTTTTGCTGTTTATTTTTAAATTTCTTCTCTTTTTAATGGTTTATCTTTTTATCTATGTCACACATGGACCAGAAGTGTTGAGTTTGTCTGTGTCTTACTTTGGCCATATGTGCTACTACAAGCTACTTAATGGTCTCAAATTTACTGCTGCTTTGTTGGGTTAAATAAGAACATTTTCCATGAAAGATTGAGTTCTCTTTAGTCTAAGTAGTAGACTGCTTAAAATCTGTGAGTAAATAACAAATCTACACATCAAATTGCATAATACTAATTCCCCATGTTCCTCAGCATCCTGCACACCAGCAGATACTCCTTTCTCTTCTATACAGTCCAACCAACCTTGTGTCTACACTTGGCCTTGGGTGTGTGTGTGTGGAGGGTGCTTATGAATTTCATATATACTGTGTTCATAGTTTACCCTTTTGCTTTTCACCAATTCTGATTACACATTTGACATCTTCACAAAGGGCAAGGATAAAATAATTCACAGCTAAGAAAAGACATGGATTAAAGGAAGGGAATGGAATTCAACTTCATTGGACACTATAACTCAATCAATGATTTTGGATCGCCCTACAGGTGACCTAATGGCTGGAAGCAACCACCCTTTTCTGCCGGTAGTCACAATTTCCTGTTGCAGTATCCTGTGTGGTTTGCCTGGTCTTTTTCCATCTCCAGCACTACATGATTTGATAACCTATTGTTCTAGGAAGTACATACCATAGGGCCAGTGAAGGGCTGTATAACAGAGGGGTGAACTGGGGACAGCAGACATATTTCTAAATTATTTTCCTTTTGTAGTCTCCAGCGGCATTATTTCTTTTCTAGCCTGTAGTTCTGAATCTGGCAGAGTTTAAGATAATAACTCATATTTCTCTTCCCTTTGTTGCATTTGATTTGTTACATTAGCTGTCCACAGGCTTTCCTGAGGCACCTAAAATATAGCTGCAGGCATAGACTACCAGACCCTGGTCTTAATTATTCCAGCAGAGAAGGTCATGGGACAGTCCTCTTAGTGTTACTTTCTAAACCATCGATCTGCTCCTGGCCATGACCAGAATAGTCAATGTCTAGGTATAGGTCCCTTCCTAGAACATAAGAGCCTTGAAGCTGAGTGGGATCCCAGGTGCATCTTATCTCACTTTTCATTTTATAGAGAGAAAAAGTGGAGGCCAGGGAGCTTAGAAGTCTAGCTCAAGGCTGTGACTAGTGAGGTGCAGCCCTGGGATGGGAATACCCATAGTGTAGAGCCTTTTCTCTTCCCTGTGGTTTTTCTTTGGCCCTTCAGGAAGCTTCTGGTCATCACTCATTATAACACCAGGTTAAAAACACACTAGACTTTTCCTAAAGGCTATCCAGCTGAAATTAGCACAGAAATGTGATGGGCCCATCTTCAATAGCTAGCTGGAAGAAATAGCTATTTCAAGGTCTTTAGTACATAATCATATTCACCCAGAAGAAGAATACAAGTGTGAGCCATGGCAAACCCAGTCCTTAGGTAGTCTGTGCTCACATAAAGAAAGGGAGACTAAGCCTTCAGTTTCATTCAGTCATTTAATGATGAAGTGTGTCTCCTTCCAAAGATGTGCTCCTTCTCTCCTCCTACCGCATAATCAATTATTTTGTCATTGGTATTTTCATTTTTAATAAATTTTAATTTAAGAATGATAATAAGTGATTTTCTTTTTCAAAATCTGATGGGCATAATCTTGAATGCTGCTCTTTTTGTGTGCTTGCTGCTCAGCTATGACTTAATTTGGGTTGTACAAGTCAAAAATGTCAAAGACAGATGACTTGGGGAGCCAGATGGGATGGGAAGAAATTACACCAGGCTGAGGAGCTTGCAGATCAAGCTTCTCACTGATATTTCCATCTCTGTCAGTTTCAAGTTGGATGATGGTGCTTACCCCACAGGGTTGTCAGAATTGCTTCAGATGCTGTAGGTGACAGCATTCTGCATGCTCTAAATGCTGGAAAGTGAACACCAGTGTAAAAATTCCATAATTCTAAAAACCTTCAGTAATTACAGAGTCTGAATTTAAATTTTTTTTAAATGTTTATTTATTTTTGAGACAGAGAGAGACAGAGCATGAATGGGGGAGGGTCAGAGAGAGAGGGAGACACAGAATCTGAAACAGGCTCCAGGCTCTGAGCTGTCAGCACGGAGCCCGACGCGGGGCTTGAACTCACGGACCGCGAGATCATGACCTGAGCCGAAGTCGGCCGCTTAACCGACTGAGCCACCCAGGCGCCCCTACAGAGTCTGAATTTAAATGCCTGAGAATACCAGACAGGAAATTGTCCCCTAAATTATGGTCTAATTCTCTAGAAAAGCCTGTTCACTTCTAGTCACCTAATCCTAGGGAGTTTAACGATGTCTGAGTCTACAAATGAAAATTCAAATAGAGAACTAAGTCCATTAAGGACATGATTTATATTGAAATCACTTTGGACTAAAAGAGTCAAGTAATTGAGGATGGAGTAGTTGGAGCCATGAATTATCTGGATGGGGCTAAGGATTAAGATGGGACTAGTAATGAAGGGCTAGATGTTGTCTTAGCTCAGTAATGAGACCAGAACCATTGTTACCCTGAGTAGCAGCCTCCATGAGAAGGGTTAACAAATGTTAAGTACGACACTGATAACGAAGCATCTGTAATTAAGTTATAGCTTCCAGATATTAAAATTACTGAAAGTCAAAAATATTTATTGAATTATTCTGTAGATAACAAAGAATTCCATTCACTTTGTAATCATTAGCCTATTTCCGTCTTCTAGTTTTCTCCAGAACACATTAGTTCTATAATAACAGTAGTAATATTAGTACTATTAGTAACAATAATAGCAGCTAAAGTTTATTGAGTGCTCACTATGCGCCAAGCACTTTTCTGGGAAATTTATGTACATTGTGTTATTTGACCCTCACAAAGACCTCATGAGACAGTTACACTTCGCACTTTACAGATGTGGCAGCTGAGGCTTTGAGAATGAAATCGTTGGCCAAGATCACACAGCAGGTTAAGTAGGAAAATAGAGGGACACAAACAGGCAATCTGAATCTATAGACAGGCTTCTTAACAACTGCATCTAATTTCTCTTTTAATAAATATCTACATACTAGAAAATTTATGGAAAAACAATATATCCATATATAAATTTTGCTTTTATGATGACTTCTTCCAGAAGACTAACATCCTTACTCTGCAAAACAGCATGTTTTACTTCTCACTGATATGGTCCTCACAGTCTTTCAAAATCATATGCTTTTCAGGGCGCCTGGGTGGCTCAGTTGGTTAAGCGTCCGACTTCAGCTCAGGTCATGATCTCGCGGTCCGTGAGTTCAAGCCCCGCGACGGGCTCTGTGCTGATAGCTCAGGGCCTGGAGCCTGTTTCAGATTCTGTGTCTCCCTCTTTCTCTCTCCTCCCCCGCTCATGCTCTGTCTCTCCCTTCTCAAAAATAAATAAATGTTTAAAAAAAATTTTTTTTAAATCCTATGTTTCTCAAATTCCTACTGTTCTCATATCAGAATCCTTTTGGGAGTCAGTAAGAGAAAATCTAACTCAAATTGGCAATAAAAGTATTTCTTGGCCCATGAAATTGAAAGTTCAGAGGTCAATTTGATTTCACACCTAAACAACACCTTCTAAGACCCATTTTATTCCACTTTTCAATCTGTTTTCTGTGGCTTCTTTTGTTACAAGTGGCTTCGTTTGGGATTGCCAATGACTCCAGGAGAACAAAGTCTATCTGCCACATGCAAGAGAAAAAAGATGCCCACCTCTAGAAGCTGTCTCCAAAAGAAGCAAGAAAACCTCTTTCCAGAAGACCCTAGCAAACCTCTCCTTCCATGCGATTGGCCTGTTGGTCATATGACCATCTCTGACCCTATAATTATGCTCCACTATGGGATAGGATCCCACTGTTAATTTTAATCTGATCCAAATACCCCACACCTAGAACAATGAGACACTAACACAAGTACCGTGTGGAAGAGGTGTGAATTCTCCATGGAAAACAAGAGTTGTTACCAAGAGTCTCTTAATGTCCGCTAGAGTTCCCATCATCATTTCTAGGGTCCCAGTGATGTCAGGGTAAGAACTAGTCTAAAATCCTGATAGAGAAATTTGGCTATATTTAAAGGTGATAACCTATGTTCATGGGTTATTTTACTAGTAAAGAACTACATGGACTACAGTCCCAAATATCATAACTGTTTGTTTTTATATATGTATTGTATATATTTATTTTTAATTATTAAAAAGAAAAAAAGGCCTTGAGAGCTGATTTAATAGAAAAGATTATCTTTTTTTTTCTAGTTTATTTATTTATTTTAGTAATCTCTATACCCAATGTGGGTTTCCAACTCACTACCCCGCGATCAAGAGTCCCAAGTTCTTTCAACTGAGCCAGCCAGATACCCTGGAAATACTATCTTTTTATTATTTTTAAACATATTTTCTTTTTTTAAGTAATGTCTACACCCAGTGTGGGGCTCGAACTTACAATCCCAAGATCAAGAGCCGCATGCTTTACTGACTGAGCCAGCCAGGCACCTCTATCTTTTTATTAAATAAAATAAGTTACGCACCTAGCCTGAAGTAAATGTAATTAAAGTCGGTGTGGGACTTTTGAGAAAAGAAGTGAGGACAAAGAAGAAGAAGGGGAAAAAAAAAAAAGGAAAGAAAGCAAGACTGAGAGAGAAAGGAAAGGAGAAAACAATTCATGAGTTATTTGGAAGTAGTCAAAATAGTCCAAGTAGACCCGGGCCAGTAATTAATGAACTTTACTAAAGGACGAAGTATATGATGGGTAGAAGTTCTCATAGGAATTACTGTCACTTGACATCTTCCACTGGCACAAGAGCCGATGTACTGTGGCTTCAGTGACAGGGTTGTGTTGGCTTGCAAACACGATGTCAAACATTGCTCTCTTTCCTGGCCTATCCTCTCCCTCCAGTAGGAGGGGCTGACTCCATTCAAGCTAAAATTCACCTCAGCTTCAAGGAAATATTGATTTTACAAATTGAGATGTCTGGGTTGCATGTGGATTGTCCCAGGAATGAGGAGTTGTGTTCAGGGAACACAGTGACGGTTCATAAGATTTATCCTGGGCATCACCTGAGGCCTATACTGTTATCACAACAGTCTTCAGCTTGTCCCCTGGGCTCCTGTCTCTCCACTCCAGTGCACCCTCCTCATGGCTATCAGATTAACCCTTCTTAGCTCCCCTGTGATCCTATCTCTCTCTTCTAGTAGTAAGCTAGTAATCAGATCCATACCTATCTATTCTATAGTATCTCTCATTATCCACCCAAACAAACTTTGCACAGTTCTTTAGCTAATCTGCCCTTTCTCTTACCTAAATTTGCATGTGATTCCCCATTCCTATCCCTGCGTCTCTGCTGTTCCATTTGCCTGAAAGTCCCTTCTCCACACCCTTCCCTCACTCACTCATCTTCCCATACCTAATTCTTATACTTGTGAGGAGATCCGGGTCCAATCTATAATGTTTTCTCTTCTCACTGAGCTCAAAGTATCCCTTCCCTCCTGCTTTGTTTGATCCCCAAGAGCAATAGATTTGTACCCATTTGAACACCTACTGACTCAAATTATAGGCGCTGCTGTTACCTACATGCTGTAACCCTCCCTCGTTAGACTATTAGGTTACTATATAGTGTTATCCACAGTGCCTTGTCCTAGTAGATCCCAAAAAGAAGACAGTGTGTGCTTTGTGTAGTATGTATTATGCACTGAGTGTATGTTTTAAAAACAGTTCTTTAAGAAAAAGAATAGAGTGTTAAGAATCTGATCTAAGAGGCATCTAAAAAAAAATTTCATCCCACACCAATCTCTTCATCATCTCCATTCTTCCAAATGGTTCTTTCTTCCCATTTAATAATGACAAATCAATCATTCAAGTCTGCTCAGGCCAAAAAGATGGAGTCCTTTCTTACTTTCATTCCCCATATCCAGAAAATTTCACTGGTTGTACATTCAAAACAAATCCAGAATTTGATGACCTCTCACCTCCAATGCTAACATTATGGACCAAGTCCCCGTTGTCCCTCACCTGAATTGTTGCAACAGCCTCTAAATGGTCTCCCTGGCTCCTCCTTCATCGTTTCCTTCTACCCTCATTCCCGTATGGCAGGCAAAATGTGTCCCGTCATGTTGTTTCAATGCACAGAACCCTCCAAATACTTTCCAAAGCACTCAGGGTAGAAGCCAAAGTCTTTACAACTATTTTGATGGTCCTACATAATCCATCCCACACAGCCCCTTAAATTTCTGACTTTATTTCCAGCCACTCTGCCTATACCACTTTATTCTAGCCTCTTTCTCAACAAGGCAAGCACCTTCCACCTGCTGCCACCTGCACTCTCTACCCCCCTTACCCTGCTTATTTTTCCCCATAGCACTTTCGATTTGACACACCGTATCCCATGCATCCGTGTTTCTCTTGCTTCATTGTTTATTCTCTCTCTCCTACTCTTGCCTCCATTAGAATGTAAACTTCCTGAAGGCAGAAATTTTTGCCTGATTTCTACTTTGCCCTGTCCTCAGAGCCAAGAAAAGGGCCCATTGCAAAGCAGACTTTTTCAAAATATTTGTTGAATGAATGAATGATGCACAAATCTCATTTAGAGTGTTAAATCTTATTTAGAGTGTTAAATATGCAGGCCACCTAACATATGTGGTAGACAATAATTTGAGAATCTTTCTCCTAAAGGTCTAAATCTGTACATTTGAAGTTTTAGAACCGGGTCAGTTTCTCACTTGTTAGAGAAGCAACAACTGTATTTCAATCCCAAACTGTAAAGCACAGTGCGAATTTGAGACATTATTATAGTCACGCTCCAGTTCCGACATTTTTTCCAACAACGGTTAAATTCCCAAAGTGAGCATGCCCAGCATGCATTTTCTAGAAGATAATGCAAGGGATACAGAGCTAGATTATATAGAGCTTTCAGGTTAGACTCTTACAGACCGGTTTCTGCCACCACTGAAAGCAGGTTAGAACATGTTTTAACTACCCCCACCCTGCTTGTACACTCACCATGGTGACAGCCATCCTTCTCTTAAGGAAAGTTCTCTTCCCTTGGTGGTGCTTGGGTTGGGATGGGTGCAGGGACACAAAAACCCAGTTTCTTGGGTATCCTCTTTTGAATGGTGCTCAATTCTCCTTAACTGTCTCATTTCATTATCAAGTCCCAGGAGCTCCTATTTTATATTGATCTCATCACTGAGCAAATGGATGTTGACACCTCTGTTCTCAGTTGATTGCGTTACCGCTGAGCAGCAATCGTTTCCCTTTCACCTAATGAAGTAATTATCCCAGTGGACCTAAGTGATGACCATAGCCACGGTGGTCGAAAATCCTTGTGAAGACCATTCTCCCTCATCCGTTGGTTTCACCTGTTTCTCCATCAGGCCGAACCACTCGGATCAGGATGTCCTCATCACTGTTATCATTCCCCAGTGTAACCTGGTCCCTCCTCTCCCCTACAGGGTCTAGGCACTTGGAGCATACAGAGCCAGTGCCAGTGGTCCTACTGGTCTCTCAGTGATGCCCTCTACTCATGATCCCATGCATACCTGAGAATCTTCCCCCAGTGCAAATCTGAACACAAGAAGTTCCTCACAGTAGCATATTAAGGTTACACTGACATGGAGGAAAAGCTTAAAAACACTATGTACAGGGGCGCCTGGGTGGCTCAGTCGGTTAAGCACCCAGCTTCAGCTCAGATCATGATCTTACAGTCCATGAGTTCGAGCCCTGTGTCGGGCTCTGTGCTGACAGCTCAGAGCCTGGAGCCTGCTTCGGATTCTGTGTCTCCCTCTCTCTCTCTGCCCCTCCCCTGCTCATGCTCTCTCTCTCTCTCTCTCAAAAATAAATAAAAACATTAAAAATTTTTTTAAAAAATACTATGTACATTTTGATTCATTTTTGTTCTTTTAAAAATTTTTTTTAACATTTATTCATTTTTGAGGGACAGAGACAGAGCATGAGTGGAGCAGGGGCAGAGAGCGAGGGGGACACAGAATCCAAAGTAGGCTCCAGGCTCTGAGCTGTCAGCACAGAGCCTGACACAGGGCTCAAACCCACGAACCATGAGATCATGACCTGAGCCAAAGCCGGATGTTCAACCACGCGCCCCTTGATTCATTTTTGTATGAAAAAATAGGATACATAAAGTGGATATATAAAATATATGTTATACACATGCAAAACATATATAAAATGGAATATGTAAATATTTAAAGGCGCGGAATGTATCGGTATAGATGCAACAGAAGTCGGAAGGTATTTGCATCCAAACATTTCCAGTGTTTTAAGTCATTACCCCAGAAGAGGTATGATTCCTGGTGACCACCTCTTCCTCTTTTTTTTTTTCCGTACTTGTAATTTCCAATTTGACTATAATTATATCCGCCACATTTTAAATTCTTTAAATACAACTGTGATTATGTCATTCCTGAGCTAAAGTTTCTTCACTTAAAATTTTAAAAGTGACAACAATTTTGTGATGAGGTCGGTCAGAGAAGCACATGCCAGCTATCACCTGCCATGAGGTCTCTGAGAGTGAGGTGGCAGGAAGGAAAGGTGGAGGATGAGGTCTCTTTTCTACCAGCACCCCTCTTGGGCTGGGCTTCCCTGGGCTTCCCTGGGCATCCCTGTGGATGACTCAGGTGGGAGTCCAGGTGAGGAGAAGCAAGGGCAAGAGAGCTGGGTGGGGGAGGGTGGGGCCTTCTAAGAGTCGTTCTTCCCTCTGTGACATTGTACCATACGGTTATTGTACATTGAAAACCAGTTAAGAGGGTACTTCTCCTATTAAGTTCTTACCACAATGAAATGCAAACCTTTTGTTAACTTATAAGAAGTTGTTCTTCCTCCCATTGGTTTCCTCAGGCTTTTGTTCAGGACACAAATGTGACTGTGAAAAGCCCCTCAGAGGGTTCAGATTTGCATTTGGGGAGGACCCCAGTGCAGCCTAGAGCCTGGGGCAAGCTGAGAGACCCGGAAGAGGCTGGGAAGCTTTCTTCTCACTCAAGCTGGCCCAGGTCCTGCAGGTAATGACTGTGGCCATGAACAGGCACTCAAAGAGCCTCCAAGATGCCATGACTCTTTCACCCTTCCTGTGGCAGCATGTCTCCGATGTGTTTGTACCTCTGCAAATGCGGGTTTCCCCTCCTCTCATCACCGAGGACTCAGGACATCTGCCCCCTTCTTCCGGCCAGCGAAGTCCCCGCAAAGGGCTTGTTCTACATGGTTTCTTAGCAGCTTGTCTGGACTTTCTCTTTGAATTCCTGTTAACCACTTTGCATTCCCCATGGGGTCTACTTAAGAATGCCTCAGCAGGCTCTTAATTCCTTCAGAGTCAGGATATGTTTTTATCATTTTACCCTCAGCATCTAACCTGCCATATTGAAGTGTTTGGCAAATGCTAAATAAATGACTACATGAATAACTAAATAAAGGATGGATGGATGGATGGATGGATGGATGAATAGATGGAAGGAAGGACAGATGGAAAGAATGCAGGAAGCACATGCTAAAAGTCAAGTGAGGCTGTGACAAGTGTCATAGCCCAGAGAGGAAGCATAGATAACACAGGCTGTCCACACCCTGAACAAAAGTCTAAGAAAGTGAATGGGAGGGAGAATGGCTTTTGGAAGTCCCCACCCTCACCCAGCCCTCTTGCTCTTGCTCTTCTTCACATGGCTGGACTCCCCCAGGTCACCAGGTCGTCCACAGAGGACAAGTGCAGCCCCAGAGGAGAGGGGTGTCAGCAGAAAGGAGACACCACTCTTCACCTTTCCTTCCTGCCACTTGACTGTCAGAGACCTCATGGCAGGTGATAGCTCGCACCTGCTTCTCTGACCAACCTCGTCGTAAAATCGTTGTCACTAGGACACAGTCCCACAACAATCCTGTGTAATTATGTTCAAGATTAGCGCCTAAAAATCCAAAATAGCATCTGACGTGAATTTCTATTTACAGAAGGGCATATGGGATGCATTAACAGCACCCTCGCTAGATCCTTGGATGCTGTGGACAGGCCCAACAAGCAAGTGTTGAAGGGAGTGGGCAGCTCTGATATTTCTCTGCTGATAATTGCACCCACCAGGGGACTCAGAAGGGAATTCCAGAACCTTCTTTTAATAAAGTCTCCAGGCCTCCAGATCTGCTGCTGCCAGAACTAAAAATAGTTAGGTCTAGTTGGGGAAGCATTGATCTGGAAGTCGGAAGGTGTGGGGCCCTAGTTCTGCATTAACTGGTGCAGTGTCCTTCCCATTTAACCCCTTCGCCTCCCTCTGTGCTCCCTTCTGTGCATCAGGGATTATAGAGCAGCAATCCTTTGATCACGGGGCAGGTGGGAGTCCCAAGGGAGATAATGAACATGAAAGTATTTGGCAAATACCCAGCCTCAGTCTCAGGAGACAAGGAGGGAAGGTCATGATAAGAAAGCAGCCACACTGAAGAAGTTCCCCAGTTGTCTGTCTGTCGTTGTAGCAGGAGTAAAACCCTCCCACACTTAGGCCTTTGATGGTCTGAAGGTGGCCCTTTGGTGAGGAGATGACTCCCTTTGTTCTACTGGCTCCTAACTTGCTGTGAAACAGTCAGCCATGCTCCCTTCTTGCCTGCTCTGCCATAATACTCTGTCATCCATGACTGTCTTATTCATGGTTAATATGGGGAAGACCCACGGAACAGCCAGAAATGTGAACAGCTATTCTCAGCAAATGGGAGGTTACCCGAGCCACAAGATAAATAAATGTGGTTATTTTTCCTCTTTAAAAATAGTTATTCTGTTCTTTTTTTAAGATTTTTAAGTACGGTAGAGCTAAATAGTATATATTGGACACTGACTATATGCCAGGCTGTGTTAATGCTTTATTTGCATTATTTCATTTACTATTCATTCATAACTCAGTAGAAGAAGCACCATTATCCCATTTTACGGGTGAAGAAACTGACATTTAGAGAGACTATGTGTGTACTGAGCTCCCAGAATTGTAAACAGACCTTCAGTTTCAACTTTATTTTGTTTCATACAGAGCCCAGGATCTTGTGTATTATGCAGTTTTGCCTCAAAAATAATATTATCTGCAAAAAATAAGATGAGGAGGAAGATTGGGAAGCACATATTCAACCAACAATAAAAATTCATGGGTCTTGAACAAATACACTCCCACCCCCACCATTCAGGCTTTTCATAGAACCTGAACATGGCCTATGTCGTATAAAAGTGTGTGACTGGTTGACAGTGAAGAACAGGACATAAAACAAACCAAGGTGAATAGTTTTTGTGTACTGAAGAGGTCTGTATTTGAAGTCAGAACATGATGCATATGTTATTACTGTTATTATTTTATTATCCCTTAAGGTTTTTTAAAGGGAGATTGGGACAGGATAATCAAGCATCATCTTTTCCTCTTGGACTCTAGCCATCTTGCCTCCCAACATAAGTTTCCAAGAACCAACCAAACATATTTTGAAGTTCTTTCACTTAATTTAGCGAGTTATCCAGTGTATGTGGAAGATGATTGTAGTTTAGCTTACTGGTTCAGGACAATACTACTTTTGTATCTTAAAATGAAAGCATTACAAACACTTAGGGATATATGAGAACTGTTTGCTTCTACAAGCTTTGTCCCCTGTTGTCTCTTATCACTTTATGGTCCAAAATCAATGACCTTAGCATCAGACAGTAGCACTTGTACCTCTCACCCATTACTAAATATATATAACAATTCCTGTCTCATGGGATTACAGTAAAGATGAAATTGAAGGAGATAATTTATGCAAACTTTTCAGCACAGAGGAAGTACTCACAAAATGGGAATGCCGTATCTCCTATTCTGAATGTATATCCTCTCTTTTTTGAGTTTCAGGGTGGTATAGCTGTGAAAGATCATTTTGGAATCAGTGATGCCCCAGTGCAAACCTTAGCTTAGCTTTCTACCAGCTGCGTGATATTGGGCAAACGTCTTAGTCCCTCAGAATCTCCCTTTCCTTTCTTTTCTCTTTTCTTTTTTTTTTTTTCTTTCTTTTTCTTTTCTTTTCTTTCCTTTTTTTTTTTTTTTCTGTAAAAGGAAATAAAGTCCTATTTTCCAGGAATGCTGTGAGGCTTACTAATGCCGTAATATGTAATTACTGATTACACAGTATGGTATATGTAAGATATTACATATAGTTGGTGCAAAATAAATGGGTGTTTTGCTTTTGCTTAGATAAAATAGCTTTTGTCCTATAAAACAGAGCTAAAGATTAGGTTTTATGAAAATGCTTCACTCCACGATTGTGGATGATTTCAAGCATCTAGAGACCTACTTGGGTGTCGTTTTATGGTTGCTTCATCTAATCCTCTTAAAGCCATGGACATGTCTTGTGGGAATGCTTAGAGTTCCTTTCTGAAGCCAGTGTAAGCAAAGGTACCTAGCAGCTGCAGTGACCACTGACCCATCCGCAGGGCGCCTGGCACAATTTTGGCCCACTTCGCCCAAAGTCCTAGAAAGGTTACATGACTCACAGGGATGCAGCAGGCATGAGATTACAGGCCTAGAGGAAGAGGCCAGGGCTGTGGGCAGTATATCTGACAGGCTCATACACTGTAAGCCTTGTTCCAGACCCCTTACAAAGCACCTCTTGAGGATGAAAACAAGATGTTCTTTGTAAATAAAAGTTCATGCATTTGCGTAATAAAGTCATTTTCCAGCCCCGCAGTAAAAGATACTCTTCTCCCAAGCCCTCTGGGTGAGGACTGTCAGGAGGAGGATGGGTGGCCAGCAAGTCTCAATGAAGATAGCTCACAGACTGCAGCCTTCCATCTTTAGAAAATGAGAAACCTTGCTCCAGAAAGTGGGTGCCCTCCCCCTCTGCCGTCTGACAAGCCGCACCTCTCTGGCTCCTGCCCCTACCCCTGGAATCCCTTTCCCCCCTCACTTGTCTGCAAACTAGGGGGTCACATGAAAGATCTGCAAAAATACAGATAGGACAGCGAGCACCTTGGCTAAATAAATAAAAGATGTGAGGAAGCGATCACAAAGGCTGAATATTCATGGGGGTCCCTTGGAGGGGCTCCAAACTGAGAGCGCGTGGGGAGGGCAGGCCAGGGAAAGGCCCGAGCTCCGTGTGTGAAATGCCGTTTGGAGTGGGAGGGCCTGGAAGTGGAAGGTAAAAAGGGAGTGGTGAGAATGGATGTGGGGAGGAAGGCAGGGCAGCGCAGCCCGCAGACCCCACCCGCCCGGGACAGGAGGTGGCCGGCGGGGCTCGCCCTAACCCCGTCCGCCTTTTGGTGCTCAGCCTTAAGCTGCCTCCATCTGGACGCCCCTCAGCCAGAGCCTCTGGGGAGAGAGAAAGCGGGAGAGAAAGTGCGAGAGCCAACCGAGGGGGAAGAAGAAAAGAGGAGAGACAAGGGGGGAAGGAGGGCTCCCGCTCACCCTCTCGCTGTGCCTTTTTCACTAAGTTGCGCGTCGGGCCGCCTTGACTTCCCACATCCGGACAAGGCGGGGGCCCAGAAGGTAATGCACGCGAGGCACCGCCGCCCCACGGGGGCACCGACGAGGACGCACAGCCGCCGAGCCCCACGCAGCGCCCTGCTGGATGGCAGCGGAGAGATGGCCGTGAGCTCAGCCTGGCGCCCCGTCCTGAGGCTCTGGCTCCTCTGGGGCGCTGCCTGCGCGGCCGCCGCGGCCGGGGACGACAGCGCTTTTCCTTTTGACATTGAAGGGAGCTCAGCGGTCGGCAGACTGGACCCGCCCGAGGCGAGCGAGCCCCGCGTGGCTCCCGGAAGGCTGCCGCCCGCCGCCGAGGTACGGTGTCCCTGCCCTTGTCACCCCGGCCCGGGGCACCTGAGCCCCGCGGGCTGTGGGTGCCACGCTCCCGTCCGTCTCTCTCCCCGCCCCGCCCCCCACCTCCTCCCCTCCCCCATCCCTCAGAGTTTCACCTGCACCCGGTCGGTTCAGAAACTTGAAGAGTTTTACTTTGTCAGTGGGATTTGGGCGTCGCAAGCTGTGAGTTGAGGCTTTGGGACCCGGCACTGTTCCAACTAGCAAAAGTGCCATGTGCTCCGTGTACTGGGAGCCGGTCTGCTTGGATTCTCACCTGGAGCTGCCTTGGCGCTTCTGCGACTTTCTGCCACTTGTGTGTCCCAGGAGAGTTACTTAAAGTGTGTGCCCTGTCCCCGGCTTCCTGCTCTTCTGAGATGTTGGGACAGTGGGAACAATACCGCGGGGCCAATCTTTTTGTCACAAATCAAGCAGAAGGTCCTCTCCAACAGGGGAGAGGGACCGAGCGGCTGAGGGTGATGGGATACTAAAGAATCTGTTGGGAAACTGCCGAGCAGATGCCTTAAATAGATAGGAGCCATTATGTTCCAGAAGCAAAAAGTTGTGATGGAAATCAAGCCCCATCCCCAAAGTTAAAATGATTGGGATGTGCTACTGGTGATATGTTTATGCAGAGAGCTGCTGTTTGAGTACCTTGCAATAGCTTTTATGTTGAAAGCATAACCAGAAAGTAGAAATTGGGTAAAGGAGGATGAATCCAGAGTAAGTGATTTAAGAGTCCCTTGAGCCAAGACGACAAGGGCATGTCCAGTGCGTGGGAGATGTTAAGTAGGAGGAAAATGAAGTCACCTAAGTTCATGGGAAAGGAAGGAGCAATTGACTTAACACCGCGCGCACACGCGCGCGCGCACACACACACACACACACACACACACACGTGCTACAGCTATGGTTACAGCAACTATAGAACCAAAGCATTTATATGGATCGACACCATTTCTAACAGCACCAAAGTCTGGATTATTGCAACTAATTCTACTAATTGTTAGTATAACTATAGTTATTATTACTACTAAAATAAGGTGCATGGAGATGGTCCGTCTCCAGGAGTGAGCCCCACTCACACCCCCCAAAAAAGGAGGGGGTGTGTGTGTGTAGGGCCAGAGCATACCAACCTCCCATTGTGGTTCAAAAAATAACCTCTATAGGAAAGAGTGGGGCACAGCTGGCTTCTGCTCAGCTTTGTGCTCCCCAGACCTGGGGAGAAGCCGGGCCAAGAGAGACACCGCGCAACGGGAAGGCATTGCGTCTCCACAGGCTTGGGATTAACCCCTGGGAAGCATTTCCACCTGTTGCTTTAAGCGTGAAAAGTCTCAGAACAAAATGCTTAGGGGCAGAGTTGCCAGATAAAATACAAGACATCTAATTAAATTTGAGTTTCAGATAGCAACAAATAAATGTTTTTGTTTATGTCTCAAATGTTGCATGGGATGTATTTACAGTAAAAATTATTTATTATTTACCTAAAACTCAAATTTACCTAAACCTTCTGTATTTCTGTCCGCTAATTTTAAAGAGATGGGCACACATACCTTTTTGTAACTCTTACCCCACAAAAAGTAAGAAAATAATTATTTGATTTTTAGGGAACCTTAAATCTATTGCTGAGACTCTGAGCAATTTCTTATATACTCATGTGCTCAGTGAAACAATAGGAAGGCAGCACAGCAGAGTGTTTTGGGATTGCAGGCTCTGCAGTCTGATGGTCCCAAGTTCAAATTTCAACTTACCTCCTCCTTACCTTAGGCAAATTCCAGATGCCCAATTACACAGAAAGAGACTAAGGCTTAAAGAAGTTATTGATGCCTACTTCATACTTCCTAGAGTTACTGTGATGGAACTAGATACAGACAGAATGCTTAACACAGTACCTGATAGGTATTAATGCTGTATACATGCTAAGTCTTGTTATTAATAGTATAAAATATGCAGACGATTGAATTAAAAGAAACCCTTGTTTGGGAATATTTCTCAGAACATTATTTTTATGGCGCTATTTTACTTAATATTGCTGTATCTCTGTTTGTCTATATCTTTCCTACCAGAAAGATATATCCTATAGTGAGTTAAATGTCAGAGTCCAATAGGTTCAGAATGCCAATTCAGGCTTTCGGTTTAGGGAAACAGAAAGAAGCTATTAGTCATTCCAGAAGTGTCAAAGTATATGATGTAGAAAGTGTGGGATTGGAGTAATTACATTCCCACTGCCTAGTTTCACATAATACCTCCAGTTCATTTCTGGTCCCGTGGCAATCCCAATGCCCCACCATTCAGATTTCCCATGCTCTTTATAGCCAGTAAACCAAATACATTCTGGAAATTTAATAACACGGTGCAACCATTCTACTGACTGGTTCAGGAGATTGTATTTACATCTATAGATGGAGAGAGAAAGAGACCGTGGACATATGTGATACGCTATCTGTAGGAGGTTTGAGATGTAGATGGAGGGATATTCTAAAAATACATTCATTTTACTTCACTTGGATTTATATGAATGGTTATTCCTCAATTTTCCTTCAAGGGACAGAAGGAAAATATACTAAGGCAAGCATACAGCAGTGGGAGGGCTTGGCTGATGGCCCTCCAAAGGCTCTCCCAAGCTCTTCGATAGACAGCAAGGCTTGTGCCCTCTCCACCCCTGGGTCCTTGGCACTCAACAGAGGACTCCAGACTCTGGCACACTGGTGCCCAGTGTGAGTTAGGGGTTCAATGACATTAAATACACACTGAATAAAAGGATGAGGAGCACAGGCTGACCAAGAAAGAAAGTCCCTCCTTTCCTTCTCAAACAAGCCCAAGCTTCCCCCAGGATACAGGGTTTGAAAAGAGGAGCACCCATGGGTGCTAATTTGGTAGGATTTTCCCACCTTCTGCTTTTTCACAGGCAATTTCCCACATTCACCACTGCTGAGTTTATGGTGAGAGCAGTGTTTCTCAGTAGGATGGGCAAAAGGGTGATGGGGTGGTTTCAAAAAAGAATATTCAATGTTCTAATATTTTACATTTAAGAAGAGAAAGTCTTGATTCTATCATGTACACTCTAGCAAGTAAAACCAGACAGAAGCCTTCTTAACCAATATGGATCTGCAAAAACACTGGAAGGGGTGCAGGGATGGGGATAGGAATGGTCCCCAAGAAGAGGGTGTCACAATGTCCTTGGCAGGAATGACAGTGTTGTCTGTCAAAAAGGAGCAGGAATTAAATAAGTTCGAGAACACTAGGTTAGAGGTTGATACTGTGGGAAGAAGCCACCGCACAGAGACTCAAAAGAGTGAAGTCTCCACTGGAAAGGCAAAATGAGAGGTATGGAGGGCAATGGTGCTGTTACTGCCCTTGGTAGATAATTGAGAAATTAAGGGAAATAAATGACAGTGTTGAGCAAACTTCTCTCAGCAAAGAAAACAGGAATTTATCTCCTGGTAACCTGACTGGGTTTTGTTGTTGTTGTTGTTGTTGTTGTTGTTAGCTTCCCTCCAAGAAAATCAGTGGCCCGTGAACCACATGTGCACATGTACCCCACACTGGACAAACTTACTTGCTTTTAAAAAAGCACTATGAACTAGACTAATTCTGAGCAACTTTTCCTCTAGACTCTTTTTATCGTGGATACATGATCCTATGCTCCAACATAACTGGTACCCTGCCACTAAAGGATCGCAGTATGTGCATTAAAAGGCAGCTTAGATCTCTTTCGCTGTCTACTTTCCTTCTGCTTATCTTGGGCCCTTACTTTGAAAGAGGCCCTGTTGAATCACGTGAAGACCTCTAGTCACTGGCCTGGGCCATCATTCTATATTGCTGTCCAACAGTGCATGTAGGTAATGTGAACTCCCACATGCAGTCATTATTTCATTCACTTTATATCATCCAGCAAGTATGTTTGGAGCCTTACTGTATACAGAGCAATGAAGGAGGTGCCAGGAAGGACAGAAGAAGGCAGAGTCACATCCCTCCCCTCAAGGAGTAAGCAATCTAAGAAAGAAAAATGTTCATAGCCACCATATAAAGCTGAATGAATTAATGTTCTGTAAAAGTAGCTGGAAGCTAAGGGCCATGGGGGTAATGTGGAAAAAGTATTACTCCAGAGCCAGACCAGTAGGACACAATCATCCTACTCACCAAATACCAAAGAAGGTTCCTGGGAGACATTATTTTAGAAGGACTAAATATAGCGGCAGTAGTAATAATAATAGCATGGCTTATGGCTAATGCTCATTGAGTATTTACTGTGTGTCACACACTAAGCACTCTCCAAGAGCTATTTTTTTTCACCTTCAACAGCTCAATGGAACTTGTATAGTTATTCTCTTACTTTGAAAACAGGGAAACTGAGACAGAGCATTTGCCCAGGCACTTTACCTGGTAAGTAGCACAGCTAGGAAGGAATTTATGAAAGTAATTCAACTGTGCAAGAGTACCTAGGAAAAAGTTATTAGGTAAATAGAACTATCTGTAGGCATAAGTTTTAGTCAAAGTTTTAGAAATTTCTTAAAGATCTATAAAATGCCATTCAAAGACTATTTGTGCAATGCTTGCTGGATGAGTAGCATAAGTTGCATACAATGTTAGGATTATCAAAGAATCGAGATAACTTCCCTTTCCTGACGAGTCTAATAATTACTTTTTAAACTACTCTTTTGGAAAGACAGAAATTAATACTTATTGACTTCTACTATGTCCCGTGGAACTACATGTATTATCTTTTGTAGTAGTCAATAGTGAACATTATACCCATTTTATAGATAAGCAAATTGAGGTTTGGAGATGGTAAGTATTTTGCCCAAGGTTACCAAATCCCATTCTTTTTTCCCCAGCATATCACTGGGTCCCCCTGATAGATTTTTTTTTTTAACTCTAGGGTGTTCTTTGCATCCCATTTTCCTTTTTTAAACATGTTCTAGTATGTTTCCTCTACATGATGCTACAGTTTACATTAGAACCTCCATATTTAGTTAATAGGTAAAGAATTCAGAACAGCACCACCTATAGGAATACATGGCCTATCTTATAGAATGTATTATAAAATTGCTAGAAAATAAAGAATTGCTATGGTTCCAGAATTCTCTGATTTAACCATAAGTTTTTTTTATTGCAGTAAAATATGCATAACATAAAATTTTCCATTTGAATCATTTTTAAGTGGCATTAGGTACATTCACATTGTTCTACAACCGTTACCACCATCCATCTCCAAAATATTTTCATCTTCCCAAACTGAAACTCAATACCCATTAAACAACAACTCCCCAATACCCCCTTCCCCGGGCCCTGGCAACTGTCAGTCCACTTTCTGTTTCCATGAATATTACTCTGATAGATACTTCATATCAGTGGAACCTACAATATTTGTTCTTTTGTGTCTGGCTTATTTCATTTACCATAATGTCTTCAAGGTTCATTCATGTTGTAGTATGTGTTTAAATTTCATCCCTTTTTGAGGCTGAATAATATCCTAATGTATGTATATATCACATTTTGCTTACCCCTTTATCTATCGATGGACGTTTGAGTTGTTTCTGCCTCTTAGCTTCTGTGAATAGTGTTACTGTGTCCATTGGCTTACACATATCTGTTTTGAGTCTGCTTTCAGCAATTTGGGGTAGATATCCAAAAGTGGAATTGCTGATTGTATGGTACAGAAAAAGTTTTAAAACTTGGATTCCTAGAGAGGCCAAACAAAAACAAAAACAAAAACAAACTAACGAAAAAAACTGGGCAGTGAAAGGAATACATCCTGTGAGTGACAGATCCAAGTGACAGGAGAAGGGTTGCCTCTTCCAGAGGGACACCCACCTCTGTGTTGCCAGGTCTTTTGTTTTTTCAGGAGAAAACAGAGTCTGGATTCTTAAGTAAATTTGCTGACTCATTTTTTTTAATACCCTGTGGGAAGTGCATCTGATGGCCCAATTTAGCCCAAGCGCTGTTTATTTCAGTCTCTGCTCAACAACATTTGAAATTCACCTTTCACCAAAGGTACAATATGGGTGTCTAGCCAGACAGATGTGCTGTGAATTCAGCCCCACTGCTTTCTAGCTGTTTCACTTTGAACAAATTAGTTCATCCTTCAGAGGCTCAGTTTGTTTGATTGTAGAATGAACAGAAAAGTATTTGCCTTGCAAGATTATTGTGAAATAATGTCTAGGAGCTGCCTAACAAAGTCTGCCTTTAGTTCCTTCTCTTCTGTACCTTCCTTCTCTCCCTTTCTCTTCCACTGTTTTTATCTACTGCAAGTTAAGACTTGTTTTACCGGTTTATTTTTTTCTAAACTTTTATTTATTCTGTAAATTTGGTTATTTCCAACTTTTCCATACAAATGTACTGATCAGGCAACATTGGAGGAGACGGAGACTGGACTTTAATTTTTATAATCACTGTATCCCTAATGGTTCTTTAAACGTAGCCTTTCCCCAGTTGGATGATCTGATCAGTGAAGAGAAATGAATGAATTTTTCTAAATTCTGGAAAAGTTAAACAAAAATACCAACATCTTTGATATGAAAAGGACCATAACTTTTTTTCTTTCACAATTAAATTCTCAAATCTGACTTTTCATAATTTTTTGAAATATGTAACGTCAAAAACACTTCTCTCCTTTTGGGCTGTTCCTCACTCAGAGTAACCATATAAATATAATGGTGGCCAGACATAATTTTGAGACATTTGATTGATTAGAAACCATTAAGACCAGATGACCAGTACATCTTTGAGTTCCATAAGTTGGTATTTCCAAACAGTTATTTATTTATTTTCTAAAACCAGGAAGTCTGCTGGTTCACTGAGATGTGGTGACCATATAGAAAAATATTTAAATATCTACTCCAGTATTTGCCAAAGAGCAGCATTCTTTTCCCAACTGTTTTTTTTTTTTTTTTTTTTTTTTTTTTTTGCTCTTAGTGTGGTAAAGTTAAATTCTGGGAAATGGTTTACTGAAGGGAAGCTTAGCCACAGATGTTTGTAATTCCAACTTAAGTTTCCCATCAAAGTCTTAATGAAATTCAGCTGCCAGCAGTTAGGGTCTGAATCTGAGTCTTTTTATCATGAGAAACTTGGGGAAAACAGCATTCCGAGGCTGAATGGTAGTGGGAAAATGTCCATATTCAAGCTCAAATCCCCTGCATAAAGAAAAAAAATACAGAAACAAGTACTGTTAAAAAAAAAAAAAAGAGGAGAGAGGGGTGGTCTGACATACTTTGAGCAATATGCAATATGACCTTCTTTTCACTTCCAGCACTTTCTTGGTTTGTATGTTGTGTTTTGGAAGAAGCGAGACATCTAGTGTTTACCTAAATGGAGTGAAATATCTACATTTATGACTCCATGAGAACTGATGAGTTGGAGAAATCCCATACCACCAACAGCTGCGTGCGTGCACGTCTCTTGCAGACTAGACCAGTAATCCATGCTGTGCATACTACTGCTAAAGGGACCCTTGAGCACAGTGCAGACTTTGTGCATTCATATTTATTTTGAAATCGTGCCCTCCATTAGATGAGGTGGCACGATTACTTCAAAGGAAATGAGGGAGTCTGAAGATCAGAGATGTCTTCACTAAAACTCGCCTCAGAGGTGACTGTTCCGTGCAATCATGTTGTCTGTTTACAAAGTAAATTGCAACATAGGACACTGCACTACACAGCTCTGTAAAGCCAAATGTCAGCCCAAAGGAATGTATAATATAGACACCAGCAGAAGGCAAGAAAATGTTTAGTGGGCCTCATACGTTGGGATGCTAGGGCTGTAGAACCATCTAGTATTACAGCAAGAACCAGAGCACAAATTCGGGATCTGGGGCTTCAAATTGGGGCTGGCCTCTCCTTCCACAGGAGAGTTATTTTACAATGCCTTTCAAGTTTCACTGGCCAGGCAACAGTGTGTCTCCCCCTTGAGGAACAGTGATACAATTTAACAAGCGAAGAGTGACCTAAAAGTAACCTCTCTACCTGCTGATACGCCTGTGAGTCCTGAGAGCAGGAGAGTGATTCTGTCGTCTGTGATTCTGTCAATCCCCAGGTCACAGGTGAGGTGCTAAATGCGTGTTATTTGGAGACCGAACAGTGTCTGAATGCCTGGCAATGAGCCAGTGTTTGTGGTGCATAAATAAATTGCCTCATTCTGTATTGTTCCCTTGGAATTGTTGTGTGTCATACTCACTGAAATTCCATCTATAAGGAACCAGCCCTGAAGCCCCTATTGCAGCACAGAATTCGGCGTAAAGGAGACGTGTTTGAATGCAGAGGCGGTGGGTGGTTATTATTGGATGTATGACTCTATTATATCTTGCGGTGTGAACCGTAAAATCAAAGGGATCATAGAATGTTAGATCTAGAAAGAGAGTTTAGAGATTCAACCTTCTCATTTTGTAGATAGGGAAACTGAGCCTCAGGGTGGGAGATGGTTAAGGTGCTTCACTCAAAGACACAAAGCTCATTCATTACCAGCAGTGCCAAAAACTGTGTCTTCTGACTTCCAGCCTTATACTCTTTCAAGCTATTTCTATGGGCTATCTATCTATATAATTTTTCTCTTAAAGATATATATCTTTAAGGGAAAAGTTGCTTGCTTCTAACATACTGTTATTCACTTTGCTCTCTATTGCTTCTGTTTATTCTTGAGTTGAACAATCAGTAAGAGAGGCTCACGGAATTCAGCAGAGTGGGACAAGCACTGGAATGTGACTTTGGAACCAACGCTTCCGGTTCTTGGCCACGCCACTAACAACCCGATCACCTTTACCAGTTAAAGGAACCTGGGCACATCCCTTCACCTCCTGGGCCCTCGATTTCTACAGTTCAAAAAGAAGAAAACAAAAATAAGCAAACAAAAACAAGGTTACTTCTAGCAACGGAGTTCTGTGATTATCTAATGAATAGATAACAGTTTAAGCTACTTGAAAGGAAGCTGGCTTAAGGAAGAGAATCACTCAGCATCACAGCGGCCACCCTGGTTAGAACCCCAAGACTGAGGAGCCTAGAGCCCAAAGGAAACACAGGGACTGATCTGGTGGGGTGGGGGTGGGAGGTGGGGGCGTTAATGGGCCCTTCTCCCTGCTTCTTGGTGAGGGTGGTTGCAGGACAGAGCACTGGCCCAGCCTTAGACATGAGCCTTTCCAAGGTGACCACCAAGGAGGCTTCCCACACAGGCTTCAGCTGCAGACACCTAAGTGTGTCCATGAAAGTCACTCTCCCACACCTGGGCTCCAGAGTGCTGCCACCTGCCCTATCCAGACCCTTCACAGTGACTCTAAATGTGAAGCTCCACACAGAGACATGGGAGGGATGACGTTAGAGGAAGTGAGGGACACAGAGAACTGAGGGGAGGCTCATGTCCTTGCATCTCTTAATAGTGAAAGGCACATAACAGGCTCTAGAAAGGAGAATGTATTTACACTCAGTGCAAAAGGAAGGGAAAGCCAGTGACAGATTATTGATTCATCACAAACACCAACTGAGGGGTGCCTAGGTGGCTCAGGTGGTTGAGCGTCCAGCTCTTGGTTTTGGCTCAGGTCATGATCTCATGATTCGTGAGTTCAAACCCCGCATTGGGTTCCCACACTAACAGTGCTGAGCCTGCTTGCGATCCTCTCCTTCTCTCTCTGCCTCTCTCCCATTCAAATGCACGCGGGCTCTCTCTCTCTCTCTCTCTCTCTCTCTCTCTCAAAAATAAATAAATCAACCTAAAAAAAAATCAACCGAAATCACAGCATTACAGTATGCACAGTCTAGCCATCAACTGAGACTTCATGTTAAGGTAAAGAGGAAGCTTAATTTGATAACCTGCCCTAGATTGGGCAGGACACAGCACCCCCGGCCTAGAAACGGTACCCCTGGAGACTCTGTGTCCTTGAGAGTAAGGGAGGCGAGGCAGGGGAAGAATTTACTTGTGGCACTGCTTGAAAATAGGGTGTTGCTCACGCCTTTCAGGAAATAGTGGAATCGTAATGTTTCTCTTGTGAATAAGGGATGCTTTCTAATTCAGGATCATGTGTCTCCCGGGAGTGAGAAGTGTGGTCTTTGTGCTAGGCTAGAAAGATAATGTGAAGAGATAGGGAAGAGCTACGTCCACAAGATGAGAATTGCCGTGGCTCCTTCTCAAGCTGGTATTTTTCTAGACGGATTGAGATCTGTAGGAAAGTGCTCGTGAGTCAGGGTCTGTGCCTCTCGTGCATCAGAGGGGGCATCTGCATCTTGCTGGCAGACTCTAAATCTCCTCGATGCAGCCCCAGCCCTGAGAGGGGCTATTTTAGAACAGCCTTGAACATCAGCTATCCTCGAACCCCTTTGAGACACCTAGTTGACTGATTTCAAAGATCCTTTTAGCTTTAACTCCTAAGCATTTGATTAGCACTTGCCGTGTCCCAGGCATTGTTTTAGGCACTTTGCATTATTAATCCATTTATTCCTCATAACATAGTGAGGAAGGCACTACCATTAATACCATTGTACAGATGGGGAAACTGAGTCACATAAAAAAGCTGAGTAACTTATCCAAGATCACAGCTTAGAATCTGGCTCCAAGCTTGTAATCTTTACCCTATAAGGATCCTTTAACATCTATGCTTCTAAATCTCACAGTGCCTTACGGTAGCTCAACTAACAGGGATCCCAGTATCCTCCAGGAATGCCAGAAAGGTCATAGTAGTTGACAAGTCTATAAAGAATATTCTAATTACTGGTATGTTTATATTTTTGCTTTTTTTTTTTTTAATTTAGAGCATAAACTGACTTTATCATCTCAGTAACAATGAAAGGTTCTTCTTTGGACATAATAGGAATAAAAATTGACGTAATTTCTGAAAGTGTATATTTTCGCGTGTCTCCAGCTATGCTAAGCATTAATCATCTCAGTAGGCTCCTGAGTTTACTTTGTGGATCTATGACTTAAAAGAACTTGAGAGAAGGATAAAGAGAGAAACCAAAATGTGGTAAAAGCGGATCCTTAGGGAAAATGGTTAGAAAAGGGCTAGAAGTCCAAGATCAGGGAGACTTCAGGCTTAGTTGGTGGTGAGTGTTCTCTTCCTGGCTTGTAAATAGTCATCATGTCTCTGGGTCCTCACCTGTCCTTTATTCCATGCATGTGCAGAGAGAGAAAGGACTCTCTAGTGTCTCTTCCTCTTGTATAAAGACACTGGTTCTATCAAGCCTTACCCTTATGACCTTGCTTAACTGTTACTACCTCCTTATAGGCCCTGTCTCCAAATACAGTCAGTCACATTGGGTATTAGAGCTTCAACGTAGGAATTTTTGAGACACATAGGAACCATAACACCTACCCAGTGAAGTATGTTAAGCAATAATTCATTTTTATTTTTTAATGTTTATTTATTTATTTTTTTTTGAGAGAGAGAGAGAGTGAGAGAGCATGCACAAGTGGGGAAGGGGCAGAGAGACAGAGGGAGAGAGAAAGAAATCCCAACCAGGCTCCTCACTGTCAGCACGGAGCCCAACGCAGGGCTCAAACTCACGAACCGTGAGATGGTGACCTGAGCCGAAGTCAGATGCTTAACCAACTGAGGCACCCAGGCGCCCCTGAGTTAAATCTTTAAGACTGAGGGAAATTCAAGGTGAAAGGACAGGATAAGGAAAGACAAAAGACAGAGGGTTTCTTCTAGAAAGAGATACAGTCTCAGCTGGTGAGACTAGACAACCAGGAGTCACTGAAGATTTCAGAGAAGAGAAGAAACTCAGTGAGAGTTGTGCTTCCAGATCAACATTAATCTGGAAACAGGCTACTAGAGGCATTGGGAAGGAAGCAGCAGAGAGCCTGGAACCAGAATCACTGATGTTGGGGCACCTGGGTGGCTCAGTCAGTTGAGTGCCCAACTCTTGATTTCACCTCAGGTCATGATCTCACAGTTTATGAGTTCGAGCCCTGCATTGAGCTCTCTTTGCTGTCAACACAGAGCCTGCTTTAGATCCTCTGTCCCCCCCCCCCCCGCCCTCTGCTCCTTCCCCCTTCTCTCTCTCTCTCTCTCTCTCTTTCAAAAATAAACACTAAAAAAAAAAAAAAAAAAGAATCACCTATGTCATGCATTGGTAATTATCCAGGAGAGAGTAAGAAGGGCCTGGAAGCGAATGGTGGCTGTAGTCTGAAAAGGAGGGAAAAAGATGCTGTGGTCATTGCAGAGATTCTATTAAGACAACTTGTTGTATGTTTGGAGAGCAAGAGTGAGGGGTAGATTTGTCAAGGGTGATGTTGATGTTTGTAGAAACATATTACATCATGGGGAAAAATCTCTTTGGAGACTTTTTAACACAAGACCTACTAAATCAGTGACTTCCAAGCTGAAGCCTTACAGAAATGCCTTGGCTATAATTCGGGGTGAGGGAGGCTGAGCAGCAGGAAGTTGGGGCTTTGCTTCCTTCAACCAGAACATCTTCTTTTTTTTTTTTTTTTTTAATCTGTTTTGTAGATGAATTCCACATGCTATTTCACTGGCGGGCGGGGGGCAGGGGCGGGGGGAAGGAGATCTCTACTCTAAAATGTTTGAGTAACAGTTGAGTAAATCGTTATGCTGGGAGCTCCCAAGTTGATATTCTAAATCATGACCGGTCTCCCAAATGGTACTCCAAATGTCGTCCAAATCAGTGTCTCCTAGGCAGTTTCCCAGTGGTGCACACACCTGCTGATTTGCACAGAGCCTCTGACATTCCGAGCACCTCTGCAGCTGTGCCAAACATGAGCTAGAAACCTCTAAACAATTGGTACTCTCCTGAGAGATATTTTTATGCTTCCTCTTCCTTGTTTGATGATATTTTTGGCCCTTTCCTAGGAAATAAGGAAATTCCAGTTTTGTCTCAGTTATTACCTGGGGCTACTCAGGACACCTAACAAAGGAGTTTTGGAAAGAGGATAGGGTGGTGGGAAGCAGACCAGATAACTGGTGTCTTTGATCCTCAGAGGAACGGTCAGATGTTTGCTTGGTTTTTATTTTTTAATCCAATTATTCCGTTGCCATAAACATCATCTTATTCCAACACTTATCCAAAGCCTCATCTTGTTCTGAACTACAGCTTCTCACCCGCACTCTGAGCTGAAAAGATGGTTCTTGATCTTATTCTTCCCTCCCTCAATGCAGCCTTGTACTGGTCTGTGGTCCTTTATCCCCAAAGGCCAAAATGCTTCCACATAAATGTTATGTCTATGAAAAGGGAGAAAATAAATATTACAAACTGTAACTTATCTTTGCTTTTTCACTTGTATAAGAACAGTGACACCTTAAGCATTTCACAGCGTCATCAAGGCAATTTTCACTTTGCTTTATTTTGCTTTGTGATGTATATGCAGAACACCGAGGGAGAACCGATCTTCCAACGAATTAGGAAAACTTTCTACATCTTGAAAGATAAGCTATTGATATTAGGGGCACCTGGCTGGCCCAAAGAAGCACGTGACTCTTCATCTCGCAGTCGTGAGTTTGAGCCTCACACTGGGCGTAGAAATTACTAAGAAAAATAAACATCAAAAAAAAAAAAAAAAGCTATTGACATTGGACAAGTGTTATTCATAGCTGCCAGATATTGGAATCTCCAATGGCTACTAACTCAGTTGGAAAATAATGTGAATACTTACAAAGCTTCCATGGTCTTCTAGATGTATTCCTGCCTCTTTCCACCTTTATTCCTGGCAACCACCTTATAAAACAGGCAGGCCATGGGTTATTAATCTAATGGATGGGAACACGGAGATGTCAGATGATTTTCCCACAGTCTCGTAGCATGTGGCCTTATTGCGACCGCAAGACATTTTATAGAATTATAGACTGTTTAGATGGGAAGAGGAATCACTCTGCCACTAATGTCATTGAAAGAGAAGGAAATGAGCCAAAAGTTTAGTCCCTTCCTCAAGGTCCCGCAGCAGGTTTCTAGAGCTGGGGCCAGATACCAAGTTTCCTGGCTCTTGGAGCAGTCCCCTCGCCCCGCATCACAGCATGAATACCATCACCGGAACAAGTAAGAGGGGTGAAGAACAGCTGAAGCCCTGTGTGTCGAGACATTAAACAAGCTGCATCAGACAAAAGCACATCCATGGGACTTTCGTGTAATGTCTTATGCCACCACCTATGCCTTAGTCCTGAGTAATTTAGGTACAGAAATACTGGAAGTTCTCTTAGCCTTTGTGTCATTATATTTATCCCAGTTTTGAATTTAACTTATAACCACATCATTCATAACCTTTCTTTTATTTCAGAGATCTTTGCCTTGGCCCCCTATGGCTATTGACCCCTTAAATTATGCTTTCAGCACCAATACTTAGAAAGAAGACTTCCGAGTGCAATGAGATTCCAGAATTTCCGGCTACAGTTTTCTGATGGTCCTAAAAAATAAACAACACATCCTGGATCTTAAAAAGAAGACAGAAAAAAAATCGATTTCAAAAGTGAACAATAATGCTTTTGTTTTAAAGCAATTTTAGAGCTAATTTGAAAAATTCCCAGGCCACATCGCGTCTGCCACTCCCCCTGCACATGAGCATCATTCAGGTTTCCACATGACTTTAACAAATTCCCCTACCATGCAGCAAAACAACTGTAACATGAGAAATTAATGAGGAAAATGAAATGTAGGAGAGCACCAAAGCAGTCTACTCTGGCAGACACATCCCACCGTGACCTTCCCACCCTGCCTTGTGACAGTTCCGAGTTTCAGCTACTTTACTGTCATTAGTACCCGTGTCGCAAATAAAATCTGCCCCGTCCCAGCAGAACTATAGTTGGTGAAATCCAGGGACTGTGCCACGAGCAGCATCTGCTCACACGTGTCCTGAATCCGATAACGACAGTCTCAGGGGGTTGCTGACCTTTGTGGTCCGCAAGGTAGGAAGGTCTGTGGGAGGCAGAATAGCTCTTAACTGCTGCCCAGCCAGTGGTTTGTTTTCTAAATGGCAGGTACCGTCCTCCCTTGTCCTCCCCCCTGGATGTGAGGAGGATCCTCAGCATGGTGACAGTAATACTGTATTTAAGGTGATACAAGTATCTTCCTAAGGTCAGAGTAATAATCTTTATGAGGGAAGTATAATGTTCTTTGTTTGGTGCTTAAAATCTCTTGGTTTTGTTAAAGGACTGGATTCTTCCTACTCTCAGAGAGGATTTGTGATTATTTTGGCAGATGCACCACATTTTTCCTGTGACCCGTGTTTCTGGACCTGCAATATATCCAAATGTTCAGTGGCAATAAGCATGGAGTTGTTTTTCGTTTCTTTCCTGTAGACCATCTCTGTCTGCTCCTCCACTTTAATTATCTTGAAAGCTAACAAGTGTGGGACCCTTTTTTAGTTTTAAGACATGTCTTCATCTCAGATTATCTAAACTGTCTTGATTTTCCTTTGATTACAATCTCTCTCCTTTTTTAATCTGCTAACATAAGCTCATATTCAACTAGAAAATGTGCTTTCTCCTCAAAGTCATGAGTCAGCATGGATTTCCTTCAAGCTTAGTTCAAATCATCTGAACTAAGAAATTTACAAACTTCAAAAAGGAAAAAAAAAACTGAAATAGTAGTTGAAGTTGTAAATGAGGACAGTTTTCTGCTCTATTTCAGCTGCTCAGAGACCGGGCTGTTGACAGTAGAGTATTGAAAAACAAGTGTACCAGGTTTTTGCTATAATTCTTGGTGGGTTCTAAGTAAATTAAGTCAATCTAATAGCTACTCAGAGGGCCAGAAAACCAAGCATTTCTACCACCATTCTTTTGTTCCCCTCACTTTGGGAAAATTTCACTAGACAGCAAAATGAAAAAAGGATAAAATAAAAAGATCCTCTTTTAATAATTGAATGACATTCTCCCCATGCATCAATTATAACTTGGAAGTTATTGCCACTTCCAAAATTCCTACATTCCTCTCCACATGAAAGTCACTCATGGAGTTCTGAGGACCACAAAGAATTATTGAGGCTTCTAGGCATACTTAACACTTACTTCAGGGTTTAGGGGATGCCTCTAATATTATCTACAATGTTTGAACAGAGAGAGTCGTATCTCTGTGTGAGTATAGTGTAAGCAAGAAGGTTACGGAAGATGTCACATGAGTTTAATGGTGATATTAAACCAATCTTTCCAGAGAAGATCCCAGAAAGTAGAAAAATAGTAGATCCAACTTATAGACTGAAGTGGATTATTGAAGTATATTGAAGTAGATTACCAGGAATGAAGAATGTCTGCTTTGAGAAAACAAAACAAAACAAACAAACAAACAAAACCAGAAGGAATAAAAGTTTGAGCCTTTGTACCTTATGGGGAGTGACTAAAAATTGACCTATGCTTTCCAGCATTTCAGCTCCAGCTTTCCTCAAAAAAACAAAAACAAAAACAAAAACAAAAACAAAACAACAACAAAAAAACCTTGACACAATGGTCACCTCCTCTGAAGTATGCCCCTCCCCCCCCCCCCCCCCCCCCCGCCCACTCCCAAGGTAAAAGTCATCTTTCCTGCGATGCCTGGGTGGCTCAGTCGGTTAAGAGTCCGATTATTGGTTTCAGCTCAAGTCATGATCTCAGAGTTCCTGGGATCAAGCCCCATGTTGGGCTACTTGGGATTCTCTCTCTCTCTCTTTCTATCTCTCTCTGTCTCAAAATAAATAAATAAACTTTTAAAAAAGTAATCTTTCCTTCTTCAGTCTCTCAGCATTTCTCTGTACCTCGCCTGTTACACTATGATCTTAGTACGTTCTACCCTACCTTTATGGCAAGTTACACATGCCCCCATTAAACCCCTGGAGGCCATCAGTGTCCGTGATTCATCTTCTGATTCCCTAAATTGCCTTGCCAAGTGCCTTCAATATGAAGTGCTCAAAAAAGGTAATAATTTATGCATCTCTCACTTATTCGTCAAATGCCTGCTTTGTGCTACACTCTAAACTAGGTCTCAGGTGAATGGTGGTACATAAAACAAAAAGAAAGACTAAATGACCAAGTAAATACCAAGTACTGAAAGCCAAAGCAGTGCTGGGTTTTTTGTTTGCGGCATATGTACATTCTGACATAACTCTGTAATTCTGGTGGCCCTATCAGCATTCAACTTGACATCAATGGTGAGCCATGGCGTCCCTACACTATGCATTCCGGGCGCTCTGCACTGCGGGTGAAAATGCCTTTTAAGCTAAAAGCTTTGTCTTTCCCACTGTATATGGAAAAATTGACGATGCAGTTTCATAGAGAAGGTCTAGCTAAGAAATGTTTATATTGGAACAAGCCCCATCTCCAAATCTGGGTTTGTTGCTGAATGGTATTTTGTTTCCTTGGATCAGGGAAGGGGTCTGGAAACATCTGTAACTCAAGTATTGTTTTAAAATCAGCACAACTTTCCCCCCTCAAATGACAGATAACAGAGTTACTTTAAATCAAACACCCTCAGCCTTCCCCATCCATTTCCTTTCACAAATGTGTATTATTTTGTTGTCAGTAAAGTAGCTGTGCACAGAATAGATTTGTAGCATTCTGCACGCTGGAAGCTACTTTGTCCTCATTTTCCTTCCACGCTAGTTTGTATCTTTTCACTGGTGTGAGTATGCTCTACCCCAGTAACTATCATGATTACGGTAGTTATTTGGGGGCAAATTTTAAAAGCTACAGATACCATCAGATGGGAAAGTGATTCTGAAACTATCCTCAGAATCTTTACTAAAAAGAAGGGTACAGATTATTTCTGCCATTTATAAATGTAAACTGGAATGAAGTAAAGTTTGAAATTAAGCAGCATTTTACCAAAATGCCACAATTAAATTTTTAGGGGAGGGAAGCTGGGGACAAAAAAATCATAGGAAATAACCCCAAGTGGTATGAAAAGGATGGCAATTCTGCACCAATTTTGAATATCATTCGTGTTCTAAAAAGAACTGAAGTAGCTTATGGACAGTTCATGTTATAGTTAAAATTTTGTTCGCATAGATTTACCATTTATTGGAAAAGTTTCTTTCTTTCTTTCTTTCTTTCTTTCTTTCTTTCTTTCTTTCTTTCTTTCTTTCTTTTCTTAATTAGCTTCCCACATTGTGGAGCTAAATGTGCAGGATGGTAACTCTTTCCCCATACTTTCTGTAAGAACTTGGTGTTTGATATATTTGTTTATTTATGAACTGTTTGAAAATGGCCCTGTCATCAGAGTCCCTAAACAGACTCCGATCTTGCCCTGAAAATTCATTCTTCTGAGACTTTTGGGCACTTGACACAGAGCAGAGACGTAAAATGTTTGCTTAATAAGTTCTACTGCTCACATTTTACAAATAAGAACACTTGGGGGTTGAGTCTCATTGTTGTTTGTCTCATAAAATTTGCCTCATAAGACATATCAATGGCAGGGTGCAGGGTTCAACAAACAGTTCTAAATTTTGAGCCAATCACAAGCCCCTCTGTGGGATCGAGCCTCCTTCCGTGTTGCTGGTTCCATGGCTCGGTCAAAATTATAGTGATGGTATTTTATTAGTACAATTTATGGGTCATAGTCTTCCTGTTAGTTGGGGCCGGACGTGTCAAGCTGCCATACATTCTGCCTAACCAGACATCTGCTTCTGATTCATAAGGGGAAACACCTGCTGATGTACACGACACAGAGGGGCATCCTTTCCCAAGGCCCGTTGTCAGATCCCTCACATGGAACAAGGGAGGTGTCAGGGACACAGCCGGATGTCATACAACCAGCGTCTAGCAAGGGTTGACTTCCCTAATGAGTAATCTACGTTATTTGCTTTGCAGTCCATTTCTATCTGCACTACCCAGAAAGTGTTACACATTGAAACGCCAGCTGTAACTTATTATATTTAATAATAATTGGCATATGCCAAATCAAGTAATTACAGAGGGCTGACAGGCAATGTTTCCTATCTTGAGTGCACCCCACACTCAAAGGCAACCTGAAAAAGGCTTAAAAGTGTTCTCTCTCATCACCTTCCCCCACTGTCCATCCCACCCCACCCTCACGCCTTCACCCATCCTGCCTGGGGAGTGGTGTTAAGACCTTTTGATGATGTTGGCAATTACCTGTGAAATAAGAAGATGGTACTAGCAGAATAACTTTAGTAAAATTCTCGTCAAATCTGATAACCATGAGCAGAGTTGATTTTTTTCTAAATGCTTATGTATTTATTGGGGGGGGGGGGAAGGAGAGAGAGAAAGAATGAGCAGGGGAGGGACAGAGAGAGGGAGAGAGAGAATCCTAAGCAGGCTCAGCACTGTTAGCATAGAGCCCAATGTGGGGCTCCATCCCACGAACCATGAGATCGTGACCTGAGCCAAAACCAAGAGTCTGACACTCAACTGACCTGGCCACCCAGGTGCCCAGAGCAGAGTTGATTTTTATCCCAGATATATACCTGTGAAAGGCAGAGGAGGACAGTGTCGCCTGTCTGCAGCCCCAGAAGAGATGTGAGTTTCCACAATACCCTTGCAATTCTCAACGTCATTTTCTGCATCATCATCAAGAAGCGTGGCTTAGTGGGAAGAGTAGAAAGGGCTGCATTAACACACTCTATGTAAATGACTTCTGATAAGTCCCTTATTTCTCCAAGTCTCAGTTTTCCCACATTTAAAATGAGGGGCTGGACAAGGTAATCACTAAGATCCTCACCAGCTCTCAAGTCCTGTGATTCTGTAACACCAAGCTACATTCAGTACGTATTTATTAAACGCCTGCTATGCAAGGCACCAAGGATACAGTGATAAATCAGGCAAATCCAGTTTCTGTTCTTGGGGAGTTAAGCCTTCTGGGGAGGAAAGACAATGAACCGTTAACTTCAGGTATCATTGCTGAGCTGTGTGCCATAAAGAAAGAGTTACACCGCACTGCAGGGCCACCAGTTAAAACAGATGACTGTGACACAGACAGGTCGAAAAGAAAATGAGGAAACTAATAACTATTGAACCCCTTGCATGTCCTTCTGTTGGACTTTGAAGGCACAATATTAGTTAATCCTCAGAGCCACCCTAGGAAGCAATATGGTGACCACTCCAATTTTTTTTTTTTTTTTTTTTTCAGAAAGGGAAACTGAGAGGATAGCATTAAATAGCCTGGGTTGTAGAACTGGAACTGGAATCCAGGTGACCCCATGCCTTCCACTGCTCCAAGTTGTCTCCAAAGGATGGGACTGTAGGGAATTATGGCTGCTATAAGGAAAGATGGTATAGTGTATCACATCAATGCACATGGGAGATATATCAACGAGGTCTAAAGCTGGGGGTGTCCTAAATGCAAGCATATTTGGAGGAGAAATTGATGCACTCACTCAACAAATACTTCCTAAATGACTGCCAGATGCAGAGTTAACAAATGGAAACTTGAACATGGCTACACATGTGTGCATTTCTTAAAATACCCAAGGGTAGATTTTCATCATATTCTGACAATTTGGGGGGGGGCAAAATCTAAAGGAAAATGACCTAAAGTTACGTATTTGTATGTAGAGAGGGAAAGAGAATTTGTAAGCTGTTAGAAGAAGAAGAAAGAAAAGGGAACACATTGGAAGGAAACTTTCCCCCTCCCTATGAAATGCTCTTTATTTCCTGATTTCACAGCTGATTCACTGCAGTTATATTGAGAACCCCCAAACTTGATTACTTTGAATACATCCTATCTTTGAATACAAATTCTTATCTATTTGGATTTCCTAGATATGTGTTCCATCAACTGAACAGGGGGGAAATGTCGACTTTTTCAGATTGTTATAAATTATTATAGAAGGGGTCCAAATATATGAAGTGCAATCTGTCTTTAGATAGTGCAATTTCGATCCCCAGATGGATAGAATTCAATTTGTTATCTCTTTTCAGTCTGTTACCTGCTACTCCAAAATGCCTTGTAAGAGGTAGTTGTACCCATGCTTTTTCCTGACTACGGCCCCCTAGTGGGACCACGTAAACATCTGTTGTCACTGCCACACTAATGTTCAGAATAATTATAGCTAAAAAGACCATTCCCCTTCAACAACAAACAACTCTCTCCTAAGAGCTGAGCAAATTTGTATGAAATGTAAGGTTGAGCTTGGGATGTTGGAGGAGATAGTGGGGGTCACCCTCGTTTTGCCTGTTTACAGAGGCTGTGCCTGAGGAAAACTGAGGAACAGGGCCATCTGGGAAGGAGACAAACTGCCCCCCCCCCCAACAAAGACAGTGAGGAGGGGGCCGTGAAGCAGGTGTGATTAAAAGGCACCTGGATATAAATAACCCTAAACTTTCAGGCTAACTTTAGCTCAGTGCACACAGCCGCAGCGATTTCTGGTACCACATTTACTAATTTTCTGACAAAAGCCAAGTTTGCTTCTGTTTCAGGGTTTTAAAACCACCCTCATTGGTAAATTAACATTATTTAATCAGCCTTCAAAGATTTGATTAAAAAAAAAAACTTAGTTATTTGAAAGAGGCGTTGGCCTAGGACCGTCTGAAAAAGAAAGTCAATCAGATGTCATTTCACACATCTGCTGGACCATTAAGCAGTCCCCAGATAAAGAGCTGGCATGACAATTATTTCCTACTGCTGCTTGAGTGTCTTCTCCTGCCACACTCTTGGGGGCGATGGCGTGCTGTTTACTCTTCTGCACCTGCTCTCCTCCGCTCCCCCCAGACCCTAGCTTGGCCCTCCTGCCTTGCTCTGCCTGCAGAGGCCCACCCTTGCAGACTGAAATACTCATATTTCTTGCTGAACCAGAAAACAGGAGGGGGTGGGGGGGGCTGGTGTTCTGCCTGTTCCCTCTCTGCCTTAAGCACTGCCTCCTGGGCAGAAACTGTGGCCTCGGCAAGACTGCAGAGCCCATGGTGGCCTCTCCACAGCTCTGCCCCGACCTGGGTTAGTGGAACAATGTTTCTTCACTCCTTGGGACCTAGGTGTGGTAGATTTTTGTTCCCATTGCCTCTACATGCCTTGCTGCCTTAACTTCCCCACGCTTCATTCGAACACTGTGAAGTGAATTCTGTTTCGTGCTGGGCCCCTGATGACCGACCGTGTCAATGGACAGGCTCTCTTTGGAAATTCATGGCTTTTACCATTTCCTCTCAGGTGGGGGAATACTTTCCCAAGGCATCTGCTGCAATTAGCTGTCTTTTTTTTTTTTTTTTTTTTTTTAATTTTTTTTTTCAACGTTTTTTATTTTTATTTTTGGGACAGAGAGAGACAGAGCATGAACGGGGGAGGGGCAGAGAGAGAGGGAGACACAGAATCGGAAACAGGCTCCAGGCTCCGAGCCATCAGCCCAGAGCCTGACGCGGGGCTCGAACTCACAGACCGCGAGATCGTGACCTGGCTGAAGTCGGACGCCTAACCGACTGCGCCACCCAGGCGCCCCTGCAATTAGCTGTCTTAATTCGCAAACTATTTTACTTTCAGGTGAGGGAACAATGAAGAAGAGATCATACCAAAACAAATGAAGCAAAGACCATAATCTTGATTTCCACGTAACGTAAGAATATAACCTTAAATTCCACAGTTCAACTCCATTTGGCTTGAATCATTGCTCAATCTTTCCCTATTCCCCTTTTCATGTCCATGCCAGCTGGAGAGGCCAAACTTTAGCCCAGCTTCTGGGTCATTCTGCCATGTTCTGCCAATCTAAAGCCAGAAGTGGGTGGGACTCCTACTTATCAGATGTCTTTGTCCCTCAGGAAACAGGGCTGTCCGAATTCGGACCCCAACTCCCCTTTTAGAACAGAAAACTAGCCTGTGACTTCTCTTCCTTGAATTTTAAAATTTAGTTTCTCAGGCATTGGAAAATTGTGCACCATTCTGAGTATCTTTTACCTCTGCCTTAAATTAGTACATCCCAACTAGAATAAATAAGCCCCCTAAAAGTACTCCAGATTGCACAGATAGCCCAGGACATGTAGCTTTACTGCTGGAATGAGTTAGTTAGTGGAACTCAAGTTAAATAGTCTTTTAAACATTTGAGAAAAACCTAAGAGCTGATGCATGCTTTAACTAAGACAGACATAACAGACACATGACAGGCTTTCCCATGGGCTGTTGTAGCTGCTAGCTGTAAGATGAAAAACAAAGGAAGGACAAATTAAGAAAGGAATGTTCTTATGCTTATTTTTTTAACTCTGTATAACGATCATGGTACATAAAGTGAATAACAAGGAAGTAAGGGAAATTATACACAAGCATCTAAATCTATTGTCAAGACCACATTAGTCACTTCCCAGAGATGATGTTTTAGAGACCTGACCAGGTCTAGACAAGGAAATCCAAAATCCAGCCAACCTAAGTGTCATCTTTTGTTTCTTTTTCATGTTTTCTTGCTTTTACTCTTTCATGAGCATTTGTGTGCCCTGTATGGAGCTTAAAAAATAAAACATTGCCAACGTATATCCTTCCTCAATCGCCTTCCCCTCCTCTACCCTTAAATGGCCTGATTTCTTAGATTCCCATTCATATCTCATACTTTTCTTTATATGTGTGTGTCCCTACACACTGTATAGTATAATATTATTTTACATGTTTCCAGATGCAGGATAAATGTAGTGTTTCTGTTCTGCAGCTGTTTTTTTTTTCTTCAGTATTATATTTTAAAAATTCAATCACAACTGAAGATCTTTACTTGTGAGATTTGCCAAAAGCTCTCCAAAGTTTCTACACAGTTTGCCCACACTTGGTTCCTTCGTTACAGATTCAAGTCCACTTTTTTCAACTAATGTATTTTCAAAACCTACTTGTTATTCGCTAATGACTCTGATAGTTGCTGAGGATACAAAGACGACCATGATACTATTCCTGTTCTCCAAGGGCTCACAGTGATTCCAAAGAGGCAGAAGTGCAAATTTAAAATTGTAATAACATGTTCCACGTGTTCCGATGAGATGTGTGCAGAGAACCGTGAGAATGCAGAAGAAAAGGGACCGAGTCTGAGACTAAGGAAAAGGTTCACAAGTGATGAAGGGGAGAAAGACACCCCCAGCCTCTGGTGCAAAGTCACCAGGGTCAAGAGAATGGTATATTTGGGGGATGGGGAAGAGTGGAAATATGTAGTTTAAGTAGAGTATAGGGAGCACAGGTTGACCCTAAAGGACAAGTTAAGGTTGAATTGTAAAAGAGGAGCCTCATACATCATGCTAAAGAAGGTTATTTACTCATTTAAGCAGTGAATAAAGAGCCACTGGGAGTTTTGAAACAGAAAAGTAGTATTGTAAGATTTCTTAAAATTAATTCTGGTAATGAAGAATGAGCTGCAAGGGAGAAAGTCTGGTGACCAAGAAAGTAGGGTGGGGACTATCATAATAATCTAGGAAATAAATGCCAAGATCCTGAACTAAACAGTGGTTTGGGGAACAAGGGGAAAACTCATGTTGGTAAACATTTCAGAGCTAGAGTATAAACTTTACGAGGTAGCAGCACACGAAGGGTGGCAGGATGTGGGAACTGTCTAACCCAGGTGGAGGCAATGAGGGGCACATTGTGTATAGAGAATTTTAAAACAATAATAAAACTTGCTGAACCACAGTCTGCTTTTCATTATCCCCATGTGCCAGCATTTCTAAACAATGTCAATGACAAAATTCTCCTCCCTCAAAAAAAAAATCTTTTGTTGTCTAAGTTCTACACAGTTACTGTGGTTACCGTTGAGTTTTAATATTATAACAAATATGTAAGCTTCAAATTAGCACATTCCGGTTAGTTAATCTTTAATAAACATTGCATTCTACACAGAAATTAATTCGGGGAACTTCCAGTCCCACAGTCCCCCTGATACAGATGGAGGTGTTAGTTTAGAGAATAAGTTTACAACAGTTCAGAATTGTGTAAGGCCCTTTCTGACTTGGGATTCTAACCTCTGTGGCTCTCCATCTGTCTCCAGTTAAGCCATGGATTTGAGATAAACAATGATAGCACAGTGGTTGTGAAAAGGAAGAGACAGAACTTGGGTACTTAACTGTTATCATTCTGTGTGCAAACCATTTTCTGATCCTTGCCAAGTTCATTCTTTTGGAAGCATTTCCAAAAATTACATTACTGCAAAATGTATTGATAAAATTTAAAACTATCAGTCCATTACTTTTTCCTTTTATGTTCTATAATCTTTATCTGAGATATAAGAAGAGACATAGATTGGGGAGAGGATATAATAATGTGACTATGGGACACGTTCAAGTCCATGTGCCTATAGAACTACAGATGCACTTGGAACCAAGAGTGTGACATATAAGAGTGAGATCAGGGATATGTAGAGGGACCCAGGAGTCACCAGAATATAGATGGAGGATGAAACTGTGGGAGAGGTTGACATCACAAAGTGTGTAGATGGAAAAGAGGGATCCGGAGGCTATTCCTGGAGAACATCAACAGTGTGGAGGCAGCAGAGGAAGCGGGACAGCACTCCCTTCCTACCGCTCCACCCCCACCCCCCTCCAAAATACTAAGATAAGCAGCAGAAAAACCCAAAGACAGGATTGTCCTGGAAACCAAGAGAAGGGAGAACTTCATGGTGGGAATTTCAGCCAGGTCAAGTACTAGAAGGAGAACAAGTAAGACTGGAAAAGCAAAGCCACCAAGACATCAACCGACAGCTTTGACAGCTCTGCCCTGGCTCCTCTGACAGCTCTGTAGTGGCACAATGCAGACAGAAGTCAGACAAATAGAGGCACAGATGGGCACAAAGAAAGCAGAGCCAGTGTGATTGAATTCTCTCTCACACATGAAGTTTGGCTGAGCGAACGAGGAGGAAAATGAAAGGGAGGTAGGGCTGAGGGAAGGTGTTCTTAGAATATGAGCCACTGCTAGGAATTTACCCAAGGGATACAGGAGTGCTGGTGCATAGGGGCACTTGTACCCCAATGTTTATAGCAGCACTCTCAACAATAGCCAAATTATGGAAAGAGCCTAAATGTCCATCAACTGATGAATGGATAAAGAAAGTGTGGTTTATATACACAATGGAATACTACGTGGCAATGAGAAAGAATGAAATATGGCCTTTTGTAGCAACGTGGATGGAACTGGAGAGTGTTATGCTAAGTGAAATAAGTCATACAGAGAAAGACAGACACCATAGGTTTTCACTCTTATGTGGATCCGGAGAAACTTAACAGAAGACCATGAGGGAGGGGAAGAAAAAAAAAAGAGGTTAGAGAGGGAGAGAGCCAAAGCATAAGAGACTCTTAAAAACTGAGAACAAACTGAGGGTTGATGGGGGGTGGGAGGGAGGGGAGGGTGGGTGATGGGTATTGAGGAGGGCATCTTTTGGGATGAGCACTGGGTGTTGTATGGAAACCAATTTGACAATAAATTTCATATAAAAAAAAAAGCATATGAGCCACAAGGAAGAAACTGCTCATCCAACACAGAACCCAGCACCTAATGGTGCTCTGCCTCTCCTCACCCCTGTAGGTGCAAATTGATGGATGGTGTGCGAGAGAAGGAGGCCAGATGATAGCACAGGGTCAGGTGGATGGGTCCCAGAGCACAGGGAGAGGGCTAATCTATTCTACTATGAGGAGTGCTATCTCCACTGAGATGAGCAGAGGAAATTAGAATGAGTCAAGATAAAGATGAATTTCGAGAAGAAAAATAGATAGTATGAGATTTTCTGCCCAATGACCTCTATTTTGTCATTGAAAGAGGAGGTAAGATTATCTCCTGAGAATTAATGAGTACAGTAGAGGTTTGGGATATATTTCTCCTTTCCTACTAATCTGCAGTAGCATTTTTTTCAGTGATGCATAAACCCATGAGGAGAAGCATAAGGAAAGAAAAACAGGACTCTATTCCCCTTCAGCTTTGCGTCTTGAGTGATCCAGGGTGAGGGTAGCACTGAAATACTAGGGGGTACCTCACGACAGAAGGGGTACATTTACTAGCAAAGGAAACTGATGGAACACCCCAACCAGTCAACTGCCCAAGGAAGCACGACTGCCTTCCCTGGGTGCAGTGAGAGGAAGCCACCGCAAGTTTACAGACAATTAAGCCTCCCAACTTCTTGTGAAAAGAAAAGGCAATTTAGTCAGACATTTGCAGATGTCCGTGGGCCATTAAATGGTGATGACCAAATTGGAATGTCTATACAGAGCACTTAACTCAGTGCCTGGTGTCGGTCAATAAATATTAGCTGTTATTATTCAAAAAGCCCAGTTGAGGATGACCGAAATGCCTGTCATCTCACAACATTGATTCCTGCCAAGTGGCGAAAGACTCACATAAAAATCCCCTAAATGCCTGTAACTCTGAAGTCATTTCTCTCTACTTGTTCTTATAGCCCTTGTACGCCACATCTCTTCCTTTCTTGGAAATGTGTCCACGGCATTTGCTCCAGTAAATTAAATAAAACTGAGTCAGTTTTCAGATATAAAAAAAAGTCTGGCAAAGGTTATGTTGTGTAACTGTAGCTTGGAAGGCGAGGAGTGAAAAGAACAAGCCAGTTACATGAGATGATGTGAGGAGAACCCAGAGCAGAAAGCCAGATGTTTCGCAGATTTTTTTCAAGAAAATCAAAGGAAAAAAGGCAACACTAATGCCCCATTATGTTATATAAGTGCAATCTCTACTATAAATGAGCAACTTAAAAAGCATTTAAAGTAACTTTTCAAGGAGACAATTAAAGAAATTTTCATCAGTATTAATGAACATAATCATCCCCAAATCCAACACTTCAAAAAGAAAATCTTTAGGGCTTTAGGGCTCTAAACTTTCTTGTTTGATCCTTTTTAGTTATACAACTAAAGAGAGCCAAGTGTGATAAGTACTTCATCACAGCCTGAGTCTGTTGGTATCTACAGTCCTAACAACATTTGATCAAGTGTACAGTTTGGGAAAGTTATTTGAAATCTTTGGGTGGAGCACTGGTTTCCCTGCCCAAGAGAATGCTCACAAGGTCCATAAAAAGTGCTGAGAAATAGCCACACTAATGCGATGTAAATGCCATGCTAAATACCTCACCACTTCACAGCATTAAAGGACCTGGCTTACCCGTGGTCAAGACGGCTCTGTGCTTTTCAGAATTCCTCAGACCCTAAATCCTTGTCTCTATTTCACTGGTGATTAAATGGAGAGCTGGAGTGTTTTGCAAGCCGGCCAATGCATGGCCGATACGGGTCCTGAGCAACAGGCATGAAGGTAGCTCTAAGAGCCGACTGGGAGACGCTAGCACCATAGTTTGTGTTTGGCGATGCCCTCGCTGTATTATGCCAATCATAAGAAGAAATGCCTTTCAACTGGATAAACCTCTGAAGAATGTTGAAACCGCTTTCCTAATCAAGCTATGGTGAAATCACTGTCAAAATCTAAAAATTAACTTCACCTATTAAAATGTGGGGAATTTCAATTACGCAAACAAGTGCTTAAAGAGGCCCAAGGGAGGATATGTGGGTAATTCTGTCCACATTCAAGTAAAATCAATCAAGAAGTCAACTTCTTGCTAACTGTAGCACATTGCATGATGCCTTTAACATATTTTGGCACTTTGATATAGTTTGGTGTATGAACAACCGGGACGTGTTAAGCCCTACCTGAAAAATCATAGAGCTAAAAGTTACCAGTAGCTTACCCCAGGACTGCCTTCCATCCCAGATACTTTACCTTTTATTTTTATAGACACAGAAAAAAGTACTGTGAGATGCCTACCTATGTAATAAATTCACGTGTTTTCAGAAGTGGCTCCTCCCCAGCAAAGGCTAAGTCGATGTTTTTGAATAGGTGTTCCCCATTTATTTTAATCATCCCCATTAGAAGAGCTCTGAATACAGATTCTTAAGTCTGCCCAAGCTTTAAGCAGATGGAAGTCAGCATTTTGCAACACGCGTAGACTCAGAGTAAAGGCACAAAGTTTTAGCTCCTAAGTGAGCATAATATTCAATGTTAAGGTGACTTTTAATAATCGCTTAAAAAAAATGGAACTCACCAAAACTAAAACTAGAGCTAAAACCATTGTTGCCTAGAAACAAGGAGAAAAGTGGATTCGTTATATACATACAAAAACCCAAGCAGAAAGATAATTGAATGTGGGCTCTTAAATTTGAAGAATACTAATTTGGAAGGTAGCAATGACTCTGGACACAAGTGAGTGAATTCAGAGAGGTTTTTGGTTTGGGGTGTTTTTTTTTTAATGCTTTCTGCATTGAGCCTCAGTAAATTAAAGCAAAAGCTGATGAATCAAAATTCTAAAAGTCTAATTCAGAAGACAAGATGAGTCGATATTTGTAAAATGTTTGTAAATCCTTGATTGAAGACACAAAGACAATTTCTACAGTGCCCCCCTCCACCCCTGTCCATGGTTTAGCTTTCTGTGGTTTCAGTTACTTGAAGTCAACCTCCGTCCAGAGGCAGATGATCCTCCTTCTGATGTATTGTCAGGTTAATAGTAGCCTAACGCTAGGTCACAATACTTACGTCATTCTCCTCACTTCATCTCATCATGTACGCATGTTTTCGTGCCACATCATCACAAAAGAAGACAGGTGAATACAGTACAATAAAATATTTTGAGAGAGAGAGATCACATTCACATAACTATTATTACAGTATGTTGTTATAATTGTTCTTTTTTATTGTTATTGTGAAATCTTACTGTACTTAATTTATAAATTAGATTTTATCACAGGTATGTATGTATCAGAAAAAACATAATGTGTACAGGGTTCATTCAGGACTATCTGTGATTTCAGGCATCCACTGAGGGTCTTGGAGTGTATCCCCCACAGATAAGGTGGGGACTACCGATTTATAGGTCAGATCTTGCTAGAACAGGCACAGGGCTGTAGAGGATGCTCTTTGTAATGGAATTTTATTATAATTAATCCACGGTCATTTGTTAGAGCTGATTTCTCTCCAAGGGTGATCTCAAGATGTGTCTCACAGCAGATGACAACTTCAGGCTCCTAAATTTGATCAATTTTTGTCATTTTAATGGGTGGTTGGGGACCTCAGATTGCTGGAGAATGCTATTTGAGCATTTAAATTATTTAGTCAATCAGGGTTTTCAACAGAAATTCTGAAGGTTCTAGAGATTCAATATCTATGCATATGTGGTGACTTTGGGCCAATTAGCTCCTCTGTGACAATATTTGGAAAACACAGTGAGATTTTTGTGAACGTTTTTAACCTAAAATGGTATTACTTAGCTTGAGTTTGCTACACCCAAGGGATACAGACTGGACAATACCTCAAAAAAGCCTGATTTCAGAATCTTAAGAAAATTCAAAAAATGTTCTGTATGATGACAATATTGTCAGTTTAAGTCATTGCTCTCAAGGGACTTCTTCATATGAGAATAAAAATTATCAAGCAGCTATATAAGTGTTATCCTCTTTGTTAAGAAATAGTCTTACTTTGCTATATTAACTTATGAAATGATTAATATTATGATTATACGACGGACCTGTGGAAATAATGCTTTCTGCAATGATATCAACATATACTGCCATTCCCAGTTCCTTTAAATATATGTGGCACGTGGTTATACTAATTTCTTCTTAAAGTTCCATCCAATTTCTATAAATGTAAAATTTGTCAAATATACGCCCATCGATTTTTACTCAAAGCAAGACATCATACTAATGATAACAAAGTAAGCAAATGGTAATCTTCACTATTATTCTTTGAAGACAGAGGTAAATGTTATTGATTGATCTAATCAGTATTCAAGCGAGACAAGCTGTAATAATATAGTAGCTAATAATGGAGAGCTGTAAAAAGTCTCCAAGTGATTTAGTGGAAAGTAATTTGTCAAAATGACAACTGGGCTGAGGTAAATTGTTTAAAGAGTAGATATTCCCATTCAATAGTTTTCATATATTAATAACTATATATCTTAAGCATGTATCTATTTTGTAAGATTTTTTTTTCTGGAGTTTAAAGAAAAGGTTTTACATTTTTATCCTTTTAAACCTGCTTTGGACTGTTTGTAGCAGCAAAAGTTTGGAAATAACCAAAATGTCCAACAAAAGAGGTTTGGTTAATATATATTAATGGTATACCAGATGATTAGGAGCTCAAACCCAGGAGTCAAACAAATGATCTAAATCCTAGGTCCACCATTTCTCATCTGTGTCATTTGGTCTGTATAACAAATCCCATAAGCTACAGAGACTCATCTGTAAAATGTGGGTGACAGCTATTACCTTCATAGGGCTATTGTGGGGTAAAATGAGAGAAGTATACAACATGATCAATGCAGTAATATTTATGTTCAATTAATTAAAGGTTCAATTAAATTTTTCTTTCTTTTCTTTCTTTCTTTCTTTCTTTCTTTCTTTCTTTCTTTCTTTCTTTCTTTCTTTCATCTTTCTCTTTTGTTTTTATGAGAAGCAGCATGTTATAATAGAGAAAGAACAAGATTTGGATCAATCTGAACTCCTTATAAAGCCGTGTGACATCGGATACATTTTTCATCTTCTCTGACCCTCAGTTTGTTCATTTCTAAAATGCAGATACTTATACCTAATGCACAGAGTTGTGACAAAGAGCAAATATCATAATATGGATGAAGCTCTTATCATAATATTTGGTATATAGACCCTCAATGAATAACAGCTACACTACAATTATCTTCATTCTTATCATCATTATCCTTGTTATTATTATTAATTTTTTAAGGCCTTGGCACCATCCCAGGCAGCATAAATCCTCTGAATGCTCTCAGATCAGCCACCCATGTGTTCATATAGTTGTATGCTATCTGTCAGGTCTTCTCATGTGGGCATCTAAAAATTGAATGTAAGACTTCTCTTGCCCAAACACACACATATATACATAAACACCATCTTTGTTTAATAAATTTTGGAGAACATTCCAAAAGAAATCAGGCAGACATTTGTTTTCTCTGTGGGAAGACCACTCAGCTTTCAAAGGTCTCGAAATAACACAGGTCTTACAATCACTAAGCCAAGAGATTGTTAACCAGAAACCAAACTAAAAATAACTCTACTTTCATTCCTAAAATTATCTACCTTTTAATATTATAACGAAGGTCAATTTCGCCAGTTTTTACAGAATTTCAAGACAGTTAGTACAAATTAACAGAACTTTCTGGAGCCATGACAGAACATTTCTACATAAAAGGAACAACATTTTACAGCTCTTCCTTGAGGACATTCAAACTTCTCTTGAACCACTTAAGAATTTACCATTCCAAGAAATCCTCTAAGATTCTACAACACAAAGGGTCCAAGGTAGCCAGTGCATGTGGTAGTGACATCAGAAGCTCCCAATGAATGCCCAGGGCTTCCATTAGCCTATATGGTGCCTTTACACAAATTTAAAATGGTGCCTCCCCTCAAGTAGACGAATTAGAAAATATAATCTTTCAGGTAAACAAAGCCCTACATACAAGAAAGAAGCTGGCTGGGTTTCTACCCAACCCCACCCTCCCGGCAGGGGGCCAAATGACTGCCCCACATAACCCTATCCCTGCCTCCCTTTTTCTTCCTATCTCCCACAGTTTAAGAGACTGGAGCCAAGTCAATTTCACACAAGGTCAGAGCCTTAGCCTGGGGAGTGGATAAGTGGATAATGACAGACTCTCTGGGTGAAGTCACCTCCTAAACTTGGCACAACATAAAGATTTCATTTGGCACGTCCAGTCTAGGCAGTGGCTGCCTGGACTGTGTCGAAAAAGACTGGAGACCAAATCCAGCCCTAGTTGGGAGCAGTGAGTCTATAAGCAGCATAAACCATGGGTTTCCAACAGCACATATGCTTCAGATTTCCTATCTTGGGCCAAACAATTTAAGTCACAAATATTCACTGAGCAATTAACATGTACAAGGCACTATGAGGGACGTTGTAGAGCAATCCTTTCAAACCTGGTCACACTTTGGAATCTTCAGGGGACTTTTTTTTTTTAATTTAAATCCAAGTTATTTAATATATAGTGCAATAATAATTTCAGGAATAGAATTTAGTGATTCATCATTTACATATAACACCCCGCGCTCATCCCAACAAGTGTCCTCCTTAATGCCCCTCACCCCTTCAGCCTTTCCCCCCACCCAACACCCCACCAGCAACCCTCAGTTTGTTCTCTGGATTTAAGAGTGTCTTATGGTTTGTCTCCCTCTCTGTTTCTATCTCATTTTTGCTCCCCTTCCCTTATGTTCATCTGTTTTATATCTTACATTCCACATGTGAGTGAAGTCCTATGATGTTTGTCTTTCTCTGACTGACTTATTTCATTTAGCACAATACACTCTAGTCCCATCCACGTTGTTGCAAATGGCAAGATTTCATTCTTTTTGATGGCTGAGTAGTATTCCAGTTATATCTAGATAGATAGATAGATAGATAGATAGATAGATAGATACTACATCTTCTTTATCCATTCATCAGTTGATGGATTTTTGGACTCTTTCCATACTTTGGCTATTGTCAATAGTGCTTCTTACACTAGAACACTAATTACCAGATTCTTGTAATTTTTCAATAAATCTAAAGCTATTCTAACTTTACCAGCAGAATTTACCAAAACTGTTTATTGCTATTGTTATTTGGGTTTTTTTTTATGTTGTGTAATTTTATTTTTGTTTATTTTTGTTTTGTTTTCTTTTATTGTTTTTTTTTTATTCCAGAATAATTAACATAGAGTGTTATATTAGTTTCAGGTGTATAATACAGTGATTCAACTATTTTTGTTTTTAAAACATGAGTCTCTTGATTTAGCTAAGGCCTCAAGGACATAAGGGATTAGCTACCATCATATACAAACTGATGCATTTATTCAGGGCAAATCTTAATTTTCTTTGTCTTCTTCAGGAAAAAAGAGCTGCAGAAGTGCCCAAAAGGCTTGAACTAATATCAACTGAGAGCACCTTCACTGAAACCTGATGCTTTGGGCCAGAGGAAGGTCCTACTACAGTTGATGATACAAGTAGATCTTCTCATGTTCTGTTTCCAGGCATCACTACCAGACTCCCTACCATCACTAGCATGCTTTTTCTCCTCCTAATACACCTCTAGTCTCTGCCCCACTCACTGGGACTCATAGAAACTCATAAGGATCAGAATGGTGGTCACAGGGGCTGGGGGATACGGGAAATGGGGAGAGGTTGGTCAAAGGGTGCAAATTTCCAGTTACAAGATTATCAAGTTCTGGATACCTAATGTGCTGCCCAATGAGTGTAGTTAATAATACCGTATCATATACTTGAAAGTTGCTGAGAGAGTAAATCTTAAATTTTCTCATCACAGAAAAAGAAATGATAATTAGGTGGCATGATGGCCGTGTTATCTAAAGCTATGGTGGTAATCGTTTTGCAATGGATACATGTATGAAATCAGATGGTCTAAATTAAACGCTTCTTGCCGCAGTTTTAGCACCTTTCTCTCTCTATTGTTCCTTGTGGAATTGAGAAAAACCACAAACTCTCCATTATAAATTATAAATTGGCTCCCTCTCAGTCTTACTTTCTCTCACTTAGAAAAGTGGAATTTCTTCTTTTCTTCATGGACAAATGTCATTCTGCCCTATTAAACTTCCTCCCCATTGAATATATTAGATTTTAGTTTTGGGATCCCAACTGGTGGTGTTTTTATACTGTGAACAGTGTCTAGTGGTTCTTTCTTTACAGACAAAAAGGCAAGAGGAAATGGGCTTGCATAGCAGTCAGAGGGACTTCAGCCAGATATAATGAAAAATTTCCTGGTGGCCAAGATAGTACAAACTACAATGAGTCAATGAAATGGGGCGTGGGGGGAAGGGTGATGTGAAATCTTCTACTCTGTAAGTTTGTGGAAACAACCCAGATGCTTATCTGTCTGGAATTCTTTAGAAGTAAATCTGTCTGATGGGCAGGGAGTGGACTTCCACGTCTACAATGCCACTGCTGCCTTGCATCATCAAGGCATCCTGAAGAAACATAAAAGACATAGTCACAATTCCAATCACATAAATAAGGAAAAAATCTTGCAAAGCTTCTCAACTGGAGCATGAGTGACATTGTGGGAGGGTAATTCATCATTGTGCAGGTTGACTCGTGCAGCACAAGGTGGTTTAACGTGGCCACAACCCACTTAGCACCTCTGGGTCTAAGGATTTGGTCACTAGAATGAAGGAAAATAATGTGTTCCTCGCAGAGCTGCTTGGATAAATGAAATCTCTGTCACCCACACAGGACCTGACAAGTGTAAGAACTCATTAACTTCCCTACTCCTCCCTTTAAAATTTTAGGATCTGAAGAGATAGATTTTTTTTAAGAGCCCGGGCATAAAAGACACATCTCTAAGCTGTTATACTATAGCCAGTATTTTGTGATACTGTAAGTCTTTACTTATAGGGATCCTAAAGCAATTTCTCACCTTGACTAATTGTCAGAGTTTATTTTGTTTTGTTTCGTTTTGTTAGAAAACATTAGAAAATTTATTTCTCCTTTACTGTTACCTAAAATCTCCTTATTCTTCCTTACAATATTAGGACAGTGTTAAATGTGCTCCTATGCTTCCGAACTGTTTTTAAAAAGGAGGGGGAGGGAAGATAGCAAAGAAAATTGGACATACATCACTGAATGGCAGTGTAAATAGTTTATTCTGGTACATTTTGTAAAGAAATATTTAGATAGCTGAATAATCATCTCCCCTATTCTTCACAAAAAGCATTGACCAAAATAGGTCTTTTCAATAAAGCACATGTTTTTTGTTGTGTCTGTTTCAGAAATGTGGTGCCGGATTCTTTCTCGCCCAGTCGGGAGCATGTATGCCCTGTGACTGCAACGGCAATTCCAATGAGTGTTTGGATGGCTCTGGATTCTGTATGGTAGGTCGGGGGCACCTATCACTTTTCAGACATTTCCTTAGCCTTCTGTGTCTTAAGTGGGGATAAAATATTCTTCCTGGACCTTTGAGCTACCTATGAAAGAGCTAATCAAGCTCTCTTTTTATCCTTCACCTTTTCCTGTAAAACACTTCGTAGAAACTGCTTACGATTGTAAGTGGCCATCAAGGCATATGTGTGACTGTACATAGTTCTCCTGAAGGGTGACTGGCTGACCACCCTTGGCAGCTGGTTTCTTCCCGGAGGCCAATGGTGAAGAGACTGAAAACAATACTCGGCGGGGGAAACCATCCATCCAAATTCCTCTGTAATAGTATAGTTTGCCATATGTTTGGCTTCACTCCACCTAAACCAGGAGAATAAAACAGTTGTTTCATATAGCATAGTTCACAGCTTAAGATAGTCAGGTCTACAGATCAAAATTTGTTTAAAATAAAAAGGCCTGGGGGCGCCTGGGTGGCACAGTCGGTTAAGCGTCCGACTTCAGCCAGGTCACGATCTCACGGTCCGTGAGTTCGAGCCCCGCGTCGGGCTCTGGGCTGATGGCTCGGAGCCTGGAGCCTGTTTCCGATTCTGTGTCTCCCTCTCTCTCTGCCCCTCCCCCGTTCATGCTCTGTCTCTCTCTGTCCCAAAAATAAATAAAAAACGTTGAAAAAAAAAATTAAAAAAAAAAAAAAAAAAGGCCTGAACCAAATAGCTAATAAAAACGAAAGCTCTGGCCTTGTGGTCTTTGTAATTCTGTGTTTCAGCCCCGAGAGGACTATTTTTCCCCTTAACTGGAGTGAATCCCTAAATTCCCCAGTTAACTCTTCTTCAGTGAAGTATCATAGAGACTCATGGAGGAGACAAGACAAGCCTTCTCGCAGAAAGTGCTTGCCACATCTTTTCTATTCTCACTGAATGGACTGACAACTTCGTGAAAATGGCTACCGAAATATTTACCAGAAATGGCTTTAGTAGAAGTCCCAGGAGGCATTTTGAAAGTCTTATGCCCCAAGATCATGTTTTCCATCAGGAGCTGTACCACACGGCCGGAAAATCAGATTCTTCAGGATCCTCTGAGGCAGAAGAGACTTTCCAAAATTGCAAGAGTATTTTTGCATAAGCTACAAGAATTCTTAATTAAGTACACCCTGTTTACCTCAAAATTAGTATAATTATCCCTGTTAAGCAGATCATTTTGATTACAAGTGGCCTCCGAGGTATGCACATGGAGGTGTGATTTTACCCACTGTAAATGCATTACATTAAGATGCAAATTAGAACATTTCATCTACTTGGACCCTAGCAGTTGCCATTTTTCTAGAGACAGAGAGAATGTAGTGGCAAACACTGGGCACTGCCATCTCTTTGTAGTATTTGTTCAGTCCTGGTGTTTCTGTCTTCCCCTTCCCCCCATCTTTTTAATAACCGTTACATCCAGGATGTCCTCTGTAGCCGTGTAGGCACACGCAGCTGCCAAAACCTACCCCTTTCTAATGCTTCCATCTCCGGTTTCCTGTTATTTTAATCCCAGTGACATTTGAAAAGAAAATCCCATGGATGCACTTGAACCAATGATGTACATCTCTGATGATTTGACCAAGTAGAGGCTCTTTGCCATCTGGCTTATTAAAATAGAAGGCGATAGGGACTGGTAGGCCCCGTCAGCTGCTGTCAGGCAGCCAGTAAGATGGAACACTGAAGTAAAAGGACAAAAAAGACCATCCTGCTAGTGCCTGCGAAGAGCTATGACAAAGCCACTCTTCCTGACGATGACGTTGTCAGAAAAGGCACTGTCATGGCTTCATCTCTGACCTAGACGTGAGTCTCTGAAAGGGACAGTCATCACGTCTTCTGGGCGTCTGAAGTTCCAATAAAAGTTTGGGAATGGGATAGGGGGTAAGTTTTTATACGCCTGCTCAAGGAAGCTGCCAATCTTCCCGCAGTTACTTTGCTCCAAGACAGAACATTTGAAAATGGAAGAAAGAAATAGCATCCTGCTCCACCCGGAAGGAAATAGCTTTCTTCCCTGAAGTAATATATGCTCGATGTAACAAACAAACAAGACAACAACAATACAGACCTGGACTACATGAAATTCAAAGTGAAAATCACCCACAACTTTATCCCCCAGAGCTAAATGTATATATGTATATCTATACACATACATATTCTTATAAATTTCATTTGGAAAGACAGAAAAAAAAAAAGGAAGTAACTTGTATTTAATTAAACGTAAGTAGTGAGCAGAGAGGCTTGCCCATATAGTCACAATATGTTGTCATTTAGATGGCAAATATATTGTCAACGGTGTCCCACTGGAATCAAACTCAGATTTTTCTGTTTCCCTTGGCAGCCCCTTCTGGCCTCCTGGCCGAGCAGTGCCAGATTTTAGGCTCCTTCCCTGTAGCTCCTTCAGTTCACCCAGTTGTCAGGGCACCAGACAAGAAGCAGTGGCCTGGAGGAACACTTCCTCGCAGCTGACTGTGGGCCCGAGTTTCAATCAGTTCTCACTGCTTAACAGCCTCACTCATTTCTCCCATCTTCCATACACAGCCAAAAATAAATGGCCGCCTTTTATTTCATCTTGTTTCATTTTGTTCTTAGTTCGAAGGCTTGTAATGCCTCTGCCTTGCCCTCCGCCCACCCCCGTTGTTTCTGATTCTTCCCCCATTCCAACGTCCATTTTTAATTTGACCTCATATTTTACAGACTAATCTTAAGGAACTAAGCCATTTGACAATAGAATATAGAGTAGACAAAGTTACGCTACCATTTTAGATATAGCAAAGGAGCTTAGAGATGTCTTCACAAGAGGGATGCTAACGCTTCAAATGCAGGAAAGTGGCTAAGTGAAAAGTGAAAAGTGAATGAAATCCAACATGTGTTGGATGTTTCCAAAAAGCCACCTTGCATCTTATCAGAACTAGAATGCTTTGGGAAGGGTTCTCAGCTGAGTCAGCCAGGCGAGGCCCCAAAGGCCAGGCAACTCCAGTGAACATGGCAGACTCTCTAGGAAGGCTCCAGAAGGAAGCATGAGAAAGGAATTAAGGAAAAGAAACATGTGGAAGCAGACAGATGGCTGGTGGTAGGAATGCTCAGTTTCTAATAACCCATATTTTATCCCAAGTCTATAAACTAGGCCCAGAGAACTAAGAAGAAACCATGGCTAAGGCCAGTTCCCATCCAAAAAGCTGTCTCATCACTAGAGAAAGCCAGGTGCCCACTGACCAGAACTAGACGGAAGAAAATCTGACTTGAAGTTCACCACTGACACAGCGCTCCTTAGGTTCCTTTTGATTAAGGATTGGTTCGTCTATTGATTTCATCTATCCATTTAACAAAAAAAGCGTTTTACTTGAGCACCACCTATGTGTAGACACTGGGTTAGGTTGAAGGACTGTCCAGACAGACGCACCCACTCGAAAATGCTGGTGGACATGACCAATATAATAAAGCTTAAGGTATGAGGACCATGGGAGCTTTAGAAACACATGCAGAAACCCCTATCTGTTCAGTGGCAATCAAATGAAAAATTAAAAATAATACAGGGTCTGTGCCAGCATTGCAAGAAAAACATTTTTTGTAAATCTGAATGAAAATATTCAGATTTCAAACCAGAGAACTGCACAAATATAATTGAAATCTAAAGAGACACCGTCAAGCTGTTAAGTATTTATATCTGGCTAGTGGAGACATGGATGGATTTTTATTTTCTTCTTTTCACTTTATAATATGCCTCCCGAAATTTTCTGCAACTGCCTATAGTAATTTTATAGTTAAAAAGATTGATATTCAAATGGACTTCTACCCCACCCTAAGCATAATGGAGAAAGAGAAGTAATCCAATATATTGAAGGTTAATGAATTTTTTATTACTCTCAAAGCCTAATTAAAACTTCATTCAGGAAAGCAAAGATATTGCATCTCTAATTTCTGCAGATACTAGCATTTTTCTCATGCTTTTCAAACCCTCCTTTATTATGTGTGTAAGACAGAAATCAACCAATGTAAGTTCCTGTAAGACAAAATATGTGTGGTTAATAAACCAGCACATTCATTAGATGGCCCAGAGCAAGAAAAAATTCAGTTATAGAGACTTCTTTTTCCTGTCTTATTTCCAACTACAAAGTTGGTATCTAGATCGAGTGCATAATTCTTACAACAAAATTTTGACAATTTTCCAATATGTTGCAAACTTGGAAAACCCCCAAATTTTGCAATAGTGATGGATTTGGTACTATGCTAACTGAAGCTTAGCAGAGTCTACAGAATCTGAAAGAAAGTCAGAAAATTGCATGTCCAAAGAATTCAGAGTTCTCTGTTGCTTTGCGGCCAGTCATGTAAGAATATAATAGGAACTGACTGCAAATAAGTTCTCCATATATTGTTCATGCTTCTTCTTCCAACCCTGAATGTGTTCCTCTTCTGATATTCCCCTTCTCAATTAACTACCGTATCATTCTGCCAGACCCTCATGCTAAGATGTCCCAGATGCTTCCTCGGCTTCCTTTTCCACTTCCCCAACATTCAACCTGGAAGAAAGCCTCTCCTCTTCTCTGCCATCCCACTGCCTTAATTCACGTCCACAGCATCGCTCCCTGACCGCTGCCATGGCTCCCCAACTACTCATCATGCCTTGCTCCAGACTTACCTTCCCCTAACCAGCAACGGAGACATCTTTCCACCTAGTCAAGGCATTCTCCTTTCTAAAATCTTTCAGGAATTTCTACTCCAGCCCCACTGAGCTTCTCACTACCACCAAAACTAACTCTGTACGAGCACCCCCTGAGTCTGAACTTGTGTTCCCCTGCTCTCTACCTGGGATTTCTTGCTTATCCTTCGAGGCCTAGTTCAAGTGTCGTCACCTCCATTAGGTTTTCTCCAATTTTCTCGAGATGAGCTAGACCCTTTCCTTCCTCTTTGTCCCACAGTAGGTACGTACTTCACACATACCTCAGTCATAGCACCTAGCAGTCTATATTATTGTTTGTTTACCTCTCTCTGAGTAGTTTGCCTCACAAGCATGAGTTACTCAACTGCAAGAACCGGGTCTTTTTCATAAAATGACACATAAGGACAAAATGACACATAAATGAACCTGGTCTTCGTTTTAGTAGCAGTCACAGTTCCTTGTCATGATAGCAGCTTAATCCAGCCTTGTTAAGTGAATGAATGAATGAATGAGTTAGTAAAATAAGAAACCAGCAAATGTAAAAATCTTTAATTTTATATCATATGAGCCACTTGGGTCACTCTTCATTGCAGTAAAATGTACTGTCCTTTTATGCTAGATACTCAGGCTCAGGCCCAATGTTGAGCAACTAGCTAACAGTGTTACCTATAGTAGGTGTTTCTATTTAGACCCTTGCTTCTCAAAGTATAGGCTAGACCGTAGCACTAGCAATAATTGGGAGTTTGTTGGAAATGCAGACACTCAGGCATCCTGACACCCTAGACCTCCTGAATCAGAATCTGCATTTTCACAAGATCCCCAGGGCATTGGTATGCACAGTGAAGTTTAAGAAGCGCTGATCTAGGGGGGCCTGAGTGGCTCAGTTGGTTAAGCATCTGACTTTTGATTTTGGCTCAGGTGATGATCTCATGGTCTTGGGATTTAGCCCTGCATCAGGCTCCATGCTGTGAGCTTGGAGCCCACTTGGAATTCTCTTTCCCTCTCTCTTTGCCACTCCCCCACTTGAGTGCCCATGGTTGCTCGCTCTCTCTCTCTCTCTCTCAAAATAAATGAATAAACTTAAAAAAAAGAAGAAGAAGCACTGATCTAGATAGAACAGAATTTCTCAAACTTTTTGGTCTCATGAGCTCTCTGCATTCATAAGAATTATTCAATTAACTAAAGGTCTTTTGTTTATGCAGATTGTATCTGTCCATAGTTACTGCATTTGACATTTAAAACTGAAAACTTTTCTCATATTTTCTTGTTAATTTATTTGAAAATTACAGTAATGAACCCATTGCAGGTTAACATAACTAATATGCTTTTATAGAATATAAACATATTTTACAAATTAAAAATATGGTTCATGTTTTGCTTAGGAGAAGGCAGCTGGATCTCGTATCCGTGGTGATATCTCCATGTCATGTAGCCCCAGGAAAATTCTACCTTACAGCATGAGAAAATGAGAGTCCAAAAGATAAATAAAATCTTAATATTATTATGAGGATAGATTCGACCTCCCTGGACGTACTTTGAGAACCACAGATCTATATAGACTATAATCTTGCATAATGCATGCGACAAACCACATGAAGGCCAACCTGATTCCCTTAGGCTTCTTCCAACATTATGTTCGTTCTGCGGCCAAGTTATTGAGACAGCATTTCTCATGTGAAGAGTCACAGCTGGTGCCCAAATGCCATTCCTAACACTTATCCACTTATCTGCAATCAACTGTCTACGTGCAGCTTTCTTAACAACTGGCCAAAGATTCAGAGTGTTTTTTTCATTTTTAAGTGGGGTCAATTTTATTTAAAAAAATAAATTCCACCCCCCCCCACCCTCCACAACATATTTATTGTTGCCAGTTTTTCTTTTCGTTTTTTAAATGGCAGAGCTTTGAGGGTTAAAGGCATGTTTGCAATCCCAGAGTAAAAGGCTTCAGAGCTAGAAGAAACTTTACAGGCCATCTCATCTGGATTCTCATTTTACAGATAGGGAATACAGACACCAAAAGGTCAAGTGACTCGTTCAAAGTCCACCAGCTAGAACATGGAAGCAGTAGAAATCTTTGTCCTTGCTCCCAGTATCATTTCCAACAGTCTTCCAGAATGTACATTAATGCCTTTCAGGGAATTCCCTGATAAACCCGTTAAAAGAAGGCAGATGAGGAAAATTCATGTTTGCACTCTGAGCATGTGAAGGTCAGAGAGATTTGGTGAGTTAGCCCTTGAGGATAATTGCTCCTTGTGGCTGCCATGGCAGAATTAGAGCCCTGACAAGAAGTCCAAAGCATCCATCAAGCCATAAGGGGACAGAAGGGAATCAGCTCATTGCAGCTTAATAGGCATTTCAGGCAGGAAGAATGACCTAACATTTTACAACAAGCCTGTTTTCTTCTGCACAGATGGGCTTCATCTGTCCAACAAGGACTCAGACAAAGTTGACCTCAGCCTATGAACAGACATGCCAGATTGCTTGTGCCTTAGATTCCTGGTAGTCGGGCAAGGCTCATTGGTGTTCCCTGGGATGTGAGTTTGCCAATTTTGAGCTCATTTGGGTACATGTTAATTTCTTTTATGTGCTCCAGACACTAATTCATTAATTCATGCTTTCCCACTTTTTCCTTCATTTTTTCCCCACAAATATTTACTAAAGGCTGACATAGTTCTGGAAACAGAATTAAGAAGTGGAGGACAAATATGTTAACAACAGTTGTCTTCACATCTTACTTTATTTTTCCAGTTTCTCATTAATCTGTCAGGCAGTCTGAACTGGCCTCTAAATTCTGTTCTTCTAACATAATTCTCATCAGGAGCCAAAGATTGCCCATTCCTAATGGCTGATCAAATGCCCAAAGAGTGTTCAACCGTGATAACCTGTTGCCTGCATTAGAACTCTGCCTTTTTGATTCCAAGTCCAAACTCTTAGTAAAATTCTATGATACCTACATAAAATGTAGTCATTTTATGACTCTTTTGGGAAAGGAGAATTTTGTCTAACATATTGGAGAAGTAGTATAATATGGGAATTAACAGCCTGGCCTCTGGAGCCAGATTGCCTGAGTCTGAATCTCACTTTTGCCTCCTTCTGTGTGACAATTTATTGGGCCATTTATTTCACCTCTCTGTGCCTCCCATCTCTTCGTATGTAAAATGGGGAAAAAATAGTAACTTACTTACTTTAGAATTATAGTAAGAATTAAATTCATTAATCCATATGAAATGTTTAGAGCAGGACTTCACTATTATTAGTCCATTTTGAACTTCAACATAGAACACAATGACAAAAATAAAGAGCTTAGAGTTCACCTTACTACCGCTACTCCATCCTGCCTCCCTAAGGTTCTTCCATTGAGCATTATTTGAAAAAAGCTTTGTCTGTTGAAGATCTTGTGTACAGATGTTACCAAGGGAATGGACCAAACAGGAGGGTGTCTCTTTGATGACATTCTAATTCTAACAGCATAATTTTTCACTGAAAACGCTATTCGACTTTTATACACTCTGGGGGATATAAAGCTGAAAATATCACAGTGCTAATGCCATTGCCTTGGACAACCCAGTTCAGTCCTGTTGGAGAAATCTATGAGACTAGCATCACTGACTCTTTAGAGTACTAGGCAGAAATTAATCCATGAACTTGTCACTGCTGAGTTGACTCCAGTCTACTGAGTACGTCCTTCATTTGAGTTAGTAGCAGTACGGTACTGAGAGGCACAACGTGGGGGAAGGGCTGCTGAGGTTGGGAGCAAAGAATAACAGTACAGTGTGGGTAGTAGAAGGAGGGAAGGATCCGGGAGGGGACATCACAAGGAATTCCTGGAGGTTTCAAGGCCATGTACAGATCTTGAAAGATGAACAGGCATTATAAGCAGAAAAATCAGCCCATTTGGTGCTTTTCCTTCCATTCTCCTCACCACAAATGGAAAAATCATACAAATAAGCCGGCGTAGTATTTCTTGTATGTCACTATCCAAGTCACCAACCCGTTAGCAGGGCATTCTTTACCTACCTTCTATTCCATCTATGCTTCCTTCTGACATATTTTGCCCATAAATCCTTAAATTGTTCCCATTGTCATGGGTAAACATCAGAGGGATTTTTTTTTCATTTCATATTCAATCCAAGTCAATAAACTGATGTTTCTCGCACAGAGTTTGATCCTTCTGATTATCATTTTGAACTGAAATGAGAAGCTGATGAGTTTCCCCTCTGCACACAAACTCTAAACTCCTCAGGCTGCTAGTGCACCCACAGAAGTTCAGGGTGAAGTCATCTGCCACTGTTCACACTTTCTAGCATTGACTGGAGCCAACATGCCTCCTTTGTCCTGACCATTTATTCAATCAGCCTGACATCCTCTTTGCTTTGAGTACTGTTTGGTTCCCACATATATTGTGTATAAAATTTCTTTCTCTTTTTTTTTTTTTGTCAATTTTCCTTATCTTTTCCTCACAGCACTGCCAGCGGAACACAACAGGAGAGCACTGTGAGAAATGTCTAGATGGTTATATCGGAGATTCCATCAGGGGAGCACCCCGGTTCTGCCAGCCATGTCCCTGTCCTTTGCCCCACATGGCCAAGTAAGTTCTGAGAGAAGATGTTCCCTTCTGCTGCTTATCCCCTTAATTATTTCTTTTTTATTTTTGCTCTATCCAAAGTTCTCAGGTTTTCCTGAGATCAACCATTTCTCTGATTCTCTGAAGCCAAGTGGGTGTCCTACAATCAGTTCACTTCTGACACTAACTACCTAGAGCTAATTAGCCCATAGATTAGGTCCCACTTCAGAAGCCAGCCACAAATAGGGTCCCTAGGCTACTTACATACCTACTCAGCTAACTATAAATTTAGGGGTTGCCTCAACACCCCCTCAGGCTCAATAATTCTCTACAATGACTCACACAACTCAGGGAAGTGCTGTACTTACGATTACAATTTTATTCCTAAAGGATATAACTGAAGCCAAATTGAAGAAATCCTTAGGACAAGGTGTGGAGGGGGAGATGGGAGGGAGCAGAGCTTCTGTGCATTTGCTGTCCAGGTACATCACCCTCCCAGAAAATGAATGTGTTCACCCAACCCAGGAGCTCCACAAACCTCATTTTTTTAAGAGCTTTATCAATGTTTCATTACATAGTCATGATTGATTAAATCATCAGTAATTAAAACTCAATCTTTATCCCCTCTCCCCTTCCCTGAGTTCCAACCCTCTAATTAGTAGTTTTCTCCTCTGGTCAGATGCCCCCAGCCCATCCTGAATCTACTTAGGGGCCCATCAAGTGTCACCTCATTAGCATAAACTCAGGTAGGACTGAAAGGGGCTCATTCTGAATAACAAACAATAGTCTTATCACTCAGGAAATTCCAAGAGCTTTAGGAGCTCTGTGCCAGGAATAAGACAAAAACCAAATACATATTTTTTTCTTATACCACAAGTGGAAGAAGTAATGAACCTAGGTTCATATCCCTCTTTTGGCACAAAATAACTGTGGGATCTCAGGCAAGGTACTTTCTCCCTCTGTCTCACTTTCCATGGGATTTAGGGTCAGAGACTAGATTCAGATCATGGCTCCATTCATTGATTCCTTTTATCTGCTCTGATCTCATTTATTTTTTCCTCAGTTGGTGTAAGGATCTGCCTCATAGAGTTGGACAAGGATAACACGTGTGGAACATTTGAGTTGGTGTTTTACATACAGAAAGCTGTATGTTAGCTGTTGGCTTTATTGAACACATACTTTGTACTTTTTTTTAACACTAACATTTTGCTCACTCTGTGCCAGGCAATGTTCTAACTGTTTAGATATAATAGTTAGCTGATAGATGTTGTAAAGATTAAATTAAACAATGCATATAAAATAACTCTTAAAAAGGCCTGAATGTCTGACACACACTCACACACACACACACACACACACACACACACACACTTTCTTATAAAGAGAAAAAAGATGACATTTTTTTCTTAATTTTTTTCTTAATTGAACACCAACATCAACTAACATTTCACCTAAAAGCTTGTGATTTGTTCAAATCCTCTGATGTGTCTGACAGTCAGTGAAGAAGTCAGATGTTTTACAGCCCCATTTTTCCTTAGAAACCACTAACCTACTTCAAGCCTTACTTTGTGATTTTTCATGTCCCATGGTATCACTAATGTGTGCAGAATGGATAGTACTGAGAGGGAGAGTAGAAACCTCAAACATTAAATGTTCTGTTATTTTCACCCAAGTGTGTCCTGATTTATGAGCTCCCTTTGTCTCATATTCCTTAATTGTTCATTAATATTCTGCTCCCAAACATTAGTCTTAACCATATCTGATGAGCTGTTTCAGCATCCTGCTCTCTTGCCAAGCTGTAGTTATTTCGTTAAACACACCAATCTCCAACTTTGCAATAACAGATTCCCCTCATTGTTGCACGTAAACAAAGATCTATGTAGCCTCATCTGCTGAAAACAGGTTTGTAAGCTCTGAGCTGCAGTTTCCTTAGAAACTAAAAGATTAATTAGAAAGGCAATCCCAAGTGGTTCCTCTAAATTGTATTATCTGACTTTTGCACTCTTTGCCCTATTCACATGACGAGACTTTCTTATCTAAATTATGACATTAATGTCTTGAGATAAGAGACTTTTGGAACTTCATTCCAAAGGACTGATGGGCTGAGAAGTTTGTCTATATCCAATCAACAAATATTTATCACACACTTATTTATTACATGCCACTCATGTACTACTAGCCGCTGGTCACAGCAGTACACAAAACAGTCAAAAAGTCCTGCCTTCATTAAAATAGGTCAAAATACAGCAGCGTTTTGGGGTGCCTGGGTGGCTCAGTTGGTTGAGCATCCAACTCTTGATTTCAGTTCCCATCATGATCTCAGGATTGTGATCTCATGGGCAGGAGATAGAGCCCCGGGTCAGGGATCCTTGCTGAGCAGGGATCCTTGCTGAGTTGGGGCGCTTTCTCCCTTTCTCTCTGCCCCTACCCCTCTCCTTCTCGTGCCCACTCTCTCTCTTTCTCTCTCTCTCAAAATACATATTTAAAAAAAGATACAGCAACATTTTGAAGCTCCTGAAGCAAATGACCATTTACCATTTGAGCCAGGTTATCTGTATTTCAGCTGACCAGGAAGCTATCCCAAAGGCTCTTTCAAGTAAATAAAGCAGAACGTGCCAATTGGGTGATGAGCTTCCTGTCTTGGAGGAGGAAACAGTTGCTATCGAATCACCATTTCCATACATGTTCTTTGGATGTGTGAGCAGAGCCGGGTTCAAAGAGCAATTGACTAGCTTAGGGAATGTACCCAGCAGTTAGGTACACATTCACAGATATGAAAACTGAGACCTCTAAAGCACACCATTGAAGTTGAAAAGCCTGCTGAAAATCAGCCCAAAAGCAAAATTATATCCTCCCCCACCCCCATATAAGTAAAGACATTGTGTGAAGGTGTGGGGAAATTGTGGGAGACTTGCTTCCTCTGAGGTGGCAACAATTCAACTTCCTGGATCCCTTGTGCGGGAAAACTGACTACAAACAGGGAGGTGGGGATTGAGGGCTGGAGGGGGGTAATCTGTGGTCACAGGAGGACAAATTTGCCTGGATCCTATATGGTTCTAGCCTTTGATATGGCCTTATTAGAGATTTAGTTAACTAATCTCAGATACTAGTCAAATATCTCATCAAAAATTGAATATCCACTGCCCCTTTCAGCTTTTTAAAAAAATTCATATTGCTACTTTCTATAAAAATTAAAGTGCCAGAACTTTTATTTGAGCTCAAAAAGTCACCTAATAGAATCCAAATTACACTTTGCAAGATCTTCTAATTGAGCCTCCAGACCAGGATTTGGATTTCCAGTTACAATAGCCACATCAGAAAGCAAAGAAATTATGCTCAGGGGAGGTAAGTAAACAAATAGTGCTGAATCTATTTTTCTTTAGGGTTTCATAAAGGTTTCCAAGGACAAAGGCTCCCTTCCACTTGGAGAGGGCGCCATGGTTGTTAATGTGGGCTGAGAACGGCTCAGTGTTTTCATTTCCCTAGCCAGAAACAGACTTTACCCTAAGAAAAATATAAACAATTAATGCTGATAAAAAACAACAAAAAAGGAACTTAGTGGCTGGTGACTGCCTCTGAGTCTCCCTCCACTGAGACCAATGGTCACACAGCTATTCCCAGGGACCATTTGCACAGAGTTCATTTATTTATTTTTGAGTTGGCCAGACACCCCCCCCCCCCACCCACCCCTGCCGTCTACCAGTAGCCACGGTAATGGCTCCAATTAAGGAAAATGTCATCTGTTTGAAACAGCAGGACATTAGCTAAAGGCAGACGACTCCAGACACCGGCAGATGCTTCAGTCCTTCAAGCCATGGGCAAGCTGCTGGGGGCAGGGGGTGGGGGGAAGGGTGATATCTTCAAAGAAACATGCGTGAGGGTTTGTCCATGCTCTGGACTCTTGACTGACAGTGTTTTTTGAAGTAGGCTGAAAAATAAGAACAAGCAAAATGAAGAATAAAAGCCAAAGAAATGTAATTTTATTGAAATGTTTTTAGCCAAACTGACAGAAAAAATAAATTGTGGATGTTGCCTTTCACTGACAAGTGTATATTGTTTTCTGACTGATTTTATAAATGTCTTCAAACAAAGCAAACACATCCATTTGCTTTCCTCCAAAGACCATTAGGGTAAAGTTGCTAATGCATGCAGGAATGTGAGAACAGCAGGTCACACGCCATTGATAGCACAGTACCTAAGCCAAAATTAATTTAGAAGTCTTTAAAATTTTTCACACCCCCCTCAGATGGATGGATTCATGTGTCAATGTAAAATTTTCCAAACACGTGGTGAGTTATATTCTATTTCCCCCGCCTTAAGAGTTGAGCAATATTTTTATTGCTTTTCTGTCCTGTGTCCAAATTTGTATTATCTAAAAAACAAATAAACAAACAAGCAAACAAAAATAGTAATCAAGAGAAGGATTTCTATGGACACGAATCCTTTTCCTGTGGGTCCTATTTATTACTTGTGTAGTTGCTTTTTGACTTTGATCAAAACAGCCGGTCCCTGCCCCCTTAATTCTCAATCTTTAAGGTATGCAATGAAGAAAAGAAGGTTCAGTGGAGATTATAGAGTATAGTTTAGAAGTGGTTCATGACCCTGAAGAACTGAAGAGATCTAGTGCAGAAAAAAGGGAACAACTTTCAAATGTATACACAGAAAATGCTGAGAATAACAAGAAATTCTCGTAAATATCATAAAATAACTTGATTATTTTATTTTTGGCTTTAGAATATGTGTTTGAGACTTGCATTATATATATATATATATATATATTCTGGAAATTCCCACTGCTTCAAGTAAAAATAATTAAGTGCTTCTATGGCAAAATAAGTAAGTGGAAGTAAGTGGATCTGGGAAATGGTCTCACCAATGGATGGGCATCTTGGCATTTTTCTGTCTGGACTGCTGGTCTAAATTTTCCTGAAAGGAAGATTTGACTTAAATAAAACAAATGACCACACCCATTAGAATTTGACTGGACCAAAGTAGAGATAACCTAATTAAAAGTTAAGACAATCTTTTCAGTGATGTATGGAATCGACTTCTAATATTCTCTTGTATTTCTAGTTTTGCAGAATCCTGCTATAGAAAAAATGGAGCCGTTAGGTGTATTTGTAAAGAAAACTATGCTGGACCTAACTGTGAAAGGTAGGCTAATAAAATTCACTGTTTTCTGTGTGGGTCAAAGGAAACTTTCTGTTTTGGCACTCATCAGCTCTGCCAGAGCGTCTTAAGAGGAGGGAGTGAGGGATCGCATTTCAGAACTCCTGGGGGATGCCCCAGATAGAGCTATAATAATATGCTCCCTAGGAGAGCCTGGGTGGCTCAGTCAGTTAAGTGTCTGACTCTTCATTTCGGCTCAGGTCATGATCTCACAGTTTGTGGATATGAGCCTGAGTCTGGCTCTGTGCTGACAGTGTGGAGCCTCCTTGGGATTCTTCCTTTCTCCCTCTCTCTCTGCCCCTCCCACGCTCGTGCTCTCTCTGTCACTCTCAAAATAAATAAACTTAAAAAAAAAATGCTCCCTAAGGGTCCAGATCAGGACCACATCTCAGGATAAATGGTCAGGTGGAGAGGAAAAGTAGTATCTATATTTTGAAAAGATTCTTTAGATGGTTTTGGTAACACTCCTCTCTCTTCATCATTGAGAATCAGCAGTGTTAATAGAGAGGCTTTTTCCTCAGTAGGAAAAAAAAAAGTGAATCCTCTGTCAGTAAAGCAATACACTGAAAAAGCATGAACTTTTTAGTCTATTCTTTACACCGTCTCCTTCCCTGAAAAGTAAACAAATTTCGTGAGAGTTCGGATTTTCTGAATCCCTGTTGGTATTGACATCTAACACTCTTTTTTTTAAGTTGCTCTTGGCTTTGCTTAAATAAGAAGGACTTTGGTGACTAAAGTTGTGAGGCGTCCCACTGCATGGTTTCCTGGCAAGACATTTCCCCTTCTCCCCACCTGGAGGCTACTCAGTTTTCTCAAATAAAATGATTTTTGCTAAAAGAGTGTTACAGAGAGGGCTTCTTATTTTTAAGAGAAATGCCAGGGGGGTCTGGGTGGTTCAGTCTGTTGAGCGTCCAACTCTTGATTTCGGCTCAGGTCATGATCCCAGGGTCGTGGGATTGAACCCTGAGTCAGGCTCTGCACTGAGCATGAAGCCTGCTTAAGATTCTCTCTCTCTCTCTCTCTCTCTCTCTCTCTCTCTCTCTCTCTCCCCCTTTCTCTCTCTCTGCCCCTCTCCTGCTCTCTCTCAAATTAAAAAAAAAAAGAAATGTTATTAATGTCAGCCTCCCCATTGTCTTTAGGCAGCAAGATGATGTGGGAGGGAAGGACAGGGTACCTCTCAAACCTCTGGTCCAACATCGGCACATGCTCACCTCCCAGCAGCGTGCTCCCACTGCCCTGAGTTCACAAACCAGTCCAGGACTCAAAATGTAAACCTTAAATGATAAACCATCTTACTTCCTAAGAAATCACCTTCTACATCTCAAAGAGTAGTTCCGGAATTCTTTTTAAAAAGCCACAGTGTCTACAGTGCAGAGAAAATCTCTATACTTGGAGGGCATTACTATTATGATTATTAAACGTACAAATCATAGCTAATCCTCTTACTGAAGACTTTTTAAAGGTATTTTTTCTCTTTTTTGCTACGAGGGAAGATGGAAAGTCAAAGCTGATGGCGCATGTGGATTTTATACCTCGGGAGGAACAAATAGACATTTGGTTAATTAATGTTTGTGACACACTCCGTATTTTCTTACTTAGGGGTTCGGGAATATGAGGCACCTGGTTTGGTTTGCTCACTTTCTGGCTCAGAGAGGACTGTTAATCAGCCAGGGATGGAACTTTGTCCCCTCAGTGTCTGAGGTAAAACTCTGTTTAGTCTGACAGAGATCGAGCAGTATTACCAGCTAATGGGTGTTCGCTGGCCCCTGGGATGGCCTTAAATAGAGCCATGCTGACCAAATGCAAGCCCTCCCAGAAGTGAAGAAATCTCTGTGCCTCAGGGCTCGGTCCTGCAAAGTTGCACAGGGGTGCAGATAGAGGTTCTGTCAGCCAGGGTAAGGGGCCTGCATGGACAGGACAGCATGCCCTCCTCAGAAGTAGGATTGTAGGTGATAACTCTCCCGATGCACATTGGAGGCTCCTGGACCTGTAAGTCTTGGTTAGATCCGGTGCCTATCCTGGATCTGGAATGGTTGGATCAAGGAGAGAGCACTAGTTGTCAAATATTGAGGAGATGTAGCTTTGGCCTGGCTGAGTTTGTCTCTCAGCGCGAGCCCTTTGGGATCCTCCTGAGGGAGTTATTTGAGCTCTAAGTGTCCATTTCCACATCTCCAGAATGGAGAAAATGAAAATGTCCACCTCCTAGGACTGTTGTGAGGTGATACTGTGACGTTATTGGTATGGCACATGGCACTTAAGAGATGCTCAATAAAAATTACCTGGTGACTGTAGGAGTCATGGTGGCCATTGTCCAGTTTCCCCCACCAGCATAATGTGTGCCTGGGAACAAGCTGGCTCATTCTCCTGAATCTCAGTTTCCTTAGCCAGAAATGATAGATTTGAACTAGGTAAGTGCCCTTTGTTGATTGTCCATTGTGTCCTTGCTTTACATTCTTCACCTCTTAGCCTCACAACCACCCTGAGAGCAGGTGCTATTTTGTCATTCTGCAGATGAGGAAACTGAGGCTAAGGGAGGTGATAGGCCCGGTCTAAAGTCACAACACTGCTAAGTGGGGGCACCAGGACCCGCACAGTTTGGCTTACAAATCTGGATTCTTTCTCTATGCCAATACTGTTTTTCCCAATTGTCTTTGTAAGGTCTTCCACTTTATTTTATTTTTTTAGTTTATTTATTTATTTATTTTCAGAGAGACACTGAAAGCACATGTGAGAGGGGTAGGGGCAGAGAGAGAGAGAATCCCAAGCAGGCTGCAGAGCCCAACACAGAGCTCAATCGATCTCACAAATCATGAGATCATGACCAGAGCTGAAATAAAGAGTCAAACGCTTAACCAACTGAGCCACACAGGTGCCCCAAAGGTCTCCTACATTAAACTTTGACAATTAATGAATTAGATGAGTCTCTGATATTCAGGAGAAGCACAGTTAACCTGCTTCCCTTTAACAGGAGGCTGCAGCAACAAATGTGCTGGAAATAAGTGCCCCTTCAAAGGCCTTTCATCTGCATTGGGGGACAATCACTCTGAGCAACTTTCTCTGTTTTGTCTCCTCTCTCCTGTCCACCTTTCCTTACACCCTGCTCTTTTAAGGAGAGTGGATGCAGGCCTTTTACACCAAAATTGACTTTTTACACCAAAAATCCGGGGGACTCTTCCTCAAAATGGAAGCAACCACACAGCAGATTGGTGGATGGGACAGGGACGTGATAACAAGCAAGACATGGTCTCTTGTCCTCAGTGAAAATCAAGGCTAGAGCAGGAGACAAACCCAAACACCATTCATCACAAGGCAGAAGAAAGGAAATGCCAAATAGAAGGACAAGCAAAGGCTCCTCAAGAGGGCAGTGGAAGGAGTGATCTCTTTCCCACAGAGAGGGCTGGGTCATTGGGAAGGGAGAAGTCTTCACTGCTTTGGCTTTGTGTTTGACCCTGGGACTGAGGGGGGTGTTTTGTTTTGAGTTTAACAGTCAAGTTGTTAAATTGTCCCAGTTTAGCTTCATCTAATCTATATTTTCAATGTATTTATGAACTTGGACCTAACCACGAGGTGTTTTCAAAATATGCTGCTGACTTGTATGGATGTCTATCTATTTCAAACACTAGGTGTTTCTGTACTTAGAGATCATTTAATCAAGGGATGGTTTTCAAATGTGACTGTATATAAGATCCCCTGGAAACCTTGGATTCCATCCCCAAATCCCATCCATGCCCCACAGAAAAAGAACCTGTATGGGTGAGGCCTGGATACCTATTTTTTTTGACTCTGCTGGGTTCTCATGCCAATCCTCTCACTGCCTGCGAACTACTGCCCCACCTCTTATCCCACACCTGCATTATATAAAACACTGTTTCTCAAACTATAGCTCAAGAACCCCTGGTGTCCTCAGAAATATTTGTGGGGTTCATGAGGACTCAGTGAATATTTTCTTAATTCGGTGTTTAATTTCCATGATAATCTCGAGGAAAAAGTTACTCGAAACATGTTCTGGACTTTCTGTAGAACCACTTTGTAATAAAGGGAAATCTGCCTCAGAGCTGAGGAGAAAATAACAGCCGGGGGTGTGTCAGTGACACATGACAGACAATTGGAGGCCAAATGGCATGACATCAAAACAAACTGAGCCATCACATAACACATGGCAGGGCATAGATGTTGAGCTCACACAATCCTCTGTCACGCCATGTTGCAAGGAGCCATTCAGCTGCAACAAGACAACACCATCCATCGTCTTGGTTAATTGGTTTCATAGTTTGTGTTTTATCGTAAAATTTATTTTGGTTTTTAAGATGTGTAAGAGCCATAGTTATAAGGAGTTTCTCTACCTTGTATTATGTTTGAACTATTTAAAGATTTAAACATAACTTAAATGAACACTAGCAGAGGTATTCTGGGAAAATCTTTTGCCTTCCACAGGGACCCACACTGCATTTAAGTTTGAGAAACATTGGTCCAAAGCATAAAACACGAACCTCTTACTGTACCATGCAACACAGCTCTAATACACTTGTTTTTACAATGAGGTCCATGTTTTAAGCCTGCCCTGGCCCCGGGCTGGCTCTTTCCCAACGTCTTCCTCCCACCTCACACTTCAACTTCCACCTGTGGGAGCCGCTGCTCCCCAAATCCACCAGACCAACTGTAGAGCTCACCACATTGTGTTGCATTTAGATGACGACTGTGACGATAAAAATAATACATTTATTGAATGCTTACTGTGTGCCAGAAAGTGTTGTAAGCACTTTGCATACAATGACACACTTAAGCCTAAAAAAAAATCCTAGAAGATACCATTTTCATCCTTATTTATAGAGGGAGAAAGTAAGACACAGAGAGGATAAGCCACATGCTCGAAATCACACATTTGGGTTTTCTTTTTCAGTCTCTACTATTAAACTATGAGCTTCTCAGCAGAAGTGGCATCTCATTCATTTCTCTACGACTCTTCCCCCATCACAGTATCTGGAACGTTGTAGGCACTCAGTTATATTTGTTTAAGTAATACCTTTTGTTTTAAAATGAAAAACAATACCGGTACTTTTAATGTTCCTTTAAAAAGGCACCTGTAGTGATGAGAGTGAGTCATTTCATGGCCTGTTTGATCTCCTACTCTTCCTCGTGCCAGGAAAATGGAAGAGGGTAACACAGAATTGAGTGAGTTAAGACACTGCCCTCTGGCTGAAGAGAGGTTGCAAATGGAAGTTACCATGTGATGCAAATGAGTATAAAATGTGCAAGCCTCATAGCCAGCAATTTTGCAATTCTCATTTTCATCCCAGTGTGACTTTCCCTCTGCTCTATATAGTACATTTGAAAAGACGAGAAGCCTGAGACACAGAGCCTTGAGACCTAGTCCGAGGTCACACAATTGGTTAGTGGTAAACCCAAAACAAAACCCAAGAGCCTTGATGTTCAATCCCAAGTTTTCAGGTATGGGCCACAATCCCAAGTTTTCAGTTATGGGCCACCTGAGTGGCTCACGTGATTAAGCATCCGACTCTGGATTTTGGCTCAGGTTATGTGTGGTTCTCGAGATCAAACCCCAAGTCAGGTTTTGCACTAAAACCTGCTCGGGATTCCCTCTCTCCCTCTCTCTCTCTGCCCCTCCCCCGCTCATGCACTTTCTCTCTCTAAAAATCAATTAGTAAACTTAAAAAAATGTAGATGATCCCAATACCTCAGTATTCCACATTGTCCCCCATGGCAGCTTTAATTGTATTCCTTCATCCATTCAATTTTGCAGTGGAGTGAGAGACATACTAAGATAGTATGAGGACTTATCATGTGGATCTTATTGCTTAAGGATCAGGAGAGAAGAATGGACCGAATTCAAGCAAATCCAAGGGGACCCTAAAGCCCTAACAGGAAAGGCTGAATATAGTATCAACAGATATAATAATGATGACAGTGATGATGTTGATAATGGCCTTGATGATAAAAAGGAAGAATAAGGGTGCCCGGATAGCTCATTCAATTAAGTGTCTGACTCTCGTTCTCTGCTAAAGTCATGATCTCATTGTTCATGAGATTGAGTCTGGCACAGAGCCTGTCAGCATAGAGCCTGCTTGGGATTCTCTCTCTCCCTCTCTCCCCCTGCCCCCCAAAATAAATCAACTTATTTTTAAGTTAAAAAAAAGTTGATTTATTTTGGAGAGAGAGAGACAGACAGACAAAGCATGACTAGGGGAGGGGCAGAGAGACAAGGAGACACAGAATCTGAAGCAGGCTCCAAGCTCTGAGCTGTCAGCACAGAGCCTGACACAAGGCTCAAACTCACGAACCTCGAGATCATGACCTGAGCCAAAGTCGGACACTTAACCGATTGAACCACCCAGGTGCCCCAATAAATAAACTTTAAAAAAAAAAGAGAGAAGAAGAAGAAAGAAGAGGAGAAAGAAAAGAAAGCCAACATTTATTGAGTTTGGGATTCCAGGGTTTAGTCTTATTCTTTCTGCAGGCACTATGTTTTTTCAAACTCACCCTCTGTTATCTACATAGAATTCTTCTATGACTCCCTCCTCTCTACCTTGCTCCACTTCTGGATTCTTATCCTGTGACCTTGAGTGGGTTACTTACATTTTCCTAGCCTTGTTTATCAGTGTTTCATAGAGAAGTAGAAAGCATTTATATGGCATCTACTATGTAACGGGCTCTTTTTTTTTTTCAGCATTTAATTTAATACCAATGACAGCTATAGAATGGCATCCCTCCCAGAAAGACTACTGTGCCACCTGGGAGTTTAGCACCCTTGGCAAAGGTATTCAGTGACAGTTGTATGGCCCTAGTAAGAGAAGCAAAGGAGAAAGAAGAGAGGAGAGAAAAAGAGCTCCAAAAATTCCCAACACAATAGGTCTTGGTCAAAGTCTTTTTTTTTTTTTCTCCTAAAACATATTTCTTTGTTTTCTATTTTGCCTAAATACTGTGATCACTAACTGAAATGACAATGTTCATATGCCACTGTTCTCTCATTTACACTGTAAATGTATCAGCCCATTTTCCATGAGTGAATCAAGTCATTAATAAAGCTAGAAATGAGATTATGGGAGAAAAAAAAAATAGAACCAGACTACGGGGTACAAGGCTCCAGTGCTGATTCTAATTCCAACTGCTGGTCCTTTTGAACCTTTGTTATTTGTTATTTGAGGGCAGGAATTGGATGCATTGATAGCATTTGATTATTCGATTATTATAATTGCTAATCAATTAGCTAATTCATTTAATATCAGACTTGTGGGGGGAAAGGGTATTACGCTTGGAGTCCCATCATAGGGTTGAGCCCTGCAGTAATGAACAAATTATTTAGCTTCTCCACACTCCAGTTTCCTTGTCTATGAAAGTAAGGGGTTGTAGAGTGCTATAGGAAGAAACCTTTGCATGACTATTCTATAAAATCTGTAGGGTTAAAGTTTGGACTATGACTTCAGAATTGCATCTGAACCTACCACCAAAAGATGTTCTTGAAACTCAAAGTAGGTTTCCACTGTGATTGAGCTTCTGACTTACAGAACAGAGAATTCGGTTTTTCTCTCGTGGAAGACCAAGAGACAACCTATGGAGATCAAATACAATGGAATTCAACAGAGAAAAGAAAGTCAGGTCATCTGACTTCTGTGAGCTTGGGCAAGGTCCCACGCCCAGAGCTCACGATTCCCTACGGTACATTGAGGTGCCAGGTCTGAGTCCCATTTTAATGGGACCAAGAGTCTAATACTCTCTGGTGAACTGCAGCAAAGGATAGAAATTCAATCCAGCCATGTGTTCCAAAGAGGGATGATTTGTGCTGGCTTGGGAACCAGAGAACCTGTAAATCAAAGGTGCAAAGACATGAGTATGAATAACAAAACTCACTGAACATTTCCTCTTAGGGGGGTGTCGCTCTGTGGGTTGTGTGGCGCTTGCATTCATTCTTATCTTTTTCGTAGACCTTGATTTCTAGAGTTTATGATTTTATGCATAATTATGCTCAATTTGTTTCCTGTTCTTTCAGGGCACGGGCTGTGTGTTTTTCCTCTTCCTGTCTCTCCATGCCTTACATAAAATAGACATGAATTGTCCCTCTGTTGGGTGAATTCATTCATCCACTTATAGCAGCAGCAGTGTGGTCCAGGGTGGAGTGAAGGAAAGAACATCAGGGTCAGAAGGTCTGGGTCTTGTGCTGTGAATTCCTTGCTATATGAGCCTGGAAAAGCAAAGTAGCCTCTCAGCCTCAGAATGCCAGGCCTGTGTGGCCTACCTCCCGGGTGTGTGCGGTAACTAAACTCACCTCGGTGAAACCATGAGGTACGGTGCAAGTAAAGGGCATAAAGATTGAACGTACGCCATCATTACAACTACACCAAAAAACTGAGACATAAAGCTTGGAAGAATATGTGCAAAATATCGGACAGTGATTTTGTTAGGATCGTAGGATTACAGGTGATTTTTTTTTTCCTTTCTCTGTTTTTCAAATGTTTTGAATCATGAAAGCCTTTTAAAAAGGTAGTGTCTTGTTATTATTGGCCAGGTCTTCCTGATTTCCTTGGAAAGTCCTCCCCCGCTCTCCTCTCCAAGGCCAACGCCCAGCCCAGGCTCTCCACACCCCAGCCTGGTCTCCCCATTCCAGCCCGCAATCCACCCTGCATCTGGAGCCAACACCGGCTTCCCCCACCTCTGCTTTCATCACAGATACCTCCATCTGCTCCTTTCTTTTTCTCGCTCACATCAGAACCCACTCCTGCACCTGACCTTCAGCTCCATGAAGGGGTGACCACACATTCTTTCCAGCCACTCCCAAAGCATCTTCAGCCCCAGTTAGCCAGTCTTGACACTAGTTTAAGGTCACAGCAAAGAGCAGCCTATGGCCAGCCAGAAAACGTGTAGTTTGGCTCATACGGTATTCTTACAAAGTTTGAGCCAAACTTTCAAAATTGTATGTTCACATAAAAATCCACACTTCAGCTTTTCTCTTTAAAAATAGAAAGATCTAGCAACACAGTTCCCTCAAGGCTACAATCTAGAAACAGCTGACAGGAGCTGAGTAGCAGCTACCCCTTGGATGGAGCCTGCAGTCCCACTACTCACAAGCAGGGCCTCCTCTGCTGGCCCGTGAGGCACCTTTGGGAAAAGTAGAGAAGGCATTTCTTCTTCTGAGTAGAAGCAGCTCCGCCCAGAGGGCACAGCTTGGCAAGGCCAGCAAAGGCTAGATGGATTTTGGTCTCTACTCTCCAACTGAGCTGGGGTCTGTCCTTAAGGGCCCCGCTGGCATGACCATAGGCACTAGCTCTGCCCTCACAACGAATGCAGTTAGGTGCCTGGTCTCTATAGGCTTACATACCTAAAATGCCCACAAAAATGGCCATCTGGGCTCCAATTTCATTTATGTGTGGTACTCTCAGCCCTGCTCTCTGCTTTATCTTCACACTGCCTTCCTGCCATCACAAGATGGCTGCCAGCTGAGTGCTACCTGCCTCTATGTTCACCTGTGGATAGAGAGAATGCCTTCCCACAACCCTCAGCTAAAAGCCCTGAGCTATAATACTCCGACTAGATCACTCCTGAGCCAACTTGTCTTGGCCAGGACAATGCCAGGCACTAACTGGCTCAGGTTTAGGTTATCCGAACAATTCGTTATGGCAAGGCAGATGGTGATTTATACCAGTGTTTCTCAATAAGGGTATTATTAACATTTCGGCCAGGATAATTCTTAGCTGTGCCCCAGTGGTACATCTCTTGCAGTACATTTGGCATATCTTGTACCATTCGGTCATATACCAGCCATGCACCCCAATCATTAGGGTGACGAAAAATGCCCACACACTGATCATATCTGGACATTCCTGCATCTGGGGGTCTGATCATACTAAATGGGCTTCAATCCAATAGGGAAGAGAAGAATGGTTCCTTAAAAACAAAGTCTGGTCCTATTAAGAAGCTGCAATAAAGGGAATGAATTCCAGGCGAGCAATCCACATATATTCACTACACTGTCTTCTAGGTAGGAAAGAAGATAAAAGACAAGAAAAACTATGGCTGCTAAATTTTTAACCTGTGATTTCTCCTCTAGATGTGCCCCGGGTTACTATGGAAACCCCTTGCTGATTGGAAGCACCTGTAAGAAATGTGACTGCAGTGGAAATTCAGATCCCAACCTGATCTTTGAAGACTGTGACGAGGTCACCGGCCAGTGTAGGAATTGCCTACGCAACACCACGGGATTCAAGTGTGAACGCTGTGCCCCTGGCTACTATGGGGATGCCAGGGTCGCCAAGAACTGCGCAGGTACAGCACATACACCGAATTCAGATGGATCGATGTTGGGAAAATATTGCAAGTGTCCCACTGTCACTTTTCCAGGACACTGTGCACTCTTAGGAATGTGCATCCCATACTCACCAGGGTAGATATTATCAAGGCTACTGGTGTACCTTAGCTCATGGGTAGATTAAACCATGAGACACTCACACAAGTGAACTTTTGCCTTATATTCTTCCAATTTTTATCAAAGGAGTAAGTCAGACTTTCATGGATTACCTATCACTGACCAGAATTCTGAATGCAAACTTACAAGATTTACATCAGTTTTCTTATTCTGGAAGCTGGACATAGCTTTAAGAAGTAAAACTGTCTTCTAAGTGAAACAGATTAGCAAGCCAAGGGTACAGTTTAGTCATCCCCCAAGTTCCTCAAATAGTCAGAGTAAATATTGCAGATATAGTATAAGAAATCTTCCTGTTTAAACTGCAGTTAGACTGAAATGCACAAATTTCGTTCATGATTTCTCTAATCAATTTGCTGCATAGAGTGAAACTCTTCAGAAATAAAAGTGAATTGACTTCCTTTAGGAACAAAGGAAGGTTGAGAGTGAGTATTTCTTACTCTGTGACTTTGAGAGGAAAGAGGGCGAGGCAGAGGCCTTGTGCTCTTGTGGAGTGCTTCTTCTGGAATCCCCTTACCGAAACAGATTCCCACCTGCAAAGATTTTAAGAAGAGTCTAAAGCTGAGAAGAAGACACATATGATCTGCAGCACTCACAGTAAAAGTAAACGTGTCTATAAGAAAGCGAGGTGCACAGAGGCATGAAACCAGAAATGACAGAAGCAAGAGAGGAGTTCTGTGTCCAGTCAGACTAAAGAGAGAAAGCAGGCATCAGAAAGGATGTTGGCAAAATCCAAGCCTTAGACATTGATGTTCTGATTCTCAAAAGATTTTTTTAAACTTCTGTTAAACTACATAGATGCAGATCACTCTTAGAAAAGATGGTGATGTTAGAAGCAACAAAGCATGATCTTGCTGAATTGTTTAACAAATCTACATTTTGTGGAACATTAAACAGCTGAAATGTGATAAATGCATGTTCCCCCTTGAAGCTAATTTTTTATGATTATTCTGTAAAGACAGTTAAGAGGTGGGGGAGAATTTACAACACTATTCCAGCTTATTGCCAGCATAGATAGCTTAGGAAATCCTTTTTAAATATTACAAATTGATTCCTACTGAGCAACTCAGTGGAAAATGAACAGCCTGATGAGATTAGGGTTTTGCTTTTGTTTTTTTCCAAAAGGCGTTTTTGAAAATCATCAGTAGATTAATAGTGGGCTCTCAGGTCTTCTAAATTCATGTAAATATGCTCCTAATTCTTTCCACGACATTATTCCTAGCCATCCCACTGATGGAGGTTTGGAGTCAGACTTGCCAAGGGTCAAGCACTGTGGGAGCCAAGAATCGCTCTTGAGCCTCCTCCCTCCCTCCCTCTGGGCTGCTCCTCCCTCACACCTGGCAATGATCAACCCTGGAGTTGGATTAAACTGGAGAATCAGTTTGCGATGAAAGGAGGGCTCTCAGATTCCAGCTGAATGATGGGTTCCAGGATCGTTTTGTACTTTGTGAAATTTACCAGGATCTTTTTGGACTGAAGCAATTGCACAGTCATGTCAGCATCCCAGAAAGTGGGGAAAAGAGTCCTAGAAAATTCAGATTTACTTTTGCCCCAGGGCCACCTTTGAAAATCTCACCAGGCTGGGCTTTACCGGGTGAGGGGAATAATCTCTAGTTCATGGATTCTACATGGTGGTAAAGAAGAATATAATTACTTCCCTTTGGAAGAACTGTATACTGATAGCCAGTATTTCTAGAAACCAGGAAAACGTTGCCATATTTTAAGCATTTTAAGAAACGAAGCCCTAACCTCTTGTTTTTGTTTCCCACAGTGTGCAATTGTGGGGGAGGCCCATGTGACAGCGTAACCGGAGAGTGCTTGGAAGAAGGTTTTGAACCCCCTACAGGCATGGACTGCCCAACCATAAGTAAAAATAACAGTACATGATTGACTAACCCCACTCTCTCTAATGTGCTGCAGGTGTAGGATTAGGAAAAGCTATGCAATAGCCTCTCTAGAAACTGCCTAAGTCCCACTCCCGGCTTTAACCCTGTCTGTGCCTCCACCAAATAAACCCTGAGCGAAAGATACTCAACGCTCTGCTTGATTCCAATTGGCAAATGGGTGACTTACATTTAAGCAGCTCTGTTTTAGAAAACTTATTTTATGAAGCCCTTAAATTCAGCATCTTACCCAGTGGGTAAAGGCAGACAATTCACAGAACAGAAACACAAGCAGAAACACAGGCAGAAACACAATTCCCAGTGACCGAGTTCATTTTGGCTCCCTTTTCTATATTATCTCTTCAAGTCCTCAGATAGTGAGGTAGACAATGCTTTACAACACTAGGGAAACCAAGACACTAAGAGATTCGAGTGGCTTTTCCCAAATCACTCCAAAACTGAAGTGGCACCAGAAATAAAATATTCCCATCTTATAGAATGGAACTGTCATCTTACTTTCCTGGATTTCTCTGTCATTACTTTCATTCAAATCAGCAGTCCTCATGGTGCAGGAACCTGCTGAAACACTTCGAAACAAATGCCCAGAGATGGTCTTAATGACTTCTCAACCATCCTTCAAGCGCTTAGTCTAGAAAAACTGGTTCTTAGAATGATTTAAAGAAGCTTTGCCTTAGAAAGCCTTTGATCAAAATGGCTGCCCAGCTGCCTCATGGCTGGCTGGGGAGTTATTCCTATAAGATAGCCTATCAGTAAGATCATGTTAAACTTCAAATAACAAATTAACACATTAACAACTATTAACCCTTTAGTCTTCATTTATTGGTTCCTTAGAAAAGGGGACAATCTGGGGGAAAGATAATTGGGAACAGAAAAGTTTCAAAATGAGGTCAAGACAGGTTTCCAAGCATGGTCGGCTGTCCTTCTGAGTGTGCCACAAGGGGGCGCTGGGCCTCCGGGGGGTGACGACGCAGTGGGAGGAACTCCAATTCCAACTGCAAGGAGCAGAAACTGCGGCGTCTTCACCGGTGGGCACTAAGCAGAAGCCCAAAGCCTGATAGGAAGAGAGCCATCTCAGAGGGCTGTCCCACCACTAAGCAAAAGTGGAGGGAGTGCTTCTCCTTACCCACCCATCTTGCAAATGTCTTGCCCTTTTAAGCTTCCTTTCTTTCAGTTCAGCGGTTAGAGAGTCCAGATTAGCCTCCTTCCCTGTCGCATGTGTTGTTTTGTTGTTTTAAGTGGGGATCGTGCCTGATGCACAGTTTGAGTCATCTTAGACTCTCGTCTGCTTCGAGTGTAAGGACTGGTTCTGTGACCCAGAACAGCTCCTCAGGGCACAAAGATAAAAATAATATCTACTTATTTATTTATTTTTTGAGACAGAGAGAGACAGAGCACAAGCAGGGGAGGGGCACAGAGAGAGGGAGACAGAGAATCCAAAGCAGGCTCCAGGCTCCGAGCTGTCAGCACAGAGAGCCCACCGCGGGGCTTGAACCCACAGACCGTGAGATCATGGCCTGAGCCGAAGTCGGACGCCCAACCGACTGAGCCACCCAGGCACCCCTAAGATAAAAATAATATTGGGTGTTGTATGGAAACCAATTTGACAATAAATTTCAGATTAAAATAATAATAATATTAACAGAGGAAGTACACATAATGATCTACTAGTGCACATGCTTCCTGGCTGACTTTCAGTTTTAAAGAAATAACACGTCCATTTTATCTCCAGGCTGTGATAAGTGCATCTGGGATCTGATCGATGACCTTCGGTTAGCAGCACTCTCTATTGAAGAAAGCAAATCGGGTCTGTTGAGCGTATCATCCGGCGCCGCTGCTCATAGGCACGTGAATGAACTCAACTCCACCATCTACCTCCTCAAAGTATGCAGCCATGTTGTACCTTCAGCTGTATCTCATGCTGGCTTTGCACGATCTGTCCTAGAACTCCTATCTCCTCTATCATCTGAGTCCCATGGCTGTTATTACAGATGGATTGTTAGATTAGGAAATTATGAAACGTTGATTATAACCATGAACTTCAACCTAAACCAAAGACTGCCATCTATAAAAGAAGTTAAGGTGTTAAATAAAATAACTAAAACAAGGAGTATCTATCTACCAAACTATTGAGGGAAGGAAAACACTCTTACTTCTTTGGTAAGCTGTACATTGATCGTTCAGGTCCTTCCCACAAACTTACCGTTACCTTAGCCTCAATTTGCCATGTTTTGGGGAGTTTCTCTAGAAACCTCTCTCCTGCTCTCTCCCTCCCACCCTTACCTTTCCTTCTTACAGACACACAGTCTCTCTCATTTTCCCACACTCACACACACACTGGAGCACACAGACATACACGCCCTGGCTCTCCTCATAGGTCCAGTGGTTAATATCTGATAAACAGTTAAAGGCTGACAACAGTCAAAAACAGTAGATTATAACAGTGCTTATACAGCTAAACTTCAAGAGGTATTTTTCCCTTCTAAATCATCGGCTTCTATCACAACCAACAGACGTTTTTTGAAACAATGATAATTAACCGAAAGAAGAATAGAATTAATGCCAGCACACATTTTTACTGTTTGTCAACTTAGCATAATGATTAAGAGCATAAACTTTGAAACCAGACTGGTTGCATTCAAATCCCAGCTCTCACCCTTACTAGTTACGTGACCTCGGGCAAGTTATTTTAACCTCTTAGTTTTCCAGTTTTCTCACCTGAGGATAATTATCACGCCCATCTTATGGGTTGTTGCGAGAATTCAGCAAGCGATATATGTAGAGTAGAGCACCATAGATATATGTAGAGTAGAGCACCATAGAAAGTGCTCATCACTCTACTTTTTAGAGGTGCAAATAGATGGCATCCACAGCAATTGGCCAAATATGCAAACTGTAGAGCAAACCAAAAATCACAAAATTGTAGAGCTGGATGGACTCTTAGTGAGCATCCTATTCCAAACTTAGCAATCGTTCCTGTCCAAACTCATCTGTTTGGACACATGCAGGCAGTACTTCTCCGAGGAGTCACCCAGACACAGGCCTCATGATACCGCCTGAACTCTCTTTCCTCAACAGCGCAACATCAAGATAGGTATGATGATAACGGACAGGACAGGACGCCTGTGCCAGGATCGAAAGGCTTTCTCCAAAGTAGTCCAAGGAAAGCTACATTGGACCAAACTCCGCAAAAATGGGACAGAAAGGGAAAGTGGTCCAAAATAAAGAGAATCCCTCTCCTTGCACTAAAAAGAAGAAAGAGAATTTCCAAACTCCATTTTACATTACATTGATCCTTATGGCTTGATCATTTCCTCCAAGGTCTGCCAAAATGGAAATTTTAAAGATCACACACGCTGGGCCTCCACCAGTCTATACGGTACTTTTGTGAAATTAGAAAAAGATGCCCTTTCTTCATGGCCGGCACAGCCTGGTTCAGGGTCTCTGGCCCAGTGAGCAGAGCTCGTAGAACTTCAGCTCTGAAGACCATGGGAACCCTTGTGCAGACCCCAACCTTCATACGAGGTGGCAGCAGCCTTCAGACCCCACGATCTTGGTGACAGAAGCTCACATTCTACTCTGAGTCCCCTTACACTGAAAGCGTTGTATGTGTATGTTTAAAAGCCTGGTATGCACATCTACTGATTTTTTTTTCAAAACATTTTTCTTTTCCACAGACAAAATTGTCAGAAAGAGAAAACCAGTATGTCCTAAGAAAGATACAAATCAACAATGCTGAGAACACAATGAAAAGCCTTCTGTCTGATGTGGAGGAATTAGCGGAAAGGGTAGGTATTCAGTGTCTGGGAGTGCCTTCAGAGAAAGGATTTAGCCGGGGTGAGCCTGGCTAGTCACAAACGACTGAAGCTTAACACAATGAAGGAAAAATGCAGTGACCCATGTGCCTTAAAATAAATCAAGGCAAGATCTGTGGAGAAAGTTAATATACTTGGTCTCTACAGTCTCTTCTCGTTTTGATGACTTTCCTTGAAAAACTATGTTTACGGGGAACTTCCATTGTATTTGTTGCTGGTTAATATGGTTGATAGATGTTTCAATTAGGATGGTTGGTCAGCTGTTTGCCTTAACATTTTATGGCTAAGAGCTGTAGAGAGCCCAGAAATAAACTTTATTATATAGAATATGAAATTTAAATGTTTGCTAAAGGATCCATTAAGTAATAAAAGGAAAGAAGAACCATGCTGAGAAAGCAATTTTGCAGTTAGACAGGAAAAATAATCACCTTCAACTTTCACTTTATAACATATACTAAAATAAATTCCAGACAGATTAAGAGTTGAGTTTAAATCTCAAATCCATAAGAAAGCAAAATGAAATCATTGTTAAACCTTGAAAGGAAATAACAGTACATTTAAATATAGCATGAAGAATTATAATTTAAAAAAGGTAATAGAGTTGACAAGATAAAATTTCAAATACCCAGTGAAACAATAAATAAACTAAGAATTCAACCAGACTAAGAAAAACATTGAGGGAAATATGACTTGTGAAAGCTCTCACAAATGAACAAGAAAAACATGAAAACAGGAAGAACAGAGTTAACATGAAAGACTATTAAATACACTCCCCAGGAGCCTAATGGAAAAATATCCATCATCTGTACTAATAAGGAAAAATATAACTAAGCCACCAGGTGCCATATTTTACGTATTAAAATGTTTGACACATTTTTCCCCTGATTATGCTCTACCAGGGCTGTCCAATGTACTCGGATTTCAACTTTTAGACATGGGTGTTTGACATTGAAGATCTCTTTGAAAAATAATTCTTATTTTCTACAAAAATAAAGGTTAAAATTAACTCTGGCCATCTCTTTTGATGTTGGACCTCATAAACTTTTACGAGATTAGGCTTCTAAAAACATGAGTTGTTCTAATTGGATCTTTGGAAGATACAGCTACTTCGCAATGTATATGAAACTTGGGTCCCTCATTCCCATGCATTGTGCATATTAAAATCCAAGCAGGAGCATAGGTAGGAAGCAGTGAGATCTCTTAAGTTTCAAAGGAAATACTAGGAAAGAAATCTTTGTGAAAAACTCACTGCTTTTTCATTTCTGGTGTCATGGTTGGAATTTGCCCAGTGTCTCAATTCTTGTGAAAATATTTTCCCCAAGATTAGTTCCTCTCACAGCTCAGACATGGACTGACTGATCCTTTTGTTGTACAAATTTTCCACTTCCAGTATAACCTAAATGCAGACATTCATGGGGAGAAAATAGCACGAGCTTTCAAGTGATACCACAGTAGAGGGGCGCCTGGGTGGCTCAGTTGGTTAAGTGTCTGACTTCAGCGCAGGTCATGATCTCACAGTTCGTGAGTTCAAGCCCCACATCGGGCTCTGTGCTGACAGCTCAGAGCCTGGAGCCCGCTTCGAATTCTGTGTCTCCCTCTCTCTCTGCTCTTCCCCCACTCATGCTCTATCTCTCTCTCCTTCAAAAATAGATAAAAACATTAAAAAAAATTTTTTTTAAGTGATATCACAGTAGAAAAGGCTCCTGGGCACCAAGAAGAGACCACCAAAGCAAAAGGTTGATGAAAAAGCTACTGAAACTTTCAGGTATTTCCAAGAACTCTTATTGAAAATAAGGTCCTTCTAACTATGCCAACAGTCCTGGTGGTGTAAGAGACTGCTGAAAGATTTCCAAACGAATGCCCAGAGCTGGTCTTAATGACTTCTCAAGCATCCTTCAGTCCTTTAGTCCAGAAAAGCCCATGATTGATTCTTAGAAGGATTTAAGAAGAGGTTGCCTTAGAAAGACTTCTACCAAATAAGTAACTAATATTTACCTTTAAAGAGAGCGAAGGATAGGGACGCCTGGGTGGCTCAGTCAGTTAAGCATTCGACTCTTGATTTCAGCTCAGGTGATGATCTCACTCACTCCTCATGGGTTTGAGCTTTGCATCAGACTCCACAGCTTGTGGCACAGAGCCTGCTTGGGATTCTTTCTCTGTCTCTGTCTCTGCCCCTCCCCTGTTCACGCTGTCTCTGCCTCTCTCAAAATAAATAAATAAACTTTAAAAGGAAATTAATTAATTAATTAACTAATTGAAGGATTTCACTGTGGGTTCATTCCCACAATGATTTTTTTTTTTTTAATCACAGTAATGTTGCCTCTTGAACTTGAAAATACCTCCGTTTGCAAATTGTCACGTAAACCTCATGAGCCCCAAATCTCACAGTTTACATTAACCTAAGTTAACTGGTTTCGTCCTAGCCCTCTTTTGAAAAAGTCTACAGCCCTTTCCTACTCCCTTACTTCTGGAAATCCCCTAAAGGATGCCCAGGCATTTTGTATTCTCAAATAGTCGGTGCTCAAAACGACCTCCCTTCTACCACTGGCTTGTCATGTCTGTAAGAAAGTGCCAAAGACTAAGTCAAGATTCTACTTTCCCATGTTCCCCAGGCACCATGCTCGAAGTCTGAGTGGTGCCAGGCTACACGCAGGAGAAGAGGCGGGGGGCCCTCTCTCAGTTTCAGTGCTGCCCCCTGACAACGGGGCCTTGAAGTTGCAGTGCAGAGCCCCAAGTCGCAGAGCCCAGTCTCCAAGGGCTGGCTCAGGAAGGTGCTGCACCACCCCTCTACTTCCCCATCTCCTCCATATCCTCCCTACTCCTTTGGCCACAACAAAAGCTCCCTCGCTTATCAAGTCATCGAAGAGATCTTTAGGGCTGGAAGGAAAGTAGGCCACCTCTATACATCAAAAGCACCTGGGCTCGTCTCTGATCCTGACAAAACGGTAGGGCAAAAAATAAAAATATGTTTCAATTCCAAAAGCATTACTTAACACCTGGTGTATAAGCTATTGTGCTAGTGCTATGGATACTGAAATGAACATGATAATATAACATAAACCCTGCTCTCCAGGAGCTCACAGCCAGCAGGGAAAACAGGTATGTAAAACAAAATAATCATAACATAGCGTTCAATAAGAGAGGCATGGTACAAGCTAAAGAGATAACTCTAAGGAAGAAATAATTAACTTGTTCACTGGGCATACGCTAGGGAACACTTCTTAGAGAAGATGAGCATTGACCTATGTGTTTAAAAAGTACTGGGAGTTTATCAAGTACTTCCTAAGCAGGAGAAAAGTACCAGGAAAGCAGGGAGCTGTGAAACAACATAGTGTGTTCTACAACTAGAAAAACTTTGGCCTTGGCCTACTGAAAGGCCAGCTGTAAGGCAAGGCACAGGAGACACTGCTGATGAAGTTCTCAGAGGCCAGGTCATGAGGAACCTTGCCCACCATGCTCAAGAACATGTAGGCTTCATCCTGTGGGCTTTGGAGAACATTGAAGTATTTACGTAGGACAATGAACTGATCAGATTTGAAATTTCAGAAACATTCTTCTACAGTAGGGATGATGGATTGGCGAGTGAAGACGCTGAAGATATGGGCACCAGTAATCTGGAAAATTGCCACAGAGGTCTAGACTAGAGTGGTTGGCGGGGCACCTGAGTGGCTCAGTCAGTTAAGCGTCGGACTCTTGATTTCAGCTCAGGTCATGATCTCATAGTCATGAGATCAAGCCCCACGTCAGGCTCTGCACTGGACTGGGCATGAAGCCTGCTTAAAATTCTCTCTCTCTCCCCCTTCCTCTGTCTTTCCACCCCCACCCCTCTTTCTCTTTCTTTGTCTCTCAAAAAAAGAGTGGTTGATTGCTACCTTGCCTTTATTTGAACAGAATTTGCAGTGGACAGGTATCAACCGAGACTGTGGTAGTATGGAACAGGAGGAGAGGCCAGAATGGCAAGCGGAATAAGAATGATTTGGTGACCAATTGGACATGAGGGAAGTTCTGGCTTGGAGAAATGACTATTCTAAAATTACAGAAGGGGGGCACCTGGCTGACTTAGTACGTAAAGCATGCATGCAACTCTTGATCTCTACCCCCAAGATTACATAAAAATATGTAGAGATCTTTATGTAAAAATCAATCAATCAATCAATCAAAAAATTAAATTACAGAATGGATTACTCAGGACATTTCTCTGTGGATGCCCAGAGGGCAGTTAGAGAAAGATTTGAGTTTGTAGCTCGGAGGAACTCAAGTCTGGAAAGGTTTTTAGAAGCCGTTAATGTTCAGGAGGTAGGGAAACCCACAGAAGTAGATATCACTGTACAGGTTCTGAAATGGAGCATCGTTTCAGAACCATTTTATTCCCACTACTGTTTTGTCCAGCACTGTCCTTATTTATGCTTGTCTCCCAGAGTGATTCCTGGAAGTTCCGCTTTCACTTTCAAAAGTGTCACAGTTTAAACAATGAAGTCTATTCTCACCCTAGATATTATCAGCTTCACTTAGTCTGGTTGATTTTTAAAATATCAATCATCTAGATACACTACCCTTCATATGCACCGTATTATCAAAAAGATCCTGTCACTTAAAAAATTTTTTTTAATGTTTATTTATTTTTGGGAGAGAGAGAGCCCAAGAAGGGGAGGGGTAAAGAGAGGGAGACAGAGGATCTGAAGCGGGCTCTGTGCTGATGGCACACAGCCCAAGGCAGGGTTTGAACTCACGAACTGTGAGATGATGACCTGAGCCAAAGTCAGACGCTTCACCAACTGAGCCATCCAGGTGCCCCTTTGCCACTTTTTATACCAAATATGTACAGGGAGAATTTGCTGTTGGGGTAAGTAAATGATTAATCTATTTGTAATGTAAACCATCAACTAGTTTATAGTTGTGAGTTAATTTTTTAATTTTGGCTTTTCTTAAAGCAAGGTACGCTGGTTTTACCATGTGCCCATACCGTTATTTTTATTTTTATTTTTCATCCGTAAGCAAAGTTACAGAAAAACATAAATCTTTCCAATAAGGCATGACTTCTATTATAGCCAGGAAGTTTGCTGTGTAAAGTCACAGACATTGCTTAACCACTTATTTTCTTATATAGTGTTACTAAGCGCCCTCTAGTGTTTGTCAGAAAGAAATTTTCTTAGCAGTATTCACACCTTCCTCCCCCCACCCCAGCTGCCTTTCATTGTTTCACTTCAAAGTTTCCATATCAAGAAATAAGTTAAATGAACACAGTAATTACAATAGGCCTTTTTCTTTGAAGGATGAAACCAAAGTAAAAGATATAAGTGTTGTGTTTTGCAAATATAATTTGAACTGGATCAAAAATCAACTAGATTTTTTTAAAATTTCTAGATGTTTTCAAGGTTTGTGTCCATACTTTTTAAAAGCAGGAAGTGTGACATCAAGAATAAGATTGATTTTATTTTCTGCATCATAATTTTTTAATGTTTATTTATGTTTGAGAGAGACAGAGAGACAGAGTGAGAGTGGGGGAGGGCAGAGAGAGAGGGAGACACAGAATCCGAAACAGGCTCCATGCTCTGAACTGTTAGCACAGGGCCCCAAGCAGGGCTTGAACCCATGATCTGTGAGATCATGGCCTGAGCTAAAGTCGGGCGCTCAACCAGCTAAGCCCCCCAGGCGTCCCTGCTTCATATGATTTTTAAATGACTACAGATGTTGTGTTTCTGGAAAGCATTAGAATGAGGCAAGAAGAAGACAGGCAATGGAAGAAGGAATGCAATGACTCAGAATGCAGTGTCCATTCAGAAAGCCCACTGTTTCGGGAAGGGTCTGATGGTTGCCCTACTGCTCTATAGGGGGCTTTATGTGGAAGGGATTCCGGACTTGCTTGAAAAAAAAACCTCCAGGGCACGTGTTTGCTATGACACCACTTCTGCATTTCTCTTCCTTCACTAAGGGCCACTTATGTGGGTTGGTTATGCCTAGAAAGCCAAAGCATTTCAGGTCAAATCATGGCACAACCCTCTGGCTAGAACACTGGGTGAGAGGAAAAAAGTTTGAAACAGGCCCTTCCCTGTCCCGGGGAACCTGTGCAGTGGGACAGACCACATAGTCCACTCAGACACGACGGCACTTTGTAATAGAACTGAGTCGAAAGAGCACCAGATGAGGCCAATAGGCTTCTGCCAAGTGTGATCAGAGAACTCCTTCCCCCCTTAAATATAACCCGTGAGTCAGTCTTTCTAATGCCAAAGGGATATACACAGTACACATCCCCAATGCTGTGCATACAGGCCAGTGTCCTGCCCTTAAACCATTTCTTAGATCAGCTTCTGTCCTGACACACACAGAAACATGCACATACACTTACACACCCACATGCGCTTTCAGAAGCCACATTTGAGTTCGAATTTCATTCGGGCACAACTACTACATGGGAGCTCTGAAACAGAAGCTCCCTGGTGGAGAGAATGGAGTCTGCTTCTCGGGGAAGAGTCTAATTCAGTCTGAGCCAGATCTGCCTGAGTGGTTATTTGTACCCAAGTGGCATCAGTGTTGATGGGAATTTGGAATGCAGCACCGAAAACAGCATTGAGCCCAGTCAGCATAATCCTTTAAATCTCTGTGGTAAATCAGTGTCAGCTCTGGTGGGACCACCCAGGAGCCCCTAGACGCACGAAGCATTTCAAGGTCTGCCTACTTTCTCAACGATTTCCCCTTTGAAACTTTAAGCTCTTCTATCAGCACAATGTCAAATTGATCAGCAGACACGGGTAATTTCCTAGTCTGGAATCCTGAGATACAGTAAAAATTCAAAGAGTAAATTACATATGAAAGGTGATTGGTTTGGACCCAACTGTGACTGATGGCGTAGGAATACGGCTGATTTTATAGCATTCTGCAGTTCTAAAGCTGGTCATCACATCACATTCATGCATGATTTCTGGGACCATTTTATATGTTATAGAAGCTCCACATGCCAAGGAAATTTATGTTTATGGAATGCATTATGCCCACCCTGCTATGTGCACATACACAACATTCCCTTCTCATAAATTTAAGCTGGTGTTTATGTGGATTATTTGTAGGAAAGTCAAGCCTCAAGAAGGGGCGAACTGGCTCAGAAGGAAAGCATGGATACCATCAACCACGCCACGCAGCTTGTGGAGCAAGCTCATGATATGAGGGATAAAATTAAAGGTAAATATATTCTCTTCTGGTGCAGCTTAATGTCGAGGAATCATTCGTGTTGTTAAACTACAACAAAAACAATGGCTACTGATAGTGCTTACTATGTGCCAGTAACTTGTTAGAGAGCTCTATATAAGGAAATATGTATGGATTTATAGTGTATGCATATGGTATTCATACTATAGTATATAGTATATTTATAGTGTGTGTGTGTGTGTGTATATATATATATATATATATATATACACACACACCCACATATATAGTCATCCAGTTTGTTCGCTAGGATTTCTGAGTACTATCCCTACTTACTATCTGTTAGCTGTCAAGAATAAATGTATAGAATCATTCCCTTTCCAGGCATTTCACCAAAGTGGAATGCCAGAATACCTTTCCACCACAAGAAACGGAATGCTATGGAGTCTTGAGTAGGAGTCATGTTTTTCTCAACTATCTGCAGCAGAAAACATCACCTTTACAGTGGCAGGAAATTGCACTCATCCAAACTGTCCTAAACTGTCTCGATGATCCCATTTCCCAAGGACCAGGGAGGCAACATGCTCTGATCCCCAGAAGAGAAGTCTGGAGGGGACGTGTGACATTTCTTCGGCCTAAAACGCAGTGGCAGATTTTACCTTCCCTCTTAGAGGATTACTTATTTGTGCTAACTTCTGATAAGTGAAGGCAGTATTTTGAAAACCATCTTAATAGCCCATTGAAAGCCAGCCTTCAATTTATCAACAGAAAACAGGCGCTCTCACTTGTTCTAAAATAAAGAGACTTTCCTTGGGTTACAGTCTGCTAAGATACAGTATTTCCGTGCCTCCATATCTTTTATCCTATGTATTAAGAGCTAGATGACAACACCAAGCGCAGTGGCAGAAAAGGAACCCACAGTGAGAGGGTCATATCTTTACCCTGAGGTATAGGGAACATACTCCAGGCAAAGGGATGAATGGAGCCAAGATTAGACATTTGCTGTATTTCCTACAATACATAATAAAAATGAATGGCATGCATTTCAAACAGCCCTCACTCCCATCCTCACTGACTCATGCTTTTGCACCTACCAATAAAATATTTTTTTGCTATAACTTTTTAGAGCTACTATTGATTTTTTTCAAAAAGTCGGATTGAGCCTGGATTAGCTGACCTCATCTAATTAAGAAATAAATGCCCCTCTAGGCAGCAAGTAAAGCCAGCATTCTAGTAAGCCATTCAGAGAAAATAATTCACATTTGCTGTTATAAAATTTTTATTCTAACGTGTTTCATTTGGAAGGAATCTAAGCCCTCTATTTGACCCTGTGAGCATAAGAAAAGATGAAAAAAATACAAAAGTGTAAATGGGAAACAATAACTGCCATCAGTTTACCTTTTAAAAATAATGTATGAAGGGGCACCTGGGTGGCTCAGTCGGTTGAGCGTCCAGCTTTGGCTCAGGTCATGATCTCGCGGTCTGTGAGTTCGAGCCCCGCATGGGGCTCTGTGCTGACAGCTCAGAGCCTGGAGCCTGCTTCAGATTCTGTGTCTCCCTCTCTCTCTGCCCTTCCCTGTTCATGCTCTCTCTCTCTCTCTCAAAAATAAATAAACATTAAAAATTTTTTTAAATAATGTATGAATAGTCTCCAAAGACCAAGGCAAAAAATGTCATTGTCCGCATTTCCTTTTTCTAATCTATTCCAGACGTGGCTAAAATAAAACAGGCCAGAATTGTAAATGTAATATTTGGATCAAAATGCCAAACGAGTCAGCACTGGAAGTGTTAGATCTGAGGGAGGGGAAAAAAAATCTATGTTTAGTTTATTTCCAGAGTTAATATTATAAATTTCACTTGAAAAGTAAATGTTTAATCCCTTCATAAGTTTCGTTTCTAGCATATCTTGGTTTTCCTGTAACTTTCTCAGTAATATTTATAGTGTTAAAAAACCCTTACCCCATTTATCTCCTTTCCTTTGGAATTCAGGAATGCGACACAGTATCAATAGCGTGTCATTCCTTATTCCCAACCGTCTGTAAAAACATTACTGGTGACCTTCAAGCTATTATCCATAGAAAATAGAAGCCCGTATCTGGTATGATTTATGTGACACCAGTGTTTGTTTACGCGTCTTGTCTGGCCAGCCGCATACATCACAGTAAACCACAGACACACAATTTCACTTATGCCAGGAAGATAAAATGCTTCCTCCCAGACCTGTCATGCGGACAAGGTGGCAATTACATAACTTTCATCTGATCATATGTAGTAGGAAGAGAAAATCAGAGAACAACTCAGCACTGCTGGGATTTAGACAACTTATCTAATCTCTCTGAGCGTCAGCAGTCTCTTCGGTTCTAAAATTCTCCATCCGACATCTTACTTATGTATGGAAGTGGAGTGAAAATGACACGGAATCAAAATGGCCCAATCTCGAAAAACAGTCATACTACAGAAGGCAAATAGCTATTGCAAAAATAGATAGATAGATAGATAGATTAATTATTAATATATATTAATAAACAAAAACTCACATCACACTAAAACAAACCTCTACTTTATATCTGGTCTGTAGAATAATCTGAAAGACCCATTTGAACAACTATCAATATGCTTTTATTTTGATTTAGAGCTTTGGTCAGATCTTTGGCTGAAATATAATTAATACCTCTAACACATCCTACATATGACAGGAGATACCTCAGATAATTTTCTCCAAGTTATATATTTTATTCAAAAGGTTGATCAAAGACCCCAGGTTTGTGTGCCTTACATAGTAACGTTCAGGAATTACCATGGAAACCAGACACAGCTGCAGTCAGGAAAGGCTTTGTATTAATCCCATTCCCATTCTGAAGACACCAAATGGGGGGAGGCAGAATCGTTTCCTCAAGTTTTACTTCTCCTTGGAATATATAGCGAATTCCAATGCTGCCACCAGTGTTTGCAGCATGAACATCAGAACAGTCTTTGAATGATACCCTCTTTCCATTTCGGGATCAGCCCTGCCCTTTGCCCTCCCTCCATGTTTTCAGTGTCATCACTGTAAAATGCCCAGATACCCCACCCTGCTTTCTTTTCTCACTGTGTCCTTCCTTTCAGAGATCAACAACAAGATGCTCTATTATGGGGAGGAACAGGAACTTAGCTCTGAGGAAATCTCTGAGAAGATGGTGTTGGCCCAGAAGATGCTTGAGGAGATCAGACGCCGTCAACCATTCCTCATGCAGCGGGAGCTAGTGGATGAGGAGGCAGATGAAGCCCAGGAACGTAGGTGTATTCAACTCCTGGCACACAGCACATGTTTGCTTCCTTTGTGGGTCCAAGAGAGGACACTGAGCCGCAAGGGAACATTTAGAACTTGTACATGGCCTCAGGGAATCATTTAGGACAACTTAACTAAATGACCAAGAGTTTTAGACTCAAGCCCAACCTCGAGGTTTTGAAAAACAGTTGAGATCTCACACAGAATATAGACCTTTAACTCCTGAGAAGAAGAAATAGGGACTTAACAGTTGGTGGAAACACATAAAACAGGGGAAGAAAAGCTAAGGGGAACCCGTTTTCAGAACAACAATAAAAGGAATCTTATTGAGAAGGCAGTAAAGCTACAAGCCCAGCAACACTCACATTCTGAAGTCTGGTGAATGACTTTTAGGCTTTCAGCCTCCGAGTTTTCACATTTCCTTTAATGATGAATGTAGGCAACTTACAACAGTAGTATTAGCGAACCTATGACTTGGTTACTCTATCAGTTATCAATGACTAACAACTCATCCCAAACATATTCTTTTAAAACAATAACCATTTATTTGTTCATGACTTCATAGGCTTCCAGTATGAGCTTAATTCAATCTGGACAGCTCATCTCTGCTCCACGTAGCATGAGCTGGGCTCACTCATATGTCCTGGCCCTTAGGGGCAGATGGCTGGGCCTCCCCCCCCTTATAGTGTCTTACCCTCAAGGAGACCAGCCCAGCCTCACTCATTTAGCAGGAGCCTTCCAGGAAGGCAAGAGTGGAACTCAAAGATGTCATATCTATCCTACTGGCCCAGACCAGCCCAGACTAAGGGTGTGAGGAAATAGACTCCACTCTCGATGGGAAGAGTTGCAAAGAATTTGTGTCCATTTTAATCTACACAATCAACAAGAGAAGCCGTGGATTTGGGTATCAGATACTAGCTGTTGTTCTTATCTCACAACATTAAGTTTAGCAGTAATTCAAAATAGAAGAAGCATATGTGTTCTTATAGTACCAATTTGTTTTTTAATATATTGGTCTTCTTTTTAAGTCTATGTATTTTACTTTATTCATTTTTAAATACGTTATAAGAGGGGGTCTGAAGCTTTCACTAGATTGCAAAGAGTCCCATGGCACAAAAAAGGGTTAAGAACACCTGCACTGGGTTATTTTCCTATGATCAATACTAGCAACTTCTGCTGCAAATTATTACGAATATTTGAGAAGAGGAACATTCTTCACGTAAAGGCATATTACCATAGCAAATGTATTAAGTCTTAAACAGTAAGAACTCAAGACGAACCTCGAGCCCCATTTCTGAGTCAGGATGAAGGCAGCACTCAGGAAGGCTGGAGATCTAATGTCATAGACGGATGCTTCCACATTTCTTGCCTGTTTGGGAATTTTAACGAGTCTGCCCTGGGGAAATGAAACCAACCACATCCCCCACTTAGCCACCTTCCAACCTCGTGGATGCGTTTTTAACCACTCTCTTTACTCAGCTAGGAACTTGCATCTTGTGCTCACACAGATGAAAGAAAATACAAGACCTCCAAGAGACAGACTGATACTCCCTGGAGGGAAAATAGCATTAAGGCACATAGTCAATGCATGCTACCTTGATCAGAGAATTAAGACATATACAGAATTTAAGACTATATCCTTGTCATTCAGCCTTCATACCACAAAGTCAACGGTAACTCTTCGTTACCAAAGTAATGGTTTAGGTTTGACCTAAAGAAGCTAACTAAAAGCACTTGCCTGGAGAGAATACAGAAAATGAGCGGCTGTGAACATCACTTGTCGGTAACAGACAAGATAATTTGGGTTATTTTTAATAGTAAAACTACAGTACATTCAAACCCTTTTGTTATATGGTAAAATTACTAATAACCTGGGTAATAATAAACACAGTATAATAACAACACAGTTTCCACATAAATCATCATCTCGATGGGAAAACGAACCAAACTCTTTTTTTTTTTTTTTTGGCTGACTGCCATCCAGGGGCTCTCAATCCTACAAAATAGGATTTCTTTCTTCCAGTATAGGACATGGGGCTAGTTTTGCGAACAAGAGCTTCAGTCTCTATTGCTAAGGAAGGCATGGCCTGACAAGTTTGCGTCTTTGCTGAATGCTGGATGGAACGAGAGGAGACAGGAGAAGCCCAGACTGAGTTTCTGTGTCCATGTCTTGCCAGTGCTGAACCAAGCTGAGAACTGGCAGCGGCTGTACAATGACACTCGCTCCCTGTTTCCTGTCGTGCTGGAGCAGCTGGATGACCACAATGCTAAGTTGTCAGACCTCCAGGAATCACTTGACCAGGCTCTTGACCGCGTCAGCGACGCCGAAGACATGAACAGAGCCACAGCAGCCAGGCAGCGGGACCTCGAGGTACGGTGGACGTTCCACCCGTAAATGCATTTCAGACACATATGACACAAAGTTACAACAAGGAGGGACGGTTGGCTCGCGATTTTTGTAAAATTTTGGTACATTCAGATATTCATAGTTTTAAAAGATTTGTCCATGTTTTGCCGCTTTAACTTGCTAATGTAAGCGTGCGCACCTAAAATCAAGTTGAAATCATTCTAATTGTTTCGCTTTCGCACCAGTAAGAATGCAGTTGTTCTTGGTGCCTGTGTCAATGTGTATGGCTACGTTGTTCTTGCAAGTGAGTAACCAATGTGCTAGTCCTATGTTTGCCTGTTTTTCCTTTTTTAAACTGAGAGCACTAGAACATCAAAGCAACTCAGAAACATGTGCCTAGGAGAGTATGTATAATTTCTGGAAAGGCGAGATAAGCAAATTGCACAGCCTGGCTGGTCGGTATGCACACAGATACGGAATCTAATTCAAGCCAAAGGTCATGCAGATACAAAGAGGTGAGAGAAATTCCCAGACGTAGCCACAGCTTGCAAAGGCCAGGATCCCTATGGGGGGCAGGATTTGTGCATGCCCACCTTAGGGGGCTTAGATCTGGTGGTGGTCACGGCTGTTGCAAGCAATGCAGGCACTCACAGCCACCACAATCGAGAGGGGCCATCCTCTGATAGGGAGATGTGTGTATCTTTGGACATACTTATACAGATGAGAGTAAAATAACAATGTCAAAAAATAGGAAGCAACTGTGAGCAAATTCATTAATTCAGTTGTGTTTATTTTTATTGTCTTCGAAACCAACTTAACTGAGGCTCTCCGCCCTGATTTTCAGTCATCACCATCTCTCAGTAAGTCACTGAACATTTTCCTAAATAAAAGTGAATTTCCCTTGGGGCATCTCTGGCTGGCTCAGTCAGAAGAGCACGTGACTCTTGATCTTGGGGTCATGAGTTCGAGCCCCACATTGGGTGTAGAGATTACTTAATAAATAAAAACTGAAAAAAACAAGTTAATTACACTTGTCACCACCATTTTCTAACAGGAGAAATCCCTGAGTCAATATCTTTTAGAACAATAATGGTCAAGATAGCAACCAAAATAGCCTCTCCCTTTCTCCCTTCCATTCTTTCTCCCTTCCCACTCACCCTCCCCACCCATACTGATCAGCCACCTCCATTACAGTTCTGGGGATCACCACTTGCTCTTGTTAAAACCCTTCATTTTCTCCTCCTGACCCATAGCAGTGCCTTTGATGCTTCAGCTTGTAAACCACTGAGTGATCATAAAATGAGTTTGGAGGGTTGTAACCAGCTCTTTTTTAAAAGTTGAAGTATAGTTGAATAACAACTATAACAAATAACAAATAACAAGCATTTTTTAAAAAGACAAAAAAAAAAGGAGAATGGATGGAATAGAATGGAATGGAATGGAATGGAATGGAATGGAATGGAATGGAATGGAAAGAACAGAACTAGAAAATATCAAAGCACCTCATGTATAGGAAAGTCTGATTTCATCACATTTCTGCTTTAGTGTTGCAACAAAAAATTCATTTTTTACTGTGGGTTATGGTTAAGAACATTTGAGACACTGTCCTATAGGACAGTCTATGGTCCTTCACATGCCATGAGGAACCATCTCTGATCGACTCTTGCCAGCCTCCTTGGCCTTGCCTTTTGTTGTGTCCCTGCCTGAGGTGTTCAGTGCAGGCAATATCACACTCCCAGTAATCCCATCTGCCTGGAATGGATTTCTTTTCCCTTTCTCTTTTGCCTGGATAGCCCCAGGCACCTCCTCCAGGAGGCCTACTCCCTATCCCCAAGTTAACAGGTGCTTTCTTCAGCAATCCCATAACAAACCTTGTGACATTCCCGTTTCTGTACTGTGATCAACCGTTAACGGATCTGTCTTCCCTACTAAACTTAAGTATTGCAATACAAAAGTATTCACATTTCACTGTCAGACCTACAGCACATCTTAGAAAAGAATCACACCAAATTTCTGATGTTTTTACAAAGCCAAAAATAACCACACAGTTTAATTATTTTGATATGTACAAACAGTAGCCGCACAACTAGGAATAATAAAAATCTTCATCAGATGAATGTAAGATTCTATATTTTAAAAAGCACAATTAACTTAACCAAAGCTCTGCACCCCCCCCCACAACTCTTTCTATCATTTTTTAAGAATCAGGATTTTTTTTTTATTCTTTGCATATGTGAAATGGATATTGAACATGCCTAATAGTGCTAATTGTGTATCATTTTCATAATTATTAGTTTTCAAAACTCTCTTTTGTTCAAATTGACCTGCTTTCTGTGGGAGCATCTTTGTTTCAAAGCTAAGTTTATTCATTTCTGTCTAAGGCTGTATATGATGAGTACAGTATATGATAAGTGATAAACCCCTTAACTTGAAACATCATTTTCCAACTACTGCAAATGAACCTGCCACTCAGTGCTGTTACCACAAGGCTTTAAAGTTTGGCTCTGACTTCGGGATGTTACCTGCGCTCCCTTAAGGGGACCAGATACAAGATCTTCCGACAGGGGTCATGTCTCAGAAGGAAAACCTCTCTGAACGAGCTAAATAATACCAACCTTTTCCACCTCCTTTCCTTACCTACCTTAATACCCTTATTTTATTTTTTCTTTTTCCTTTTTTTTTGCATTAATTTTTTTAATTTAATTATCAAATTGGCTTCCATACAACACCCAGTGCTCATCCCAACAAGTGCCCTCCTTAATGCCCATCACACATTTCCCCTCTCCCCCCCAAGCCCCTCCCCATCCACCTTCAGTTTGTTCTCTGTGTTTAAAAGTCTCTTGTGGCTTGCCTCCCTCCCTCTCTGTTTGTATTTTCCCCCTCCCTTCCCCCATGGTCTTCTGTTAAGTCTCTCAAGATCCACATATGAGTGAAAACATATGTTATCTGTCCTTCTCTGACTGACTTATTTCACTCAGCATATTTCATTTCCAGTTCCATCCACGTTGCTGCAAATGGCACGATTTCATTGCCAAGTAGATAATACTCTTATGTTAAGATACTGCTTTTGTATAGAGCTGTGTGACTCCCGCTGCTTGTGGAGACAAGAATAATTAGCCCCAGATAGTCACACTGTATTAAGCTTGGTGGATTTCGAGGGGAAATTGATTTTGGAAGGTTCTTGCATTAAGATGTTCAAATGGGGTTCTTTTCTGTCCTTGGACCTATATCTTCCCCTGTTGCAACGTGTTTGGAGAAGATGCTTCCATCTTCCTTCCCTAAATTAGAAAAGACTGCAGGGAACACGAAAGACACTGAGATGAATTTAGGAAGTGTGTCCTTCTATATCTGGGCTTCTGTAATTATTCCCATGATATCTTAGATCATACCATAAGTCATATATTTCAACCTCCATTCAAATTACCACTTCTAAAGTAACTTTGACTCATTTTTTACTCAGATTGTAAAATGAGTCTTTTACTTTTCCCTCTTAAAGTATCATTCTGTGTTGCTTTCAAACTCCAAACTCATTTGAGGCTATCTAATATTTCTTCAAAATCACAATATGCCTGTTTCTAGAATCCAACAGCGAAGGTAGAAATGAAAACATTCATCAAAAAATAGATTAACACTTGGGCCATTTTCCCTCCTCAAAAAGTCTGAGCATCTAACATTACGAGCTCAGAGTGCCAGGAAGCTAGATCACAATTTCATGCTTTCATAGTAGGGCCATTTAAAAAAATCTTTTTAAGGACTTTAAGATTGTTTTGTATATGCTTTATTACTATCCAAATGAGCTATCCGTGCCTGGCCCAAAGTCAACACATGAAATGCCTTTCTGAATTAATTCATTTTTCCACTTAGTGCGAATATAGAGCTTCTGTGCACTCCCGCATCCAGTGTCCCGCTTTTTACATTTATGGAGAAAAAGTCAAAGGCTCTCTCTGAAGTGGTCACTCCCCTTGAGATGATGGTGTTTTGAGCAATAATCATACCTAAGTGCTTCAAAGCTCCCAAAGTGCTTACATTTGTTACCTCCATATTATAAATGAAAAAACGGAGCATGACATGGGTAGAATTCCCCAAAGTTACACAGCAATTAAGTCTTGGGGCCATGAGAGGAACCTAGATTTGTCTGAGCACAAAGACAGGAGGTGACATTGACCATTCTACCTGATGCTTTCTCTACAGTGACCTTCTCTTCTGCTGTATCTTACGCTTCCTTCCCACAGAAACAACACGAGAGAGTGAGGGAACAGATGGAAGGGGTGAATGCTTCTCTGAAGACGTCTTTGGATTCTCTGACAACACCCCGTCTGACCCTTTCAGAACTTGATGATATAATAAAGGTAGGGATGCATGTGGCCTGTAGGTTTGGATTTATAACAGATCGGAACAGCGGCTCATTGTCACAGAACAACAGTGGAATCCAATTCAAATCTGTCAAGTTAACTGGAGTTACAGAAGTAGGATCAGAAGACTGAAGTTTTCAGTTTCCCTCATTGCATGGCGGCACTACCCACATATGACTGTTTAAATTTAAACGACTAAAAATGAAAGAAATCAGAATGGAATTCCTCTGTTGAATTAGCCCTATTTCAAGTGCTCAATAGTGCCCCGCGTGGCTCCTAGCTACTGAAAGGAGATCATTTTAAAGTCATCTGATCACCATCTCATTCTTCTTCGACTGTTTCAGCGCCAAGCTCCCTGTCTTCCTCTCCATCCCTACTCCCATCACTATCCTTGGTGACACCAAATTCGAGATGGATGAGCCCACCAGCTCTCAGACCTCCGGCCCCCATAACTTCTCCTGCCCAACAAGCTTTTCCTCCAGCCCACCCTGCTTATCCCTCCTATAGCCTAATGCTACATCACAATACCTACCTCATTCACCTCAATTCATCTCATCACATAGACGTTTTACCATCTCACATCATCACAAGAAGGGTGAGTACAGTACAATAAGACATTTTTAGAGAGAGACCACATTCTCACAATTTTTATTAGAGTATATTGTGATAATTGTTCTATTTTATTATCACTCATTATTATTACACTCTTACTGAGCCTAACTGATAAACTAAACTTTATCATAGGCTTATACACATAGGAAAAACATAGTATATACAGGGTTTGGTACCATTCACAGATTTAGGTACCCACTGAGGATCTTGGAATATATTCTCTGTAGAGAAGGGGGGACTACTGTATAATCATTTTTTGCAAACAGCCTTAACTTCTTTATCCACCTCTTCCCTTACTGTACGCACATGAGAATTCTATCCCTATAGCCCAGTAAACCCAAGTATCCCCAGCATCATGGCCATACCAGAGAAGCCAACATAGTGAAAAATTCACCTTCCCTTCTATCAGTCTGGCTGGTGAATTTGCTTCATGCTTCACTGAAAAACAGGAACAAAGAGAAGAGAATTTCCCTCATCTTTCTCCCCAGTTCTACCAGCCCACCTGCATTTCTATGCACACATCTACCTTCCTTCTTACTATAATTAGTGAAGTATCCCTTCTCCTGTTGAAGTCTCATCTCCTCACCTGTGCTCTGAATCCCATCCTTCCCCACCTCAAGAACGGGGCCGCAGGTTTCCCCCTGAAAGTATGCCCTCTCTCTTCTCTTTGGTCCCATTCTTACTCTCTACTGAACCATTGCTGCCAACATGGAAACATGTGTAAGTATCTCCTATCCTTTAAAAGAAGAAAGCCCTTGCCTGCATGCCTCTAATCTCTGTCCCATTCATTACTCTACTCTGCTCAACTTCACAGCAAAACACCTCGAGAGTCATTTATAGCTGGCACATCCACCTTCCAGCCATCTGCTGCCTTCCGTACACAACCCACTCCAAATGGGATTTCACGCCCCTCCGCCGAGACTGTTCTTGTCCACGTCATCAGTGAACTCAACATAACCAAAACCACGGTTACTTCTCCCTCCTCAGCATTCTTAGCCTCCTTGCTGACTAACCTTTTCTCCTTATTTAAACACTCAGAGTTTTCATCCTGGCTCCTCCAGTACCCTCCCCCCTCACCTGGTCCTCCTCCCACCTCATTGGAGAGTTTTTTTCCAGCCTCCTCTGCTAGATTCACCTCTGCACATCCTCTGTGTAGTACATATTTTAGGCTCTGCAGGCCACGTATAACCACACTCCCTTTTATTCTGTGCGTTTTTTTTTGTTGTTGTTTTTATTTTTTACAACTCTTCAAAAATTTAGATAATGTCCTTAGCTAGGAGCTGTGTAGAAACAGGCCTCAAGCTGTACGTGGCCCTGAGCTGTTGGTCCATCCCTGCTCTTGATAATGAATGGCTCCATTCTCAGTCCTGGGCCCTCTTTGATACTTACCCTTTCTCCCTAGCTGATTGCATTGAATCCCATGGCTTTAAAGAACAATTATATGCATGACCCCACAATTTATACCTCCAGCTTTCATACTTCCACTGAGTTCCAGACTCATATCCAAATGCTTACTTAAAGTTTTCCAGTAAGAACTCAGAGATTTTATCTACCACTTAGATGTGTAATAGTCATATCAAACTTAACACATTCTGAATAAAACCTGCTTCTTCCCCACCTCAGTAACCGGCACAACCCCATTTGCTCAAATCAAAACTCCAGAGTCATTGTTGATTTCTCCTCTCTCCTCCTTCCCGTTTCGATAAGACCCATTGACCCTATCTCCAAAAGGAGTCCTGGTTTCTGACCACTCCCTTCGCTGCTTCTACTCTGCGGTCCAGGCTACCTCCTCTCCAGCATGAACTGCCAAAGGAGCCTCCTACCCATTCATTTACCTCCACTCTTGCCCCTCAAGACTCAGTCTCCATTCAGTAGCAGAACAATCCCTTAAAAATATTATTTCTCCCACACAAAAACCTCCAGTGAAACTTAGAGTAAGAAACAAGGTCATTTTACCATGGTTCCTAAGTGACCTGACTCTGACCCATCACTCTACCTCAATCCACGTATCTCTTCCCCACTCACTACCTTCCAGTCCACTCCTCTCTGTCACCCTCCAACTCTGCTCTATTTTTCAAACACACCACACTTTTCCTCACCTCAGGCCCTTTGCACCTGCTGTCTCCAGATCTTCAAATGGCTAGCGTCCTTGTGACATTCAATGCAAAATGGTGTTTTTACCTTCAATCACTCTCCAACCCATCCCACTCATACTCTTTTATTCAAAATACTTTTTACTCTCTGAAATTAACTTGTTCAATTATTTGACCATTTATCTATAATCTATATATTCCCACTAGGTTGTAAATTCCCTGAAAGCAGAGACTATATTCATAGTTACGCATTCTATCTCCTAAAAGAGTGCCTGGCACACAGTGGGCATATGCTGAATATTTATTTAATTAATTAATAAGTAAAGGTGGAATGTCCATGGTATTCTTTCTGCTTATACAACTAAATATAATTTTCTTCAAAGTTGTTCCCCAGATGATCTACCAAATAGCTAGAGACTTAATACTGTCTCCACAGAAATAAACCCTTTGTGCTAAGGACTATGCTACATTCTGAGAATACAAAAATAAATTAGACACAAATCTTGCCTTCCACAATTATGTAGTCTGGTGGGTGGAATAATCATGCAAAATTATTATAGTAGTGTGATACATGAACAGTAGAAATATATAACAACACTGAACTCATCCTGGAGAAATTAAGGATAGCTTCATAAAGGAAGTGATATTTCAGCTGAAACTGGAAGGATTCATAGAACTTTTCCAGGTGGGTCAGACAGAAAAGATAGCAAAGTTATCCTGGATAGAGAAAATACTATGTGCAAAGGTACAGCGGCCAGAAAAAAATCGGGGAGCATTAAAGCATCGGTTACTCAAGGTTTGACCATGGTACATAATGGGGTGGGGACGGGTGAGAAATGATGAGATTGGAAAGAGGAGGGATCAGTTGATGAAGCCACCTGAGTAATCAAATGTGTTCCTGCAGAGCAGTTGGCTGATTTTGAGAGGGAAAATAACATGAGCAGATTTGCTTAATAGAAAGATGGCCATTCCTGTCGGATGGTGCAGAGTGGGTTAGAAGACTTGAAAGACTAGGCTGGCAGAGCTAAGTTAGATTATTCATAGAGGAAAGGTTTGAGTCAAGCCTGAGCAACACCAGCTTTTGAAGTCTCCTTCCTGGACAGTGAAAAAGGAGACCCAGGAGAGAACAGTGTCACAGAAGCCAAGGAAAGAGAGAGTTTTGGGGGAACGACAATGACTAACACCGTCACAAACCAGAAATAAATCCAGTACATAAAGCAGGAAAGTGTCGAATGGATCTGGCAATAGGGTGTCTGACACTGGGGACCTTGGCAAGAACCATTTCTGTGGAATGCACTCGATCAACAAAGAAAAGAAGCTGGAGGGGAAGCTAGAGTCAAGGAATAGGTTTTGTTTGTTTGTTTTTAATGGGAGAGGTTAACTGGGCATGTTTATACATGAGAGGAGCCACTAGTTAGGGAGCAAGAAGAAGAGAAAACAGGGCAGCATGCCTTATACAGAAAAGGAACACTTTTCCTCTTAAAATATGAGAAAGATGTACATAAAAATGTAGCTATAATAGGGTTTTCTTTGAGGGGAAGGGACTGAAGGATGGTGGCAAAGAGTTGTTTGTGATTCTTCTTTGTTGGTATTGGAGTCTCTGAGGAGAATAGTACCCTCTATCAGCTCCCAAGTTCTAAACGAGTTGAAAAATAAATAAAATTGTAAATACGAGACCCAAGAACATCACCTTCATTTCTGATGCAACTAAGATGAGGACATGGCTTTAGGTCTCTTAGCCAAGTGGCGTGGCTAATACTCAATCCCAGAATTAGGCAGAACTGCCCGCTCAGACAGGCAACATTGCAGGAAGGTTCACGTGGGGGTTCTGCCCAGAACAACTTTCATTATGGACAAACACAGGAAAACTCAGGCTTGCTACCAAGAGGCAGAGCGTAGAGTTGAACAGAGACTACACAGTTATTCCCCCCAAAATTTACCAATCAAATAAACCAGTCCCTTTCTTAGGAGCAGAATTAGGAAAGGGGTGGAGAGGTCTGAGGTTTCAGTGACTGAGCTCCCTTCATAGGGAGGAAACATCAGGAGTACAGAAAAAAAAAAAATTCCCTGCTACAGTTAGTTGATGTCTTCTAAATAAAAAAGAAAATAAAGTAATCTGCTTAGAATCAGTTGGAGATGGAAAAAGGAAAAGGTCATGGCTTAAGAATGGTGACAATGTCAAGAATCACTATTTGAGTGACTGGGAAAAATGAATGATGCTCATTAGATTTAGTAACATAGATATCATTAGTTTAATTTCTGTTTTTTTGGAGCAGTGAAGTAAAAACCAGACTGGAGTGGGTTAAAGAGTGAGTTAAAAAGTGATAAAATAGAGACAGCTAACATAAACACTTTTTTGACGATATTTTACTATACGGTGAATAGAAAAGTAAGGTAATAACATTGGGGAAATCTATGGGTAATGGAGGGGTTTTTTGGTTTATCTTCATTTTGTTTTGTTTTCAGGTGGGAGAAGGCAGAGCATGTCTGAAAGTGGGGGAAGCAATCCATAGAGAAAGAGTTAAAGATGCAAGAGAAAAAAAGTCTACTTGAAGTATTTTAGACTCGTATAGACCCGGCCTGAAATTTACTAAACCTCATGATAAGGAGGAATAGAGATTATCTTTTGGTGCTCCAAGGGAAAAAGATTTTAAGTCCTTCTATGTTCAACAATTTACTTTTTAAAACATTTTCTTTAGAATGCATCAGGGATTTATGCGGAAATAGATGGAGCCAAAAATGAACTACAAGGAAAGCTCTCCAACCTAAGTAACCTTAGTCATGATTTAGTCCAAGAAGCCGTCGACCATGCCCAGAACCTTCAACAAGAGGCTGATGAATTGAGCAGGTAATATCCTGTTTTTAGAAATGCAAATAACTACATAGAGTGAATAACTCATTTTTATTCAATTCCACATGTCAGAATTACTGGGATACAGATTAGCAAATTGGGCTTGGGGTTGTGTTTGTTTGTTCATTTGAAGGTTTGTTAGTTGGTCGGTCTAAGAGCCAGCCAATCATTGTTTATTGCAATTGCTTTAGGGAGAGTTTTTTATTAAAAAAAAAAATCTGTCAGATTAGAGGCCTATGTTGTGAGGGGTGGTTCTGCTCCACAGTTATTAATAGGGGAACTAAGGCATTTTTATTAGGGACATTACTGCTGCACAAAATATTATCAAGTCCCTTCACAAGGTCCCAATTAGATCCCTCTACAAGGTCTAATTCTGCCACCATCACATATTTATTTCACAGACAGCATTAGCTTTCACACCCAAGGGTCTTAAGTAAAGCTGGTTAGAAGTTGGCAATACAGCTGACTTCTGGTATATACTCTGGACATTCTACAGTGCCCAGCAGGAACTGTTTGATTTCAACACCTGATTAAGAGAAAATCAATTGCCAATTTTCCTCACAGCATCTAGAAGAGAGTCCCACACCCTTTGGGCACTCAATTAGTGTTAATTGAAATGTACTGAAAGTCTGGAATTGAATTCATGACCTTGAAATGATAGGTAAATAATGAGATAATTATAGAGAAAGACTACAAATCTGGCAATTAGAAATAAGGATCAGTAAAGGTCATGGATAAATTAAGAACCAATTTAACTCTTGTTCAAAACTTAAACTACCTTTTTATTCCTGATTGTCAAAATTTTCAAATATCCCTCCAAATCTTCTGAGAATTGAAGGAAAGAGAGGAGAGAGAGAGAGAGAGAGAGAGAGAGGGAGAAATAGATGTTATGCAAAATCTTCATGTACAAAATGGCATTGTATCCACCTTAGCATCATGCTTCCAGTAAATGTGATTTTGATCAAGCCAATAAAATGGAGCTTGGATAAAATATTATTTGGATAATGTGCTGTATTGGAATAACATTGTTTTTGAGATTCCCTCCTATGGCTGTCTTCATTTTTCTTTTTTCTTTTTTTTAATTTTTAATGTTTATTTATTTTTGAGAAAGAGAGAGAGAGCACAAGCAGGGAAGGGGCAGAGAGAGAGGGAGACACAGAATACAAAGCAGACTCCAGGCTCTGAGCTATCAGCACAGAGCCCAATGCAGGGCTTGAACTCACAAACTGTGAGATCATGTCCTGAGCCGAAGTCGGACACTTAACGACTGAGCCACCCAGCGCTCCTGTCTTCATTTTTCTTTTACCCTTTATTTCAATGACTATGTCCTATTAATAGGGTTCCAACACATACTTTCACTAAATGCCACCCTGAAACAGTGTTCTAGGATGATTCTAAGTAAGTTACCCGTGCTTTACATGAAAACCTGATCAGAAATATCAATCACCCTGAAATCACTTTTGCATTTAAGATATTTCAGACTGAATATATTCAGTGAAACATCCAAATTTCTAGATGTCCTCCCCTCAAAATGTGAATATTCTTCATCATCTATCTGGTGACCCAATAATTTGCTTCTTGTGCCTCAAACAGAAATAAACATAATTCATCAAGAAATTTCCATTTCAAAAGCACATTTTTATTTTGTGTATTGATGCAGTACCTGTTTTGTGCCTAGTAATGAAAACAGAGTATTAAAGACTTTGTTTCTTTTTTTTTTTTAAGTTTATTTATTTATTTTGAAAGAGAGACAGAGAGAGCAAGCGGGGGAGGGGCAGAGAGAGAGAGAGAGAGGGAGAGAGAGAATCCCAAGCTGTGCTGACAGCACAGAGCCCAATGCAGGGCTTGAGCCCATGAATCATAAGATCATGACCTGAGCAGAAATCAAGAGTCAGACACTTGGGGCCCCTGCGTGGCTCAGTTGGTTAAGCGTCCACCTTCGGCTCAGGTCATGATCTCACAGTTTGTGAGTTCAAATCCCACATCAGGCTCTGTGCTAACAGCTCAGCGCCTGGAGCCTGTTTCAGATTCTGTGTCTGTCCATCTCTCGGCCCCTCCCCTGCTCATGCTCTGTGTCTCTCTGTCTCTCAATAACAAATAAACGTTAAAAAAATTAAAAAAAAAAAAAGAGTCAGACACTTAACCAACTGAGCCACCCACGCACCTCTAAAGGCTTTGTTTCAAGCTCTTTCTTATATCTTAATATTCTAGCCAGCACAATTTAAAAATATTAATGAATACTTGTAACATTTTATTCTTTCTATCCCTTTTTTTTAAAACTTGCTGATTTTACTCTCTGTGCCATTTCTAAGAACAAGGGCTTATGGGTAGGAAAAAGTGCCAAGTATTTGGATTAGAACTACCTCCGCAGAGCAGAGTTGCATTATGACTTTCATGGGCCCTAGGTACTTTTGCCTCTGTGGGCTCCTTCCTCCATAAAAATATTTAAAATTATATGTCATGATAACATTGTTATAAAAACTAATGTAATCATTTTAGTATCCTCATTGTTCTTCTGATTTAAAAAAAATTAAAATGAACATATCTCTGTGGGGCTCTATGATGCCTAATGGATAAGTCAGCCCTCCTGGAGAGGAAAGAATGATGACGACCTTGGACAAAAGAGAGGAAAGTAGCCAAAGCAATACAGAAAAAGTCACTCGGAGCCCAAAACAGCACACAGCTTAATAGGTCAGGACAGTTGGAAGTGGTGAGCCAGTGTGGGATCTGCAATGTCACATACTGGGTCACAGAGAATCTTCCGGAAGTTACTGATGAATAAAATGATACTAGCCATGAACTAAGCCATGAACTGAGAAAATGTGGCACTGGTGGATTTAAAACTGAATAAAATTGAGGGGCGCCTGGGTGGCTCAAATCAGTTAAGCATCCAACTCTTCATTTCAGTTCAAGCCAGGATCTCAGTTTCATGAGTTCAAGCCCCACATCAGGCTCTGCACTGTCAGCACAGAGCTTGCTTGGGATTCTCTCTCTCTCCTTCTCTCTCTGCCCCTCCTCCACTCATGCTGTCTCTCTGTCTCTCAAATAAACAAATAAAATCAAAAACTTAAAGTTCTTTTTAAAAAAAAATAAATAAAACGGAATAAAATAGAGACACAGGATTCAGGATGAGCTGCAGAAGTAAAGCGGTGCTTATATTATAGAGGAAAAAGTGTCAATAAAGTGAATTATTCTATGAATATATTTAGAATTTGAAATTCCAGTTCAAGAAATAGTTCCGGTATAATAATAAACCCTGATGTTTGTTGGATGACAGGCATGGTAGCAAGCATTTCACATATTTTATCCCTGTTGTACCTCACATCAATCCTCTGCGACATGAAGCGTTATCAGCCACTATGTGAGAGCGCCCTCTGCATGATGGGTACCCAAGAAATATTAGATGAACCTGAAGGAGTCCAGAAAGGGGTAAAGGCAGAAAACATGGTGTATGGGGCAAGGGAGGAAATGGGCATGAGTAGGGCTTTGCACTTCAGAGAAGCAGCTGGGCCGTAGGAGTGAGACAAGTCATAACAACCTGTATCCTGGTTCCTTCTATAAAAAGGGAATAACAATGTCTACTTCATGGGTGTGATAAGAATTAAAGACGTACTATATAGAACAAGTCCAGCCCAGTATCTGCATATAGATGCTCAGTATGTGTCATTCCCCTTCTTAAGGGAAAATATGATGTTTTATAAAGTGAACAAAAGGTTAGGTAAATAGAGTGCAACTAAGACCTAACACCACGCTGTGGCTATGCACCCTCTCTGAGAGCCTTGGTTTCTTCTATGGGTAGAAAGTAACAACGCTGATTTGGGTAAGTAGGTGAGGGAGGACTGTGGGTTCATTCCTCTGCCTGACTGCCACAATATAAACAAGCCGTTGCTTGAAGAGGTGCAGAGGGCTGATTTAAATCATCATTCTTTTTTCCTGTGGCCACTGCCAGGCAAACAGCTTTCATGAAGCCAAAATGGGGTAAAGTCTTAGGGGCACCAAAGGCAGAGGAAAGCAAAGAAGATGTCCTCCTAGGAAAGGCAGCTCGGGAAAACCTTTCCAAGCCAAGTGACTTTAAATAACAGGAAGAAGGTCCCTGTGGTCCCGGAAGTATTCCAATCAAGCCACAACAATGGTCCCATTTCCCAAAAAAGTAAGAAAGAGAAAAAGGACGAGTTTCTTCTTTTACAGGAATTTGCACAGTTCAGATATGAACGGGCTGGTACAGAAGGCTTTGGACGCTTCAAATGTCTATGAAAATATTGCCAATTATGTTAGTGAAGCCAATGACACAGCAGAATTGGCTTTGAACATCACTGACCGAATTTATGATGTGAGTGTTCCCTTATTTTTTTAAGATTTTGTTTTGAAGTAATCTCTACACCCAACATGGGGCTAGAACTCACAACTCCAAGACAGAGTCACACGCTCCACCAACAGAGCCAGCTAGGTACACACACACACACACACACACACACACACACACACCGAGTATTCCCTTATTTTAAAGTTCATTTACATGCTGCCGTTTCCCAGCTTATGAGTTTTCTGTTTTCTAATGTCATCTCTTGAGCTTCCAGTGTAATACAAATGGCAGAAAGGGCAAGAAAACTAAGAAAACAGCATTTTATTTGTGTTATGAAGGTTTCAGTAGTTCAAGATGTGCCATACTCCTGTCAGCAAATGCCAGTGTCTTTTTGACAGCATTTTTAAACCACAGTCCCTGAATAAACCATATTTAAGATTACCCCATGCTGATAGAGAAGTTGCTTTATGCATACATTCACACTTTTTCAACTCGAAAACTATTTATTGAGTGGCTTCTATTTGACAAGTACTTCAGAGGGGACTTGACCAGGCATTGTTCTAGATTCACTGAATTTTCCTTGAAAAATGTTTACCGTGAAAACGTCATGCACTTTATCTTTTCCTGTTCACATTTGACTTTGATTTTGAGCTATGGAAATGAAGTTGTACGAGTCTTGCTTGGTGTTTAGCAGAGAAACGGTGTCATTTAAATCTTCAATCCATGAGAAGTGGGTTTCTTCTGCTGTCATTCTTATTCTTTCCATACAATTCCTTTGTAGGCTGTGAGTGGGATTGATACTCAAATTATTTACCATAAGGATGAGAGCGAGAACCTCCTCAATCAAGCCAGAGAACTACAAGCAAAGACAGACCCTAGTAAATATGTTTTCTACCTTCCTTCTGATTTATAGCTGCTTCTCTCCTTTCATACAGTGCTTCTGCATGTGGATAAAGATTTCAAAATCCTAAGATTAAAAAACAAATGATCTTTTTTTTACATTATTTTCCCCATTTTATTTTTTTAATTAATTTATTTATTGTTTAATTTACATCCAAGTTAGTTAGCATATAATGTAACAGTGATTTCAGGAGTAGGTTCCTTAATGCCCCTTACCCATTTAGCCCATTCCCCCTCCAGCAACCTTCTGTTCTCTATATTTAAGTTTCTAAAAACAAATCATCTTTCAACTGAATAGCACATTAGTAGTTCCTGCTGAAATTCAAGGTATAAAAGAAGCAAAGATTGGATATTTTAAAATAAATTGTGGTTTAAAAAAAAAAAAAAACCTTCCATGTAGTGAAACATGTGGTAAATACTCTTGCTAATAAAGTAGGCTAATTAATAGAAATTTACCATAAATACCAATTTTCATGGAGATGATGCCATTAAATACACTTAACACTAAAACTATATTGGACACAAGTCAGTCTTCCTTGGACAATTCAGAAGACGCTTTAAATTTTTACATGAATTAATGAATAAGCATTGGGAGAGTTAGGAAGATAGGACACCACACGGCCATCTGGTTATTGGCTCTTGCCTATATTTGTGTTCTACAAGTTTACGATATTTGGGACAAGCCTAATGGCCATATGGGAAGAAGCATTTCCAAAGGCTAGTGTTTGCGTGTGTGAAAGCAAGCCCATCCAAAATGGGAGAGGGAAGAAAAAATAAAAGTGAAATCATTTTTGTCAATTCTGAATCTTGGGAGCTACTCTTAAAAACAATTGCAGTGATTAAGAATCTCACTAAACATTAATCATCTCTGAGCCAATGACCTCATACCTGAGGATGGGGGCTCACTGACTAATGAGGATGGAAATCCATTATCCAGCTAACTTCTAACTACCACCCGAAAAAAAGACCAAGTTTGCAACAAAAAACGTCACATAATTTTATCAAAACAATCAATGTCAATTCTAACCGTATGTTTTCTTTTTTTTTTTTTTTTACAAAGAGCACTACCTAGAGAAAAAAATGCATTTGTTTTCTTATATGCTAAATATTTAAACAGCTATGATAAAGCAACTATTGTTTTATGCTTGCTGGGTAAAGAAAGGCAATAAAAATGTTCTAGTTAATTATATAAGTCTAATCTTGAACTTACTTTTTAGAAAAGAATTAGAATATTACCTGCAAAAATTGAGAATATTAAAAGTAAAATATATTTTTTACTGAAGTATGATTAACATGCAGTGTCATATTAGTTTCGTGTGTACAATACAATGATTCAACAACTCTGTACATTGCTCTGTGCTCATCACATTGAGTGTGCTCTTAAAAAGGAAAATATTTTTAGGTAAATGTTGCCATGTCTATATACTGCTTTGTTTCTTGTGATGTGAAGACCAGAATATGTGGATCTTCATGACAGTGACTTAAATATTTTATCCTCCTTGATAATTTGCAGTTTTCTTAATCTTGTCATTATTGAGTTATTGAACCTCATGAAAACAATTTTTCTTTTCTGGTAATGGTATCTCTTCAAAGTTCTATATTTTAAGTACAGAGAAAATCTCTCCGTATAGGTCTCTGAATATTTCGCAGTGCTGGTCACGTATTTCATGATCTTGTTTGCTTAAATTTCTTCACATATTTGTTTGCAAAAGGGACACCAATGGGGAGTTAGGACTGCGTGGACCAGAACTTTGCCTCCCTTTAGATAACACACATTGGTGATATAAATTCAGATTTTCAGATTAAACTATATTCATCTACTGAGTTTCATTACAATTTCAAATTACTGTTAATTCATTTCCAAATGACTTTCAACAATTAGTAATCTTTATATCCCAGACTTCCTTTTCTTCATTATCTCTATGAAATAGTTAGCAACCTATAATAAACTCAGGAAGCTGCTATTTAAAGGAGAATTCTACTGAATTCATTTGTAAAATGAAAAATGTTTATGTAAAACAATAAGTTTCAAATAGGACAGACTTTTTGTGAAACATTTTTTTCTTATCAACTTCCAGCCCAAAGTAGAATTTTTTTCACCTATTTTTATCAAGGGCTCCAAATATAGAGTTGAATATATTCTTTCTTGGTGTATCAGCCAGTGTTTTTTGCAGCTATAAGACCCAAAAGGAAGAGCTGAAAAGATTGTTTGTATTAAAAATATTTAAAAAACAAAACTAAAAGAGGGAGAGGGGATATAATTCAAGTACAAAGTATGTTTAAGTCCCTCCTTAAATTCTGGAAAATTTTTGGCATTACCCAGAGGAAATGAGAAAGACGTGCTTGTACTTTGTTTACATTGTACTTGGTGACAGAATCAATTCAGCATCACTCATTGTATACCCACTATACACAAAGGGGGAAGATAACCAAATAACAAAGCAGCACGCAAAGACCGTATAATAGAAAGAGAAAGTACACCATGGGAGACAGTATATTTACAAGCCTATAGGAGAGAAAAAGAGTATAATAGGAGGTGAAGAAATTATTTCTCTGTCTGTCAAAAAGCATAAAGTTCCTGATGCTTTGGAAGTAAACAAAGCATGAACCAAGAATTCTTGGGAAAGTTCATCCTTCAGTTCAGACAAGATACTACATCATGACTTGCTTGGATTTGCTCCAAAATAACCCATTATGATTCTATGCTATAAGCGCACTTTCAAGAATAGTTTTGTAAGAAAAAGACTAAGAACATCTGATAGACCTATATGTAAATAATGTGTATACATTTAATCAGTCATTAAACCCTTCCCACAAAGAAATCTCAAGGCTCAGATGGCTTTCCCCGTGAATTCTTCCAAACATTTAAGTAACACCACTTGTGTATAAATTCTTCCAGGAAACAGAAAAAAGAGGAAATATTCTCTAACTTGTTGTATTAAGCCAACAAAACTAAGATACAAAACCTGATAAGAACATTATAAAAAAGGAAAATTACAAGCCACATTCTCTCACAGAGATGTGAAAATTCTAATCGAAATATTAGCAGATCAAATCTAACACACATAGAAGTGATAATACATGATCAAGTTAAGTTTATTCCAAGATTTCAGGGATAGTTTAACATTTAAAACATCAATAGTAATTCACCACATTTTAGGAATATGGGAGAAAATTCATATGATCATGTCACCACATGCAGGAAGATCATTTACCAAAACTCAATACCCATTCATGTTTTTAAAAAACTTGTAGCAAACTAAGAATATAAGGAAACCTCTGTAATCTAAGAAATAATAATAAAATAATGGTCATCAAGCATATTAATACTGAAGTATTTAAAGTTTGCCCACTAAGACTGGAAACAAGACAAAGATACCCCCCACATTACCAATTCAGTGTGTAAAAAATCTGGTTTAATTCTATGTACAACAAAATTAGAAATTAACTTTGTAAAATAACACCATTTACAATATCATAAAATACCTAGGAATAAAGCTGATGAAATATAAGATCTCTAATCTTATTAAAGATGATCTAAATAAATGGAGATCAAAATGAGAATTTAGATCTAAATAAAAATTAATAAAAACTGTATTTATTAACTAGAAGACTTAAATTTGTAAAAATGACAATTCTGCCAAATTTATCTGTAGAGTCAATATAATACCATCTGAAGTACCAGAACTGTATGCATATATAGAGGATGACTCTAGAATTTCTATGGAAATGAGGGTGGGAGGAGCTAAGAAGCCAGCACAATCCTTGAAGAATAAAACAAAGCTGGAAGACTTAAACTACCAGATATTAAGACTTCTAACTCTACAGAAATTAAGACAGAGATACAAAAGATGTAGAAAATTACAATACTGTATCATTTCTTTTGAATAAAGCTTAAGAACAGACACAACTGGGGCGCCTGGGTGGCTCAGTTGGTTGAGCGGCCGACTTTGGCTCAGGTCACGATCTCGCGGTCCGTGAGTTCGAGCCCCGCGTCGGGCTCTGTGCTGACAGCTCGGAGCCTGGAGCCTGTTTCCGATTCTGTGTCTCCCTCTCTCTGACCCTCCCCCGTTCATGCTCTGTCTCTCTCTGTCTCAAAAATAAATAAACGTTAAAAAAAAAAAAAAGAACAGACACAACTAACAGAGATAGCATTCAGAATAGTGGTCATCCTTGGGAAATCACAGAGATCCCAGGAAACTAGGAGGACCAATAATGTTCTACTTTCTTGACTTGATACTGCTTATATGCTGTGCTCGGTTTGTGAACATTCATCAAGCTGTGCATTTATAATGTGCCCCTTTTCTAGATGTATGTTGTACATCAATTAAAATTTTATTAAAACCATAAACAAGAATTCTTCTTATATAACAGTCATCACCATAAATAGAGGTAGATCTTTTCTTTTCAGCTCTTTATCAACCATGCTGCTAGGAGTTATTAGTCACAGCAGTGCTATATTTTTCAAAGAAGTTAGCCATTATCTCTAGACCTTTCACGAGTCACTTTATGGCATCCTAAATCATTCCCAAGCAGTGTTACTACTTTTCTATAATCCTGTACCTCTTAACTGAGATGCCACTTTCCAGAACTGGTGTTCTATGTTCATATCATATTGAGAATTTTACAGATGATTCCGTGATATAGATCAGAATTTTCCTTGTTGAAATGGAGATGTTTTGTTCCCCCTAGCATCTTGGCTTTACTGGTACCTTTTTTTGGCTTCTTCTCCATAGGTAACGATGAGGCAGTAGCTGATACCAACAGGCGTGTGGGTGGAGCTCTAGCAAGGAAGAGTGCTCTTAAAAACAGATTGAATGATGCCATTAAGCGACTACAAGCCACGGAGAGAGGTAAGGATCACAGACAAGAACTTAAGCTTCATCTGTTTATTCACTGGGATTAAAATAAAGCTTTGAAGAAGGAATACATGACTCCTTATCAGTCCTTTTATAAATAAATATTGTTTTCTGATGACAAAAGAAACTATGTTCATCACACACACACACACACACACACACACACACACACTGAGAAAGAATTATAAAAGCTATAATCATACCATCTAGGGGTGACCATTAAATCTGAGAGCATTTTCCTCCTATCTTGTGTGTGTGTGCACACACGTGCATGTGTGTTTTAAAGGGATCATGCTGCTTATACTGTTTGGTAACCTACTTTCTTGTGGACATCATTCTTCATTAATAAGCATGCCCTAATCTGATTACTGGGTTTCTCTGGCCCTAATTGTTATATGCCGTGTCATTCTTATGGCACAAGTAGGGAGACCAACAAGCCAAATAGAGACACAAGAGCACTCATTTTGCCCAGTCTGGGACTACAGTGGCATCTTAAGAAGATGGGCTTGGGAAGATGGGCTTAAGAAGATGGGCTTGCCTTCCCTGGTATAGTGAAAGTTAACAGATACTGCTGGATGAGAGTGTTTTACTACATGGAGCAAATCCAACTACTGTACCAGAGTGCACCAAAACCCCAGCCAGGGGGGGTATCTTCCATCGAGAATCCCTGTCATCAGCACCATCAGAGCTACGACATACTAGCCACTGGACTGTGTTTTACGTACATTCTGTCATGTGGGAAAATATCACCATTGCCTTCAGATGAGTGTGAACCCTGAGGCTTGTCAAGGTTTGGGAACTTGCTCCAAAAGGCACAGCTCCAAAAGGAAGCAGACCCAGGATTCAAAGCTACATCCGTCAGGGTTCAGATCATGTGAGGTCGAATTAAATATTTCTCCACTTAAACAAAAAGAAAGCCTCAACCTCACCTGAGTGATTTTGATTACAAAAGTAATACATGATTATTATAGAAAAATGAGAAGATACAGATAAGAAAAAAAAAGCACAAAAGAAGAAAAACCTTTTATAATCTCATTACCTAGGAAAAAACACTTTGCTGTAAACTTACATTATTTTTATTTTAAATATATAACTTTAATGAAAATAGAATGCCACTCTATATACTATTTGGAAACTTGCTTTTATTATTTAAAAATAATTTTCCTTACTAATTTACTTCTGTACTAGAGCATCATTTTTATGGTAAAAGGTGCTCCACACAGAAGAAAGTCATATTTACAATGCATTTCAGACATAAACATATTATGACTTAAAATCTCATATGTGTTTTCTGTGGCTTTCTCGCAATGCCTCTAACCTGAAGAGATACTAATTACTTTTTTTAATCTACTTCTAATTTGAAAATGTTTTCAGTGAGCTGCATGATTTTAATAAGACTCTAGAGTCTTTCAAGCTCATTTTTTAATGCTACTTAACAATTTTCTTCTGCATCTAACTTACACTATAATTAACATACATTTAAAGGTCTTTGTGCAGCTTAAAAACCCAAAAGCTCAGGTCTGTTTTATCCCAGTGATTAAATGGATGGTAATGGTCCCAACCAATGTCCTGCTTCTCTGCAAAGTGAATGTCCCTGTGCTCTGTGTGAAGGTGATGCTCAGCAGCGCCTGGGTCAGTCAAGGCTGATCACGGAGGAAGCTAACAAGACCACAGTGGAAGTCCAGCAGGCAGCCGCCCCGATGGCTCACAATCTGACCAGCTGGTCGCAAAATCTGCAGAATTTTGACTCTTCTGCTTACAACACTGCAGTGGCCTCTGCCAGAGATGCAGGTATCATGGTTTGCATCCAGTTGAGGAACTGGCCATTAAGTGCAACACATCCGTTCGTTAAGAAGGCAGTTTGCTTCATTTGGGTTTTAGATTGGAATATTGTAGAAGTTAGCTTAGGAAAAAAGAAAAACTTTTGCTCAGTTCATCTATCAATATATGTATGTGTGTGTGCATAGGAGATATATATATTTCACACAAATAGACACTAGATAGATGGGTTAAGAATCATTTTTTTTCCGAATGAAGTAATGGCAGCACTGATATTTATCAATGTAAGTTTGATCCTTTGGGGAAGAACGTCAATCACAAAATATTGGTTTGCATTTTAGAAAAATATTTACTAAACTGCCTTGCTTTTTCCTTACCTAAGTAAAGCAGGTTATTACCAACAAGTACTGACTATGGCGAAACATAATGGAAGGTTCCCATTAAGAAGAACCATTTGGGGGCACCTGGGTGGCTCAGTGGGTTGAGTGTCTCAGATTTCAGCTCAGGTCAACAGTTCTTGAGTTTGGGCCCCTAGGCGGGCTCTGTGCTGACAGCTCAGAGCCTGGAGCCTGCTTCAGATTCTGTGTCTCCCTCTCTCTGCCCCTTCCCCAGCGCTCTCTCTCTCTCTCTCTCTCTCTCTCTCTATCTCTCTCTCCCCCTCTCTCTCAAAAATAAACATAGGGGCGCCCGGGTGGCTCAGTCGGTTGAGCATCTGACTTCAGCTCAGGTCATGATCTCGCAGTTCATGAGTTCGAGCCCTGCATTGGGCTCTGTGCTGACAGCTCAGAGCCTGGAGCCTGCTTCAGATTCTGTGTCTCCCTCTCGCTGCCCCTTCCCCACTCATGCACTGTCTCTCTCTGTCTCTCAAAAATGAATAAACGTTAAAAAAATTTTTTTAATAAATAAACATTAAGAAGAACCATCTGTTAGCCAGCTTGAATACAGATTTATAGCAATGATAATGAAATATTCTGATATCTCCCTAATTTGTTTAGTTACACATAGATTAAAATCACATATTACTACATTTATTCTGTCTTCTGCCTCTTAAATATCAATGTCTTTGTCAATGACCAGAACTTTCGGTTCCCCAGCATGGCTTTGCAGAACATAATACCTTCACTTCCATCTGAGTTAAGAAACAACTTTACTAATCCACATATGAGCCGCCTGTCACTAGAAATTTTATTCCGGGTCACAAATATCCATTCCCATAACAGGAAGATAACTCTTATGTTCATCTTTTAAGTATATATCTTTTAAGTACATGGAGTAATTTCTCCATGTAACCACTCACTTAATTACTTTTAGAACTTGATCGCTAAAAGATTTGCCTACATGACATCCAACATTTGCATTTATAAAGATAGGGCCAAAGGAATATTTACTAAATCTGTGTTAAGTTTTTTTCCTCCTTCTTCAGTCCAATCCATGATTCCAGTAATCCAGAACTAGCATTAATTGAAATTGTTTCAGGCCTCCGTGTTTTCCTCAAACAGCATCTTGTGGTTCAAAGCAAAGTAAATGAAAGAGCATACCACAGTATAAGAGACCTTATAAAGACTCTAATATGGGGCGCCTGGGTGGCTCAGTCAGTTAAGCGGCCGACTTTGGCTCAGGTCATGATCTCGCGGTCCGTGAGTTCGAGCCCCGCGTCGGGCTCTGTGCTGACAGCTCAGAGCCTGGAGCCTGTTTCCGATTCTGTGTCTCCCTCTCTCTGACCCTCCCCTGTTCATGCTCTGTCTCTCCCTGTCTCAAAAATAAATAAAACATTAAAAAAAAAAATTTTTTTTTAAATAAAAAAAATAAAGACTCTAATAAAAGGTGACCCCCTTTCTCTGACAAAATTGAGGACAGGGAAACCCTGTTTTACATACATTTCCATAATCAAAATTTAATGTACTACAATAAATATACTTTATTATCTGTAATTTTTAAAGACTATTATACCATAAAATGGCTATTGTAGTCAGTAATCCAAACAACAAATATTTACCTCTGTATTAATCAATACGATAACATAAGTAAATTGCTATTATTTTACTTAATATGATAAAGATGTTAATTGATATCATATTAATTATTGATTAATTGATTAATTATTATCATATTGATAATATGATATATTATTTACTTAATATGATAGAGAAGCACCTTACTTCCTAAATAGAGAAAAGAAACATCCTTGGTCCTCACTGACATATTCTCCTGAATCTGAATTTAGTTTGGTTCTAGTAAAAAGCTTACTCTTTTCCAGCTCTTAATGCTCAATAACCATGGCCCTGCTCTTAGCTGGCAAACACCCAAAAGATGTTCATTCTCTAGTACAGTGGTTCTCAAACCTTCATATGCTTCAGAATCACCTGGTCCTCACTCCCAGGGTTTCTGATTCAGCAGATTTGCGTTGGAGCCCAAGAATTTACATTTCTAACAAGTTCCTTGATGACGCCGATGCTGCTGGTCTGGGGAGCACACACTGAGAACCACTGGTCGAGTTCATGCAACCTTAGGGAAAGTTGTGTTTTAGGCTTCTCTCATCAAGCTGTATGCATATAATTTGTTCTCTTTTCGATGTGTGTGTCATTCCTTAAAAAATAAATAAATAAATAACCTACACAGTTAGTGTGATGTCCTTGTACCATCCCTTTTCTGGGCCCATAGACTTGGAAGACTCAATTTATCATTATTATTATTATTATTATTATTGATGATTAATTATTTTAACCGCTGTTTTAGTGAAATCACTATATAGAATAATCTTGCCCACCCTCACCTTGGCACGACTGCCACTTTTCTGGGTGCTTGATTGTTCCTTCCATCTAGCTCCACTTCCTCTTGGACCAGTGCAAACGGCAGTGTGATGTGTGAACAGGAATCCTGGGGGATAGCCTCTTCCACCTCCTTGTGCCCAGCATTCCTTGTGACCTGTTGTATCAGTTCAATTAGAAATGCAAGCAGAGGGGCGCCTGGGTGGCTCAGTCAGTTAAGTGTCCGACTCTTGATCTCAGAGTTCATGGGTCCAACCCCTGCGCTGGGCTCGGGCTGGTAGCGCAGAACCTGCTTGGGATTCTCTTTCTCCCTCTCTCTCTACCCCTCCCCTGCTCAGGTGCACACACACTCTCTCTCAAATAAATAAGTGAACTTAAAAAAAGAAAAAGAAATACAAGCAGAACCTGTGCTGTATAGCGTGCTGTATAGTGAAAGGAACACCTGTAGATTTGTCATGGATCCTGCCCTTTAGAAATGTACGTTATAGGGGCGCCCGGGTGGCTCAGTCGGTTAAGCGTCCGACTTCGGCTCAGGTCATGATCTCGCAGTTTGTGAGTTACAGCCCCGCGTTCAGCTCTGTGCTGACAGCTTGCTCACAGCCTGGAGCCTGCTTCAGATTCTGTCTCCCTTTCTCTCTGTCCCTCCCCCGCTCACACTCTGTCTCTCCCAAAACTAAATAAGCATTAAAAAAAAATTAGATATGTAAGTTATAAGTCAGCTTACTTTCCATATAATTTTTAGAACGATATGTGTTATAAATGCCACAAAGTAGTAATCGCTTATGCGTTGGGCTTAACTATTCGTTTTGCAGGATTGCAAATAATTTCTTATAGTTCTAACAGAAGTAACCATGTGTTTGTTGTCTCTTCACCTGATACCTTAAATATCGTTAACATTGGTTGATATAGTTGAGCTATTTCCTCAAGTGGTTAATTTTTATTAACTGCAGTAAGAAATTTGACAGAGGTTGTCCCTCAGCTCCTGGATCAGCTTCGCACCGTAGAACAGAAGCGGCCTGCAAGCAACGTCTCTGCCAGCATCCAGAGGATCCGGGAGCTTATTGCTCAGACCAGAAGCGTCGCCAGCAAGGTAACAGTGAAAGGCATCTTTGTCAGTCAGTCGGGGATAGTGAGAACATGAAACTGAACTGCCAGTCTCGAGGCAGCTTCCAGAGCCCAGAAACTTCCTACTGTATTGCCCAGCTCAGTAGTTCTAAGCTGCATCTGGATCTGTTCATTTGAATTGCATGAGGAGCTTTAAAAACCTAAACCAATTCCTGGTCCCAACCTCAGAGCAATGCATCAGGCTCTCTAGAGGATGGGCTCAGCACCTGTATTTTTCAAAAACTTCCCAGTGATTCTTATGTGTAGCCAAGATTAAGGGCCACAGGGGCGCCTGGGTGGCTCAGTCGGTTGGGCGACCGACTTCAGCTCAGGTCATGATCTCACGGTCCGTGAGTTCGAGCCCTGCATCGGGCTCTGTGCTGACAGCTCAGAGCCTGGAGCCTGTTTCAGATTCTGTGTCTCCCTCTCTCTCTGACCCTCCCCCGTTCATGCTCTGTCCCTCTCTGTCTCAAAAATAAATAAATGTAAAAATAATAATAATAATAATAAAAGATTAAGGGCCACAGAGTTAACTAGTCAACAAAGCTCATAGAGCAAAAGAAATCGAGTGAAACCAACCCCAATAGAAGACTCAATGTATTATTGTTACTATTATTAATTATTTTAACAGCTGTCTTAGTGCAATCACTGTATAGAAATATCTTGCCCATCTACCTCTTCAAGGAATTCTCAGGTACAACACTGATGATATGAAGCCTTTACTGACCTCCCCCCACAGGCTTCCCTGGGGAATCACAGACCACATAAACTGGACAATCGCAACGAAGACCCTGCCCCGAGATGCTTGCACAGAGGCAAAGAGGCAGCATCCTAATTAGAGCTGGTGGTGGAAGGCACATGCCCTGACACGGCCGTCAGCATTTTCAGTGTGGCAAGCAGGGCTTTTTTTTTTTGGCCCTCTTTCTCATTTGTGTTTTATTAATGTATAGACCAGCATCATTTTTACAGCCAAATTATATGGTTTTATTTTCTCAATTGCGAATTGGCCTGATCAGACCATTGGCCCCTAAGTGCTCACAGAAAGAAGTACTGGAAATCAACTATTTTGTAATAGAGGAGATTAGTATTGGTCAATATAGCCAACTTTTGAATGATATATGATAATTGGTCCCACCCCACAAATCGCCATTTTTAGGTTCCTTGGAGAACCTTTGAAGAAAAGGTGACGGTGAAGAAATGGCATTTCCAAAGCTAGGTTTCTGTGATGGCTTTCTGGAAATTTTGTGTAAATGGGGAAGAAGTTGGGGGCCTTAATCACCTAAAACCATTTTCTAAAGAGGCTTGGCAATGCCTTGGGGAGCCCAGTTGGCTCTTCAAAGTGAGACAATTTCTGTGCAGACGTATTTCCTTCTCAGACTCAATTTTTACAAAAAAAAATTTTAATCCCATAAACTGTTTATCAAGATGATTGATTTGTATTCAACTAGCAACATAGGACAGCTGTACTGTAAGCACTTGGGAATATCATCTTGAACTTATTGAACATCAGTATTAACCAAATCAATATTAAATAATGGATATAAATACATCTAATTATTCAGAAATATTTGTATGACATGGTTATAAAAAGTCCATCCACTTCTGAATACTCAGAAAATCACCCTGAACCAGTTCAGCTTTTCCTATTGGGCCTCTCCGTAGATTTCATCTACTGAATTATGCTTTGTTGTGATGCCTTTCTGAGGATCATTATAAGAAATATCTTAACGAACTCATCATTACAGGAATGATAATGATAGAGCCGGGAGCTCAAAGTACTTTAGAGATATTATCTTATTTCATTCAGCAAAACTTTTGTCCTCACTTTACAGTTGAAGAGACTGCAGGTTAAGTGACTTGCTTGTGATTACATAGCTAGTAAGTGGCAGAGCCAGGTTTCAAGATCCCATTTAAGACTTCAAATCTGGGGGCACCTGGGCGGCTCAGTCGGTTAAGCGTCCGACTTCGGCTCAGGTCGCAATCTCGCGATCCGTGAGTTCGAGCCCCGCATCAGGCTCTGTGCTGACTGCTCAGAGCCTGGAGCCTGTTTCAGATTCTGTGTCTCCCTCTCTCTCTGACCCTCCCCTGTTCATGCTCTCTCTCTGTCTCAAAAATAAATAAACGTTAAAAAAAATTAAAAAAAAAAAAGAGAGAGAGACTTCAAATCTGGGTGTAGACCCCTCCCAACTGTCCAGATGTGATCAAGTATGCTCCTCTTATGAAGCCCCTGAGGAGAAAGTCTTAGCCATGTTGGTACCCAAGATTAATTATACTTCTCCTGATCAACTAATTGTTAATTTTATGGGCCTTGCGAACAGCATAAACTGACCAGGTATCCCATCAAGCTCTTTAGTTCACCCCAACCAAGTATGTAGTTCATTGTGGAAGTCGTATTTATTCTCGCCTTGGATCTGCTTTGTCACTTTCTTTGGCTCCCTTCCCTTCACCCCACTTTAAATTTAAACAACTATATTATAATCTGCCTCAACTCCTTTCTCCCACAAGGTGAGGACATAAGGGAACAAGGGCCAGGAGGGGAGTAGGGCTCAGAGAGCCCATAGGAGCTGAGGGAAGCCTGTTGGGAACCATGAGAGAGAGCTATACCTATTTCTGCGGGGTGTTTTTAACAGAATAATTGTGTAACTCCAGATCCAAGTCTCCATGATGTTCGATGGCCAGTCAGCAGTGGAGGTACACCCCAAAACCAGTATGGATGACTTAAAGACCTTCACGTCCCTGAGCCTGTACATGAAGCCTCCTCCCATGAAGCAGCCAGAACTAGCGGGGGCTGCAGACCGGTTTATCCTGTACCTTGGAAGCAAACACGTAAGAGCACGACGTCTTAAAAGAGAGAACACAGTTAAAAGGAAAGATAGGTGGTCTTCTCTTGCCTTCAAACCAAAACTACCTATGCAAACAAATTGAATTCCCATTCACTCACAAAGTAGAGCTCACTCTAATGCCAAGACTCGAGTAGTGATTTAAAGACAAGGAATTCCTTCCCTCTGTGGGATATTTCGGGGGCTGCGTCGTTACCAGCTCCACACTGCTAACTGAACGTAGCATTTCAAAGACTTTCCCAACACAGAGGCCTGCCGTGTTTGATGCTGCACCTGCTCGAAGATGCACAGCAATAGGTATTGGCAGGCTGCGTTTTGTCCCTGGGTTAACCAGACACGATTAGCACACTCCCGGAAGGCATCAAATGTCCACAGGCCTGCAGTTGCCTGCTTGCCTGTCCAGGATGCCCTCGGACAAACACAGGGGGGCAGCAGACTCATGTAGCCACAGGAGGCTGGAAAGGAAGAGGCACGGGCCAATCTAGCAGCAACCTTATAATAACTCAGGCCAGACTTGCCTTGTATACAGCCAAGCATTTGAACTGCCGACTGTCCCTTAAAGAAATGAAAACAAGATATGATATTCCTTCATACGAATTTTATTTACGTGACTTCTTGATGTTGCAGGCCAAAAAAGAATACATGGGTCTTGCAATCAAAAATGATAACCTGGTGTACATTTACAATTTGGGAACTAAGGATGTGGAGATTCCCCTGGACTCCAAACCCGTCAGTTCCTGGCCTGCTTACTTCAGCATTGTCAAGATTGAAAGGTAAAGTGAAGCCACAGCCCAGGGCTTACATGCAAATTTCATTAAGAAATCTATCGAACGTGCACGAACACAACGTGTGTGGAAAACAAAAGATTAGGGAAAAAATAGTCATTGTTTCTAAATAGCAATCAATATTAGAAGTTTTTGTCTTTTTTCCTCTTTCTATTGGTTGTTGACATTCTGTAAATGCATATGCATGTGACAAAATCAAATCACCAATTCTGCGATGAGGGAACATTAGCATTTTGATATTCAAAAAAACATATTTTCTACAAACGATCTGGCTAATAAAATGTGAAATTCTTTTACAGGGTAGGAAAACATGGAAAGGTGTTTTTAACAGTCCCAAGTCTAAGTAGCACTGCAGAGGAAAAGTTTATTAAAAAGGGAGAATTTGCAGGAGATGACTCCTTGCTGGATCTGGACCCCGAGGACACCGTGTTTTATGTTGGTGGAGTGCCTCCAAACTTCAAGGTAAGCTATCCAGCTATATTTGGAGTTATTAACAATCTATAATGATTGTTTTTAAAAATTCATAAAGTGGGGGTAGGCTGGAAATCTTGATACTTTTTTTTTTTTTGATGTTTCAAGTTTTTGTTTAAATTCTAGTTAACATATAGTGTAATATTAGTCTCAGGAGTAGAAGTCAGTGATTCATCCCTTACGTGTAACACCCAGTGCTCCTCCCAGCAAGTGCCCTCCTTAATACCCATCATCCGTCTAGCCCATCCCCCCACCTGGAAGTCTTGATATTTTAAGAAAGAACTTAGCTCAATGGGTGGTAAAATTCTGATCTAAAAATCTGTTATATAAATCTGGTCTCTACTACCCATATTTTCATAGCGTCAAATCCTTTTAAACTATAGATAGCTAACATTCATTTCATTCTGATAACAGGCGTATATGATTAATATTACCCCCACCCACTACTACAGAGTGTGTGTACCTTGTGGATTTGTACCTAGCCTTCAGGTTCACAGATCACAGGTTCAACTCAGTTATCTCAACTAATATAGACATGAAATAAAATGCTTGAGATGAGGGAAGGGACGGAACTAGGGGGGCGGGAGATATGAGATCTGGTGAAGGGAAGAAAAATCAAAGGCCCAGCCAGATAGGGAGTTGATGTAGGATTTCAATTCCAGGGCTACGACATACTAGTTATAGACACATTACTGAACATCTCCAAGAATTACTTTCCTTCTGTTTGTATCAGAACAGGAATATCTACCTCACAGAGCTGCTGTAAGAATTGATTTTGGTCATGAATTCACTGCTCAGTGTGTGACAGATACGTAGTATATACTCAGCAAATCCCATCCTCTCTGTTAAGATATGCACAGCTGAGGGGTGCCTGGGTGGCTCAGTCAGTTGAGCGTCCAACTTCAGCTTAGGTCATGATCTCACGGTTCGTGGGTTCGAACCCCTTGTCAGGCTCTGTGCTGACATCTCAGAGCCTGGAGCCTGCTTCAGATTCCGTGTCTCCCTCTCTCTCTGTCCCTCCCCCGCTCACTCTCTGTCTCTCTCTGTCTCTCAAAAATGAATAAACATTAAAAAAATTAAAATGAAAAAAATAAAAAAGATATGCACAACTGGAAAATCACTATTTATCTAAGTTATTGGCACAGAGTAGACACAGGTATGGAAAGATATTTTATCAATGGGTTGTTCCCCTTGACCTGCTGTTTCATTACCTGTTCTGTATCGTCTGCGTGACATATGATCACAGGGTAGTTGATTTGCTTTGTCTTGCACAGCTCCCTGCAAGCTTAAACCTGCCTGGCTTCGTTGGCTGCCTGGAATTGGCCACTTTGAATAATGATGTGATCAGCTTGTACAACTTCAAGCGCATCTATAACATGGATCCCTCCAAGTCAGTGCCCTGTGCCAGGTAAGAAAGTGTTAAGTGTACTAAAGCCTTTGATGGCCACATGAGGGCAGCAAGTGAGACAAACATGGAACAATATCCAGGTTCTCAATGTTTTCTTTGGGGAAACTAGTTTTGAAACTGCGTAATAGTCGTGCCTGCAAAAATCATTTCAGTTCTTCCCTACCACCGAGGAGCATGTGCAATTATGAAAAGTCTTAAACAACTTGTTTGCAGCTTTGATTTAGGATTCCAGAGACTGGAGTTTCACTAGTAACTTCTGTTGTCTTAGCACATAGGGTGGAAAAGAAATCCATGTAAAACAATACATGTAGGATAAAGATGTGATATATATTCATCTATAGATGTGTATATAATGGAATATGATCCAGCCATAAAAAAGAATGAGATCTTAACATTTGCCACAAAGTGGATGGAGCTAGAGTATATTATACTAAGCAAAATGAGGAGCACCTGGGTGGCTCAGTGGATTAAGCATCCAACTCGTGATTTAGGCTCAGGTCATGATCTCAGGGTTCATGAGACTGAGCCCTGCATCAGGCTCTGCACTGATAGGCTCTCTTCCTCTCTCTGCCCCTCCCCCACTCACACACTCTCTTTCTCTCTCTCTCTCTCTCTCTCTCAAAATAAATAAACTTAAAAAAGAAAGAAATAAAACAGGTGAGCATAGGGGAATGGAAAGAAAAATAAAATAAGCGAAAAACGGAAAGGGAGGCAAACCAGAAAACAGACTCTTAACTATAGAGAACAAATTGAGGGTTGCTGGAAGATAGTGGCTGGGGGGATGGGCTAAATGGGTGTTGGGCATTAAGGAGGGTACTTGTGATGAGCACTGGGTGTTACGTGTAAGTGATGAATCACTAAATTCTACTCCTGAAGCTAAAAATATAAAAAAAAATAAAATGATTCATTTAACTTACCTATAAATACTTCTCTATGTCTCCCATGCAAACGTCGGGACTTCATTTATTTTTTTCAGGTTTTTTACTTAAATTCCAGTTAACATACAGTGTAATATCAGTCTCAGGTGTAGAATTTAGTGATTCATCACTTACATACAACATCGAGCACTCATCACAAGAAGTGCCCTCCTTAATCCCTATCATGCCCCATTTAACCCATCCCCCTGCCCACCTCCCCTCCAGCAATGCTCAGTTTGTTCTCTATAGTTAAGAGTCTCTTTTCTGGCTTGCCTCTCTCTTTCTCCCCTGCCCTCCTCCCCCCGCCCATGTTCATCTGTTTTATGTCTTAAATTCCACCTTTTTAAATACTGTAAGGTCCATGGAAAATGTCATGACAACGGGTTCAAAGGGCCACACCTGAAAAGCGTAATACAAATGGTGGTGTTCCTCTGATCCTTGCGTTTTTATTTCAGAGATAAACTGGCCTTCACTCAGAGTCGGGCTGCCAGCTATTTCTTCGATGGCTCTAGTTATGCCGTGGTGAGGGATATCACAAGGAGAGGGAAGTTCGGTCAGGTGACTCGCTTTGACATAGAAGTTCGAACGCCAGCTGACAACGGCCTCGTGCTCCTGATGGTCAATGGGGTGAGAAAAATAAAAGTCCTTTATCTTCTCCTTTATTGCCTTTACTTTCTGCTCTGTATATTCCTAGGAACCTGCCCAGGTTGAGTGTGTCATGCCTCCAAGCTGAAGGTTTAGTTTAGAAAGCAAAATTGGATTTCTTTTTCTTTAGGGAAGTGATGCCAGAAGTAAGTAAAAGCAGCCCTGAGATGCATTTCCGTGCACTACTTTTTGGGTTGTATATTAAATATAGCCCCCTTTAATAAACTGGGGGATTTTGCAGAAAATCAGCACCAAGATCTAGGTGAATAGTGTGTCTGCAGAAGTTTAGCACTGACTTTACATTATATGCCTTAATCAATAAAAGTAAATAAATAAAATTGCATGCTTACTATAAATATATAGCATTTCTTTATTAACGATACACATGAAAGTATGTAATGATGTATGTTATTAATGATTATTATTAATAATAATAATTCATATTATTGTGGATATATATTCAAAATGAGGAATAAAGACAATTTATATAAAGGTAAAATAGTGAATGAAAATAAACACAATTTTAAAATAAAGATGAAATAAAATAAAATTGTGTTCTGTTTGTTAACGATACAAATATTATTGTTAATGGCAGTGTTAATAAAAACAATATAATTAAATATGCTTATGTATTTTTGAAAGTCTCAATTCTTTGAGATAGAGTGACTCAAAAGTCTTGTCCTAAGTCCAATTTATTTCAATACTAAGTTTAATTGGATGTCAAAACTGAACAAGATACCTCAAAAATAAAAATATAAGATATGTATCATTGGCTATGCTTACTAAATCATGATACCATTTTTCAGTCTCCTTCACTAATTGACAAAAGCTGTCTTTGAATTTGGCTGGTACATTTCCATCTTTCCTGATGCCAATTCTTGCTAGCTAATCAGATATTGCATCATTTTGTAAACTCAAACCAAAGAGCTTAAGACTATTAAAATCTTTAATTGAAAGATTTGTAAACAAGTTAGAAATTTCTTTCTAAAACTATTTCAATAGTGCAGATATGAGAGTTTTTATAGGTAGTACACATATTGTTTTCATCAACAAATTCACTTAACAACAGAAAATTTGGGGGGCACCTGGATGGTTCGATCAATTAAGCGTCCAGTTCTTGATTTTGGCTCAGTCATGATCTCACAGTTTATGAGATCGAGCTCCTCATCAGGCTCTGAGCTGACAGCATGGAGCCTACTTGATATTCTCTCTTGCTCTCTCTCTCTCTCTCTCTCTCTCTGCCCCTTCCTCACTCGCACTCTCTCACTCTCTCTCAAAATAAACAAATAAACTTAAAAAAACAGAAAAATTTCCAAATATGTTTTTGAAAAATCATGTCTCCGGAGTGCAACTTTCTTCAAAAATGTTACTTTCTCTTCAGAAATCTGTTGCATTCCTATATACTAACAGTGAAGCAGCAGAAAGAGAAATTAAGAAAACAATCTCATTTACAATTGAATCAAAAATAATAAAATATCTAGGAATAAACTTGACCAAAGAGGTGAACAACCTGTGCTCTAAAAACTGTAAAACATTTATGAAAGAAATTGAAGACAACACAATGAAATGGGAAGACATTCCATGCTCCTGGACAGGAAGAACAAATATTGTTAAACTGTCTATACTGCTCAAAGCAATCTACATGTTTAATGTAATCCCTAGCAAAATACCAACAGCATTTTTCACAGAACTAGAACAAACAATCCTAATATTTGTATGGAACCAGAAAATACCCTGAATAGCCAAAGCAATCTTGAAAAGGAAAAGCGAACCTGGAGGCATCACAATTCCAGACTTCAAGTTATATTACAAAGCTGCATTGATCAAGATAGTATGGTGCTGGCACAAAAATAGACACATATATCAATGGAAGAGAATAGAAAACCCAGAAATAAACCCACAATTATATGGTCGATCAATCTCAACAAAGGAGAAATGAATATACAATGGGAATAAGACAGTCTCTCCAACAAATGATGTTGGGAAAACTGGACAGCTACATGCAAAAGAATGAAACTGGACCACTTTCTTTCACCATACACAAAAATAAACTCAAATTGGATTAATGACCTAAATGTGAGACCTGAAACCATAAAAATTCGAGAAGATAGCAAAAGTGGTAATGTCTCTGACATCCTCCATAGCAACATTTTTCTAGATGTGTTTCCTGAGGCAAGGGAAATAAAAGCAAAAATAAACATTGGGACTACATTAACATAAAAAGCTTCTGCACCACAAAGGAAAAAATCAATAAAACTAAAAGGCAACCTATGGAATGGGAGAAGATATTTGCAAACGACAGATCTTATAAAGGGTTAGTATCCAAAATATGTAAAGAACTGATACAACTCAACACCTGAAAAACAAGTAATCTAATTAAAAAACAGGCAGAAGACACGAATAGACATTTCTCCAGAGATGACATCCAGATGGCCAAAAAACACATGAAAAGACGCTCAATGTCACTCATCATCAGGGAATTGCAAACCAAAACTACAGTGAGAAAAAAAAAACCTACAAAATATCACCTCCCACCCATCAGAATGAATAAAATTAAAAACACAAGAAACAATAAGTGTTGGCAAAGATGTGGAGAAAAAGGAATCTTATTGGTGGGAATGCAAGCTGGTGCAGCCACTGTGGAAAACAGTATGGAGGTTCCTCAAAAAAAATTAAAAATAGAACTACCCTATGATCCAGTAATCACACTACTGGGTATTTACCCAAAAAATACAAAAACATGAATTCAAAGGGATATATGCACCCCTATGTTTATAGTAGCGCTATTTACAATAGCCAGATTATGGAAGTGGCCCAAGTGTCCATCGAGAGGTGCATGGATAAAGATGTGGTTTATATATACAATGGAATAAAATTCAACCTTAAAAAAGAATGAAGGCTTGTCATTTGCAGCGACATGGATGGAACTAGAGAGTATAATGCTAAGCAAAATAAGTTAGAGAAAGACAGATACCATATGATCTCATTCTTATGTGGAATTTAAGAAATAAAACAAATGAGAAAAGGAAAAAAGAGAGAGACAGAGAGAGAGAGAGAGAGAAACCAGGAAACAGACTCTTAACTATAAAGAACAAACTGAGAGAGGAGGTGGGTGGCAGGATGGGTGATGAGGATTAAGGAGTGCACTTGTGATGAGCACCGAGTGATATATAGAATTGTTGAATCACTATATTGTATGCCTGAAACAATATAATACTGTTTGTTAACTACCCTGGAATTAAAATAAAAACTTCATAAATAACAAAAATTTCCAAAAGCCACATTCTCATGCATTGTTATAATATTCCTCCCTTGAAATTACAGAGAAAGTATTTTTTAAGTAACTAGTAAATTTCATACCACTGAAAGACATTTGTCATCAGAAATGAAGGTCAACACATTTAGAATAATTCATTTTATAAAGAAAATGTGTAACCCTCTTTAGACGTGACAGCATTCTTAGTAATTTGCAAGAAGTAATCTGCAAACATCTGTGTCTCAAAAATATTTTCACATCACTGCATCCCCATAAAAAAACATTGTGAATATTCTATTATTTAAGTCTTCTCACATGTAAATCCATGTACCAAGGCACACATAAACTGCAATAGGCTAAAAGCAAAGAAATGGGTGAGGGGCCACCGCCAGCCTTCAAGTGTAAATCTCTACTCTCAAAGCCTCACATATCATGTGAAGTCCGTGAAAATCTGTCCAAAGGACAAAATGAAGGTCCAGATCGATCCATGTATTAAATACTAAAAGTTAATTTTTTCCCTCTATTTTAGAGTTTAAAATGAGCATAAACGGAATTTGAAATATTTTCTTTCTTTCCCCCAATGGATTGTTTTCCACATCCCAGAAGTATACAAACCCCACTCAGGAGATCACTTTCTGACAAATAGACACTTTACCATAATACCTTAATTTTCAAATCCTTTCAATTCTTCTGTATATAAGCTTCCAAAACAAGAAAGCCTGACCAGTAAATTATATGAGTGTTACAGAATTATTTTTAGGGCCCAAGTGCGTAATAATTTCATATTTGTTTACATAAATCCAATGTTTCCAAATAATACAGAAATGTCCTTCTTTTTCTTATATCTGTATTTGCTGACAATTTTTTAAGATTTTTTACAGCAAACCTTGGGATTATTTTTCAATATTACCAATGTTTCTCTTAAAATGAAATGCAATTACATTTGCTGGCCTGTTACAATTGCTGAAAGTTTCCAAGATTTTTAAAAAGTCAACAAGGTAAACTTAAATTTGCGTTAATTTGTAAAGTGAGTAAGAAACAGGATATGGTTGTTTCAAATTATGTATAATATTAACTCTTTAGTATATTAACATGAGACATAACTGCTGATATGGATGGAGTTGCGATTTTAATATTATAGTACTGTCATTAGACTTCCTTAGTTTTCAGTTTCAGTAATAAATATTAGTGTTACTTCTCAAATTCAGCTAAATCTACACTTTTATAACAGCAGATGCCCACATCTTATTAACTTCTTTCTCTCCACAGAGTATGTTCTTCAGCTTGGAAATGCGCAATGGTTACCTACATGTGTTCTATGACTTTGGATTTAGCAACGGCCCTGTGCATCTTGAGGACACGTTGAAGAAAGCTCAAATTAATGATGCCAAATACCATGAGGTACAATCATTGCAATCTGTGTTGTTTATTTTGTTTTGTTTTGTTTGTACTTAGACCTATTGATCTAATCAGATGATCAAATGACATAGGTGGGAAAGTAATTAAACCGAGCACCTTCACATCTAAAGTTGTTTCGTCGAAGGACCCCAACCACACAACTCCAGGATGACATTTGCTTTAAAAGAGTGAATGTTTTTGTCATATCGATGTTTCTAATAAAAGAGTCACTGAAAGATTCATTTTAATTGCTTCATTGACCAAAAGTCTCTTCTTAACGTTCAGTGTCTTGATTACAATGGCACCCCCATAGAATTCTTTTATACGTTTGTCGAAAATGCCAGAGTGTGGACACAAAGGCCATTTTTAAATTTATCCTTTGAGCACTACTAAATGTAAAAAGAGTAGATAGTAAGCAAATAGAGAATTTCCTTGTAAACCATTTGTCCAGAACTTAGAAAACACTAACACGATTTCCTTATAAAGGGAGCCCACAAGGAATACTTACTCCTTAATCTTGAAACAGTTATACAGTATACTGATAATATACTTCATCTATTTTCATTAGCAACTACTCTGAATCTACAGTTGGGTAAAATGTATAAAGACATATCTTTTAAGTTGAACCAAAATGCAGAGAGTAGGAGGTGGTATTTCTCTTTTCAGTTCAAAGTCCATGGCTTTCATGAGGATGGTTTACGATAGAGGAATATTTAAACTATTTCTCTAACTAGCATTTTTGCAGATTCATTAAATCTTTTCACGATGTCACACACAAAAAAGGTACCCAGTAACATACACTTTAGGGTCCAAAAGGTAGCTGTTAATAGTTTTTTCCTGAATCCCCTCAAAGGGGCAAAAGACAACACCTGGTCTCATGACAAAAGTATTTTTTGATCTAGCTTCTTCTTCATATGGAAATCTTTCTCCAGAAAATGTGAATTTCTGGTTATTTAAGTAAGACTTCCATATCTGTAAGAAAGAAAAATCTATTCCCCATTTTGTGAACAAACAAGCATGAGAACATGGAGTCCCAGCTGTTATAATCAGAATAATTAAAACATAGTAGTCTTCAAAAAGCTGATTATTTTTTAATGTTTATTTATTTGTTTACTTATAGAGAGCACACACATGAGCAGGGGGAGGGATGGAGAGAGGAGAGAGAGAGAATCCCTAAGCAGGCCCCATGCCATCAGTGTGGAGCCCCAGCACAATCCCATGAACCATGAGATCACGACCTGACCGAAACCAAGAGTCAGACACATGACCTACTGAGCCACCCAGGCACCCCCAAAAAGTTCATTATTAAATAATGATCAGGACCTACTATATATTATTCCTCCTAGATCTCAATCATTTACCACAATGATAAGAAAATGATTTTGGTGGTTGACAGACGACATGTCAAGAGCATGGACAATGAAAAGATGAAAATACCTTTCACAGACATATACATTGGAGGGGCTCCCCCAGAAATTTTACAATCCAGGTAAGGTGGGGTTTTTTTGTTAAGTAGTTATTGTTTCTAACAATGTACTGGGCTGAGTATTCAACATCCAGAAGAGGTCTAGTAAAACTTTTAAAGCACTCCCACTTGCTACTTCTACACACATGCACAGGCACATGCACACACATTCATGTACCCTCATGACCTTCTTAAATTAACATCTTCTAGATGTGATCTGCAGGTTTCTTTAATTATTGTATTACTCTTACAACATAGTCTAAAGCAATATGTCTCATCTGCAGGAAGAAAGGCAGAGCATCTGTCCCTTTACTTTTGTTTTAGTCTTAAACCTCTTTGAACTCTCAAATAGCATCTGAGGATATGGAAATTTTTAAGCTTATCCAAGAGGTTATGAATCATGTATCATTACAATTTTATTCTCATGTATTTAAAAATTTAACTATCTCTTATTACAACCAAGTCATAGCATCAGACGCCCTTGAGACTGAGAGGCAACTTTAGAATATTCCAGTCCAATCATTCTCAATGCTGGTTCTCATTAGAATAACCTGGAGAACTTTTATGAACACTCTAGCTTGTGACCACTCTCCAGAAATTCTAATTGGTGTGGGATAAGGCCCCAACCTCAAGCTTCCTTTACAAATTAGATACCCTCTTAGCCTCTTCAGCCATGCCACATGGGACTTTTAACCATTGTGGTTGCCATTATATATCCACTAATCTGTTAGTTAGTATGGTCCTCTATTTGTGATCTTGATGGAGCAAAATGTGTTAGGGCTATTACTCCTTAGTTTGGCCCGTGTTCATCTAAAATACATTGAAGCCATTGTAATTTGGTTAAAACTAGCTTCATAGTCATTCAATATTTAATAATATGTTAGGTATTAGGATTACAGTGTTGATCAAAATGCCATCCCTGATCTCAACGATAAAGGATTTCGTACTAGCCTATTAATCCAAAGCCTAACATTCACTAAGACATTTCTCTAGCCTTAGCTGATTGCATTGCAAAATAGCCAAGAAGATGAGTTCATGACCCAAGTGGATTAATGGAAGACTGAATACCTGGGTTCAAATCCTAACTCACCTCTTGTGACATTAAAAAAAATTAAAAAAAAAAAAAAGCCTTGATGTATCTTAGTTTCATTTAATAGGTTAAGCCATGTGAAGTTGCCAAGAGTTGACCATTTTTTACCTAAAATATGTCCATTTTCTACAGTTCAACCTATTAATCATCTACAAAAGGGAAATAATAGCATTTCCTTCTATCTCACTGAATTTTTATAAATATGGAATGAGCTAATGTAAGTTAAAGGATCTTGAAAATTATAAAAAGGTAAACAAATTGGCTTGATGAAGAATAAAGCCATTCTATAAACAAAGATTAGATATTACTATGTGTTTATGGAAGAAACCATGAGAATATGAACAATTAGAAAGCTATTAAAGTGAGTATAAATAAAATCAAATTTCATATCCCACATGTGCAAGGTAACATCACCATCATCATCATCATCATCATCATCATATCAGTGAAGACTAATTTTCTTTTTCAGGACCCTCAAAGCACACCTTCCCCTAGATATCAACTTCAGAGGATGCATGAAGGGTTTCCAGTTCCAAAAGAAAGATTTCAATTTATTAGAGCAGACGGAAACCCTGGGAGTTGGTTATGGATGCCCAGAAGACTCTCTCGTAAGTACCAAGCAAAAGCTTTTTATTAAATAGACACACACACACACACACACACACACACACACACACACATCTTTTTTAATAATAAAAAATGAACAGACACAAAACTTATCATTCTCAAAAGCTGGAAAAGCTCTTTTCAGCTTCTCTGTGATTGTAGGTACATCTTGGGCTCCTTTCTGCCACCAGCAAAAAGAAGAATCATTAAGCTAGAAAGGCTTGTGGGAATTCCTCTATGACTTGTCCATTTGCTTCAGCTTTCAATGGGCTTCCAAAGCCCAGAGAGGCTGTGTAGGCATCTTTTCTCACTCAGGGTGGAGGATGTGCAGAAGCTGAAACCCCATCACACAGAAGGGTGGTTAACATGCCTAAATTCCAGTATAACCCAGAAGTTAAAACATAAAATATTAATACTTCTATGTTCTTGGATTGACTACAGAACACTTGAGCTCACCTTGTAAAGTTATTTCAAAAATAAAATAAGCAGAGGTTTACTGACCCCAAGACCCAAGTGATCTATCTCTGAAAAGGTCATCACCAACATATACACTAATGGGCATGGACTTTGGTGTGTGGGAAATTGACATTTTAAGCACTTGATAATTATCTCAGACACTATATTCACTTGTTTTTGGCCACACAGATATCTCGCAGGGCATATTTCAGTGGACAGAGTTTCATTGCTTCGATTCAGAAAATATCTTTCTTCGATGGCTTTGAAGGAGGTTTCAATTTCCGAACGTTACAGCCAAATGGGTTACTATTTTATTATGCCTCAGGGGTAAGTATTTGTTTTTCCCTACAGGAACTTCCTTCTGATATTTGTTTTGTCTATTAACAGTACTATTTATGCACGTTAAAAGTGAATTGCAATTCAAATTAATTTTGACTGACATGAACACGCATAGAATGCTGCATTTCTGACACTTTATAATTATATATAGTGCATATCGGAAGTTCTGAACCTAGGATTTATAGAGCCACCCCTCAGGAGCTTATGGAGAAAGTTCAGTGCATCTATCGACCTAGGTCAGAAAAACTGAAGATTTTTTTAAAATTTTATTTTCTCAAACTAAAATTTAGCATTTTCTTCAGTTACAAATGTTGGCAACAAACCACAGTAGTATTTGCACAACCTGTTACTTTATCATTAATAGAAATAACAGGTATTTTTCATTTCACATTATAGTTCTCACAGATATCTCAAAATGTCATTTTTGGCCATTGCTACTTTTAAATTACGGTAGTTATTAGATCTGCTGATAGATTTTATAATTTAATGCTTTAATAAAGAAGTGCATGTATTACTATATCACAGATTTATTGTTTTAATATTTTGAAACTGTATCTCAATGTAATTGGTTTCCTTTGTATTCCTAGATGTTTTGTTTGATGCATTTTAAAATGTTATTTTTGAAGGGGCCTGTGTGTATCACCAAGCTGTCAAAAGAGTCCATAGCACAAAAAAATGTTAAAAAAAAAAAAAAAACCCTCTGTGTATACATACAATTATGCATGTGATTTAATTTATAAAATTAAATTCTTAGACTGGCTATAGAACACTTGAGCTCACATTCTCAAGTTATTATTTCAAAAATAAGATAAGCAGAGGTTTAGTGGCCTCACGACCCAAATGATTTATCTCTGAAAAGGTCATCACCAACATATACACTGATGGAGCAGGTCACAATATAATTTATAAAAGCAGCTTTTACTTTTCATACTTATTTTTTTATATTGAATTGAATTTAAATCCCAAAGTACTTTGTAGGACCTCCCCCACACAACCTGCTTCACATTACCATGGCTAGTTAAATAACACTTTCTGTCCACAAAAAGTAGTTATGTTGAAGGCTGTCCCTTCAACTGTAGAGGCCAATGCCCATATAAGGGAAGAGAAGCAAGATTATCAATTTACCAATATTTTAAACAATCAATAAGCACATTCAGAAAAAGAAATGGTAACTTCTGCTCTTTTTTATTTCTCTTCTGCCTCTATAGAGGAAAAGTAAAACATTTAAAAAGCCAAACTGGCAAATTACCCCTTGCCTGGTCGTCTAGCTACATCCCCAGGGAGACTCAAGTATTGCTTTTCCCAGAGGGAGACTGAAGACAGAATAGCAATGTCTGAGTTAGGGAGTTAACGAACACTGGGACAACTCTCAGCATGACAAGACACCAGAAATCTTCCATTCAGGATACAGGAGGCTCCTTTCTCCATTGAAATGTGCCTTATTTTATAGACAACACACCAATATAAGCAATAGAGTGTTCTGTTGTTTTCATAGAAATTATTTGACAAACTTCCCACTCGTTGTGTGTTCCTTTAAGCAATACCATGAGGTAGAAGTTGAAAACGTGTCCATCGTCTGGATCTCCGGCCTCCCTACTTAAAAACCTGTGCTTGAATTTCAGTCAGATGTGTTCTCCATTTCGTTGGACAACGGCACTGTGGTCATGGATGTAAAGGGGACCAAGGTGCAGTCGGCAGATAAGCACTACCATGACGGGCTGTCCCACTTCGTCATTACCTCTGTCTCACCCACAAGGTACAGCTCCTCACTTTATACTCTTCCCACCAGACGGTTTTATTTATTTTATTTGCATGATTCTCTTGAATGACCACTATGAATAATAGCCTATTTTATTGCTTTTCTAGAAGAAAAATGGTAGAAGGAACAACATAATGCTCTTTTAGAAGGAAGTTGCTGTTAATTTTCAAGAGATGCCAAATAAACCACTATATAATTACTTCACAAGAATATAAGGGTTTTTTTCCACTGAAACCACAGGCTACAGACCTTCTTGGGGGAAGTATCTACACATAGTACTTCCTGAATGGATTTCAGTGTTTTGCACATAGAAGGAGATCAGAAAACATTGATTTCATTTGGATTTTAATTAAACAATTGAGGGGAGCCTGGGTGGCTCAGTCGGGGGAGCGTCAGACTCTTGATTTCAGCTCGGGTCACAATCTCATGGTTCATGAGTTCAAGCTCCACATTGGGCTCCACGCTGACAGTACAGAGCCTGCTTACGATTATCTCTGCCTCTCTCTGTCCATGCCTCTCTCTATCTCAACAATAAATAAATAAACATTAAAAAATAATAGAAGCAAGAAAGCAAGAAAGGGAAAGAGAAAGAAAGAACTTCACATTTATGGCCATATTTTGAAAGCTCTAACTTTAGTTTTTAAATGTGTAATACTGAACTTCTTTTTTATAAGAAGAAAGCTTTCTAGAATAAGAAATAAATTTCTTGTCGTAGCAGCTGCGATTCTGTATCCATTTCCGTGGAGCCCGCCCGTTACAAAAAAAAAAAATCATTAATAAGCCTTTTTAGAGTCCATTTCCAATCACAATCAAAACCATTCAATGTGCTTTTCAATGAAAACGGTCTCCCCAGATGTGATTAAATAATCACCATGAGTTATGTTTGTCTTTTCCACCTCCCACCCCCCCACACACAAAATGCTCATGACTAGTCACCTGAACTTCCTGTTTTTAGAGGTCTAGAGAGACTTTTCTGCATATCAAAATATTCATCTATTTTATCCTGGGCCTCATGACGAGTCTGGCAAATTGCTATCTTTTCACTAGCCAGAATGTTCTATTTCAATTTCACAAGAAAACCTGTAACCTGGAATGGAACTCAAGGTAAAATGGTAGCCAGGTAGTGTCTAAAGAAGCTTTTTCCTTTGCAGATATGAACTAATAGTAGATCAAAGCAGACTTGGGAGCAAGAACGCTCCCAAAGAGAAGGTGGAACAGACGCAAGCAAGTGAAAAGAAGTTTTACTTCGGTGGCTCACCCATCAGTCCCCAGTTTGCTAATTTCACTGGCTGTATAAGTAATGCCTACTTTACCAGGTATAACATTTTTATTATTCATTAATTCTGCATGATTGATTAAAAAGAGGTCAGGTCAATAATGAAAGTATTTACACTGTTAAAACTGAGAGCTATGAGGGCGCCTGGGTGGCTCAGTCAGTTAAGCGACCGACTTCGCCTCAGGTCATGATCTCACGGTTCATGGGTTCAAGCCCCACGTTGGGCTCTGTGCTGACAGCTCAGAGCCTGGAGCCTGCTTCAGATTCTACGTCTCCCGCTCTCTCAGTTCCTCCCCTGCTCATGCTCTGTCTCTCTCTGCCTCTCAAAAAATAAATAAATGTTAAAAAAAAAAAAAAAGACTGAGAGCTATGAAATTTAGGAGAAGCAGTAGAGGGTAGTCATTACAAGCTCTCATGTGCTCGGGCAACTGACATACTTGTTTGTGTGCAGGTTTCTTGCCTTTAAATTTCTGTATGACCTTGGCAGAGTCAGCCTTTGTTTCTTCTCCACCTAAATGCAGATAATAATAACACCTGCCTCCTTGTTATGACAATTAAATGAGATAGTGTGCAGAAAGCACCTGGCATACAGCAAGCTGTAAATATTAGATGCAATTAATGAGAAAGAATGAAATCTGGCCGTTGTAGCATCCTGGATGGAACTGGAGAGTATTATGCTGAGTAAAATAAGTCAGGCAGAGAAAGACAGATGCCATATGTTTTCACTCATATGTGGATCCTGAGAAACTTAACAGAAGACTGTGGGGGAGGGGAAGGGAGCAAAAAAAAGGTTACAGAGAGGGAAGGAGGCAAACCATAAGAGACTCTTAAATACTGAGAACAAACTGAGGGTTGATGGGGGGGTGGGGGAGAGGGGAAAGTAGGTGATGGTCATAGAGGAGGGCACCTGCTGGGATGAGCACTGGGTGTTGTATGGAAGCCAATCTGACAATAAATTATAATATATATATATATATAAAATATATATATATTATAAGCATATATATATAAAAGCATATAATATCTATATAAGCATATATATATATATATTAGATGCAATTATGTCCATACTTATTATTAACGGTGTAGTACAGAGCAACATACCCAAATCCTTGTTAGAAGTTTCAGAAAGTCTCCTTAACTTTAAACAAAGACATTAATCTGGGCCCTTAACAAAGACAATAAGGGCTCCCTGAGTAGAAGAACAGGCAAGGGAGAAACTTAATACAGATCTAGTAACACAGAGGCAGTACCAATCACCCAGTGTGATGAGAGGAAAGGTGTTCATCTGTCAGAATGTGCTAGTGGCAGGCACAATCATCCAGTCCTTGTTACATGGTTGGGTAAAGGTTTCTGATGAAGATTGTGGTTGATAAAGAAGGACCCATCACACACACACACACACACACACACACACACACACACACATTTTAATTGCCAAAGGACTTTCGCTTCCATAATTTCCATCGCGTAATTCTGAACAGTGTTTTGAGGTTTTTTTTCCATCTGTTGTGTAGGTTGGACAGAGATGTGGAGGTAGAAGATTTTCAGCGGTACTCTGAAAAGGTCCACACTTCTCTGTATGCGTGTCCTATTGAGTCTTCGCCGTTGTTCCTCCTTTACAAAAAAGGCAAAAACTCCTCAAAGCCCAAACCAAGTCAGAATAAAAAGGTAAAAGACAATGCCGTGCCAAATCCTCAGCTGCCCTCGTATTCCATGCACACAATGCTAGACACTGATGCTTTATAAAATTTCCTCCAGTTTGCAACTGTGCGCCTATGAAAGGTAGGATTCTTCTAGCACCCCGTGTTATTGTTTACCAGCTTTGGTGTATCAATCTTTGCTCCCAAAGAAACATTTTGAATCGGCTTTTACTGTGTACTTCCAACTGCTTCTCATTGCAGGGGTTAAAATTGCTCGTTACTTAATACTGTAATTCTCCTTACCATTTGCTTTGGTGTAGCAATCTTGGGCTTCTGCCACAGTCTTGGATCTCATTAAAGTTTCTGATCTTATCCTGTTTTCCTCCTTCCTTGACCTTCACTTCAACCACCCACAGGCACGGTTGATCTGTGCCATCGCCTGATGCTGCTGCGTCATCGAAATCTTTTGAGTTCTTAAACTGCATCCCCTGACTACTGTTCTTTCTCGTTCATTTACTTCCAGCACGTACATTAGGTGCCTTCATTGCAGATGAAACTCTTAAGTCCTTCCCATTCTTTCAAGCTTATCCTCCCCACCCATCTTCCTGGCCCAGTTTTAATAATGCACTCGGGTGCCAATCCTCCCCCACCCCAACCCGGTCCAAGCCACCATCATCTCCCGTTTGAGCCTTGCCATAGGCTCCCAACAGGCCTCTCTCCTTCCATCCACTTCTCTGATGCTCTATCCTCTGCACAACAGCCGCCTGCTTATAAATATGTCATATCGTGTCACTCTCCTGTTCAAAGTCCTCCCCACCCCCAACTGCACTCAGAGCAAAAGCTCCAGGCCCTATGATGTCTGAAGAGGCTCTCTATACCATCCAGGCCCCTTTCCCTCACTCACTCTCCTGCCCGCACTAGAACGAGCCGTGCGCACTGCTGGAGGAAAGTCTTTCTTCCCACCTGGACCACTCTTCCCCGAAAGAGCTGCACGAACAACTCCCTCCAGGATTGCCCACTTTTCATGTGTTCAGGGAGGCCTGCCTTAACCCCCTATTTCATACCAGCTGCCTTTTGCCTTCCACTGGTACTACCTACCTCCTTTGCCTCTCCTAGTTGTCCTTTTTTCCATAGCACTTTTGTCATTTTAATTTATTTAGTGACTGTATTATGTTTACTATTTACTCTCTGCTTCCTCTGCTAGACTGCAAGCTCCCTTTTTTGTTGTTGTTCACTGATGTGTCTTAAGAGCCTAGAACAATTCACATAATAGGTGTTCAAGAAATATTTAACGAGGGGCGCCTGGGTGGCGCAGTCGGTTAAGCGTCCGACTTCAGCCAGGTCACGATCTCGCGGTCCGTGAGTTCGAGCCCCGCGTCAGGCTCTGGGCTGATGGCTCGGAGCCTGGAGCCTGTTTCCGATTCTGTGTCTCCCTCTCTCTCTGCCCTTCCCCCGTTCATGCTCTGTCTCTCTCTGTCCCAAAAATAAATAAAAAACGTTGAAAAAAAAAATTAAAAAAAAAAAAAAAAAAAAAAAAAAAGAAATATTTAACGATCTGCATCATAGGGTCGTTATAAAGATTAAATGAGTTGGTCCATGAAAAGCCCTGGCACAATGCCTGGCATAGAGCAAACATTCAGTGAATATTAGCTGTTATATCTCTACAGAGCCTTGTGAATGTGTCCGGAGGACCAGTTCCTAAAAGTGGGATTGCTTGGCTTAAGGGAATGTGCGTTCTCAATAATGAGATTATTTTACTCCCACAAACAGCACTTGAAAGAACCTATTGTCTTTCACAATAACTAACACTGGATGTGATCAAATTTTTATAATTTTGCCAATCTAACGGACAGATATGGCATCTCATTGTGGTTTTAATCTGCATTTCCTTGAATGCTAGTGAGGCTGAGCATCTTTTAGAGGAAGAACTGATTTCTCTCCAAGACTGGCTTCTGAGCCATCAGCAAGAGGAAAGCATCGCCCCACCCTCCAGCTTCTCGCTTCTGATGGTTTTGCACTGGCCGCTATACCTTGAGCACTTCCCTATAGATTTCAGCTTGCATGGACCACTTTTTAGAACCCCCATGCAACTTCTCCTTGGTTCACACGATTTATCAATGTAAATAGAATAATTTCATTTATGTATAATCCAAAGTTAGTAATTTTTCAGGATCCTTTCCTGAATTTCACACAGAAGACTTTTTTAAGTGATTCAGGCAGAGAAATAATTTCATTGACTTTTATGAAGGCTTTTACTAGAAGATAATATAAAGGAGTCTTCAGAGGAGACTATGAGGCTCCGATGAAATAGTTCTGTCACCTTGTCACAGTGATGCTAAAATGTTTACCCTGAAATTGTTCAGCTGGGACTTGAGCACGGGTCAGTGGATCCTATGCAATAGGTTAATACAGGCTGATGAGGAAAACCAACCTTCTATGGTATACACCCAACCCCTTTAAATGAATACAGTTTTCTATTTGAAGCTGTCCATCAAATGTAGTTTCCTAACAAATACTCATAGTCTCAAGGGTATAATAAACAGCCCTTGGAACTATTGACACACACTTTTCAATAGTATAGGAAACCTCTTAGCCTTTCTTGTAAAAAGTCTTAGAAATTCAGCTTCAGAATAACAGATACAGAAGCACTTTAGATTCCACTTATATTAGAATGCCAAATGTTTGCTAATCTTCTCTCATATTTACCCTTGTATCAATAGCTTCTTAAATACCTACCAAGAAAAGCTTGTGGCCTTCGGTTTAATTTTTTATCAAGGCCAATTCATAGCAATTTGGGCTTATAACAACTTATTTTCACAGTAACTTCCTAATAGTCCATTTTATGAATATGTTATAATTTATTTAACCATTAATAGACTTCAGTGCTTTCTAGTTTTCTTCATTTATGGGTGAATACCATGGTACATTAATCTTTGATTTTATTGCTGAATAAACTTCTATGAAATATTCTTAGAGGTAGACTTATCGGGTCAAGTCAAACTACTTTCCAAAACAGGAACAGCGATTTATACTCCCCCATGAGTACGTAAGAATACCTGTTTTACTGCCTATGTTCTATCCTGAAAATTTTTCATAATCTCTATGTTTTTAAATTTAATTGGGAACATAGTTTCTCAAGTGGTGTTTAGTGTGATAATGAAGATTTTATATATTAGACATCAATTCTGGAGTATTGGCCAACATTCCAAAGAATTGATCCCTACACACAGGGCAACCCAGTATATTAGGTATGTGACCTCATCTACCTGGATGTAGGTGTTTGGACCAGGGTAGATTATGTGAACTAAGCTGGGCTATCAGATTCCTTTCCTTAGAAACTTAGAACCCGGAGACACCTGTCTGGGCTGGCCATTGAATAGAAAACATGGAATAACTCTATATTAATCATGCACGAGAAAGAAAGCTGCTTTATAGAAAGAGAAAAGGCAGAAAACTGTCCTGCAGAGAAAGAAAAATGAAAGCAGACAGTCTGAGAAAAACAAAGCTGAGATACCAGAAACATTTGGAAAAGAAGTATCTTGATTCTTCTTACTTTTCCAATTCCTGATTCTTGCCTGTGGTAGGACCCTGCTATACTGTACTATCTTTTCTGGGATTGTGTTAAGATACTTCTATATCCCTATAACACATTACTGTCCTTTTTCTTAAGTAGCTCGAATACTTTGTTATCTGAAACAAAAGAAACTTAGTGAATTGAAATAGACCCTCAGAGAAAAAAATTACAGTAGTGTAGTCAAAGTCTAGCGGGTTCAGGTTCCCCACACATACAGCTATTTTAGGATAGTAAACTGAGACTCTGTATTATATGGTAATGAAGTAATTAAGTTATACTTGTCTTCTTTATTACTTATTATTATTATCATTCAGAGCATATATCCACAGAGGATTTAGAGTATTTGGTGGCCATATATAAATATACCAGAGTTTATTAATTTTTGCAGCTGACAAGAGACAGAGCCTAGTCTATGTGTTCCCACACTGAAGCAGAAAAAGGCAGGGCTGGTAACGTGAGACCGTCATAGTCCGATAGTCCATTGCTTTGCTGACCCCTGTAGTTGATTCACAGTTGTTCTCTTCCCATAGCTAAGTGGATGCACAGACTGAGACAGCGAGATCCTCTCCATAGGAATGGAAAGAAGGAGGAACCAGAGTGGAGGGTCCCCAAACCCCCACCGACCACTCACCCCCACCCTCCCGAAAAACAAAACCCCATCCTCCCGCCAGTCATCTAAAGTCCTTTCCATCTGGCAACAGCCTGTCTTCCACTTTGCTATCTAAGTGTCTGCTTTTTCAAATCAATTTTCAGTTCCTTTAAAAAAAAGGAGCCATTTCCCACTCGCCTTTCTCTTCCACACCACACACTGCCCGTGGAGGGCATGCAGAATCACTCATTTCCTTCCAGGTCATTTCTACCTATTAGGTCTTCAATAAACATTGCTGGAGTAAATGAATAAATGTCTCATCAGATTTATTTTCATTTACTTTAATTTTGCTTCAGAAACTAAGACTAGACAACCGTTCCATATTAGCCTGTAGTCTCAAAGCTCTAAATTTTAAAATCAACAGCGCAGTTTAAGAGCACAAAGTAATTTTTAAGTATTGCTCTATACCTTGTCGCATAAACGTTTACTACCTATCTCATCACCAAAAATGCTCTTAAATATGTTGAAGGTGTTACTGAGTATGTTAACTTTTTGCACAGCATGCATAAATAATAATCTGTGCGTTAAAGAAATATCGTCTATGATTTGAGGCCTTTATTGATCGATTCTCTCAGCATTCTTTTATTGTCAATATTTCCCTTTTCCACCATTCGTTAAGATGTGCATTTAATTTAAATGCTACAGCCAGTTACCTCTGTAGCTTCAGGTTAGCTCTACTTTACCATCACAGACTAGAATTTTGGATTTGTTAATATGCTGCATTGTTGTTGTTTGTTGTTTTTAATGCCACAGCTACTGCTATCATTTGCTTAAGGAAAGAGAGGGGCCTACTATTTGATGAATGGAAGATCCACAAATAGTACACGTTTTCCTTCCTATTTTGTTATGATGATGATGATGATGATGATGATTAACAATAAAGAAATCACAAATGAACTTTTGCTGCTAGTCTATCACTTTTATCCCTGAATATGCTTTATTTCCTATTCTTATAGGGAGAAAAAAGTAAAGATGCGCCTTCAGGGGATCCTGCCAGCCTGAAGTTCCCAGAGCGGAATGCTCCAAGAGATTCCTACTGCCACCTTTCCAACAGTCCTAGAGCAATAGAGCACGCCTATCAGTATGGAGGGACCGCCAACAGCCGCCAAGAGTTTGAACACTTAAAAGGAGATTTTGGTGAAAAGTAAAGTAACACACGGTCCCTTCCAGAAACTTAATGCTATGGCTGGACTTCATCCTTGTTTGCCATAGCCATCTTTTTCTTACGATCTTTCCTTTCTGTGCCACCTTAATCCTATTGTTTTATCATCAAAATAACGCCACATAGTACGTGATTCATGCTGCCCAATAAATTACATTCTATGTGACTTTCTTCCCAAAAGTAAGATGCAAACGGCAGCATTCTCCTAGGAGTTGGCTGCATTTTATCAAAAAAGAAAGATAATCAAAGAAAGAAACATGGGGCAAATTTCAAATGACTCATCTTCTAACCTTGATATTACCTTCCTTCCCCCATATAAATCGCTTTCAGATTGAAAGTGGGGGTGTCTCTGAACTACTGGAAGGTTAATAAGGAAAGACACTGAAGACACAAAACCACTCTATCTCCACTAACCCTCACGCTATCTGTAAAGCCCAGCACCTCTTCCCAGTATTCTGCAAATCTCCAGGTTACTGAGTACTTTTAAAGACTTCTTTAGTGTTAGTACCCAAATATCCTTATATAGGTCTTATATCCCTTTCAAACCTTCATAGAAGCAATGCATTCAAAAAGAAACCTCTACTGCCTTCTAACTTGCTGTCTCCCTAATAGGCAGTATCCGTATTTTATGTTCATTGGGAAGAATTTAGAGTTAAATCAAACTAGAAATTAGCCTAATAAACGTATCTTATCTATATGGCCTGGAGACAAATGTCTAGAAAGTTTTGTTTAATTCCTACACATTCTGGTGACTGGTTTTAACAGGTGATATCTATTGATTCATTTTTACTGGGAAATAGAAAATGAATCTGTATTTTAGACATTACACAAATGATACTGTTTCTATGCAAATTTATATATATATATATATAAAACTTTATATATATATATATATACATATATATATATATATATATATATATATACATTCATTCCTGACTAGCATTTTTTGTCCATGTGAATAAACTCAATGCAACCACATTTTCAAAGTAAGACACATTCTGATCCATAAGTGAAACAATGCTTCCTTAAATGTAGAATGTAGCCCTGCCGTATAAAGAAGCAGGGAAAGATTTACATTTTTTGAGTTAATCATGCTTTCCCAATATCCATTAATTAATACTAAGGTATAATTAGAAGTAATGCTGCTTAGGATTTGATAGAACAGCTACTCATTCTTCCTTACACTCTGTTTCTGTGGGAAACTAGAGATCACCCTCAGTCTCATTTTACAGAGAGTAAGCTTTTTCTTTTCCTTTACCAGATCTCAGTTTTCCATTCGTCTGAAAACTCGTTCCTCCCATGGGATGATTTTCTATGTCTCAGATCAAGAAGAGAATGACTTCATGACTCTATTCTTAGCCCATGGCCGCTTGGTTTTCATGTTTAATGTTGGCCACAAGAAACTGAAGATTAGAAGCCAAGAGAAATACAATGATGGAGTGTGGCATGATGTGAGTTGAAGGTTGAGAATATTATGATGAGCAAATATTCACCGTTGTCAAATGGACTGACATTAATGCCCTAGTGGTCTCTCTCGAAATACCCATTTTAAAATTCTATTGCCATGTGCTCAGAGTTCAATTTGGAAAGCTTTTTTAAATTCCTTATAAAAATCTTGAAGCATATTATTAAAATGAGTGTAATTTTTTAGTGTAATTATTTTCACCAAAGGACCAATGGCAAACATAAACTGAAGTTTAATTTCTAATGAATTTTCACTTGTTTCTTTCCCACTGCCTGTAAGTTTCTCAATGTTAACAGCAATTGCTGAGTGTCTTTTATAGGCTAAGCTGTGAAAGATACAAAGCGAAGAGTAAATCGCTTAGTTAGGAAGATAGAATAACCACTGGGAGACTATCTAAATATTGAAGCAAATCAATGTTATGTAATGGAAAGAGTAAGAAATGTAAGATGCATGACAATTGCAATAAGTTTAGGAGAGGGAGAAAGCAAGTGGGCTGGTCAGCGGGGAAGAGCTTCATTGAGAACTCTACTAAATATGTATAAGCTGTATTCAGAAATTCAGCCTGTCGCTTTAAATCAAGCTTTAAAGGAAAAAACTAAACTCTCGACCTTCAGAGAAAGGACCAGTATTTTATTTTTTTTCTCAATGGTATCATTTTTTTTTAATATGAACTTTATCGTCAAATTGGGTTCCATACAACACCCAGTGCTCATCCCAACAGGTGCCCTCCTCACTATTTTAAAGAACTTCTGCAGATTTCCCACAGTACTGTAACACCAAAGGTAGAAGAGGCAACCCAGCCTTCCTCCCCAATCTTGGGATATACTTGAGATGTGGTCTTTTCTTTCTCTCCATCAGGTGATATTTATTCGGGAAAAGAGCAGTGGCCGACTGATAATTGATGGCCTCCGAGTCCTAGAAGAGAGTCTTCCTCCTACTGGAGCTGCCTGGAAAATAAAGGGTCCTATTTATTTAGGAGGTGTGGCTCCTGGAAGGGCTGTGAAAAATGTCCAGGTAAGCTAGGCATGACCAGGTAGAGCCACTGACCTTTAGAGTTGGAAGATTATTTAATCTAGGCCCTCGTTTTACAATCAGCCAACTGGCAAGAGTGAAACTGGAGTTTCGCTGGATATAGGCTATCAAAGTGAGGACTGTCCCAGGGGGTGTCTGTCTTGCCTCTGGCATTACAAAGTCAGGAGTGATCTTTTGATTCTATGGTAGAGGGGAGATGAAAAAGTTTCAGAGGTATATAAGCTGTCATGAAAAGTTATGCCTCACGGAGATACTTGGTTGGTTGTTCAGCAAGTACCCATGCTTTTAGGAAGAAAGAAAGAAAGAAAGAAAGAAAGAAAGAAAGAAAGAAAGAAAAAAGGAGAAAGAAAGGGAGAGAGAGAGAGAGAGGGAGGGAGGAAGGAAGGTCATTCCATTATATATTATTGAGTGACAAAAAACTTTTGGGCCATTGGGCCATTATGTAAACTACGATTTCATTTTTGTTTCCTACACACACACATACACACAGACACACATGCACACACAATTTGTAAATGTGGAAGGAAGTGTGGTTACTCCTGCAGAAAAGCAGGGGTATAGTAAAAAACATGTTATTTTTATATTTTAGAAGTTAAAATTGCACCTTTACAAAAATATTTAGCAATAAAGGGGACGTATCAAAGGGCTAATTTTTTTCTTAACAAATATAGATTTGACTTTAGCACAAAAGATTAATGCATTTCTAAGATTCCATAATATATGTGGATAAAGCAAAACAAGGGGGGAGCTTGTGTTATAATTAGATTTTAGGCAACTAGCCCCAATTTCATGACAATCCCTTTAAAAGTAAGGTTTCCAAAGCAGTATAAAATCAGCTGCCCAAAGTGGCCCAAGTTTCAGGTCATGAGGTGTGATAAATGCTCAACCACAAGATCAGGTAATGAAGCCAGAAATGCAAGCTTTCTGCTGCTTATTTAACCATGGTAGACTTAACAGTTAAGAACTTTGTTAGCTGTGGGGCGCCTGGGTGGCACAGTTGGTTAAGCATCTGACTTTGGCCCAGGTTATGATCTCATGATTTGTGGGTTCAAGCCCCACTTTGGGCTCCACGCTGACAGTTTGGAGCCTGCTTGGGATTCTCGCTCTCCCCCTGCCCCCCCCCCCCAACTCATTCTCTCTCTCTCTCTCTCTGTCTCTCTCTCTCTCAATAAATAAATAAACTTAAAAAAAAAATAATTTTGCTTGCCCTCATCAGCATCAGGTGATCTTGGGCCAGCTGTCACCCTTGAAGGAAAACAAACTAGGATCCTTCTAATATTTAATTTGAAAGCCAAAGCTGCAATTTATTTTGTCATAGCGTATGTAAAAACTTTCATAGCTAATTACTGCAGGCTGACAGTCTCAAATACAAAATCCCGGCTTCAAAGAACCAGTTGAGAAGCTACTCCCTGGAAAACAACTGATCCTTCAGATAGCTAAGATAACACGACCAGGAACTGCTTCATTTCTCTCGGGACTCGAGTCCCTTCCTTTTGTTTCCCTTTGGTGCACCTGTGAGTGTTGAGAAACTAGATTTTAAGGAATGTCTTCTTCTCTCAGATAAACTCAGTCTACAGTTTCAGCGGCTGCCTCAGCAATCTTCAGCTCAACGGGGCCTCGATCACCTCTGCATCTCAGACATTTAGCGTGACTCCTTGTTTTGAAGGTCCGATGGAAATGGGAACGTACTTTTCAACAGAAGGAGGATACGTGGTTCTAGGTAACAGTGACTTCCGCGCAGAACATGAATCATGAAACCCTTCTCTCCTGGAGGTGGCTGACAGGGATCTTGGGCTCAGAGTTAAAACTTCAGAATGCCAAACTCACTCAACCCTAGGAAATGGCTTCTTTTCACAAGAATCGCCTTTCTCGCCTCCTGCCATGCCAGACCGGTCATGTATGTCCGTCCCTGTTTGCTTCCCCTGACTAGAGCTTCTCCACAGCTGCCACAACTCTGATGTAGATCATCTGGGCTCTTTTAGAATTTCCTGTGCTGCTCTGTGGTCTAACCTGGGTCAACTCTTAGCCACCCTGCTCTCGTCCTTCTCTGCTGCCTCTTAGCATGACCCATTGTCCCTACCAAAGGAAGTTCCGCTTCCTCCCTTTGCCCTGCATCCCCACCCTTTAGAAATTTTATGTCTGGATTTTTAGTCTCCTCACCTATTACTCTGTCATTCATTGAACCAAGTTTTTATTGTATACCTCCAGTATGTCGGTACCTGTGCCGAGGGATGGAACGTGATAGTTCTGAAAATAAATACATAAAGCCCTAACAGACTACACGCAATCACCATCCAAGCCACCCCAACAAATATTCCACAGAGCAAACATTAGGCATGGCAGTGCAGCCAAGTTCAGGTCTTGGAGTGAGCTTGGACGTTCTCAAAAAGAGTTCATTTTCTTGCATCACTGCAACAGCAGCTCCTAACTGCTTCTACGGTTCTCATGTTTCCTTTCCCCTGAAGTGCTCTGCAGTCCTGGTAGCAGTTACCTTTATCAAAACTTATTTTAAAATACAGACCTGATCAAGTCCACTCCCTTGAGCAAAATAAAGGCAACCTTCCCTGCGGGAGCTCTAGCGCCCTTCCCCCCCCCCCCCCCCCCACCCAGGGCTCCCCACTCGCCAGGCCTCGCTCTACGCTTGCAAGGGACAGCCCAGCCACCCTGGCCTCCACAGGGCTCCCCAAAAGTCCCAGGCTCTGTACTCGTGTCCAGACCACTTCCTCTGCCCAGGTTGCTCTTTTCTCCTCCTCACTTGGAAGCGTTAAGTGGTCCCGCTGGCCGGAATCAGTTTCTCCTCCACTGAGTTCCCACCGCCATGGCGCCTTTTCCACATGCTGCCCCCAGCCCACACCCCACACCGCCCAGCAGGAGTGGGGTGCTAGTTATCTCAGACCCCATGGGGCTTGCCCACCGTGTGTCTGACATGGGAGATACCACTTTCTGCTTTACCGATTGAAAAATCTGCCAAACTTTCAAAAACAGGTATAAAAATACATAATTACAAAATCACACCATGGTTGCAAAATTTAGGTGGCTGCTTTTGAGAGCTAACATTTCTCTCCACAGATGAGTCTTTCAATATTGGACTGAAGTTTGAGATTGCATTTGAAGTCCGTCCCAGAAGCAGTTCCGGAACCCTCGTTCATGGCCACAGTGTCAGCGGAGAGTACCTGAATGTTCACATGAAAAAGGGGCAGGTAGTGTGGGAAAAGTTGTTTTAATAGACCATCTCCTTTGACCTTGGATTCTAGATCTGAAGCGGATTTATGTCACAGAATTAGTTCACCAATCTTTCCTAAGTGGAAAAAAAGAAAACCCAATAGGGAAGCTATACGTGGAATTTAAATGCAGGCAGTACTTAGATTCAGACTCATAGTTGGGAACTGATTCCATTAGAGCAAAGAGCCATGAAAATGTGACAAAGCTAAAAAAAAAAAAAAAATCATCAACAAAATGGAATTAAAAGATTGTAATAAAAGAAAGCATTTTTACAACAAATGAGAGCAGCAAACATATCCAGCTGTCAAAATGAACTCTAAAGCATCTTTCTGTCTACAATATATGTGCATACCAGATGTGTATATGTGCGTATATGTACATAAACATATATATTCTTTTCAATTGCTAGAAATCAAAAAATTGTTATAGTTAAGCACCACTTTCATCCTTAAAAATTATGACTAAAGAACATTCATGAAAGTGTTTGAATAAATATTAAAGAAAAAGCAGCATATTTTCATTTATGTCCCTAACTTAATAGAACTGATTTTTTTTTAATTCTGGTACTGGTAAACCATATGATGATAAAATCCTTATATGGCACTTACTGTGTGTCAGGAACTGTTCTAAATGTTTCCTATGGACTAACTCATTTAACCCCCACCCCCACCCCCGCAGTGGCTCTGTGAGGTAGGTTTTACAAATGAGGAAACAGAGGCACAGAGTGAGGTGACTGGGGCACCAGGTACGAACCCAGGCAGTCTGGCTCCACCAATACCTTAACCTGCTTTGCAGAACACATTCCGTCTTTTGAAATTAAAGGAATTTATGCTATTATCTTCTTGTCCCTCTCCCCCAGCTTCTCTCCTGTGTCATTATTCTGTCCTCTCCTAGGAACAGTTTACTCTCCATAGCCTACCAAAGAGTGACCCCTTGTGTTCACATTGCAAAGCTAATCGTTTGCATGTGGTGAATTTAAGAAATCTAGTTTTATCAGGAGAAGGAGAGATGAAATTATATAATAATGTTCCCTGTCTTTTGCAGGTCATAGTGAAAGTCAACAATGGCATCCGAGACTTTTCCACCTCAGTAACACCCAAGCAGAGTCTCTGTGATGGCAGATGGCACAGAATTACAGGTGAGGAAAACGGAGTGTCCTGGGCTTCCTTTGTAAAGAGAGCCTACACTCCCATGTGTGGAGTGATGGCTTGGGAGAACTTAGACTACAACTTATATGATAAAATAGGGAATGGATGACAGTCTAAACGTGGCCAAGAAAAAAAAAATCGCATGTTACCGTATATATTGAATCCACACGTGATTTGAACATTTGAATACTGCCAAAACGGTCTTAAGGGGTTGTTTAAATAATGCACAATTTATGGAGCAAAGGAAAAGTAGGAGAAAAAGTATCCTAAATATTCTCCCTTTCACAGGAAAATGTTACAGTGATTGCTCGGTTAGACGTTGAAGTTTATAATGATATAGAAGAAAGTGTGGGGTTTATTCTGGAACAAATATAAGCCATTGCTGTTATAAATGAGTCCCTTTCGTGTGAAGATTAATCATTCCAGTGTCGTTTTTGACCAGTCTTTTCCTTGTATTTCAGTTATTAGAGATTCAAATGTGGTTCAGTTGGATGTAGACTCCGAAGTCAACCACGTGGTTGGACCCCTGAATCCAAAACCAGTTGATCACAGGGAGCCTGTATTTGTTGGAGGTGTTCCAGGTAAGAGTTATTTAAAAGGGACAAGTTTCCAAATCCAAAAAACAGTAAGTTCTCATTATTGTTATTATAGTATTAATTATTGAGCCGTATGTTTTCCTAATTCACCTCCAAGGATTTTATATACAATGTCCTTTCATAGGAACAAGTATAGAACTACGCTCCAGACTCCTACCTTGTACATATTACTCTCCCTTTGCTATATATGCTATTTTTTTCTCTTTTCCGTTTCTCAGATCCACATAGTGAAACACACACCCTACTTTTTTCTCTAACACAAAGAAAACCCATTTACTAATACTGCTCTAAGATCTGAGAATCTTGGGGGACTAAAAGTTTGCTGGTAATTACTTCCCTTCCTTACTAAGAAAGAAGTTCTTTCTTACTGAGAAATACACAGTTCTCCTTGTCCAAGATTAGTCTGAATTGTGAAAACAGCTGCAGACCATAAGTTCTTTTGTCCCTATGTAGTGACAGTCCCAAAGAGAGGTTCCCAGCTGCCATCCTGCAAACATCATCAGTAACATTGCTGCTGGTACAATCCAGGATGGTCACAGAAGGACTCTCATGGACCCCCCACAATTGTTTTAAACCTCCGGAGCAGGGACCATGACCTATTGAAAGTGTTTGTTTCACACATTTCACTAACTTGGAAAAACTGAATGTTAAAGCTAAAGAGAGAGAGAGAGAGAGAGAGAGAGAGAGAGAGAGAGAAGGAGAAACCCCAGCTTTTACATCTGGAATTTGGTGGAGATTTTAAGGAAAAACTTAACATGGTTTTTCCTTGTGTCCTACCTAGATTATTTTAGACTGACCCATGTAAAGGCAAGTAATACTTTAATGAAGAGAGTGAGAGGGAAAAAAAAGAGAGAAAACACAGATAAAATTAAGCACCTGACACTGGGTAGTCACAAAATCATACCATCTAAGCACTCCTCTGCTTTGTAACATGAATTTTTCAAATACTAGTATTGACAATAACAGTAACTCACTGATGAAACAGTTGAGACCTTCCTCTTCTTTACGTCCACTATCCGCGCCCATCTCCATTCCCCAGCCCTCTCCTTTGGCTCCAGGCCGCGGCTCTCAAAGGGATTCTGGCAAAGGCCACCACTGAACTTCCTGCAGGCGGTACATAAGAAGTGTCAGTTCTTCTGTTTCTGTACATTGCCTTCTTCCTGGAAACCACAACGTGGTTTAAAATATTTCACACGTTCCCAAGAGCGTGCAACACCAAATTTAGCAAGGCCCTTGATCTTCTGGCCCCTCCTTACCCCTGCCTCTGGGGTCTCTCCACACCTTCTGAGACTTACAGTTTTCTGAATGCTCAGCGATGCTCTCCTTGCTCCGGGCCTTTAATAGCACACAGGGAAATGTTCTTGCTTCCCTCCCCCCATACGTTTGGAGGAACAACTTCTCCCACTCTTTTCCCAATTTATTGACCTTTAGGACTCAGCTCCGACCTCTACTTACACACACATCCCCTGCTCTTCCTAGAATGTGCTACCTTTACATATCCCTTTTGTAACACTTAACCACAGACTATTGTTGAAATTCAATAGTATACTCCTTGCTGCTAGGGGCCCGTGACTTCATTCAACACAAAACAAACATTTACAGTCTACTAAGCACTGTGCTGGGCTCCCAGAAAAGGACAAAACAAGCACGGCCCTCCTTCATGGAACTGACAGTATTTGTTCTTTCCTTTGCACCAAAGTGCTTTACTCTATCATTCAAACAAATATTTCTCCTTGATTCTTGTCTGTTGTCAGAGTGTGATCCCAACATTACACACTGCCATCATCTCCCACTACAAGAGCTGCTAAGCTCCATAGACTGGGTGGGAAAGGTGGACCTGAAGCCAGACTCAGCCTGCCTGAGGCATATAATGAACAGCAAATTTTAGCTAAGGAGCCCGCACACAGGAACTAGTGGGCCAGGGGGAGCTAACCACCAACCCACTGCACCATTACAGCTTTTAATTCCATCTAGGAAATGTGCCAGCAAGGCTAGAACGAAAGCAATTATAATTTAAGCTGAATGTCATTAATTACATCACATTGAGCTGTTCAACATTAATTCCACTAAAATCACATCAGAAACCGACGCATGAAAAAGAATAACTAAAGGAAATTAAGGCATAAATAAACCTTATTTGGAATCCTATTGGAATTCCAACCAGTTCTCTTCTATCATGCGAACCCTGATAACACTATTCCTGTCAATAAAAAGTTAATGCATTTAATGAACTATATTCCCCAAAGTCAATTTTATTGTATAATTTAAAAATCAAAATTAGAAATTAAAAAAAATTGTGGGAATGGAAGCTGGTACAGCCACTCTGGAAAACAGTACGGAGGTTCCTCAAAAAACTAAAAATAGAACTACCCTACGACCCAGCAATTGCACTACTAGGCATTTATCCACGGGATACAGGTGTGCTGTTTCGAAGGGACACGTGCACTCCCATGTTTATAGCAACACTATCAACAATAGCCAAAGTATGGAAAGAGCCCAAATGTCCATCGATGGATGAATGGATAAAGAAGATGTGGTATATATATACAATGGAGTATTACTCGGCAATCCAAAAGAATGAAATCTTGCCATTTGCAACTACGTGGATGGAACTGGAGGGTATTATGCTAAGTGAAATTAGTCAGAGAAAGACAAAAATCGTATGACTTCACTCATATGAGGACTTTAAGAGACAAAACAGATGAACATAAGGGAAAGGAAACAAAAATAATTTAAAAACAGGGAGGGGGACAAAACAGAAGAGACTCACAAATATGGAGAACAACTGAGGGTTATGGGAGGGGTTATTGGGAGGGGGAATGGCTAAATGGGTAAGGGGCATTAAGGAATCTACTCCTGAAATCATTGTTGCACTATATGCTAATTTGGATGTAAATTTTAAAAAATAAAAAATAAAATTAAAAAAAGTTTTTAATTAAAATAATGTAATCCACACATACACACACATTTGACTGTTCCTCTACTGAAAAGCCTGCATTATTCTATCATAGTCAGGCTTTTAACCCAAGGAATGTTCTTAATACTGTGTTGATTTTATTAATCAGTTACTTAGGGTACTGGGGCACTTTACTGTCACTACCTACCATAAATTGTGTGGTGAATTATGCAGACCATAATTTCTATATGAATTATTTTCTCTAGATGATGTTCCCCATAAACCAAGGGTGGTAAGCTTGAGCAGAATGAAAAGGCATGTTCTAAAACTAGTATCCAAAATGGGCAGAAGAAATAGATGTTTCTGCCCCTTACACTCTTTCCTGTTCACTCATTTTTATTCTGGTGATGAAGTACACTGAGCAGCCTTGAAGAATATATATAGTCATACTAATCTAGAGACAAAGAGAATTGATCTCAGCCCCCTTCCAAATCTAAAACTTGATAATTATTCTAAATATGAAATGCTATTTCCATGATTTATTTTCAGTACAAAGCTTCTGCACAGTCTTAATCTACACTGCTTAGAAAACTTATTACAGCTGCTTGATGGTATTTAATTTGCTGTCCTGTTTTATGTTCCTTCCTGAGTTAGTGATTTCGAAGTGTTTTCCGTCTCTTATCTGCTACTGCTCACATAGCTGTTTGTTCATAATAATAAGCTTTGACTAAATGGATTTTAATTCCATGAAATTTCTAAGTCCTCTCAATTGCTTTAAATTATATTGCTTCTATCATCCAACACATTTAATTTTATCTGTACAATTAATAAGCATAAGGCTTCTTCTAGATCTCTAATTAAGATAAGGGGAGAATGTTCCCCTGGCATTCTACCGGGCACCTGTGCCCATACAAAGACTAGTCTAATTATCATTATCCCATTTATAGTTCTCAAACCCTGAGCTCAGAAAAATTAAAATTTCGTTTATATGAATTCATTATTTTCTCATTATATTTTATGAACTTGGCAAAAATGTGGAGGCTTAAAGGCAAAGGGTGATGATACAAATTAAGCAGAAACATGAACCAAGTCTAAAAACAGTGTGGAAGCTAAAATTCCTTTCCCTTTTCTCATTAAATCACACAAAAATAAGTATAGATCCTGAAAATTCACTACTGAAGCCTTATATATAAGTGGTAGATTTCAGCCCTGGAAGACAAATGAAATCTACTCAGAAATTTGATCAGGGAAAACATGGCAAAACTTTAAAATTACCACATGTTCATATTTCTTCAAAGGCAGATAAATTTCCTGAGAAAAGGAGTCAATTATAATTATATTCCACTTTTGACATGGAAATCATCTTGATGATGTGAGCAGTTACTATGTATATTTCTGCCCAAGTAATATTTGGACTTGGAATGCCTCACTTGCAATCTTGGTTTTTCGTTTCTTTCTTTTTTTCAGAGTCTCTGCTGACCCCGCGCTTGGCCCCCAGCAGACCCTTCACAGGCTGCATCCGTCACTTTGTGATTGACGGGCGGCCCGTGAGCTTCAGTAAAGCAGCCCTGGTCAGCGGCGCCGTGAGCATCAACTCTTGTCCAACAGCCTGACGCAGCAGAGCAAAACTGCCCCTACGAAGTTCTTGAGAGCACTGAAAGAAACACAAAGCCAGCTGGGAGGAACAGCGACTTTTCCTCCCGGTGGGAGCCTTCATCTAGTTGAGCAGGACTTAAATGAATCGTCAGGGACTGGGTGTTTATTAATAATTTCTTACTTGGATTCTGACCTTGGATCCAAAAGGTCTCCAATGAACAACAATCAAAGGAGTGTTACACTTACTTGTATTATTTCCTGCTGGTGAAATTACTGTTCCTGTTTCTAATAAAATAGAAGGGATCCTAAATAAACACTGGCACACATTTTTTTAAGTATGCCTAGATTCTCAGATTCATCTTTCTTTCAGGGATGATACTTTGAATTGGATTACACCAGAATATCTGAAGTATACTTTTCTTTATCCTGAAAACATTTACGAATTTATATAAAATCTAAAATTAGAGGACAAGTTTGCTTTTAGCATTTTCATTTGATCAGTATAACAAGGATATTTGGGGTTTATAGCAGTTACAATGTTTAAGAAAATAAATTTCTTTTTTTTTAATTTTTTTAACATATATTTATTTTTAAGAGACAAAGACAGAGAACAAGTGGGGGAGGGGCAGAGAGAGGAGACAGAATCTGAAGCAGGCTCCAGGCTCCAAGCCGTCAGCACAGAACCCAACACAGGGCTCGAACCCATGAACTGTGAGGTCATGACCTGGGCCGAAGTCAAATGCTTAACTGACTGAGCCACCCAGGCACCCCAAGTAAAGTAAATTTCTAACAAATTTTTAGAAAAATGGAAGTATAATTTTTTCTAGATAAGAAAAAAAGAGTTAAACCACTTTTGCCCCTTATTTCTGTATTTTTTAATGTTTATTTTGAGAGGGAGAGAGAGAGAAAGAGAGAGAGAACACATGCACATGAGCAGGGGAGGGGCAGAGAGAGGAGGAGAGAGAATCCCAAGCAGGCTCCATGATATCAGTGCGAGCCTGACACAGGGCTCTATCTCATGAACTCTGAGATCGTGACCTGGGCCGAGATCAAGAGTTGGACGCTTAACTGAGCCACCCAGGCACTCCCCCCTTATTTCTTTAAAATAAAAATAAAATGGCATGAGGGGAAGCTTCTGTAAGATATCATTACTGTGTGCTCTATAAGAATCATGAAGGATATTACAACAAAGAAAGTATGACACAATCATAAAATTCTATTTACAAGTATAGAAGTCCTCTTATTAAAAGTTTTTCCCCACATAACTAAAACACAATTAGTATTATTTCTAAAATTTTATAATTTTGTAGGTGCCTATACTCATAAAATCTAGAAAAAATGGGCATGAACAGCTGGTGTAACATTAAAATGCAGAAACTAAAATAATTATACATGAAAAGATAGACTGAATGAGAAAAAATAGGCCCTTGTATCAATAGGATTAAAGATAGGTAAAAGGAATAACTTTGGGTGTGGGGGGGAGAAGGCATAAAATATTTTGAGGAATTACTCTGGGAATAAAATAATCTCTGACCTTGGGGCAAAATATATATGTAAATTATTATATAAGATAGGTATCTACACATATTCCCCTGTTACCCTCCTGTCTCACATACATCAGTAATAACATTGAGAATATCAATTAAAGTAGCTAACATCAACTCATAGAAGGATTACTGCATGCCAACCTCCATGATAAGCTAAAGTTTATTTCATTCGATCATTACATTAATCCTATGAAATGGCATTCACAGATAAGAAACCTGAGACTTAGAAAGGTTAGATATATAAATTGATGTTGGCTGTCACTCAGCTAGACCAAGGAGCCAAGATTCAAAACAAGAGACAGCATAATTATCCCCTTGCTTCCTACCTCCAGAGGACTGTGCTATGAGCTGTTCTCTAAAACTGTGGTCACAAACCCAAATGCCTATACAGCCAGAGAGTTACCATAAAGGAGTAAAGCTTATGGGGTCTGACTAACAAAATCAAGGGGGTACTTTCCAGGTTCATCTAGAAAGCCAGTGGGTGCTCAATTCAGCTATCACCATGAAAGAACACAAGTATTGAAGGACCAGAATTTCCAACAGAAGCTGGAAATGTAAAATTTGGGGAGTTTTGGAATGGCCTGATTTTTCAGTTGGTAACTAATTAAATTACAGCAACAGCAACCACAATATCAGCCAAGCAAACAAAACCTTCTGAGAGCCATATGTTATATATAGGCTAAAAACTCTGAATCCAAGAGTCTAGAACCTTAACAAGTACAGATTGAACCAGAGCTCAAAACACAGTGTACCCTCATATGCCCCCCATCAGACCCAAGCAGGAAGAAGTGTTTCTGAAACACCCCACCATTTTCTTTTCCAAAACGTTCTCCCAAGGCATCCTAGAGGGTCACCTCTTTCCTCATCCTCAGAAGAAGCACAAAGTGGACAAAACCAGCCAAGTTGCAGACGCTGTCTGGACCTGCAGGAGCTCCAGTGGGCATGCACAGGGACTCACATATAGACACTAAAACCACAGAAATCCTACCTTCTCCACAATTTACAAGGCCACTTTGCAGCATTAGTATTTCACCTTCTGATGCTTGGCAAATGAGAAGCTACTGAATATACTGACCCATATACCTCTTAACAAACCACACAGTAACCTGAAGTTTTGAATTTACTATTTGTAACAGCGGGACTCCCATCTTCTCTCAGCTTATGTCTAGGGAGAAAAAAAAATCAAAAATACTTTTTCCTTTTAGTTAAACAGAGTATATCAGGACTTCATATAGAGAAACATGGGTTGGATGCTCATAATAATTTTGACCAATTGTTGTTTTGGCCCCTGACAGTTCAGAGCCCTTTCAAACTGCTCCAGTTTGAAGGAGCAGCCCTATTTAGGCCTATGTCCTACCTTCTCCTCTCATGACTACAGCTGATTGGGCAAGAGTACCAAACTCTATAGCTTCCCAATGAAGCAACATCCCATTATCTGGTGGTGTGAAAGATTAATTCAAACAGATATTTTCTTTCAAAATTCTGAATTGGGAGGGGTGCCTAGGTGGTTCAATTGGTTGAGTGTCTAACTCTTGATTTCGGCTCAGGTCATGATCCCGGGGTCATGGGATCAAGCCCTGCATGGGGCTCCTCACTGAGTGGGGAGCCTGCTTGGGATTCTTTTTATCTCTCTCTCTCTCTCTCTCTCTGAAAATAGACATTTGAAAAAGTAAAATGAAGGATGCCTGCATGGCTCAGTTAGCGTCCAACTTCGGCTCGGGTCATGATATCACGGTTCATGGGTTTGAAACCCGCACTAGGCTCTGTGCTGACAGCTCAGAGCCTGGAGCCTGCTTCAGATTCTGTGTCTCCCTCTGCCTCTGCCCTTCCCCCACTCACACTCTGTGTGTGTGTGTGTCTCTCAAAATAAATAAACATTTTAAAAGTAAGATGAAATGAAAAATAAAATTCTGAATGGGGAAGCATGAAAAGAATCAAGCATTTGGCAGAAGTTGAGGCCAAAATAAAACTATCTGAAATTATGGTTTTAAGTGTTTACCACACACATTTATAAACACACACTTTAAAAAAAAAACGAAAGAAAAAAAAAAGAATTTAGCATTTCCCATGCTACAGATGTAGGATAATACATCTATCTGCCCGTACAAACCACCTCAAGTCTCAGCCTGGAGTTTGTAGCGGGTAGTGTATATCCTAAGTTACTAGGATTTATTTGTTCTCTGGGCCCCCATATCCTTGTATGCAACATGATAGTATAGGGTGTCAAATAGAATGTTTTCTGTTTCCCTAAATTTGTGACTACAGTCTATAGCTGGGACCATAAAACAGGAAATACATCACATTTGAAGTGTGGAGTCAATCTCTTCTCCTTTAGAACTGACTCGGAGAAGCCATTTCAGCATAACCAGCAATGTAACACCACACTCCCCCAATATCTCACACACACACACACACACACACACACGAAGTCTATATAAAGAGGCTAGAAAGGCAACAAAATGAAACACTATCCAGAATGGAAGCTCCATGAAATTGTGTCTGTGTTATTCACTCATGTGTTGTAAGAACAATGGAATAGCACCTGACACATAGGTTTATGCTCAATAAATATTTATTGAATGAATTTCAGGAAGGCAGAATTTCCATAAAAGTTACCCCTCACCTCACCTCTCAACACAATCACTAGTAATTTTCATGGAAGTCTGAGGGGGAAAAACAACTGGTATTGACTTCTCCACTTGGGATCCCCTGAGCCCCAGGATCTCTGATTGCCTGAGATGTAGGCAAAAATGAGGGAAAAAATGGTACGGCCCACCAGAGAGACAAGAAGCATTCCCTCAGGTCACTGGTAATCTTTCCGGAAGAAGGACGGCTACATGGATGGATAAGGCCATTCAGTTTTTTACACTTCGCAACACCAGAAGACATCATTCCCAGAGGACACTGCTAGGGGGGCAGGATGGGGCAGGTGGAGGGTAGATGAGATTGAGGAATGAAAGCCTGTTCTCATGTGCCAAAGCATGGGACAGCAAAGCACACACATCAGAGGAAGTTAGCATGTGACCAGCCAGAAGAAGCAATGGAATCCCTCAAGGAGCTCCTAGAGTAATGGTGGCGCCTCACCAGCCTAGCCAGACCATAGTGCAGGGAGCTAAGTCAGCCACCTCAACAAATGCTTTCAGGTGACCACACCTAAGACGAAGGATTAATGAGCGGATGTTAACCTGAAAGAAGGTTGTGAAAGCCTGATGCCACATGGTTGCCCTAAGACCTATTTATATTCCCTTACGGAAAGCCCATATCTAGCGATGTGAGCTATGTAGGAAGGCATTTACTCAAGGCACAGGCTATAAAGGACTAAAGAATTCATACTGGTTGAAAACTTATTGGTTTATCTTTTTAATATGAATTAAGTCTTTATGATCTACAGTAATGTCTCCGCTTTAATTCCTGATAACAGCAGTTTGTATTTCCTTTTTTCCCTGGTAATTCTGTTTAGAGGTTTATCAATTTTATTGATCTTTTCAAAATGCCAGCTTTTTTGGCTTCATTGATTTTTCTCTGTTATTTATTTTTATTTTATTGATGTCTGGTCTTCATTGTTTCTTTCTTACTGCTTATTTTTGGTTTAGTTTGCTCGTCTTTGCTGCTTTAAGGTGAAAGCTTAGATCATTCGCTGATGATGTTTCCTCTTTTCTAATGAAAGAACTTACATTTTCTAAGTACTATTCATCTGTGACCCATCCATTTTGATATGTTCTGCTTCCATTTTCATTCAATTCAAAATACTCTTCTAATTTCTCCTGTCATTTCTTCTTTATTCGTGGGCTATTTGAAAATCTGTCACTTAGTAGCCCAGTATTTGGGGTTCTCCAGATATTTTTCCATTGATTTCTAACTTAATCCTGCTGTGGAATATGCTTGCAAATTCTGCATATTTTGCCTACATCTCAATGTATTGAGACTTGTTTTGTTGCCTACGATGTGATATATTCTTGGTGAGTTTTCCATGTGTACGTGAAAAAAATGTACAGTTTCTGCCACACTGTCATTCTACTATCAGATGTTGAAATCTCCAATTATGAATGAATGCAGTTGTTTCTTTTCCATTTCATCAGTTTTTGATTGGTGTACTTTGAAGTTCTGCATAAACACTAAAATTATTAAGACTTTTTTAAAATTATGAAATGTCTCCCTTTATTCCTTGTGGTATTCTTTGCTCTAAAACTGTCTTATCTATTATTAACGTAAGCTATTCCAACTTAATTTTTGATGTTTACATGGTATATCTAGTTTTATATTTTATATTTTTAATTTATGTGTCTCTTAGTATTTAAATTGGGCTCAGATAATCTCCTTTTCTAGCCAACCTGAGATTCTCCACCTTTTCATTGAAGTATTTAGACCTTTTGTGATTCATGTAAATATCAATATAGTTTGGCTTAAATCATTCTTTGTTCCTTTTTCCCCTTTTTCCTGCCTTCTTTGGGAATGAATGATATTTATTCCATTTTATCTCCACTATTGGGTATTAGCTCTGTCACCATTTGTTTTTAGAGATAACTCTAAAGTTTACAATTACATATTTACTTAACACAGTCTATCTTCAAATACCATTATGCCATTTCATAAATAGTCTACAACATAAGAGTAAACTTCCTGTCTTTTGGCTACTTTTATTATACATTATACTTTTATATAATCATTTTTATTGGGGTTCCTGGGTGGCTCAATCGGTTAAGCATCCAACTTCAGCTCAGGTCATGATCTCACGGCTTGTGAGTTTGAGCCCTGCATCAGGCTCTGTGCTGACAGCTCAGAGCCTGAAGCCTGCTTCAGATTCTATGTTTCCCTCTCTCTCTGCCCCTCCCCTGCTCATGCTTTATCTCCCTGTCTCTCAAAAATAAACATTAAAATTTTTTTTTAAATCATTGTTATTATTTTTCTTTAAACTGTTACCTGTTAAATGTTTAAAAATGAGAAAAAGGCTGTTATATTTATCTGCATAGTCTCCATTTCTGGTGCTCTTTATTTCTTTTGCAGATCCAAATTTCTATCTGACGTCATTTTCTTTCTGCCTAAAAAAACTTCCTTTAACATACCCTATAATACAGGTCTGCTGGAGTTGAATTCTCTCAGCACTTTGTTTTCTGGCTGAAAAGTCTTTTCTTCATGGCTTTTGAAGGATGCTTTAAAAAAAACTGTTCTATTGCCTTCCTGCCTGCATGATTTCTGATGACAAGTGTTCTCTAATTCTTATTTTTGTTCCTCTGAATGAATTTCCTCTCACATTTTAAAATTGTCTCTTTATGCTTGGTTTTCAGATAATTTGATTATATTAAATTTCTCTAAATTTCTTTCATTCATTTCAGTTTCTTCATGTTTCTTCTTCTTGGGGTTGGTTAAACTACTCGGATCTGTGAGTTTATAGCTTTCATTAAATATGGAAAAAAATTTGGCCATTATTTCTTCTAATATTTTTCCGTCCCACCCCCCCTTATGGGAAGTCACTTACATATATGTTAGACTGCTTGATATTGAAACACAAATTTTATTTTTTCAGTCCTTTTTTCTTTGTATTTCATTTTGGATAATTTGTATGTCTTCAAGTTCATTAATCTTTTCTTCTACAGTGTCTAATCTGTTCTTAATATCATTCCATGTATATTTTTATTTCAGAAACTGCATTTTTAGTCTCTAAAAGTTCATTTTAGGTCCTTTTATACCTTCCATTTCTCTCATCAGGATTATGCTTTCATCAACTACTTGTTTATAGTAACTTGTCCTCTAATGCTATCATCTGTCATTCTGATTCTGTTTCCATTGACATTTAATAATTCTCTTGACTATGTATTGTATATTCCTTTCTTGCATACCTGGTAATTTTTTATTGGATGGTGATCATTGTGAATTTTACATTTTTGGTGCTGGATTTTATTGTTGTTCTTTACATCTTTTTCTTTTTTTTTTTTTTTTTTTTTAAGATTTTATTTTTAAAGGTCATCTGGGCGGCTCAGTCAGTTAAGCCAGGTCATGATCTCACAGTTCATGGGTTGGAGCTCTGAGTTGGGCTCTGTGCTGACAGCTCAGAGCCTAGAGCCTGCTTTGGATTCTGTGTCTCCTTCTCTCTCTGCCCCTCCCCTGTGGGCTCTGTCTCTTGTCTCTGTCTCTCTGTCTCTCAAAAACAAATACATGTTAAAAAAAAGATTTTATTTTTAATTAATCTCTACACCCAACATGGGGCTCAAATTTAGAATCTGGCCATCAAGAGGTGCATGCTGTACTGACTGAGCCAAGCAGGCACCCCTGTAGTTCTTTAAAGCTTATGGTTTTTTTCCCTCCTTGAATGTAGTTCAGTTACTTGGAATCAGTTTGATCCTTTCAAATCTTGCTCTTAAGCTTTCTCAGGGAAGGTCCAGGACAACTTGTAGTCTCAAATTATTCCTAACTCCCACCCCAAAACCAACCCCACTAAGGCAATATCTTGCTGATGACTCTATTAAATGTTCCAATGCTCCATGTATTAAAAGATCTTTCCAGTATAATTTAAACACAAATTATTTCCAGCCTTGTATGGACTCTGAGGAAGTCATCACTCCTTTCTCCTTTTCTACTGTTCTTTCCCACCTTGGACAATTTCCTTCCTGGATTTTGTTATTTTATTTTAAGAAGTATTAAATTTTTATTTGTCAGGTAATTAAGTTACTTAAGAATCACTTTGACTCTCTCAAATCTTATTTTTAAGCTTTGTTAAAGGTGGTATGCATTAGCTTTCAATCTAGTGTTAATTTAGACCTCCTACTAAGGTGTGACCTTTCTGGGGTCTCCCTTCAATGCTCCATGTTTAACAAGGTCTTTCCACTCTGTCTGGTTGGAATTCAAACACCTCTGGGCACTGTGTGAATTTTTCCAGTTTATATTATATGCTATGTATTAATATATATTGTTATATATTACATTATAAAACTCAGTATTTTTCCATTTATAAATCCCTGGAAATTTTTCTTTTTCACTTCATGTAGTACACATGTACATATATCCATGTAATTATAAGCTAATACATCTTTCATTTAAAAAGGCCTATATGTATATCTACAGGTGCAGCAAGGGAGACAAGAAACTAAGGGAACTGTACTTGACCCTAGAGTTAGTCTTTTGGAGAAGACAATGTCATAGGATGGATGGTGGATGGTAACCATGAAAAGGAAAATAAAGCAGGATAAGTGTCTTGGGAGTAGTGCAAGGGAAAAAAAAAATAGCAGCTGGCCTAGACCTAGACCTCAAAACTTATTTGTAGGTCTGATCAAACAAAAAGATCCACCTGAGGCTTCTCAATACCAATTGTAAACAATCTCAAGATGACTGGTTGGGACCTAAGGGACAGTGTAATGATGGGACATAATTTTTTCATGGAAAATAGGGGATAGAGACATGGCCCTCACCCTCATTTACAACAAATTTAACCAATAACCTCAGCTCCCATATACAAACAGTTTATATGATTTGCAGATGAACCATGACTAAGAACTTTCTTTGGTCTCGGTATTCTTCCCCAAATGCACAATCTACTGGGCTCCATTTCTTACCCAATATAATTATTCCTAAGCAAAACATTATCAAAAGATATCAAGCCAGGTATTAAGTATTCAAGTAAAAGGATTCAGGTAAGAGGCAACCCAAATGTAAACAAAGGAAACCAGCCTAAAACACATTAAGTACTTAGAACAGGCCCTTCATGACTGATAATCAAGGTGAATTAACCTTCATCTTGAAACATTGATATTAATGATCCACTGTGAACAAGATGATCTCTAAAGGACCTTCTAATTGTGAAATATTATTCTGTCTTATCCATCAAACATAACTGATGGCTTAATACTACACATTTTGCAGATGACATTGTCTTTTCTTACTTAAAGGAAATATTTCAACTGTTGTCATCGTCCAAAGGTGCCACTGCTTTTATTTGTTTATCACATCATAAGATGATACTTGTCCATTACCCTTGACCTAGTCAAACCTCTACAAAAGACTTAATGATGCTATTTCGGATGCATTTCCTTGCTGCTTTGTGCAGGTGGCTTTCGCATTGTTGCATAGACAGTGATGGGAACGTCAGTTATTGTCAGGCAATGACTTCCAGGGCACCTTCGGAGTTGCCTGAATGAAAGAGCAAAGCACACGTGGTTAGATACTAAAAAGGAAATTTTTTCAAAGCAGCAAAGTTTGAGTGCATATCAACTGCTTTAAATCATTTTGAAATCTTTGAATGTCACAATATAACACAGTGACATTGATGAGCCAGACATTTTAGACTTATGTTGCAAAGAAATTATGATTATTGACATACACTTAATCACAGGAAATTCATAAATAATCCTCTAAATGACCATCTTGAAAGGTATACAGTGATTGCTAAATGGCAAAAAAAAAAAAAAGCGCATGGGGAGTGCATAGTTGTAAACATAGTGGTACTACTATGGCAATTTATATATATATATATATATATATACATATATACATATATATATGCATATATATATATATGTATATATATACACCTTACAATCACTTCAATTGAGTGATTTAAAAACTAGAATATGTGGGGGGTGCCTGGGTGACTCAGTCGGTTGGGCGTCCAACTTCGGCTCAGGTCACCATCTCACAGTTTGTGAGTTCGAGCCCCACGTCAAGCTCTGTGCTGACAGCTCAGAGCCTGGAGCCTGCTTCAGATTCTGTGTCTCCCTCTCTCTCTGCCCCTTTCCCGCTCACACTCTGTCTCTCCCTGTCTCAAAAATAAATAAATGTTAAGAAAAATGTTTAAAAAACTAGAATATGTGGAAAAATATAAAACCGAACATACTATTCCATGTACTATTCAAATGTTGATTGAATCCATAAATGACATCTACTCCAAAACTACATCTAGTACTTGAATTTCTATTCCATCATTCCCACCAGATAATCACCCAACCTCAAACATTTCTAAAGACAAGTGCTTAGTGCTTCCCCAAATAGCCCACTGCATCCTTAAATAACTCTGATTTTTAAAGTACCTACCTTATGAGGCTTAAATCTGTGTTCTAAAAGCTTCCAAGCCATGAGAAATCTAAGAGTGTAGGAATTAATGGTAAACAGCAGAAAAGTGGAACACATCCTATTTATTATAGTTTTCTTCAATTTTACAAAAAATGATTTTGTTTTATAGAACATTCAGACTCGATATCACTATCTTTCTGCTAAAGGTCAAATCAAAGCCAAAGTGACACTAAATTTGAGATAATAGTCTTCTTCATATTTGCAGACTTGTGCCTAGCATGTAAAAAGCACTAAAGATTTGCTCATTTAAATGAATGTTATCTTTCTTGTAACTATCAACAACAACAATCTAGCTAAAGATTTACCAGAAAATAATAACAATAAAATAAGAACTAGTCTATCATTGAGACTTACAGAGGCACCAAAAACAAACTGTGCTAAGAAAACCTGGAATCTGCTAATACTAATTTCATAACAGCAAAGTTTGTTAATACTAATTTAATGGTCCCAGGCTTTTTTCTTGCTAATACTGAACATCAACTAAAGCTTATATTGATGATAGCTATTACACATTTCCTCAGCCATCAGGATGAGAAAACCATACCTGGTTGGTGACATCTCTTTCCCATTACAGGCAGCACTGGAGCTCAGCCCAGATTCCAGCCCAACTGAAGAATCTCCTCCTTCTACTGGAAACTTCCTTGGCTGGGTCCCAAACCGAAAAGGCATAATTCACAGAACACCTAGATTAGAAAGTTAAAATAATGGAGTGGGGGTGAGTTGTCTTCAAAAAGTTCTTTGGAGTCTTTAGTGTTATTATTTTGTCACAGTTATATAGAAACATGCTGAAAATGACGTTTTAACATATCTTTAAAAATATATAAATGCCATATTACACAACTCCTCCTTACTATAATTTTAAGTCTAGCAACAAATATAAAAAAGCCATTAGCTGGTAGAAGTGAACTGTGCCCTATGGCTAAATTACAGAAGTCTATTTCTACTGTGTGGAAGGAAAAAAAAAGTTTGCTTGAAATGGCTGTTACAGTCAACAAGGTTGAGTCCCTACCACCACTCTCCACTGCCTCTCTGTCTACCTAAGCCCTTCTCTTCCTTTGAAGTATAGCCAAGCCTCCCATCCTCCATGACACCTTCCATCAACGCTCTTCCTGATGATCATTCTTTCCCCTGCCTCTCTACATTTATAGCACCTTAGGTGAGAAAGTGCCTTGGAAGAGTTAGACTGACTATGCAACCCTAAGCAAGGGACTTGATCAAGTATGTTTCTCAAGGATAAATTGGGGATAATACTATCTACTTCCAGGGTAATCATGTGAATTAAATAAGGCAAAATGTAATTAAATGTAAAATGTAATTAAATTAGGCAAAATGTAAACCACATGTAAAATACAGTGCCTAACACATAGTCAGTGTTCAATAAATGTTAACTATTATTACCCAGCAGATGCTACTGAGCATTAGTAAATATTGTACACACACACACACACACACACACACACACTCAATTTAACATAATGTATATGTGAGATATATGATAAATATGATACACGTACACACAAACACACATATACATACACACTGTTCCCACTCCTTACTTGCTAGGACCAACTCATTCGTTAAGTCTGAATTTGCATTTCACTTTCTCAGGGAAGCCTTCCATAACCACTACATTATATAAGTTTTCACAGCACTCTGTAATTTTGCTTTGTAATAGGTATCACTCTAATTCAGGATGTCTCAACTATGACACTATGGACATTTGAGGCCAGATAGTTTTTTTGTTGGGGAGGGAAGGAGTTGGCCTGTGCTTTGTAGGATATTTTTGCAGCATCCAAGTCCTCCACCCACTACATGCCAACATCACCTTTCCCCAAAAGTTGTGACAATCAAAAATGTCTCCAGACATTACCAAATGTCCCCTGGTGGAGAAGGGGAAGAAGTCACCCCATGCTGAGAACCAATGTCCTAATTTTTTGTCAATGTTTTTGCTTAATCATTGTCCACCACACCCCCATCCCTATTTCATGTCTGTCTTTGCCACCACTGACTGAATCCTTAATACCTAGAACAGCAGCTTGCACAGTAGTTAGTAACTAACATAAATTTACATATGTTCAACAAAAGACAGGAAAAATGAAATATGTCTTATTATGGTTTCTTATGCCTAGAACAGTATTCTATGCCTAATAAGTATTTGTTATGGTAATAATAAAATTAAAGTTTAATAATTTGAATATTATGTGTAATGGTTTTTATAGACTCTGTGTTTCCTTTATCAAGGAAAAAAGTGGTATGCTCAATGACAAGTTAGTAAAACCACAGTAAAATCTATGGGTTAGCATATCTATCTAACTAACGTAGGTATGAAGCTTTAGCTAACTTGATCAAGAATACATAGACTTACCAAAATAGTCTGAGTCTGATTCCTGCAGAGGTGAATAAATCAAATGCTTCTACTGACCTTCCATAGAAGACTGGAATTGCCAAAGGAATGATGATCAAATGTTCCAGTGACACCCAGAAATTATTACATCAGAAGATTCTTTCACATAGTTTCCTATCTGCTAAAGAATAGAAGGTCACAATTCATACCTCCAGCAGCAAGCCGAAGCTTAGCTAAAGGTTGTCTCTAAAGTTTGACAGTCTTGTTCTTGTCACTGCCTTATTCTCCAACAATATGAAATATTTTAATCTATGAATGAGTTTATGTATATTCTAAACCTACAGTCTAATCTGTACAAAATCATGAGATTCTTCTCACTTTATATCCCTTTTCCTCATTATCTTTATCTTCCAGTTTTTTCCTTAACTATTAACACAAACTAATCCAACCTATGTCCTCATCCCACACAAGAGGTCTCAAACTGCACCTTTACACATTTCTCTTTGTCTCTTCCTATGTGGGATTCTTTACATCCTCTCTCTCCCTAATGCCTAGACTACCTCTTCTATTTCCTCAAGAGCCTTGAAACTCCCAGATGACAGAAATAATGGCTCAATTTTCTCCCAATTGAGAAAATAAGAATACATCCTGTACTGTCCTGTTTTGTTCTCTGGACACTGAGGCTCCGTCCTCTGTTCATATCATCTTTGCCAAAGAAATGATGATCAAATGTCCCAGTGACACTCAGAAATGACAGAATTTTTTCACGTAGGTTCCTATCTGCTAAAGACTAAAATGTCTCAATTCATAGCCTCAGCAACAAGATGCAACTCATCTTCTGGACTACCCTCCCTCTCCCAATTTCCGTATCAACAGCTTACCTCACTGAATATAATACTCAAGTATAACTCTTAAGCCAGAACATTTCTCTTCAGCTAATCTTTTTTTGTTTTTCAGCATTCATAGTTGATGGCAAACTACTAAATGACATTAAGCATTTAAATTTTCTTTACTACCCACATTTTATACTATTTCCCACTGCTCTGTTTTCATATGATTTGTGTTATAGAAGTTGGCATTTTACATAACTAAGTTGATGTTAGACAAAATCTTACCTCTACTTCTTTTTCTTACCAGGGTGCTATCTGTGAATAGCTGATCACAATTTTCGCTTAGAGAAACCATTCAACTGACTGTGTCTTAGTCAGACAAACTGAAAAATTGCTGGCAATTGTTAGCTAATATATCATGAGGACCTAAATATTTGATCCTTAGGATGGCAAAATTGTTTAATAGTTTACATTTTCTAGTAGAGGTGGCAGTAGAAAACCGATGGGTTTTGACATGATAATTAGGTTTGTATTTTAATACCATGTTAGCTCTGAGACTGTGAGCAAATCACTAAAAGTTTGCCTTAAAAAAATGGTATTAATTTCTACATCATGGAGTTATTTTGAGGAATAAAAAAAAAAAATCCAACATGTAATAAAGTCGATGTCTGGGATACAAAATTCCATCAGCACATAACCTCTTGGTGCATAATTCTTGAAATCAGAGTGTTGAAACATTGATTTCACGTTTCAGTCATTGATATATTTTTAAGCTACAAAGTATCTGCATGTGAAATAATCAAAAATCCTTTAATTTACCACTATTTTTAGCTATTTGGCACAAGTTGTACCAAGTTTCTTTTTTTAGTATGGGTGATACAATGAAACAAACCAAACAGTGGTCTTAATGATGAAACTTTCTAGCACTAGAGTAATATTCATCAGAAGACAAAATGAACTTGACTTTCCAGCAGATCTTCATAGAGAAATGGATGAATATGTGAAGTACCAGGGGGTGGGGGTGGTGGGAGATGGTGAAATCTCTACATACTCCTATTCCTCATAAGCCCAAGAGTAATAATAATCTTCCAGTCCTCAGAATATTGATTCAAGAGATGCAGGAAAGGAGTAATGCTTGAACTTAGCATATCCTAAGAAAATAGATCCACTACTAGAAAGAATTCATTCATACAACAAATATTTGCTACGAATCCACCATGAGCCAGGCATGTGCTAAGTGCTGAAGATAAAATATTGAGTCCAACAAACACAGTGCCTATCCTAGTAAAGTTTACAGGTTAGGGTAGTAGAGTTTACAGGTTAGGGTAAGGTATGTCCTAGACGAGGCTATCAAACATAAATCTAAAGGATGAGAAGGCATTAACTAGCTGAAAATACAGTTGGAAATAAAGACATTGAGACAGTTGGGGTGGGGGCAAACAGGAAATAGCAGGTACAAAAGTCATGGGCCAGTCGAGCGGACATCTGAAAATACGAAAGGCCAGCATAACCACAGCAGAGAAAATAAAAAAGAAATCATGTCAGAGAAATACGTAGAGGCTAAACCAACCAAGAACATGAACCCGCTTAAAGATTTTAGACTTTAACTTATGAGCAAGGGAGCTCACAAAAGAATTTTAATCTCTCGGGAAACATACTAGGTTTCACTTATTTTTCTGTTTATTTTCTGGTTTCTATTTATCTGATTTCTTCTACAATCTATAGCATTTCCTTTTTTCTGTTTACTTTGGGCTTAATTTGGTTTTCTTTTGCTAGTTTCTTAAGATGGAAGCTCGGGCCATTGATTTGAGACCTACCTTCTCAATATAAGCATTTAACTCTATAAATTTCCATCAAAGCACTACTTTGGATTCTTTCCAAAAATTTTGAAATTTAGTATTTTCATTACCTTCTGTTAAAATTTGTCCTTTTGCTTTTTTCTTTGATCTGTAGGTTATTTAGAACTGTATTATTTGTTTTCAAATATTTGGAAATATTCTAGCTAGTTTTCTCTGATTTCTTACATTCCATTGTTGGCAGAGCACATTCTTCATATAACTGTAATTCTTTTAAATTTATAGAGACTTGCTTATGCTCAGAATTTGTACTATCATGGTAAATGTTCCAGCAGAATATGTTGTCATTGGGTGAGGTGTTCTATCCATGTAATTAGTTGGCTGACAGAGTTATTCAAGCCTTCTGTATTCTTACTGATTTTCTGTATTCTTCATCAATTAATGAAATAGGATGTTGAAATCTCCAACTATAATTATGAATGTATCTGTTTCTCTTTTCTATTCTTCCAGTTTTTGCATCATATATTTTGAAGCTCTGATATTAGTTGCATAAATATTTAGTAGTGTTATGTCCTCCTGATAAACAGACAACTTTACTATTAAAAACTATCCTTCTTTATTTCTAGTAATAGTCTATGCTCTGAAATCCACTGTCTGAAATTTATATAGCTACTTTATATTCCTTAGTGTTAGTATAATTTATCTCTTCCTGTCTTTTTACTTTTAACCTATCTGGTCTTCTTTATAGTCAAAGTGGCTTTCTTATAAACAGTATACAGTTGAGTCTTGCTTTTTCTTATCTAGTCTAATGATCTCTGACTTTTATTTAAGGCGTTTCAATTATTGACATTTAGTGTGATAGATATCATTGAATTTTCTTGCCCTCTTGCTATTTGTGTTTTCATGCTGTTCTTCGTTCCTTTTCTCTTAGTCTGTTCTTTTGAAATAACTTAGTATATTTTGTGTATCTATTCTATCTCCATTATTGGCTTATTGCTTTACAACCCTTGGCTTTGATTTTGGTTACTTTAGAGTTCATAGTATACATTTTTAACTTTTAAGTTTGCCTTAAATAACATTATACCACTTCACATACACTAAAAGAAACTTACACTAAAAGAAACTCACACTGGGATGCCTGGATGCCTCAGCCGGTTAAGTGTTTGACTTTGGCTCAGGTCATTATCTCACACTTCACGAGTTCAAGCCCCACATTGGGCTCTCTGCTCAGCCTGCTTCAGATCCTCTGTCCCCTTCTCTCTCTGTCCCTCCCCTGCTCTCTCTCTCTCAAAATAAAATAAACTTTAAAAATTCTTTTTAAAAACAAACTCACATTGAAAGAATCATTTCCCCTTTCCTACCCTGTATTATTGCCATACATTCTACTTGTATATTCTATATTATATATTATAAACCCTATAACACATATATTTATAAGTTTCTCTTTAAGCAACTATTTTTAAAGAAATTTTTAAAAACAAGAGAACTCTTTTATACGCACCCACATTTTCAGTGTTTTTATTCCCTTGAGTAGGTCCGGATTTCCATCCAACATGATTACCCTTTTATCTGAATGAATGTTTTCATTTAACAGTTCTAGTCTACTAGTGATCAATTCATTCCATTTTTGTATGTTTTTACTTCATCTCCATTTTTTAAAGTTTATTTCTTTATTTTGGGAGAGAGAGAGAGAGAGTATGAGCAAATGGGGAAGGGTCAGAGAGAGAGGGAGAGAGAGAAATCCCAAGGAGGCTCCACACGGTCTGAGCAAAGCCCGACACGGGGCTCGAACTCATAAACTGTGAGATCATGACCTGAGCCAAAGTCAGATACTTAACTGACTAAGCCACACAGGCACCCCAATTCATCTCCATTTTTTAAAAAAAATTTTTAACATTTATTTATTATTGAAAGACAGAGAGAGACAGAGCACGAGCATAGAAGGGCAGAGAGAGAGGGAGACACAGAATCTGAAGCAGGCTCCAGGCTCCAGCCACCAGCACAGAGCCTGACGTGGGGTTCAAACCTGCAAACCGCGAGATCATGACCTGAGTGGAAGTCAGACGCTTAACGGACTGAGCCACCCAGGTGCCCCTCATCTCCATTTTTGAACAGCATTTCATTCTCCATTTTGAACAGCTGAGTATAAAATCCTAAGTCAACAGTTTTGTTTTGTGACGCTTTTTATTTTTTTAAGTAGCTAAAGATTTTTGCTCAAGTTTTCTGACTTGCATTGTTTCCAAGAGTCTGCTTTTATTCTTAACTTTGTTCCTCTTTATGTAGTGTGTCTTTTTTCCTCTGAGTGCTTTTAATATTTTTCTTAGCCACTGATATTAATTTGATTATAATGTGCTTGGTGTGGCTTTATTCCTGTATCTAAAGTTTCATTGAGCTTCTTGGGTTTGTGGGTGCATAATTTTTATCACATGTGAAAAACTTTTCAGACATTATCTCTTCAAGTATGTTTTTGTTTCCTCCTTCTGGAACTCCAGTTACACAGCTGATATAAAGCTGTTTGAAATTGTCCCACAGTTCACCGATCCTTTTTTATTATCTTTTGATTCTGTTTCATTTTGGATAGTTTCTACTGTTAAATCTTTAAGTTCACTTAAATCTTTAAGTTCACTACTCTTTTCATTTGCAATGTCTAATCTGCTCTTAATTCCATCCAGTATATTTTTTCATTTTAGACACTGCATTTTTTAACTCTAGAAGTCTGACTTGGGTCTTTTATATTTGTGCCTTCTTAATCTTTTCATGCTTCCCTCTGCCTTTTTGAACATATGGAGTACATTTATGTTATTTTAAAGTCCTTGTCTACTAATTCCTTCATTTGTGCCATTTCTTGGTTTGTTTTTACTGATTCTTTTACATCATCTGGAGTGTGGTTTTCTACATCTTCGCAGATCTTGCAATTTTTCATTTGATGCAGACATTGTGAATTTTATGTTGTTGGATGCTGGATTTTATTTTTAGTCTTCTAAGCACTTTCAGGTTTTGATCTGGGACAATTATTTGGAAATAGCTTGGTCCTTTCAAGGCTTGATTTTGTGTTTTCCTAGGCTAAATCAGGACAGCCTTTCATCTATGGCTAATTTGTCTCTACTGCTGAGGCAGTTCCTTTACTGTACTCAACTCAATACCGCCAGATATTACAGGGTTCTTCCACTCAAGATGTTGGGAATGTAAACTAGTTCCACCCTTGTGTGTACTCCCAAAAATGTTCTGCCTGCTTCTTCCAGTGGTTCATTCCTCAGTATGGGTAGTTTCCCCACATGCGCATACTGATCAGCACTCAGTTTAAGGCTCAGAGAAATTCCCTGAAGGTCTCCAGAGCTTTCTCTATACTCTCACTGCTCTCTTGCACTTTGCTCTGAAAATTCTAGCTGCCTTTGTCCCCCAGAATTTTCAATTCTGTCTCCCCAACTCAGGATGGCTGCTGGGCTGTGTGTGGGCTCTATTCATTAGAAAGAAGTCACTAGGTCCAGTCCAGACTCAAGCAGAGGGGATTACACAAAAACAGAGGGCAGAGATCATTAGGCACCATCTTAGAGGTCGCCTACCACAGAAGCTGTATTCTGTCATGTCTGAGAATGCTTGTAATGTACTTATGAATGTTGTTTATCAAATATTTCTAGCTTTCTATCTTCTGGAAATTGCAATTCCTGGCCCCCTCATGATTACTCAGAGCCCACGTGACTAGTTTTGGTGGGTTAACAACAGCCATCAACTGCAGTGTAAGATCCTCTCTCTCTGCCACTAAAGCCAAGAATGTACGAATTCGTGGTAGCTCAGCAACCTGGGTGCCAGGGCGAGGAAAACGTAAAGCATAGTCACAGATACCTCCCAAAAGACATGGATCATGTGCCAAAAAAATAAACCTTTATTGTTTTACACGGCTGAGATTTAGGGATTAGTTGTTACCATAACTTAGCAAAATGTATCATGACTTCTACAGACTTAGGTCCACACTTAAGAACTGCCATAACAAAAATCTAAAATATGTCAGTAGGATAGTGGTCAGGCAGCAGGTGACAAGGAAACTGTTACTGGAAGCTGAAAGGACAGTTATTTATGTTATTGGTGACAAATGTATTGGGGAAAAAAAATCTTTGCAAAATTCCTGTGATAACCTAGAAGACAGATGAATTTGAATTCTAGGGGAAGAGGTGAGAACACAATGTTGGTAACACTTTGGTTGCTATGCTTATGCTTGACAAGTTATATGAAAGAGAGATGGGCTCAGAAATGCAGTGTGCCAACAGGACTAAAAATGAACAGAGCCTCCCAAATTCTAACTTTATTTAAGTCGCAACTGGGAAAATTAAGAGTCTAATTTTCTTGGAACACGTTGTATGCCCCCTGAGAACTCTGTAATAGATGTTCGAAGTCGTCCAGTACTAAAAGTACTCTACAGGAATCCAACAAATCCTGTTTTTTCTCCACCACTACCTACTTCTTTCTCTTGACTGGGTACCCAAAGAATTCTTTCATCCTGAAAACTGAGTGGCTTAACTAGGCTCTATCCTCGTGTTGACTGTCCGAAAGAAATTTTTCCATGGATCGTGGTATATCCTCTTTTTACCGAAGTATAATTAACATATCCTATTATATTGGTTTTAGATATTTCTATACATTACTCAGTATTCATCATTACCAGTGTACTCTATTTTTCTTATAATCCTTAATCCTGGTTTCTTTTAATCTACAGATTTTCTTTCCTTTATTATGTTTTATATCAGTAAGGACAATTTCTTCTTCCAGTTGCTGTGTTCTCTATTCAGGGGCACTTACTAATTTTATGTTGAGCTATCTTTGTCTCTTTCATAGATATTACCTTCTAAGAGCTCTAATACCTCCGTCCTTGCCTCAGCATTCTCGTGATTCTCTCAAACTTCTCATCTACATCAGTAATTTGATTTTCAGCTCTCTAGTCTGCTCCCTCATGCTTCTAATTCTTCTTTTCTAAAACTAGTTTTTCCACTTACAGCTAGAATTTGAAAGGTAACTCATATTTTTTTTTTCACTGCGTTTGTATCAGAGGAGGTATACTAGAACTCCGCTAGAGCTGTGTACAGCTCTCTACATCCAACCCCCAGGATGGCCTGGGTTCTGCTTGCAATATCTATTGAGCTTGCTGAATAGCTTAAATGAAGTCTCAATCCAACTAATTAGGAATGCATTCAACTCCAGGATACGCTCAAATATATGACTTCGGTGTGGACTCCTGGAAACTATAAATCCTAGAAAGTTCTTCTGCTTATACATATGGTTGGTATATAAGGTTCTACCTTGATTCTTAAGCAGAATCGCCTGTTAGTCAGATGCTTTCCAGACTGAAGTTATAAATGAGACTTATTCGGACTGTTGTTGCTGTTGTTGTTGTTGTTGTTGTTAGGATTTTCTTAATTTAACTTGTTCCCATGTATGACCTCTGGGGAATAATGATTTAGACCTAACCACAGTATGAGAGATAGGGCTCTGAGAGGCCAGAATACCAGATGAGCTGGCACCATAACTCACTGGCATAGACCTACTTCCATCACTGCCAACAAACTGGACCAAACTTTGCAAATTCTGAAAGCCCCAGACTTTGGGAATTCAGCACCAAGACGTGAAGTGACGTGTTGGATGTTCTAGACTACACCTCCACCACTGACTCCATGCTCACCAATAAGCAGTTAAGAGTAAAATTCAGCAATTGCAAAACATTCTTGATTAAAGCATTTGTAGACAATATGAATTTCAGTAAAGAAGTGCTGGGGTTCTTCATTGAAATCTGGTCTAAATTGATCAATCAGAGTTCAGAGTATTGTTCAGTGTTTGACAATTTTCAGTACTTGGTAATTTTCAGGAATGCCTGATTTTTTTTAGTCTTCTTCCATCTAGTTTACATAAATCAAATGCCTAGTTTTAACTTCATCTCTTCCACCAGACTTCTATTGACTGATCTACATCCTCATTCACTGAATCCTTACAGTCAGCAACACACAGTATTTTTTTGTTAGTATTTCACGCGTGTCTTAAGATTATACGCTTCTTGGAGCTGGATCTATGCCTTGATTTCTTCTGAATATCCTAGAGGGGCTAGAAGTTAATGTTGGGGGGGCGCCTGGGTGGCTCAGTCGGTTAAGCGTCCAACTTCGGCTCAGGTCATGATCTCGCCGTCCGTGAGTCCGACCCCGCGTCGGGCTCTGTGCTGACAGCTCAGAGCCTGGAGCCTGTTTCAGATTCTGTGTCTCCCTCTCTCCCTGACCTTCCCGCATTCATGCTCTGTCTCTCTCTGTCTCAAAAAAAATGAATAAACGTTAATTAAAAAAAAAAAATTTTTTTTTTTTTAAATAGAAGTTAATGCTGGAAGCACACAGCTTCAACGAACAGTGACTGGATCTCTGAAGCGTTTTGTCAAAGTGTATAAACAGCCTAGTTTCGGGTGTACCCTGACACGCCTATTTGGGGTTTCTTTGTGCTCATCTACACCGTTTTCTGTTGGAACAAAAAGCTTGTTGGCTAGACGCATTAAAGCAGCGTCCCAGGGTGTTGAGACTGAACAAAAACTAGACCTCTCATAACCCATAAACAGTTTTAAAGACATACATTTTTAAATCCCACTCCAAAGCCTAGTTACCCGCCAGTTACCCGGCCTCTGGAGCTGCCGAAGCTCAAAGATGTTGGCAAGCAGTTAGGATCTACGGTCCGGAGGCCCAGTCGCTATGGTAACGGTGGGACGCAAGTGCACTTGCAAGACCTTCTGACGGAAAAACTTAGCTTGAACCTAGAGAAGAGCGTAGCGACAGCAGCGACTTGCGGCAGCAGCTTGACTTACGGCTGCCCGGGCCCTCAGGGAGCTCAGCTCGGGAGCCGGGGCGGGGAGTATGAACGCGGCCGCCTGCTCCCGAGTGCTCTAGTCTGGACGCACAGCAGCATGACCCAGTCGGTGGTCGTACAGGGTAAGCTGCGCGGGAGGGTGGGCACCTTGTCGCCGCGCAGCCAACCGGCCTTGTTTTTCCTCCTAATGGCTACTCTCTTTCCCTCCTTTCGCTGATCGCAGTCGGCCAGTGCGGAAACCAGATCGGCTGCTGCTTCTGGGATCTGGCGCTAAGGGAGCACGCCGCGGTCAACCAGGTACCGACCCACCCTCCCGGAGACCACCCGCCTGTTACCGATGCTCGCGCAACAAACAAGAAAAAGCAACAAATAAGCAAATAAGCAAGAATCAGTCCATTTGACCTTTTATCTTACTGATAGATACTGATAGAGGTTGTATAGGGTCTTCTCAGGAAAACACGAACTGGTTTTTAAGCGTTTGGTGGCGTTAGACCCAGAACAAACGCTAGCCAAATACCTTAAGTCTTAAGTCTCCCTCCCTGATTCTTAGGGTCTCATTTTTATCGGGATTCTTTTGAAGAGCAATGCGATAGTATTTGGGGAAGTACTTTGTAAAATAGGTAACGTGTGTGGTGTTATATTCCTGAATTTAGTCAACTTTAAAATGATCACCAGGAATCCAGAGAAAGCTCTCTTTTGATGCACCTGTTCTGCAGTCCTATGGGGCTCCTTTCTTTAGCGCCCTCAGCTAAACTTTATCCATAGATCCTACGGCATTTACCTTTTAGGGAGGAAGAAGTCTGAGCATTTTTTGATAACTTGCATTTTTGTTGTTGTTATCATAGCCAAATACCAGCCATTACGGTATTGTGAGAATATTAAATCGAAAGGATTTCATTTGGGAAAGAAGCAAAACTTAATCAAATATATATATTTAATCAAATAACTTAATCAAATAAATATATTTTTTTCTTTTTAGAAAGGAATTTATGACGAGGCAATAAGCAGCTTCTTTAGAAATGTGGATACCAGGTAAGATGGGATTAAAGCCTGTCACATAGGATAATGATTCTTTTCATGTCATCAGATTGGGAGAGAATTCTTCAAAGGATAATAAAATAGTTGATAACTATAAAGAAGTTGTCTGGGTTGTTTGTTAGTTTGTTTTTCTCAGTATTGAAAGCATTTTTTCCCATTATTATTCCCATATCATTAATATTTCTCATACTATTCTGCAGAGCAAGACAGCAGGTTTCCTTTTAAGACCATGTTAAGGAACAAAAGAACCTTTAGTGTGCCTTCTTTTAACATGACCTTGAAATAAAGTTTTACTGAAGGACTGCTGAAAATTTCCCTCAGTGTATCTTGTTAATGCATTCAGGAATGGCCAACTTTTGAAAGAAAAATTTTTTTTTTTTTTTTTTTTTTTACATTTCTGTGATATTTGTAGTCATTTGCTGTATAAGTAGAATGTGCTAAAAAGAAGGAAAGCAACTGTCAAATTACTTTTGTTTATTTTAATAAAGAATCTATATAACTATCTTTTATCTGAGAGAGTAATTTTGACATTCAAGGTGTGTCCGTAATGTTTAACGTTTAATCATTAAGTGTGTGTGTTTTACTTAAACTCTGGTGGACTTGAACTGAAAAGTCTATAGTGAATATCCATCTTTATCGTAATTCAATAAAAATTCTAGTTCTAGTTTGAATTAGTTTGTTGGGTATTTGAGGTAGTTATCTCCTAGAGAAAGCTAATGAATCCCCACTTCCCTGGTGAATTCCAGAGTCTGACCCTCAGGCTTGTAAACTTAGAAAACTTGTTGACATCTTGAGAATAAGTCCATTGCTCTCCAGCACAGGTCGGTAAACCAAACTCAAAGAGAACGGGAGATTAAAAAGCAGAAAGTCAATGTAGTAATTGACAGTAGGGACGGTAACTCCAGGGCACTAGATTTTCCTTTACTTTCAAAAGTGCATTCTCTTCTGTAGGAAATCTACCTGAAAAGCTAAATAGTAGAAAGTTGCTTGGTGACCATGGAATCAGGCCAAGGGAAGTTAGGTGTAGTACCTTAATGGCTGGTGTCATTTATTTTTATTATGTGGAAATATCTGCCATCTAGATTCCCCGGAACCTAAAACTAGATTCTAGAGCATCCTTTCCCCCTAAATACTGTTAAGAGACTAAAATTTGCCTTTGTAATACTTCCTTTTACGTGCTTCTAACTAAATTTCCACTCTCATCCCCTCTACTCGAGATGGCCAAACCTTTCACTAAGTATTACTTAGTTGAGGGGCGCCTGGGTGGCTCGGTTGAGCATCTGACTTTGGCTCAGGTCATGATCTCACGGTTCATGAGTTCGAGCTCTCCATCGAGCTCACTGCTGTCAGCCTGTCGGCGTAGAGCAGGCTTCGGATCCTCTGTCCCTCTCTCTCTCTGCCTCTCCCCTGCTGGCACCCTTTCTCTCAAAAATAAATTTAAAAAAAAATTTTTTTTTCAAGCATTACTTAGTTGAGACTCAGTCTGGCAGCTGTTCGTTCTTAATAATTGACTACATAACTGTACTCTTATCTACTCTGTTTTGTAATTTAAACCTGAAAACATTCTTATTTCCCCAATCCCGAGTTTCTCCAAAAAGGGGAACTGAGTCTTGGTATCTTGGTATTCTATGTACTATCAACACCTGGGAGCCTCCACATTAATACAAACAAATCTTTCAAAACCAAAACCACATATTTGTATACACTTCCATATCTATTTGACAAGATGACCATACCTTTTTAATAGCATACTAGGAATTTACCTATACTAGGGGTTAACAGGCCGTTTCTGTAAAGGACCAGATGATAAGTATTTTAGGTTTTGCAGACCATAAATTCTGTCACATTTGTTTGACTCTGCTGTTGTAGTGGGAATGCAGGTATAGCTTACTAGTGCATAAGCAAGCAAATGGGAAAGACTGTGTTTGAATAAAACTTTATGTAGGAAAATAAGCAGCTGGTCAGAGTTGGACCAAGGACTGTAGTTTACCAGCTAGACCTAGAGCATCATCTGTGCTCAATTCAACTTCCTTTCATATATTCTGTCTTCTTATCTACTGTATTGACTTACATAAACTTATATCTATGTGTGGTCATAGATGTACTTATTTTAGTAACTTTTGTTCAACATGAAATTCTAGGAACAGCCTGAGATATACAGTGATATCTAACTGGTGGCTTAAGCAGTAAAAGTATCCAGATATCTCATACAAAGAAATCTGGAAATCACATGATCTAGCCTTGGAGAAGTGCCTTAAAGACCGAGGCACTGTCACTTCATTATTCATGTGGTGTCGGCTTCTTGTCCTCATATTTATTATTTCATAACTGTAAAGTGCACTCCATGCATCTATATTCACTCCATATTGGTGACCATGGAATCAGGCCAAGGGAAGTTAGGTGTAGTACCTTAATGGCTGGTGTCATTTATTTTTATTATGTGGAAATATCTGCCATCTAGATTCCCCGGAACCTAGGAAACAAGAGTAGGACACTATAGGACACAGATATATATATATATCTATATTCACTCCATGCATCTATATTCATATTTATATGCCAAGCACCAACAGCATCTGGTCCTCTTTATCAGAAACACTTCCCAGCATACCTGCTTTTTATCTCAGAACTGGATTAGATGGCCGGCCCTAACTACAAAGAAAGCCAGGGAAAAAAGTACCTCACTTTTTCAGCCTAATAGGAGGGTAGGGAAGGGAGAGGGAGAGGAATGGCATCTTCGCTGTTGCCTTTTGTGCCTGCCCCTCTAGGCCTATAAGTAGCTTTATTATATAAGTGGGAGTTAACTTTATTATCTAATAGCACTATTAGCCTTGGAAGATCTTATGACCTTTTCTCATTTTTTATCTTTCAGAGTGGTTGGTGATGGTGGCAATATTTCCAAGGGGAAAATTTGTTCTTTGAAAGCACGAGTAAGATCATATATATGCTTAGATTCTTTTATCATGTGTGTTTTTGAAAAAACTATACTTTGGTAACTATCATGAGAATAAAATTTTAATTTGACTTCTCAAATTAAGAAAAGTTTTTACTGGAGTGCCTAGGTGGCTCACTCAGTTGAGCAACTGACCTCAGTTCAGGTCATAATCTTGTTGTGGTCTGTGAGTTTGAGCCCCGCATGTGTTGGGCTCTGTGCCAACAGCTTGGAGCCTGGAGCCTTCTTTGGATCCTGTGTGTCCCTCTCTGTCTGCCCCTCCCCTGCTCACACTCCGTCTCTCTCTCTCAAAAATGAAGAAACATGAAAAAAAAATTTTTTTTTAGAAGTACTAAGTCACATTTTAATATAAATAAGCAGACATTTATGTCTACCTGAAACATTAGGGGAAAAGTTTTGTGCTTTAAATAAAAACACTGCATATTTAGCATTTTTTGTGTGTGAATGTTTCAGGGAAGAGCTACGTCTAGATAGATGATAACAAAAGGAATTTCCTTAACTCTAAGCCTGAAACATATATTAATGCAGGTTAATTTTTCATTTGAAGATAGTGGAAGATTTCTTTGCATCAGAATTACTATTCCCAATACAAAGCATGGATCCAGCCACGTTGTAGTGAATACCACAACCATGTAAGACCTCTTGAACAAAAATGCTTCGAGTCAGTAGTCCATATTTAGTGTTAAACTCATTCCAGCAACACTTCTCTTCCGTGATTGTCTACAACAAACTGCTTTTTCCAGTTGGTGATAAGTTATTTTTATAACAAGAAAGGCAGTTTAGATGCTATGGGAGGAACTGTGACGCTTCTATCAAAACTGACTTCCAGAGGTGCTTGAATGTCACTTTGTATTTTGCATGTTGCTTTAAGGTAATTTAGGTAATCTCCCACAAATTATCTTAAGTCTGTTTTGGAACACTGCCATTATAAGCTAATTTTTTTCTCTTTGTAATCTTACACAACTTGTAGTACACTACAGTTTGCCCAGACAGTGAAGTGTCTCTTATGTGGTTGATTAGATGTTAAAGTCAACATTTAAGGTAAAAATTGCATATCATCATAAAATATCCTAGAAAACCCCTAAATTACCAGTAAATAGCCCTATATAGTCCAGTATACATAAAGTGTATGCATATTGCTTGCTATATACAAAAGATTGCATTTGCAGTACATAATTATTGTGTAGTCTTTCTGATATACTACTGTGATACACTATTAAACAATTAGAAATATAATATTTCTGATACACTGTGTAAGATAATTTTTTAAATTGCTTGCTTATAGTAGCATCGTTAATTACACAGTTTAATTCACAGAATTTAAATGGGCATAAATTATAACTTCACAACAGTTAGTACTCCATAAATATTGAACTTGACTGGCTCCTCTCAATGAGATAGTAGAGCATAGAGTTTGGTGGTTAAGAGTGAAGATTCTGCAGGTTTGAATCTTAGCTCTGTCACTTACTAGCTGGGCTAAAGTTATTTAACTTTCCTAGGCCTCAGTTTTTTTCACGTGTTAAGTGAGGATAACTATAGTACCTACGCGTAAGGTGAGGATCAAATGCAGAGCACTTAGAACAGTGCCATGTCATAAGCGCTTAACATTACGGGGTCACAAGCACTGAAGAAGCCCATAAACCAAGCACTTTCTCTGTGACACTGAATCAAAGCTAATAGCTTTATAGTGTGCCCTAAGGTTATTTCATGTTTTTTTTAGCTTTTTAATTTATTTATTTCCCTTTTCACTCATCTTCCTCAGCGTAGAAGATGTGGGAAGTACAAATATAATTCTACTGCCATCCCTGCTTACGTTTTGCTGTATTTTCCTCCAGTCTTTTCTATTTTTCTTTCCATAGTTAATTTTATATTTTATATTTTCATTTTCCTCTGAGGAATAGAGGTTATCTCCCATGTCAGTAATGTTTGTGGTAATGAATTAGGTTTTCTTGGGCGTAGGGGCCCTATTGTCATCTTTAGCATTGATCCATTGCCTTGGTTCGCACATAATAATAAGTTTACTGATTTGAATTGGACAGTTTGGGGCTGTGATTCATGAAGAGCAGCATGGTTGCTCTAGTGAGCAAATATGCATTAATGTACCCTGCATTTATTGAGAATTTTTTTCTAGTTAGGCACCTTTTAAATTTCTGAGACCTTGTTCTCAAAACATTTACAGTCACGTAGGCACATGAATAAAAGAATTGTTAGAAAATCAGTTGAGGGGATTATTCAGTTCCTTTTTTTCCCCCACATGGTATTTTGGAGTAGGATAAGAGTTTAGAATCCATCTTTTAATTGTATTCCACCTCCTGAGGAGAGTGAAATTACTTTTTCATTCTTGTAACAGATTCTACATAAAGATTCAAATAAAGATTTGATTAAGCTTAAACTGTAAAAAGAACAATGCAACTTTTAGTTCATAAATTAATTTACAGAATAACTAGCTCTAAAGAAAAATATGCTAATTAAATTTTATTTCTCTTTCTCAGGCTGTCTTGATTGACATGGAGGAAGGGGTAGTAAATGAAATTCTGCAGGGACCGTTGAGAGATGTGTTTGATAGCAAGCAGCTCATCACTGATATTTCTGGCTCAGGGAATAATTGGTGAGAATGTGCTGTATGTAAAAATTGAATGTCCTCTGGAAAACAAAAGGAACAATCTTTCCTTCATTCTAATAGGTCCTAACATGAAAGCAAGATCTAACCTGCTATACCTACCTCTAGGCTTTTCAGCCCATCATCTTTTCCTTGATAAATGATGGTGTTTCTCAGTGCTGAAAAGCCACTTGTATCATAGTTCTTTCTCATTTTTTTTTTTAAGAAAAAAATCATGAAAAATTGATTTACCAAAGTCCTTGTTGTAAATTGATTCTTAAATAATACTAGGGGCGCCTGGGTGGCTCAGTTGTTTAAGCATCCGACTTTGGCCTAGGTCATGATCTCGCGGTTTGTGAGTTCGAGCCCCACATCAGGCTCTGTGCTGACAGCTCAGAGCCTGGAGCCTATTTCAGATTCTGTGTCTCCCTTTCTCTCTCCGCCCCTCACCTACTCATGCTCGCTCGCTCTCTCTCTCTCTCTCTCTCTCTCTCTCAAAAATAAATAAGCTCTAAAAAAAAAAAAAAAATACTAGTGACAAAAGTTTAAGTATTCTCTTCTTCTTCTCTTCTCTAAATACTAAATACTAAATACTAAAACTTCAAAAGTTTAAGTATTCTCTTCTCTTACCTGTGTTATTTGACTCTATCAAGTTCTCAGTTGGTCAGATTTAATAGAATTGATAAGAGGTGCAAGCCAGAACCAGTGTCCCAGCATTTAGGCTCAGCCCAAGGCTGTTTAGCTCTTAAATATATAATGGTCTGATCTCCTTAATGGGGTAAAAAGCTTCAACAATGATCATTTAATAGTTTCCATTGAAACTGTTTTTGCTGTTTTTTAAAAATTAAGTAGCTCCTTATTATTTGCAAACCTAGTATTTGTTATTTTATCTATTTACAGGCAATCCCTCAAGATCCTAATGTGTAGTGATGTGTAATTACAGGGCATCTGGCTGGCTCTTTCAGAAGAGTGTGCAATTCTTGATCGATGGGTCCTAAGGTTGAGCCCCACGTTGGGTGTAGAGATTACTTAAATAAATAAAAATTTAAAGCATGAATTTACATTTTGCGTTGTTAGAGTCTCATCTGGGGAGAACCAGTCACTAAATGAATCCATATGCCTACTTAACAGGCTTTCCACTAATTACTGTGTAATCTTTCTGTAATTTTGAGTTATACAACCTGACTATATGTTGTGGGAAAATCATTCATTCATTTTTTTAATCATTTAATCATTTTTAATGCATCAAAGTGCTACTTACAAATCTGATTAACCAAAAAAGCTTGCAGAGTCTTATAAGTATCAGTGTTCTTTTGTGTGCCAGTTTATCTAATAACACAACATGACTTATGTTTTCTCATATATTAAACCAATATGTTCAAAAGTCTTTATTTTTATTGTCATTCTAGTTGACTGTGTTCTGCTTTTTAATATGTAAAATTTACTGCAATCAGAATTTATTTTAAATGGAGATGAGAAACAGCTATGTAAATAAATTCTTATAATTATGCCTAAAGAAAAAAAAGAGAAGATAAATTTAGAAAACCATAGTTTAATAGCCATTGGTAATGCTCTATTTTGTCATGATATTTGAGGATTATAGATATATATGTTTGTTACATTTTCTACCTAGTGTCTTTGAAATATCATCATATAATTTATTGATACGAAACCAGAAGAATGTACTTAATACAGTAAAAATACTTTTTCAAGTTTTTCTATAATCTTTTCATTTGGATCAGAAATAATAAAATCTTGAAATAATAAATGCCAGGGTGATTTTGTGATTTATATCTTTTTTTTCAGGGCTGTGGGTCACAAAGTTTTTGGCAGGCTTTATCAAGAACAGATTTTAGAGAAACTCAGAAAGTCGGCAGAGCACTGTGATTGTTTACAGTGTTTTTTTATAATACATTCCATGGGAGGAGGTAAAGTTATTCACTCATTTCCCTATAATAATGTGAAAGTGTAAATTGGAACTCATTTTGCAAACTGAAGGATGTTTTCAGACCTATGCTTAATAAAGGTAGAACTTTTAACACTCTGTGTTTATGAGTATGTACATAACTGCTTTTTATTTTAGATTTTTGTCAGATTTTGTTCCTATTATCATTTTTTTTAATTTAAGCCCTTTTAAGAGATAGTAGAACTGAATCTGAATTTTTTTTCTTCTACCTTTAGTTTCTTTTATAAAATTTCTGACTATATTTCAGTATATATGAGCTTTCTGGGAATGCTGACTTTCTCCTAAGGGTTTGTTTTTGCAATCTCATATCCTAACTAGAGCTAAGCATTTCTGGCTTAAAAATGTCCGTATTCTTCAACTACCTTCAGACCTTTCTTGTGTCCAATAAGAGACATAAATAAAAGAAATCCTTTTAGTCAGCTCCTTTAAATCTTTCCTTACATGGTAATTACCTTGACCTATAATAAATGATCTGCATTGCTTTCTTTTCCCTGGAAAGCCTGTTCCTTGCAAATGAAGTACTTTGCTCCTTTGTTCTATGAACTAGAAACATATTGTATTTTGCTAATTTCAAATAGGATTAGTGAGTTTTAAAAGAAAAATTTGCCATGCTATTTTTCTTCAAGCTGATATTAAGATTTTATATTCAACAGGTTATGTAAATTGATTTTTTCTACATATCTATTATGCAGTGTGATAGCATTTTAAAATTAAAGTTATAATTGCTATGTAAACCATGCCTTTAGAGGACCATTGTAATCACTGAATTAAGAAACAAATTTCTCTTCGTACTAGTATAATTAACCAAGTTTGGATCTGTTTTAAAAAAAAGAAACAATTTGATTTATATTTCATTATGGTGCCTTTTTAAATCCATCTTTTCAAAATCTCAGATTATACTTTATTCATAATTTACTGGCAAAAGTAAATAATAGTGAAGGTTAAAAATGGTCTCCTCTCTCACATCTAATTCCTAGTCTCTCTCCTCACAGGTAATTGAGTTTGCCAATGTCTGTCCTTCCAGATATTTTCTATGCCTGTTACGTATGTGTGTATATTTTTACATAAACAAGATCATGAGATGCTTATTACTCTGTAATTTTTTCCCTTTGTCTTTCCCGAATGTCTTTTAATATCATCTCTGTCTCATAGAATTCAATTGTGTTAATATAATAATTTTTAAAGTCTGTTTCTCATTAGTAGATGTTAAGTTTATGGTGTTCAGTTATTAAACACAGTCCTCAGTTGAATATCTGATACGTACATTTCTGCTCATTTGTGCCTCTATAGCTGTAGGTAATATTCCCAAAAGGAAAGTGGGACCAAAGAATATGTAAATTTTAAATTTTGATGCATGTTAATAAATACCTTGCCACATTATTTCACCGAACAATTTATACAAGTTTATTTCCCCACACTGTCACCAACACTGAGTATTAGAAGACCTGAATCTAACATATTCAAAATTGGATTGTTTTAATTTGGATGGCTTTGATTAGAAGAAAGGTTAGGCACGTTCATATCTATTCACCAATTGATTTATTATGAAGTACATGTTTACATACTTTCCCCATTTTTCTATTATTCATGGTTTTTTGGTTATTGATTTGTGAGACCTCTTTATGAAAGAAATTTAGTCCTTCATATGCATTGGAGATTTTTTTCTTAGTTTGCCTTTTTTATCTATGGGTTCTATATGTATATGTTTATATGGCTTTTAAAATATTTTAATGGAATTAAAACTGTCTTCTCTATAATGGCTCTGGTTTTTAACGTATGTTTCTACAAAAAAAAAAAAAAAAAAAAAACAACCATAAAATTCCAGGTTCCTCACAATTTTATTCTAAATCATTTGTGCTGAGTTTTGTTTTCTTTCTTTGCAATGTTAATCCTCAGGAACAGGGTCTGGACTTGGCACGTTTCTCTTAAAGGTGCTTGAGGACGAATTCCCAGAAGTATACAGATTTGTGACTTCAGTTTATCCTTCTGGTGAGGATGATGTCATAACCTCACCTTATAATAGCATCTTGGCAATGAAGGAACTTAATGAGCATGCAGACTGTGTGTTGCCCATTGACAACCAAGTAAGAAATGACATTGTAACTTATGGATATATCATGTATACATTCAGTCCTATGTTATGCATGTGTGTGCATATGAAACATTGTCTTCACCTTTCAGCTTTCCCACCTAAGAGGAAAAATAAGTTTAAATTGTTTTTCTTTCTCTTCCTTTTTTCCTGGTAGAATGTCATCTGTGTCCGCTCTTAATAGCTTGTCTCCCAATATTTTTCCTTTAAAAGTCTTTATTTGACATCATTAGCAAAATTGACCTCATGGTGAATTCTGGAAAGTTGGGTACAACTATAAAGCCAAAGAGTCTGGTTACTTCAAGTGCTGGGGCTTTGAAAAAGCAGCACCAGAAGCCCTTTGATGCGATGAACAACATTGTGGCAAATTTGCTGCTGAACCTAACCAGGTAATCGTATTGATGGTATACCTAAGGACAGTTTACAGACTTCACCTTGCTTCTGATGATGCTTGCAGTAGCATTTTTGTAGTAGAACTTTTTAGTTGTTCTAGGTCATAAGAGCTTCTCTTTATTTTATTTTGTCTAGTATTTTGAGATCTTGGAGTGACAGACCAGAATTGTAATTTCTACGTGTCCAAAGCAACATTTCCTCAGATACATTCTATAGAATATTAATGGGGATCAAATGAAAAAAATTGTCACAGAGACAGTTGAGAACTTGGTTAGATAAAAGTAAGCATGGTTGGTTTGTTTGTTTGGCTGTAGAATGTCTTCCATCTTTTATTTATTTTTTTTTTTTAATTTTTTTTTTTCAACGTTTTTTATTTTATTTTTGGGACAGAGAGAGACAGAGCATGAACGGGGGAGGGTCAGAGAGAGAGGGAGACACAGAATCGGAAACAGGCTCCAGGCTCCAAGCCATCAGCCCAGAGCCTGACGCGGGGCTCGAACTCACGGACCGCGAGATCGTGACCTGGCTGAAGTCGGACGCTCAACCGACTGCGCCACCCAGGCGCCCCAATGTCTTCCATCTTTTAAACCAGCTAATGTTTACCTCTTCATTCATTAGCTGTCCAAAATTTCTCCTTGACTTCGATCTAGAAGATTGCTTTGCCCTTATTATATTCCAAATTATAGAGCACACTAAGCAGACTCTTAACGAATTTAGTAAAATTTATAGGATAATTAAATAATTATTGCCCTGTATGTGTTTAACTCCACCTAAAGTCCATTTTAAGTAAGATATTTTTGTGTATGTAACGTGCAGCATAACAGTGTGTTGGTTACACATCATATAATCCACAAATAAGAATTGCTATAGATGTTGTATGTTATATTTTAATTAGCTTTATACATGATGTTCATGATACTAAATTTCACTAATACAGAAAAAAAAGAGCATATATTTCCTAACTGAAGAACAATGTACAAAAGGATTTAAAAGTGCCTGCTGAATCAATCAAGCTACATTCAAAGTATAAAATTTTTAAGTTAATTTTTTTTTCTCTTGCTTTAATGTTAATTTTTTAGCTCTGCAAGGTTTGAAGGGTCCCTTAATATGGATCTTAATGAAATCAGCATGAATTTAGTTCCTTTTCCTCAACTGCATTATCTTGTGTCAAGCCTAACACCTCTGTATACACTGGCAGATGTTAATATTCCTACCCGAAGGTAAAGTGTAGCAATTTTATTCCAGTTACTTGATAATTTGAATTACTTTTTTAAAAAAAATTGTTTTTCAGTTTGTAATAACTCTGGGTATTTCTTTATATCATTTATAATTGATGACAACCATTTTTTCATGATTTGAATTCTTTATTTACAGGTCATTGTTTAAAAAGTCAATATTAAGGGGCACCCGGGTGGTTCAGTTGGTTACGCCTTGGGCTCTTGACTTCAGCTCAGGTTACAGTTCGTGGGTTTGAGCCCCATATCTAGCTCTGTGCTGACAATGCAGATCCTGCTTGGGATTCTCTCTCTCTCCCTCTCTGCCCCTCCCCACTCATGTTCTCTGTCTCTCTGTCTCTCTCTCCCAAGATAAACTTTAAAAAGTCAATATTAAGCTATTTGGAATTAAATCTAAATTTTTAAGCTAACTAAATGAAGATACAGTTTTTATTGAAAAGGATTTAAGGGCTTTGAAGTCTGACATAGTAAGTCTAAATGCTATTTATGTCACTAGCTACAGGACCTTGGGCATGTGACAAACTTTCTTTCCATTTTTCTCATCTGTAAGTACGAGAATCAATGCACCTATCTCTTTTCCTTGTTGGCTATATTAAATAAGAGTATCTTTTAAAGCTATCACGGTCTAGCACCATAGAACTAGGCTTTCCAATATTATTGTTTATGGTAGCTGTTACCTATCATTTCCAGAACACCTTGTTTTGTAAGTGTGTGTCATGTATAAGCATAAAACTTAAGAGGCAACAAAAAAAATTAGTTGAAAAAAACTGTTAGCATATATGGTGATAATGAGCTTGAAAAGGTCCAACTGGCATCCACAGTTGAGAGTAAAGGTCCTGTCACACTCTGTAAGAGGATAGTATGTAAATTATAAAGTAAAAACTGGATTAAAGTTTTTATAGTTTTAAGTTTTGGCAAAATAACAACTCTACACTGTGGGAATGTCACAGTGATATTGATTAACTTTTATTTAAGCTGGTAACAAATAACCGGTTGTGCCAACTAATAGATCGGACTCTTTCTGCATAGGATACTGATGACCTTAAGTTAAGCAGCTTGCATAGTGTATAGAACATGGTGATCATTCATTAAATATTCACTGTTTTTATCAGCCCAATGTATTAAAAATTAGTGTATTTAAATAAAATGTGCATCATTAATGTGGACACAATGTAAATTCATACTAAACTATTATACATTAGTGATAATCCAGACATTTTTTACATTTAATTAAGTACAGCTATAAAGGAGAAAATGTTTGACTTGGTCCTTCAACCTGAATGTTTCAAAGCCAATTAAATTTCTTTTTAATCCTGCTTTTTGGCATATTTTGATAAAAAGAACACTATTTCAACAGTTTTTATTCATATAATCATAATTTGTTACAAAGGATTATTTTTAATTAAAATGTGTTTGTGAAAATGTATAAGGGACTTTAAAGATTTTAGACTCTTAAAGAGCTTGTCACATGTTCTTTCTATCTCTGTGTTTTTTTCTGCTGTACTGTATATATTTCATAGGCTGCCATATCAGCATATGAACACATTTATCCTTGAGTAAAGTAATAAAATGTTTTAAAATTGTACTATTAAGAGTCATAGTTTTAAAATTCTTTAATTTCTTATTAATAGTTTCTAAACAAATGAGAATGGTTTTTGTTGTACCTTTTATTAATAAATGTCATTTCTGTACCTAGTCCCATTTTTATCACATGAAAATAATGAGCACATCTGAGAAGTATGTGCATGTTTCTTGAAATCCCGTATTTCTAATGTAAATAAAGATAAGTATCCCAAACTTACAAAAAGCTCCTTACTAGTTCTTATATTTTGTGTCAGAAAATAAATGACGAGTAAGTGTGCTCGTTTTCTGTATGGTGGTTCTTAACCTTTTCTGGGTTTCCTTAACTCCATAAAAATGCCCAGAAGTACATAACACACCAAAATTTTGAACACAGTAGCAAAAGATTTATGAATCCCCCATAGCACTCACCATTCCTTAAAGGAGTCTTCTGTTCTTGCTGTCACATAATCAAGACAGAATGTAAGCTCTATTAGAGTAGGAAGTTTTTGTTGTTGTTCACTGCTGGGTCTCTTGCACGTTAAATAGTGCCTGACACATAATAGGCATTCGCTAAATAACTGCTGAATGAGTAGGTAGCACAGTGCGATTTTTGCAGCACCCCCCAGACATTCTGCAGTTTCCGCATACAGAATCTTGGCTAGAGTTATCTAAGGAACCTAATCATATTTGTATTGAGGCAAGTGGGATTTGAGAACGAGACTGGGGGTATATTAAGGAAGGGCCTAGGATGCTGTGAATTGTTAGATATAAACTTGTTAGCGCCTTTTTCTTCCTCTCTTTAAATGAAGGATAAAAGATGTCCTCTTTTTTCGTATTTTTCATCAAGATTGCTTTGAGAAAATGACAGCTGAAATTTAGAATGTATTTGTGTATGTATTTACCTGTAGATGATGATCCCTGCATTTTGTATGTATAAACATAGAAGTAATATTTAGTATAAACAGTGATTCTTTCATTGTTCTAGGTTGGATCAGATGTTTTCAGATGCCTTTAGTAAAGATCACCAGCTAATTCGGGCTGACCCCAAACATAGCCTCTACCTCGCCTGTGCCCTTATGGTTAGAGGAAATGTACAGGTTTCAGATCTTCGCAGAAATATTGAAAGGTTTGATTTTATATTTTCCTGATAATTTGTGTGTACCACTTGTGACAATGTAGCATGGTAGTTCAGATGGCCTGTCTTCCAATTCTAGCATTTGCCACTTAACTAAAGCGTGACCTCGAGCAAACCACTTAGCCCCTCTTGGCCTTACTTTTTTCAAATGTAAAACAAGAATAATAGTACAAAATTGTTATTTGTGAATAGTGAATGATACAGGAGATGTTTTATTTTCTTTTTTTATTTTCAATTTTTTTGAATGTTTATTTATTTTTGAGAGAACACGCGCGCACACGCAAGCAGGGGAGGGGCAGAGAGAGGGCTAGACACAGAATGCGAAGTAGGCTCCAGGCTCTGAGCTGTCAGCAGAGCCCAGTGCGGGGCTCCAACTCACAAATTGCGAGATCATGACCTCAGCCAAAGTAGGACGCTTAACTGACTGAGCCACCCAGGTGCTCTAAGATGTCTTATTTTCTGAAAATGTTCAGAAAATTTAACTATTGTTGTTTTATTACCACCACCACCACTTCGCTGCTTCTAAGTTTATGTTTTACTATTTTTTGACCGTCTGTTTTTTAGGAAAACTACTCGATTGAATTACAAAGTAAAGAAAATTACAATATTTTCATTTCTTTTTCTTCCCCAGATTTTATGTCCTCCTAACTAAATGTCCCTTAGTTCACTGTCAGACTGTACCATGATACTGTTAATAGTAAAAAGTAGATAACTTTACCTTATATATTAAGCAATTAGAATGGTAATTACCATTAGTAATGTCCATTGCCATATATGGCAGATGTTTTCATTACCTTCATTCTCACCTTTGAGTTTTTGTATCTCAGATTAAAACCTTCTCTACAGTTTATCTCCTGGAATCAAGAAGGCTGGAAAACCAGCCTGTGTTCAGTACCTCCCGTGGGGCATTCCCATTCATTATTAGCTCTAGCAAATAACACATGCGTGAAGCCTACCTTCATGGAACTCAGAGAGCGATTCATGAGGCTCTACAAGAAAAAGGTAATTATCAGTACACTTTTGTAACTATGTGTTTTTATTTGGGCTATTTAAGATGTATTCTTGTGAGTTATACTGTTACAAATCAGGGGCACTCCTGACTACTGTATTCGTTGTACTCAGACTACCTAAATGAGAAATCTCCTGAGTTTATAGGATTTGAGTTCTCATTTCTCTCATAAAATTGAGTGAACTCTTATTTTAATGAAGTATATCTGTGTTTCGGGGCACCTGGGTGGCCCAGTCAGTTAAGTGTCCGACTTTGGCTCAGGTCATGATCTCACAGTTCATGGGTTTGAGCCCCACATTGGGCTCAGTGCTGACAGCTCAGAGCCTGGAGCCTGCTTTGGATTCTGTGTCTCCCTCCCTGCTCATGCTCGCTCGCTCTCGCTCGCTCTCTCTCTCTCTCTCTCAAAAATAAACCTAAAAAAAAAAAGAATATGTCTTAGGATAGTTACATTTGTATCAAGTTTCCTGAAAATGGTCAACATTATCCTTTGTTTGTAGGCTCATCTTCATCACTATCTACAAATTGAAGGGATGGAGGAAAGCTGTTTCATGGAAGCCGAGTCATCTTTATCCGCGCTCATAGAGGAATATAACCAACTGGATGCCACACGAAGCATGCCTGTGGAAGATTTACCTAGACTAAGCGTAGCTGTGTAAAACAGAACCCCAAAAGTACTTTTACTATTCTGAATTTCACATTTTTTGGTCACTTTATCTGTTTTCAGAACTTTTGTGATTCAGAAAGTCTAGTTTGCACTTTTCATATTAGAAAGCATTTTTGCCTTAAAAAAAAGAGTGGTTTTCCTTTCATCACAATTCGTGGGCGATACCAGTGTGTGACATTACTGAAAGTCCTAGTACCTTTGACCTCAAACATTTATCTTCAGAAAGTTCCCCTTTTCTGAAATTGAGAAAACAGAGTTCAACATTTTACTTTATTTAGAGTTTCTATATTCAGGCATTCATACAATGGTAATCATGTCTTCAATAAAAATCTTACACAGATTTTCATATATTTATTTATAATTTATTTTTACAGCCCTGGAATTTGCCCTGGAATTATTTGGTATAACTAGAGCTGTTAAATAAATTTATAATTTATTTGGTTGAATTCTCCTGATTCTTTAAAAGTGAGTACGAGGAGTAATAGAAGAACACAATATAAATATTTCTGTGTAATACCCACTAACTTTTCAGGGGTAGGTTTTATTACAGCTATTAGGGAGGTTTTGTTTCTTGTTTGGGTAACCACTTGTTTGCACTGAAAAGAATTTTTACATTTATTTTAACATGTATTTGTATTAAATTATCTTTAAATATAATGCTTTTTATTAAACCAGTTGATTTTATAATAATAAATGTCCATATTTTTAAACAGCATTATTATTGGTTTTGCTTGTCACCATTTATATCAGCAAACAGAATGTTACTTAGCCTGATACCTTCTTCCGAACTTTGCAGAAATGGCTGTAATAGTCTAGTGAAAGTGTTCTCGTTACTATAATCTCCAGCTCTAGGTTTTAACATTAATTTATCTTTAAATAAAATAACTTATATTTTAAGTCCATAGATAGATTTGTCATTTAAGGAAGTAATTTTTAGGGACAATTTATTTTCAAGCCAGAATAATCCATTGTGTGCTTTTCTTTAGTGTTATATTCTTAAGTTTCTTTCCTTTTCAAAGTAAGGATACTGCTTTTGATCTTTATCTTGGAAATTTAATTTTTTACATTATTTGGTATATAAACTTTTAGATTACAGTTGTCTACAGTTGTCAACAATGGCCAACGAAGTTCTACTTTCTCCTTCCAAAAGAAACCTTAATAAACTCATATTCAGAATAGGGCAATGGAAGCTATAAATATATTTACAGTTTAATCTTATTCCTTTTTAAGAATTAACCTAGAATCTTGCTCACCATGTAATGATTATCATCTGATGGGATCCTAGGCTACATGGTCAAAGTACACAAAGTTTTAAAAGCTAGTTTTAAGAGTTTTAAACTTTTTACACATCTTCAACAAAGTATTCCAGATTAATTTATAGAATGAAATGTTTTCTTGTAAATTGTATAATTTTCCATTGGAAATATGGAATGGAAACATATGGAATATGTAGATGGAACCAAGTATCTGTGTATTTCATAATTATACATTTTAAAGAGTTCACTTTTAAGATTTTTAAGTTTTACATAAATTTTTTTAACAAGCCTTTTTAAAAGCTTCTATTGCCTTAAATACAGTCATTTGAGAATAAGTAGGCATTCTTACTAGTAGGCAATAAGGTAGATTTGCCACCCTTTAAAACCATTGTAATTTTATGATGTAATGACATGATTACCTAAACTTAACTTTTCCCATATAAAGTTGGTTTTATAGGATCTTGAGCTCAGAAAATACATCTCCTGGATCTCTGCAGTTTCTTTGACATACACAAGATGTAATCCACAGCATCTTCCATTTAAATGACCCTTCATTTGGGCAATCAAATTGAATGGTAATCATTTTAGACTTGTTAGGGACACAGCATCTCTTATCCAAGCATACTCCACAGAAAGTGGGTTTGTAACTCTGAGTGCTTGAGCATCCAGAAAAGATGAATTTTTCAGCTTTGAGAAGTTGGAAAGTGGGTTGGCACGTTTTTCCTTTAGGGATCTGAAAAGGTACATACCATTAAGAAGTCATTAGAAAAGTGATACTATATACAGAACATTTTTATAACACAAACACACAGGTATAATTATTTCCAGGGCATTAATATTTCTTAGTGAATCAGCACTCTCTTTTCTACCTTTGAATTCCACCCCCCACCCCCCCACCCAGAGGTCTGTCCTCCCTGTTCTTGCTCCATCATAGGACCCACTCCCTGTTTTTGTTGCTCTCCACCTTTCATTTCCACAATTTCCACAATGAAAATTTGTCTTATTTAATATCAAGGGCCACGTCTTATTAGATGTTTATTTACCTAAGGCTTAGCAAATTCCCTAACAAAACTCAGTTTTGAGTGGATGAATAAATATCTTAATCCCTTTAAAACTGAGTTGTCAACTTCTTAATATGGTAGGGAATAACTTGGGGATGAGAAAGGTTTTGTAGCATTTCCAAAACTTACTCTTGAGACAGTCATCTTGCCTTGTTCTAGAAGTAGGACCAGCTCTAGTTATACCAAACAATTCCGGGGTAAATATTTTATCATAGTCCTTTGGCAAGTTTACTATTGAATAAGCACAGAGCATTTTGGAAATGGTGGTTTCTCCCTCCAAGTTGGTGATCTATAACCAAGATCAGAACTCTGATGTTCATAATGTCAGTTCCTATAATTATGATACAGCAACCAAAATCTTTTACCCACTGCTTTGATTCCACTACATAAAATTAACATATTTTTTAAAAGTTAGACTCTGAAAAGGATTTGCTTTTTAAAAGCATGCATAGTGGGGGTACCACAACAAATCAGGCTGATCAAGACCCACACTGTTAAGCTACTAGAGTACCTAGAATCAGCAGGCTAACACTACCTCCCTGCTTGGTAAGATTTCCCCCCATGAAATGCAATTAGATTAATACTTGCTTTCCTCCCAAATAGTTTGACTTTAAGAGTTACAATGAGGTGATTTTCTTTTTACAAGAATCGCATACTGTCTATCCCTCTATAAAACGTACTTTTCAGGAGTCTCTTAATATTGAATTACAATGAAACTAAATCTGATTAAATTTTACCTTTATTCTCTTCGATATGTTACTGTCACAGGGTTGAATATAACACAGTCTTTTCTCTTTTCTCATTTCACAGTTGCTATTTTCATTGGTCACCCTATCAGATATTCCCATGCCACAGGTTCTGGAGCAAGGGGTCCACTTTGTTGCTTGCACAAGACATTTTCTTTTCCAAATAAGTGGGAGATTCCTATAAGCTAAAATAAAGGGGGAAAAGTACATGTGTATACATAATTATGTACTCACACAGATAGACAACTTGTAATAATTATTTTTAAGCTAATAGTAAATAGATCAGAACTTTTCCTTTTATGCAGTGTAACTCAGAATAAAATAAACTTGCAGTCTAATCCATCATGCTCTCTCTCTCCTACTTTCAAATTACCTTTTTTTTTTTTTTTTTAATGTTTATTTATTTTCGATAGAGAAAGAGAATGTGAGCCGGGAGGGTCAGAGAGAGAGGGAGAAACAGAATCCGAAGCAGGCTCCAGGTTCTGAGCTGTTAGCACAGAGCCCGATGCGGGGCTTGAACTCACAAACTGTGAGATCATGACCTGAGCTGAAGTTGGACGCCCAACCGACTGAGCCACCCAGGTGTCCCCAAATTACCTTTTAGCCAAATGAAGAATAAAGATAATTTATCTTTGAAAATCTGAGTAAATGTATCCATTTGCTTCTGCTTACTAGCTCATTCTCTTAGTACTAAACTACTTGCCTCTTGCTAGATATTATTTTCAAAAATGAAATAGACATTAGGATTAAGAAATTCAAGGTATTAGAATGATGTCTTAATGTTAACTTTCATGGCATGCTAAAATCTAAAATACAAAAGTTATGTTTGAGAATAAACTATTAAGGCCAGTTATTTTTCCTCTACTTGTTTTAATCTGGTCTTTTAGAAAATTCTCTACATTACATTGAACTAATCAAAATAACCATATACTAAGTCATAGTGAGTGTGTAATCTATTCTGTTCATTCAGCTTAATTGCTACATTCCCTGTGGTATCAGGCCCATGGTATTCTGTCCATTGGCCAGCCATTTCAAATCACTTATAGAAAGAAATGGCAAAGGAAAAGACAGATCTATGGGCGGGTGGGTAATTTGCTGGACAGATGGAGCCCCTCCACTGATTGATGCTTAGCAGAAGGGAGGGGAAGGGGGGGTGAATAATGAGAATATAATGAGTGCATAATAATTCCTCCATCTTATAAATCCACTGGGAGCTTCTTGTTCTGCTCATGAATGAGTCAGGCCATTGGTTCATTTTAAACACTACATTTTAGTTGTCTCAAAGCATTTCCTTAAGGTTAATATGCATCCTAAAACGGATACTTGGAATAAGGTTGTGATTTGAGTCTGCAGTTGAATATAGCAAAATTCTGGCTATGCTACTTCAAAATGGAAATTTAAAACTCTGAAAAGATGCCCCCCCTCCCCGCAACTACCTTCTTGATAGGAAATAGTCACTTTGAAGTGTGTGCCGTCTTCGAATAAATGATACTTTACTGCTTTCAGTGTTATTAACGGTAGGATGTTGCAATTGCACAAGGAGCTGAGGGAGAGGAAGCAGAAACATGAAGATACCTGGAAGGTAGACAACAGTTTAAAGACCTCAATGCAGGAAGCAGATTAAAAGCCTGGCACGCATCTGCAATAAATAAAGGTAGGTTAGATTATCACATTACCAATAACCCCCTTAAAAAGTTAAGCCAAGAGCTGCAGTTCAGGAAGTTAACATTAAGAAGCAAGAAGACTAGAAGAGCTTTTAAAGTAAGAGTTTAGTATTTGGTGAGCAGTGAGAAAAGCATGGGGGCATTATGTCACTGCATATGCTTCATCGTGAGCGAGCAAAAGCTAGAATCCAACCGTAGGCCATCTGGAGTAAAGTGTGCCCGAATACACCTTAACGTGTATATTGGTCACTGTTTGCTTTTAAAACCCAAACTTCTCTGTGGGCCCCTAACCACAGTTTCACAGGTAAGCAGAGGAGAGACGTTAGACTGAACATACACTAACATATCTAGACCTGTGGTCTCAATTACCAGAGAGCACAGTGGCAGAATTTCTCACTTTTTGTAGCAAAGCACGAGCCACTGAGACTGACCATGTAAGACCCCCTCCAGCCAGGTTCCAATGATCCTCTGCAACTACTCTCCTTCCGCAAATGAGACCGACTGAACTTGATCCAAAAGGATGCTCTAGTGGGAACTTGCTGCCCTAGGGCATTTTCTCACCGGCGAGGTTCATGCGTGAGGCCCAAGAACTTAGACGGAGCCCCTCAGATCCAGTTCAGAAAATCAGCTGTTCCCGGACATTTTGCAAAAAAGAACAGCTTGGCTTATAATTTTAGAGGTTTTAGAGCATTAGTGGCGTCGTGCTGTTAGCTAAATAACCAAGTATGGCAAATGCAAATTCACTACAACCTGTTCAATTATTTTCAAATTAATTGGCATGATGGAAGTCTCTGAGAATGTTCCTTTCATAGAGTTAGTTTTTTAAATATCTAAAATTCATTGCTTGATTATAGTTGCTTTTGTTAAATATCCACATAATGTAACTGAATTTAGAAGTTTTTAGCATATATAAATATTCCTCCTGTATTTCCATGGCACCTTTCATTTACTAAGCTCCAGATTTCAATAAAAAGGCATTCTTGATTTCTGGGTAAAAACACAGAGCTGTGAATAATAACCAGGCATGAATACTGACCCTTTTGAGTCCTTCCTCATCTGTGCTTCATTTGTGGGTGTTTTTGAAACTCCTGTCCCCAAAATGCCCTAGCATTTAAACAAGAAGTTAACTTAAAGCAGACCAGTATACAGTATTTATGAATATACGGACACTAACTGTAAATGGCCAAGTGCTCACGATGAGTGAGAAAAAGTCTCATTACGGGTTTCTGACTACATACATAGCTGGGGACCCTACTTTAAAATACCTGTATGTGTGTTTATTTAGAGAGAGGTTGGTAACTGTAAAGCCGCATTTTCAGACCGAATGAAAGAATAATCGTATGTCAACAGTTTCCTATGTTTAGAAACAATATTTATAAATTCAAAACATATTCTCAAATGTTTTTAATAAGCAGGCTTCCATTTCTGCTTTTGTCATACACAGGAGTTGCCTTTGAAAATTTTTGGAACTGGATGGGTCACACGTCTTGCCCATAATATAACAATACAAGTAAAAGTTTCTCTCAGGGTGCATGTGAACAATATTTAGTCAGTTTTCCTTAGAAGAGGTTGAGTAGAATGAGCCAGAGGCATAGAAGAGTTTTTCTGACCCGAGCAGAGCTTTTAAAAACTGGAATCTTTTACTGGAAAAATCTAAAACATTATAAAGTTTCCTTTAGGGATACTTAGAAAACTACCTGAGGCAGAGACTGAGTAAGATAGCACACCCAACCTAACTCTCAGACTGACCACTAAGCCATAAGTACTTACTGAGTACCTGTGGTACATAAAAGAAACAGGAAAGAAGATCACGGGAAGCCATACATGAGAACTAAATATGCCTTTAAGCACCTGGCATTGTTTTGTAGCTTGTTGAAAGCTGTTGTTGGAAGGGTCCCAGGCCACAGTTTGATTGATCAGACTTCTTTCTACCTTTAGCCCCAGAGCAGTGACCGTCAGCCGGCTTTGGTATGAACAGAGGTGTGCATCCAATGGCCCCACTCACACAGAGACAGCTGAACAGGGGATTGGGTTGAAAGACTTGGCCGTTATGATAATGTACCCTGTTGAACTCACATCCCACAGCTATAAGATCTGAAAAGAGAGAAGAGCAGAATCACCAAAGAAGCCATAACTGATAATCCAGACCTCCCATTATGAATCACAGGGGTAATAGCTATCTCCTTTATGAAGTAGTGTTCTCAGCTTCTTAGGCCCCATCTGGGACTTTCTCAGAACATGTGTAAAAGGTGGAAATGAGACATTTTCATTATATTGTAGGCGATCTGCTCCAGTCAGTCACCGTCAGAATCTTGGTCAGAATCTGACCAAGTACAGGCCCTATCCAGGATCAGTAGGAGCATTGCACTGAGACACTGATTGTAAGTCTGAGAGATGGATTGGTGGCTGGTAAGACTGAAGTTTCCCAGATGTCCAACAATAGGCAAGGATGTGTTTGTAGGAAATGAGGATACGTGAATGGCTGAAGAAATCATAATTTGTTTAACTACAGTACTGCACAGTAACTAATTTTGTTGTTAAGAGAATTGGAGGAAACTTTCACTCCTCTGAGAGGTATTCTTGACCTGGATCAACGGTTCTCAAAAGTGTGACCCCGGGGTGCCTGGGTGGCGCAGTCGGTTAAGCGTCCGACTTCAGCCAGGTCACGATCTCGCGGTCCGTGAGTTCGAGCCCCGCGTCAGGCTCTGGGCTGATGGCTTGGAGCCTGGAGCCTGTTTCCGATTCTGTGTCTCCCTCTCTCTCTACCCCTCCCCCGTTCATGCTCTGTTTCTCTCTGTCCCAAAAATAAATAAAAAACGTTGAAAAAAAAATTAAAAAAAAAAAAAAAAAAGTGTGACCCCTCGCGCTTCTTGGTGGTACCTGAGGCCCTTTCAGAGAATCCGCAAGGTCAAAACTCTTTCAGAACACGGAGATGTGCCTGACTTTTTTCACCGTGTTGGTATTTGCACTGAGGGTGTAAGAGCAATGGTGGCTGAAACTGCTGCTGGAACCTTAGCGTGAATCAAACCGTACGGGCTAGTACTGTGTTTTTCCCTGCCAATGCGCTTGTACATAAATGTGCTTTCGAAAAAAAAAAAAAAATCTAGTTTTACTCAATAATGTCCTAATAACAGTAGAAATTACCAATTTTACTAAATCTTAATCACCAAATATATTTCATTTTAATATCCTGTGTGACAAAGTAGGAAGTGTTACAGAGAGCATTTCTGTAGATATTGTATCGTCTTGAGAGGCACCTATTCTATTGTTTGAGTTTGGGGCTGAACGAAACCATTTTTTTAGGGAGGATTTCACCTAAAGAGATGACTGACAGATAAACCATGATTACTCGGGTATTTGGCAGACATTTTCTTGAAAATCAACGGTGAGCGTGTCACTTCAAGGAAAACACTTTTCTGGCCAATGACAGAATTCAGGCTTTCAAGGAAAAATTAGAACTTTGGAAAATCTATATCCACCACCAAGATCTCTATAGCTACCCAATATGCAGACTTTTATGATTAGATTGGTATTGGTTAATGTGATTTTTTTTAATCTTGTATAAAGTGTATCAATATTTGGAACATCTACATCACCTTTTCCCAAACTAGTATTTTCCAAATAACCAATGTCTGGTATTACAAAATTATACACGAGTAAAAGACCCATTCCAACTAGGTCTTGGATAGACTAATGCATTTTGATGTCACAGACTCTGCCAAGTTCATTGATAGGGTTTCAGATTCCATGATACAGCTAATTTTCAAAAAAGTACCACTTCTAGGGGCACCTGGGCGGCTCAGTCAGTTGAGCAACCGACTTCGGTTCAGGTCATGGTCTCACGGTTTGTGAGTTCGAGCCCCACGTCGGGCTCTGTGCTGACAGCTCAGAGCCTGGAGCCTGCTTCGGATTCTGTGTCTCCCTCTCTCTCTCTCTCTCTCTCTCTCTCTCTCTGCCCCTCCCCTGCTCATGCTCTGTCTCTCTGTCTCAGAAATAAATAAACATTAAAAAAAATTTTTTTTTAAAAAAAAATAAAATAAATTAAAAAAAAAGTACCACTTCTCAAGTTTTAATATCAAAAAGAATATTCACAATTATCTGAAAATCCTGTTAAAGTATTCCTGTCTTTTCCAATGACCTACCTATGTAAGACTGGATTTCCTTCATATATTTCAACAAAAGTAACATACAGCAATAGATTGAAAACAGAAGCAGATGGGGAAATCTAGCTATCTTCTGTTCAGCTGGACATTAGAGAGGTACACAAATGTAAAACAGCTCCATTCTTCTCACTAATTTTTCCTTTGTTTTAGAAAATAAAATATTTTCATAAATATATTATTCCTATCAAGTTGCAATGGGGTTTCTATTTTTAAATGGATCAGTAATATTTTTAAGTTTCTAATCCATCTAAATACCAATAGAGATAACTCACATAAACGAAAGCTCTTTGGATGTTCATTCATTTCTGAGACTAAAGGGGTCCTCAGAGCAAAGTTTAAAAATCATTGTTCTGTATCATGGATCGGCAAATGTCCTGTAAATATCTTAGCATTTATAGACCATTGGTTTTTGTCACAACTACTGGGCTCTGCTATCATAAAGCAGCCACAGACTATGGAACTGAATAGTGTGGCTGTGTTCCAATAAAATGTTACTTACAAAAACAGGCTCTGGGCCAGATTTGGCCCCTGGGCCATAGTTTGTGACCCATTTGAGGTCATCTCCACCCCCACCCTCATGGCTATGCTCTGTGAAAATACTCATCACATTCTATGTGAAATCACTTGTGGAAAGCTCTGTCTGACACAGTAAGGTTTGACTCTGTGAGGGCAGGGCCTCTATCTTTTCTTGTTTTCTTTGGGCACAGTGCCTGGCTCATTAGTGGCGGTTCGCTAAGTGCTTTTTAAGGTAATGAAATAATTTGCCCAGCACCATTTGGGAGAAAGGAGGATCCTGATGCCAGAGTCTGATAGGTCTGTTGACCTGTCGAATTTCCACAAATAATAGCTAACATGTCTAAGAGTCTACTGCCTGCCAGATATTCTGCTAGGTGCTTTGGGTTTTGTGTCATTATTTCATGTGTTCCTCCTAGCACTTCTGTAGGAGGAAGTATATATGACGTAACTGAGGCACAGAGAGGTTAAGCAGCGTGACCTCAAGGTCGCTCAGCATATAAAGTCCAGAATTTGAACCCAGTGCCTGCATTCTTAACCAATATAGTTTAGTGCTGACAGGGGCATCAGGCCATCAAACTTGAATGGCTCTACACACTCAGTCATACTCCAAAGATGTGCTCTTATTCCAGGCTTGCAACAAAACCCGATGGTAATTTGCCTGCCCACACAGTCTTTTCCGTAGACTGACTAAAATGTGAAGCTAACATGGGTATCTCTCTTCCCTTAGAAATCTTAGTGTTGTTTTTTTTTTTAATTTTTTAATGCTTATTCATTTTCGAGAGACAGAGCATGAGTGGGAGAAGGGCAGAGAGAAAGAGAAACAGAATCCAAAGCAGGCTCCATGTTCTGAGCTGTCAGCACAGAGACTGATGTGGGACTCGAACCCACGGACCATGAGATCATGACCTGAGCTGAAGTCGGATGCTTAACCAACCGAGCCCCCCAGGTGCCCTAGAAATCTTAGTTTTTAATCCTAGCTAAATCAGGATCCTGAGTTATTGTCAAGGCGTAGGTTTAGATGGTCTCCATCAGTCTCCAGAGTTAAAATCCATAAATCTGAGGGTCAGGTTGTGATTTGGGGTCCCCCTACCTTCCTTTTTACAAATCTGCTTCCATTTAAAAGTACAGTAACTTGATGATCATTTGGAAAGGCTAAGATTAAAGCAGGATATACATCCTTACATTTTAAGCAAGATTATTTTTAAGTTGCGGAAAAGGGTGAATTCAGACTGAGCTTTTGACCACAGTGACAAAAGCTGTCATTTCGTGGCACTTTAAGAAGTCAGGCTCTATTTACCTAATTTCTCCTATTTTTATCACTAAAGGCAATTACCTGAGAATCACTACATGATCACGTCAGTGCAATTAACAAGAACAGGTTTCTGAACACATGGTGTCCAATATGACAAAGCCAGTCCCACCGGTGTGTGAAAACCAAACCCACCTCAAACTTAGCCAAACTAAGCTGATTATTCCAATCAACAATTACAGGGAGGGGGGAATGCTGTCTGGGCTCAACCTCTTCCAGCAGGTCCCGAAGAAGACACTTACACGCACACACTCCGGTCTCGTACCTAGGCCCGTCTGCCGAGTAGTCACAGTACAGCCCTTTGTGCGGGTCGCAGAGGTCGGCCTCGTTGCACGTGTCCCCTGCTTGTCTGGCACAGACTTTACAGCATCCGCAGCCGTCCCTCAGCAGGCTCACTCCAGGAGGGCAGCTGGGCTTCTGGCGAGGGCATTGACAGGGCCAGTGACAGAACTGTTTACGCTGGTGCACCTCCGACGCTTCTCCAGGCCTCCCTTCAGGCGGCGGGTCTGACGGCCGGCCGCCCTGCTCCCCGCAGCAGAACTTCATTGGATGACACAGGTGCCGTTAGAAAGCATGCCTCAAACTCATTTCAGAGATTTCTAGAAACCGAAGACTTCCCCTGAATTGGGAGATTACAGCGGGGAGCGTCGCAATATCCATCGGCAACTGTCACCATCCCTCTTTCCGTAAACCTTTCTTCACTCGGCTACCCATACATCACTCGTTCTTCTTCCTCCTCCCTCCTCGCTGCTCCTTCTCACTCTTGAAGTCTCTAATTGGAGCCCCCTGCGGTGAACACCTCTGAAGGCTCCTCCCTCTCTCTATCGCCTGTCTCCCACCAGCCCTGTCTTCGGAACTCAGATGCGAACTGCTGGGTCTCCACTTGGATATCTGACAGGCACAGCGAGCTTAGTGTGACCAGAACAAACTCCCAATTTCCCTTCCAAGATACCCTTCCGTGCACATCCCTGCTGAACACAGGCCAATTTCGCTTTTCCAGAATACCTTGGGGTCGGGTCATTCTTGACTCTTCTCTCCCATTTTCTATCCAATCCTACCAGTAAATCCTGTTGGTTATGCCTTTAAAATGTACCCATCTCTAATCAGAAATGATTAGATAGCACCCCCCCCCCCCCATCACCAAGCTACCATTATTTCTCACTTTAGATGATTGTAATGGTCTCCTAAAGGATCTCCTTGCTTCCCCCTTCGGCTTCTAGATTCTTCACTCAGCACAATGGTTAAAATGAAATAAGCTACAGTGCCTATAGCTAACAGTTATCGCATTATACATATACTTAAAATTTGCTAAGAGAGTAGATCCTATGTCAAATGTTCTTACCGCACACACACACAAACAATAATAGAAGGGGCAGGAGAAATCTCTGGGAGGTGATGGATATGTTTAGGGCTTTGGTAGTGGTTTTGGTTTAATGAGTATATACTTATCCTGGAGCTCATCAAATGGTATACATTAAATATGTGTATCTTTTTACAATCATACTTTAATTCATGTCACTCCTTGCTCATAAGAGGTGGCTTCCTCACGGCTTCACATTTCGGTGTAAAAGCCAAATGACCCTCGAAGGCCCTGCAACCTCTGGTCCACCTGGCCTCCCCATTCTTTGAATACTCCACGCATGTTCCTCCCACAGGTATCTTCGTGGCTCACTCTTTCAGTTGCTTAGGTCCATGCTCAAATTTATCAGTGAGGCCCTTCTTGTCCACCCTTTGTAAACCAGACCCTGCCCCAGCCTTTTAGCCCACAGACCTTCTTACCACCTGTCTTATTCCTGTATATTCTACTCGTTTATCTTCTGAGTCACGCATCAAGAATGTGAGCTTCTTGAAAGGGCAAGCTTTTTTGCAGTCTTATTCCCTGTAATAAAGTGTATGGAATGAAAGAACATGGTACCTCCTCTGTGCCAAGCGCCTTACCTAATATCATTTAGCCTTCATTAGAAGAGTATGGAGCAGTTGTTAGCCACATGTGGTAGGCATAATAAGTGTTCCTTCAAAGATGCCTGTGTTCTAATCCCCAGAACCTGTTAATATACTACCTTACACAGCAAAGGGGATTTTGCAGATGCAGGTAAAGGTGTTGAGATGAGAGTATCCTGGATTAACCAGGTGGGCCCAGTGTAACCACAAGTATCCTTTAATGGGAAAGAGGCAGGAATGTCAGAGAAGATGGGATGGAAGCAGAGGCAGGTGTGATGTCACAGCTGAAAGGCGGTCATGAGCCACGAGTGCAGGAGCCTTTAAAAGCTGCAGAAAGCGGGGGCGCCCGGGTGGCTCGGTTGGTGGAGCATCCGACATTCAGCTCAGGTCATGATCTCACGGCTCGTGAGCTCAAGCCTTTGCGACGGGCTCTGTGCTGACAGCTCAGAGCCTGGAGCTTGCTTCAGACCCTCTGTCTTCCTCTTTCTGCCCCTCTCCCGCCCATTTGCGCGCTCTCTCTCTCTCTCTCTCTCTCTCAAAAATAAATAAAAACATTAAAACGGAAAAAAGCTGCAGAAAGCAGGGACACCTGGGTGACTCAGTTGGTTAAGTGTCTGACTTCAGCTCAGGTCATGACCTCAAAAGCTCGTGGATTTGAGCCCTGTAAGGGACTCTGTACTGATGGCTCGGGGCCTGCTTAGGATTCTGTCTCTGTCTCCTGCCCTCTCTCCCTTTCTCTCTCTCAAAATAAGTAATTATTTTTTAAAAAGTAATTATTTAAAAAGTAATTTATTTAAATTATTTACTTAAATTATTTAAAAAGTAGTAAGTAAACTTTTTTAAAAAGCTGCCAAAGGCAAAGAACAGACTCTCCTAGACCCTCCAGAAGGAAGAGCCCTGCCGACACTTGATTTTAGCCGACACTTGATTTTAGCCCTCTAATACCCATTTTCACACTACAGATGTCCAGAAGTGTAAAATAATAAATTTGTGTTGTTTTAAGCCGCTAAATCGGTGGTAACGGGTTGCAGGAGGAAACCATACACCCCATTTTATAAACGAGGCCACTGAAGCTCAGATTGTTTAACCTGTCCTAAGTCCTACATCAAGCAGTAGAAGAGGGATTTAAACTAGACAGGCAGATTTCAGAGCCCGAGCTCTCAACCCTTACCTTTGCTCCTTCCCTCATCCGGGTCCCGCTACAAGCCAGCTTTGATACTAAACAAACCCCCTAATCTTCATCTGTCTCTCCTCTCCAGCCAAGGCCTCTCCCCCTAAGCTTACAACTCATTAATTTCCCCTGGGTATATCCACTTTGATGTCCCACGAGGATCTCCCTTTCTCCTTCCCCACAACAGACTGCTCCTCACCTAATAGTTCCCTTTTTAGTGAATGGTGGGGGCAACCACTGAGCTCCCCAAGCCACGAAGCTGAAAATGGACCTCACCTGCTCCTCCCCTTCATCCCTCACACCCAAAAGTGACTGACTTGGGAAAGTCCAAGCTCCTAAGCACAGCATTCAGGGCCCTCCTCAATCTCCCACATTCCTAGCATCCATTAGGTTCTGGCAAGTTCAAGTGTCGGCCGTTCCCTGAATAGCTGATGCTGTTCCATCCAGCTCTAACCTTCTTCACTGGCCCTCCCTCTTCATCCAGCTCTGTTTAGCTATGGCCTTTTCCAGAAAACTTCTTACGATCTCTCCCCACCCCCCTCTTTTACATGCCCTTGTATTGAAACCATTTGTGTAAGTGCCTGTCTTTTCCACACGCTTAAAGCTACCCAACCTCAGGGACTTGTGGTTCATTTGTGGTGTAATTAATACTGGAACCTAGCACAGTGCCTGGCAAGTAATTTCTATAATTAACCCTCAATTTATTTGATAGCCTGAAGGCACTTGCACTGATCCAGAAATCTAAACCTCTTTCCAAGCCAAAACATCCTACATTTAGGAGTATGAGTTTGAAATTCCACCCTTACAACCTCAGCCCTTTTGCTTATCACTGGTAACACGAATTCCCCAGAGCAACCCTCTCAGCTACAATTCAAGCTGAAGAGACCACGTGAGGATAGATTTTGAGGATAAGCTGTGCTGGGATTCTGGAGGAGGTGGTGGCGGGGACTGGAAATACAAAAGTGGAGAAGGGAGTAGAAACAGTGTCTTCTTCTCAATTTTGCCTTGGTTCAGCCATGGTTGCCGGGGCCTTCCTGCCAGATTCACTGGCCTCCCAGCTGGGCTCATGTTCATGGAATCTCTCTGTTTTCCTCTTGCCCCCTCTTTAAGGTGTTTGACTTTTTTTTTTTCTTTATGCTTAATTTTTTTTGGAGAGAGAGAGCATGAGGGCAGTCAGTGTAGAGCCAGATGTGGAGCTCGATCCCACGAACTGGGAGATCGTGACCTGAACCGAAATCGAAAGTTGGAAGGATGCTTAACCAACTGAACCACCCAGGTGCCCCCTGTTTGACTCTTAATCCTCTCCTCTCCTCTGGCTTTCATGACGCCAGACCCTCCCAGGTCTACCCCTACCTCTCAATATACTTTCTCACTCTCCTCTGCAGACTTCTATTACCCCAAATCTGACTTAGACTTAGACTAATTGGTGTTCTGTGACCTTACTGTCTTTTCTCACTCTACACAGTCTCTTGGCAATCTCCTCTACCCCCTTGCCTTCCATTTCCACCCTGTGCAAGCTTCGAAACTAAATTTCCATCCAGGAGATCTCCACCAAGCCCTACAGCCATACAGCTGACTACCTACGAGACAGTGCCACTAGAATGTCCCATGGGAAAAATTCATTCCCCAAACTCATCGTCCCTGCCCTCCCCCCTCCCCCTTCTGGATAGCTTCTCCAACGTTTGGAGTCAGGATGCCGGGAATCCTCCTGGTCGTCGTCTCCCACACTTCCCATAGCCGTTCAGTGCCTAATGCGAATTGTCCTCCTATTCCTACAAGTGGCCACTCTACCCCCTTGGCTACTGAGTACTATTGCAATAACTTCCTAACTGGTCTTCCTCCCTCAATAATGACTCCTCAAATGAATCTGCCATATTTCTGCTGGAGGGATCTGTTTAGAAAACCTGTCTGGGGGCGCCTGGGTGGCTCAGTCGGTTAAGCAGCCAACTTCGGCTCAGGTCATGATCTCGCGGTCAGTGAGTTCGAGCCCCGCGTCGGGCTCTGTGTTGACAACTCAGAGCCTGGAGCTTGTTTCAGATTCTGTGTCTCCCTCTCTCTGACCCTCCCCCGTTCATGCTCTGTCTCTCTCTGTCTCAAAAATAAATAAACGTTAAAAAAAAAAATTAAAAAAAAAAGAAAACCTGTCTGATTCTACTACCCCTCCTTGTACAGGGCACCAGTGGTTCCCTACTGCTACAGCATAGAGTGCAAAATTCTGAGCATGCTATCTGAAGCCTGTGCGGGGTTCATGCCTTCCTCTCCAGCCTTCACTTTCAATGCACTCTCCTCCTCCACCTTACTGCTTACGAGCCTCACCAGGTCCCTTTCCTCCTCCATGCTTTTCCTCATGTTGCTTCCTTTCAAGGAAATGCCTACTCTCCACACTGCCCACCTGGGGACACCTGTTTCTCTTTCCCGTCTTGAAGCATTTCTATACAATCTCTGAGGCCACAAGGTAACTGTTGAAAACCAAGGATAAAGAGAAAATCTTGAAAGTGTACCCGGAAAAGAGAAGCATTACATTACATACAAGAGAATAACAACAAGAGAGAGATCTGACTTCCCATCAAAAGGAGACCAAGATACTCTTCAGTAGGTGCCTTGGATAAACTGTGATCCAGACAATGGATTATTCAGTACTAAAAAGAAATGAGCTATCAACCCATGAAAAGACACCCATATTATTAAGTGAAAGAAGCCAATCTGAAAAGTCTACTTACTGTATGATTCCAACTATAGGATATTCTGGAAAAGGGCAAAACTACGGAGACCCTAAAAAGATCACTAGCTGCCAGGGATTGGGGGACGGGGTGGAGCACAGGATTTTTAAGGCAGCAAAAATACTCCATGATCCTGTGATGCCAGATACATGTCATCGTACATTTGTCCAAACTCCTGGGATGGGCACTACCAAACGTGAACCCCAAGGTAAACTATGGGCTTTAGGTAATACTGATCTATCAATGTAGGTTCATCAGTTGTAACAAAGGTACCATTCTAGTGGAGGATGTTAATAAGCGGGGAGGCCGTGCAAGTGGTAGACAGGAAATCTCTTTACCTTCCTCTCAAATTTGCTGTGACCTTAAAGCTTCTTTGGGAAAAAAAATAAATAAATAGGCCTTTAAAAAAAAAAAAGGTGGGGGGAGGTGGAGAATAAGACCCAATGATGAAAGGAAAAACAAAAAGAAACAACTGTCCACCTGTTATTCTATCTTCAGTGAAACCATCTTTCAAGACTCGGTGCGACAGACAAGAAATGGAACAGAACTCTTTTGGGACACCAAAATAGGCTCTTCTGTTGCACCAGAAACAAAGGGTTTTTACACCAGCGCTGAGATTTGGTACAGCTCTGTGATCTCAGGTGACTATCATTTACTTGATCTTTAAGCCTCAATCCTCCTCTGTAAAATGGGATTAATAATGATAATCCACGACGTAAGGTTATTTTGAGGATTAAGATAATGACTAAAGTACCTAGCACGGTGCTCAGCACGTAGCAGACCTTCAACAAGGAGTAGGTATTATTCCTCAAAAGTTCATAATGACAAAATTAAGCAAAATAATACTTTGTTGCCGTGTCTTAACCTCTTTGTGTTTGTTTTTGTTTTTTATCTTGGACACCTCTCTGTCGGAATATGTGCTATTCAATCCACAACAACAACAATGGGCCCTTTCTCAAGAAGGGTGGAGCGGGAGATAGCTCCGTCTCCCCTCCCCTGGAGAAATGTGCCCCTCCATATAGCAGTGGAGACAAACCACACCAGTGGCATTCTTGTTAGGATTATTCTACAGTCTGAAATCTCTCCATATCCTATATAACAAATTTCAATCTCCTGCTTCCTAAAACACAATTGAGCGCCCTACTCGGCTACTAACTCCCAGACACGTCCATGTTTCCCCAACCACTGGAAGGTTTCGAAAGCTCTGTCCTCTGTGCAAGCAGTAACCTCCTCCATGTAAATAAATCCACATACACAAGTCACCCTGTTTTCATCTTCTTATTAAAAAATCCCAAGGCAACGACTTGCTCCTCTCAAATTAAATTTCCCTTTGGTCTGTTGCTTGAAACTATTCCCAAGTCTTCACGGACCGCTTCCTTTTCACGAAAAGGGAGAAACGCATGAGTTGAGAAGAGACAAAGTAACAGAACGTTTTAAAAATATAAATGTTTAGCCCAAGTGCTCCTTTCAAACAAGGACAGGCTTGGCTGAAGGAAGTCGTCAGAATCATTTTTTCCAGTGGCTCTCTGCACCTTTCGCACACAGCCACGGAAAGTTGAGCCCCAGCCTGGAGCCCAGATGAAGGGGCTCCTTCACCCCGGCAGCCGCCTCCGGACCATGCGGTGTGTGTCGTACCCCCCCCCCCTAAAAAATATACACTATTCAAGTCTGGGAGCTGTTCAAACCTATCGAAAATGGATTCGGTGCCATTACCTGAAAGGAAGAAATGTTTTCCACTTCTTTCCCGAAGCTTCTAAACTAAACACAACTTTTATTTGGAGTGGAAAATGGCTCCCCGTTTGGCATGAAGTATTCCCACAAGGTATTTACCACCACCCCCCCCCCCCGCCCCCATCTTCTTCCTTTTTAATTTCTGACCTGGAGAAATCTGAAACTCCTGAGGGGAAGCGGTGAGGAGGGGGGAGCTTACCTGTGCCAGAGCAGCGCCCAGGAGTGTGGTAAGCAGGAGCCCCCGCATGTTCCCCAGGAACCAGCAGCAGGGAGATAGGAGGCGGCTGGGGCCCCACACAAAGCTGCCCTCTGTCTCCTCAGCGGGACACCGACCTCGTGCTCACACTCTCAGCTGGGCTTTAGCTCTCACGGAGCTGCTTTAATACCCTGTTTTCTTTCGCAGACTCTCCTCCTATTTACCTTCTCGAGGGAGGGTGGGCGTGGAGTGTCAGGAGGGTGTGAGCGCTCTCCTCCGGGACTAAGAAGGGTAGGTCAGGTGGTAACTTTTCTTTGAGTAGCTGTTCCACCAGTTCCCAGAGATCAGAGTCTCCCCTTGGGCTAAATGGTACAGCTGGACACATTCACCTTCGTCACCCTCAGCCTCTCCATCCTAGGCTTGCCCTGCCCCAGGCCCTTTCTCTCCCAGGCCCTGGAGCACAGAGCGCTGGCCTGGTCTCTGCTCCCCCAGCCCCAACCACAGCCTGTTCTGGAGTTCTCCCTTCACAACGAAAACGGGGTGCCAAAGGCCTTCCCTGAAACCCCCCACCCCCAACGGCTCCTGATTTTCCCTCAGACGCCCCCACGGTGCCCTACACTTCATCCCGGCGCGTTCCTCACACCAGTTGGCTCAGGACTGGAAAAACTGGAGATGGAACATGGGGGAGCACCTAGAGTATCCGGCCTGAGAGAAGGCCCTCTCTGGGGCCATGGCCCCATGACAGATGAAGTTAACCCCAATCTTTTTGGGCTAAGATAAAACAATTACGCTGCTAGCAATCACTGAACAAATTAAGATTGAAGAAAAAAAATTTATGACAGGTCTGTGCCCCTCCTCCTCCTAAATCTCACCTCTGTGGTGTGTGCGGCCACCAGCCCATCTCCTCCTGTGTTCAGTTGTGTGTGACCTTTGTTCATCCCACCTTCTCAGCCTTGGTCTTGGCTTATGCATCTTGATGTGCCTCTGCATTGGGGCTTTGTCCTCTCGTGGACCCCATGTCTGGCCCACCATCCTGCCCCCATCCCAAGGCCTATCTCTGTTCTCTTTGACCCTTTACACATCCTATCTTTTCTGTTACCTGACCTCTGCTAGGTGTTCTGCTCACCTTTGTTTTGTTCAAGCAGTCACAGCTATACAAAGACTGTTGGGGTGGCTGAGTGGCTCAGTTGGTTGAACATCAGACTTCAGCTCAGGTCGCGATCTCATGGTTCGTGGGTTTGAGCCCCTTGTCAGGCTCTGTGCTGACAGCTCAGAACCTGGAGCCCACTTCAGATTCTGTGTCTCCCCCTCTCCCTACTCCTCCCCCTCTCCCTACTCCTCCCCCTCTCCCTACTCCTCCCCCTCTCCCTACTCCTCCCCCTCTCCCCCTCTCCCCCTCTCCCCCTCTCCCCCTCTCCCCCTCTCCCCCTCTCCCCCTCTCCCCCTCTCCCCCTCTCCCCCTCTCCCCCTCTCCCCCTCTCCCCCCTCCCCCTCTCCAAAATCAAAAACATTAAGAAAAACAAAGACACAGTAAGTAAAGCCTAGTGCCAAGGAGCTGGGTAAAATCTGGGCCCTCTGCCAACAACAGGGAATCTGGGGGCTTCAGAGAGCCAGGAACTCCATAAGGTGCAAACAAACTCCACACAGATTACTAAGTAGTCAATTAAACCATAATTATAATCACACCAAACAGCAAGGAATACCCAGTGTGGTTGTGATGTCAATTCCTTAGCTTTCCTCCCTAAGAAACAGGATTAAACCTGAGAAAGACCTAGTGAAGGAAAATGTGTCTGTTTTGGTCCAATCCAATCTATTTCTTCTATCTTTCTGGCTTAAGACTGTTTGATCTTTGAGTTCCCAGCCTCAGTGATTCATGTCCCACACTGGCCATCGGAATGGATTTTTTCTCATCTCCTAGCTGGTCCATCCAAAGCAAAGGAGCCCCGGCTGAGGACCAGCGTACTGGTCAACTCCATCCCTCCTGCCCCAGCACCCATGGTTCCGAATGTGACACTGCCCCTATCTGTGCATGCTCCTCCCATTCGCTCTCTGTGAAATTCTGAAAGCAGCTGCCATCTTTCTGGAAATGTCTTCCCTCCCTCTGTAATCTCTCTGCACAGGGCGGGGGAAGGCATCCTACTCACTATCCTTGCGTCTTGGGAGGAAAGGAACATCTTGGCTGATAACTTTGAGCCCCCTCCCCCACTGAAGTGTACAGAATTGATTGGTTTGGGGTTACTCACTGTCACACGTTTACATGTCCCCAACTGTGGGCATGCATCTAGTTAACTATTTCAAGCCTACTACAGGTGGACTAAGGGAATATGACGTTTTTAGAGGTTGGGGCTGTCCTCTTCGACTTCCGACAATAAGAGCTACCGTGGGGTGCATCCTGTACTGAGCACTTTCCTTTATTATCTCATCTAACAAAATGCTCAATCTGTCCAGGAGCCCGATGCACAAGCTTGGGATGTGCATTCAAACGGACATGGCGCTGAGCAGAGCTAATATTTGCATCATGTTTTATGATTTACAAGGAAGTTTCACATTATTATCTTTATTAATTTCACAGCTCAGTGAGGTAGGCAAAAGCAGTATTAACCTTCCTCATTTGACATAGTAAAAACTTGAAGTTAAGTGATTGTACTTGGTCAATAAAACACACTTAATCCCTACCCTCTAGAGCTATATATAATCTACTGGGAGAGAAGTCGCCAAACACACAAAGTATCCATAACTAAAAACTGAGTAAAGGCTAATAACAAAGAACAAGAGAGTCCAAGAAAGAATGACAGGGAGGAGCTAATTGAGACCCGGGAGCAGAGAGGACATCTCTGAGGAAATGGCACTTAGAGAGTTGAGAGCTGAAGCCGGCTGGAGAGCTGGGGAAGACTCCAGCTCCAGTGCTCTTTCCACCGGCAAAATGTTCATCTCTGATGGTGACGACCTGCATCTGCTAAGAGCACAGCCCACTTACCCTTCGCACCAGATTCCCCAAATCCTGCTATCAGGAGCATCATCACAGCTAGAACACTCCCTTCCCCTGGGACGATCAGCCGCCCAGACAGGCAAAGGTCCAAACCCACACCTTCTTCCTTTCTCCCCTCTCGTGGCAGTTGTGGGAGTGAGACCCTGTTGGTTACAGGAACACGCTGAAAGTGCGCTGCGAGGGAGGGTCCGCGTTCGCATGGGTGAAACGAGATGGAATGTAACCGCTAACAGTGAGGGCTCAGGGGTCCCTTCATTGTGCTGGGGGCTGTGTACGCACTGACTCGCCTGATGCTCAAGGCAACACCGCAGGATGGGTACATCTTTTGTTTGGCTTCTGAGGAGGCCACGAGCAAGGCCACACGGCCGCTCAGGCCATAGCAGTGACAGCCTCAAAGCCCAGAGGGACTCGGTGTTCAACGGTGCTTTCTGGAAGCAGACCCAGGGCTGGGGCTCTGCAATCAGCCAGCGTCTTGCAGACGTCTGTGCGCCTGCAAAGCCTCCAGTGCCCGCGCAGACCCGGAGCATCGGGGTGTGTGGGCGGGGAGCTCGGAAAGCCAAGACCAGGGGCCTGGCCTCTTTCCTGGGCACCAGCGAGGCCTCCTGGCTTGTTTCTCAGCCTCTGATGGTGTCTGCGCTGGTATTGGAGGCCTCAAAGAACGCACCAATGATAGCTCGGAATAAATTTCTTTCCAGATGGCGAGGAGACGGGGCGGGGGCGGGGGCGGGGGCGGGGGGTGGTTCAGAGCCTGCTTTAATTTTAATTCTAATTTTAATTAAAGTTTAATCAATTAATTTAATTTAATAAGTGTTTAATTTTAATTTGAAGAAAATGAAGAAAATGGACGTTTCCTACACTCCGCTACATGACTTGTAGAGTCCATCACGCTTGCTACAAACCCTCTAAGTCTCACAAGATTGCTATGCTCCCTGACTGGGTTCTCTTCCCTGAAAATTCACAGGCCTCAGAACCAAAATGGAAGCTGGGGACCTCTGCACCACCGCCTCTGGTTCACTGCCCTCTCCCAGATCGGCCGGCAACCCGATCGCTAATAATTCAGTAATTTTTCCAGCCAGATTGCTACCGCAGGCATAACAGTGCGGAAGGACATGCACATGGCAGGTGTTCAATGAACATTTGTTGGTCATTTAAAAGGACTCCTTTTAAGGGGCGCCTGGGTGGCTCAGTAGGTCGAGTGTCCGACTTCAGCTCAGGTCATGATCTCCAGGTCTGTGAGTTCGAGCCCCGCGTTGGGCTCTGTGCTGACAGCTCAGAGCCTAGAGCCTGCTTTGGATTCTGTGTCTCCCTCTCTCCCTGCCCCTCCCCCGTTCATGCTCTGTCTTTGTGTCAAAAGTAAATAAACATTAAAAGGACTCCTTTTAAAATCACACTCTTACTACCATAGCGAAGCACGACTATCATTTTGTATACATGTAGTCACTGCATCTTTTTATGCTCATTTTCTAACTATTACTAATTATTGCACTTCTTACCTTTTTCCTACATGTCTTCATCTTTTTTTTTAATGCTCACTAGTTTTTGAGAGGGCACAAGTTGGGGAGGGGCAGAGAGAGAGGGAGACAGAGGATCGGAAGCAGGCTCTGTGCTGACAGCAGCCAGCCCAACATGGGGCTTGAACTCACAAACCGCAAGATCTTGCCCTGAGCTGAAACCAAGAGTCAAATGCTTAACCGACTGAGCCACCCAGGTGCCCCTCTCCTTTTTCTTTTTTTTTTTTTTAAGTTTGTTCGTTTGTTTCGAAAGAGAAAGCAAAAGTGAGGCAGGGGCAGGGAGAGAAGGTGAAAGAGAATCCCAAGCAGTCTCTGAGCTGACAGCACAGAGCCCAATGTGGGGCTCGAACCCGCAAACCGTGAGATCATGACCTGAGCCCAACTCGGAGGCTTAAGTGAGACACCCATGCGCCCCCTTTTATGTCTTCATCTTAAACGTATCCCAATCTTTTTACAAAGCTCCAGCCTCAAGATTGCGCTGTGATTTTTGTGGCACAGCCTGAGAGAGCAGGTGTATTTTCACTGCTTCCTCCACTAAACCTGCATGAGCCTGGTCTACCAACACCTGTGCATTCTGTTCTCTGAGTGGCTGCCCTATGCTAAGGCACTGTCAGCGGCCCCCTCCCGTCCAGCTTTTATCGAACCATATCCAAGAACAAGCAGCCCCTAGCAACCACAAAACACCTGGCCCTGCCATCTGAGTGGGGGCTCGCAGCAGCGTCTTTAGAAAAGAAGCAGGTGCCCTCGCCTCGTTCCCAGGGCATCAAAAAGTGACGCTGTGGCCTAAGGAAAACAAGACCAAATACCTCAGAGGGATCTAATTCTGTCACTTGGCCGTGCTAGTCCGGTTTGCGTGGGAAAGCGGGTTGAGTTAATTGGAGGCAGGCACCAAGGATGCCACATGAGAAGCAGGAGAGGAGAGAAGGCGAGGATGGGGTTCTTTCCCCTATTTCTAAATGTGGGTGGAGCTCATCTTTCAGAGAAGAGCAGCATGCACAACGTGGTATGGCATTCCTGATCTTAAAAATGATTGCAGGTGGGAATCCTAATCCAATGAAAGGGCAGGCCCCTTGGCCAGGTTGGACTTAGAGCCAGAAGACCCCAGTTCACATCCAAGTTCTACTACTTATTAGCTCTCACTGACCTTAGACAGCCTTCCCCCAACCCCTCTTCTGGGCTTCTTAACCCCCCTGTTTCATCCTCAATACTGTGCCAGATTTACCTCCTTAAAAACAAATTTGACCATGTGACTCTCAAAACCTTTCTTTCAGGGCGCCCGGCTGGCTCAGTGGGTGGAGCATGGGACTCTTGATCTTGCAGTTGTGGGTTTGGGCCTCATGCTGGGTGTAGAGACTACTTAAAAAGAAAATCGGAAAGGAAGGGAAGGAAGGGAAGAAAGGGAGGAAGAAGAGAAACCTTTCTTTCACTCCCCCTTGCATACAGGAGGAAATCCAGCTCCTGGGTAACACGGTAGAGGCCCTCTGTGTTGCAGCAGGCTCCCGTTGGGCCTGTCCCCTCCTCGCCCCTGTGCTCTAGGGGCACAAAACTGCTGTGCTGTGAGCTTTCCCCTCCACACCCCCAGCCTCTTGCCTTTTCTTATGCTGCCCTACCGGGAGAACCTGCCTACCGTCTGCTGGTCTGGTGAACCATTTGCATAAGTGACTTTCCCCTGAGAAGCCATCCCAATCAGCACCCCAAAGTTCCTCAAACCTTTTGTGCACCACCCCTGGGCCTGTACTGCAATCATCTGTTTCCCTATAGGGATGTCAGATTTAGCTAATAAAAATGATAATAGGATGCCCGCTTAAAAATTTCAACTATATATGGGACATACTTACACAAAAAAATGTTGTTCGCGGTTGACCAGAAGTTCAAATTTAACTGGGTGTATGCTTACACGGATTTTTCCCTACGAGGCTGTGTCACGTCAAAGTGAAGACTGATGAGACTCCTCGGCATAGCCCTGGTACCCCCAAAATGACTGGCAGATGCTTGCTAGCCATTATTCAAGTTTACACGATTGGCACTTGGAATTTCTAGCCTTAAAATTATTCACCTTGCAGGCAAACTAATAAGCCGCACGCTCGATTTTTCTTTGCGTTTTTAAATTCGATCCCCTCTTGAAGGCTACGCGTTGCCCCACGCACCACCTAGATGGATGGCAGTGTCTGACCTTCCAGGGCCAACCTGCAATGAGCACGGACGGACTCTAGATGGCGCAGTGGGCTAACGCAGCAGCCTCCCCGCGCGCTGCGGGCGCCGTGGAGGAAGAAGGCGCGGCTGTGCCGCAGAGCCCTGCATTATTGATTGTGACGCTGCCGCAGAGGTGGGAGGAGCCCGCCGCCATCTCGCCAAGGCTGCCGCATCGCCTACGTCCCTTCAAGAACGCTCTTCCCTCCCTGCAAAAAGTCCTGTGATGTGCGAGGAGCGAGCTCTCGATAGCACGCACGTTATTGTTCCCATTCATTGCAAGATGGACCCTTTCGTTAGTCAGAACCATTTTGATTTCGCATTGTCACTGTGAATGGCGGCACCAAAGAATAGAAGCTGTACTTTGGGAAAGCCACTGTCTCTGAAATCAATATCTATTTTAAAATATTACCGAGTGTAATTAAAAGGCAATAAAATCGTGTGTGGGGGGGGGTGTGGAATGAGGGTGTTCATCACCCAATTATAAAACGTTCTTCTATAAATACATGAAAATACTGTCGATGTAAAACAATGCCATTATATTGACGGAACCACGGCTACATTTTCAGCCAGCATTTTAACCGGAAATCTGAACATTCTAAGTGAAAATAGATGCTCCGAAACTAAACAGTGGGTGGGGCTTCCACGGGATCCATGGGTGGCGTCCCTTCCTCCTGACCAGTAGAGGGCGGTAATGCATTCGGACAAAAACGGGGATCACACACCCAAATGGTACATATATACAGCAAACATTGTGTTCTAACAGGAATCTTTAAAATGTGCTTTCACTCACCAGTCCTTTTGTTTGGCCAGTGCCTGCATGGTCTTTGAATATGGATTTGCCGGTTAGAATGCTGTCTTGTCCCCTTGCTTGGCGAACCGCTCACATAATATATCCTCTATGTTGTAGCATTTGGGTTACCTTAGCAAACTGAGACTTTAAAGACCGTCCATAGCATCTTGATTCAAGAATCCTTCTAGATTCTTGAGAACTATCAAATATAATTTAGCAACTCTTTTTAAAACACCTTTCCTTCATTGAGTTTTTCCAGAGCAGTGAGATTTTCATTGGTAACGCATTCCACTTTCTTGGGTATTCTTGCATTGCTGGCTTTAATAATAGGCAGTCAAAATGTATAACTGTTGGAATACAATCAAATGGAACGGACAGGTTAGGAGAGACACAAACACACACGGTGGACTAACAAACAGCCCTCTCCTGCCACAGTAGGCAACTAGCCTCTGTGGACTATGGGCATTAGCATCTTAGCTCAGTCTGCTATAACAGAATACCAAGGCTGGGTGGCTAATAAGCAACAGAAATTTATTTCTCACAGTTGTGGAGGCTGGGAGCCCCCGGATCAGCATGGTAGCATGGTTGTGTTTCGGTGAGGACACCATCCTGGTTCATAGAGTATAGCCTTCTCACTGAGCACCCCTATGGTGAGGGGAGAGCTCTCTGAGGTCTCTTGTATAAAGGAAGCAATCCTATTCATGAATAGGACCTAAATACTTCCCAAAGACCCACCTTCTATACCTCACATTGGGGGTTAGGATTTCAACATATGCATTTTGAGGGGGATGTAAATATCGGTTCCATTACAGTCGGTTTCTTGCACAAAGGAAATGGAGAGTTAGTTCGTCTCGCCAATCCATTGTGTGGAGGTCAGTGATGAGAGCTTCCACTTGAACTCAGAAAAACCATAATCACTTTTCAAGAGACCGATAAAAAAAATATACACTCACCTATCACTTAGCCAAATCCACATGTAATGTAATTGAACCCATCGCCAAATCACACGAGATCTGTCCTAAGACCTGGCAGAACAAAGCCGAGCTCACTCTTAGCCCCAGCAAGGGTTGTCAGCTGATGAGGCTCCCCACAAAACACTTCCAAGCGTGAGTCGCATGTCAGCATTTCAGACCGTGGGAAGCAACTCTTCAGTTCTGGCCACTAGCTGCTAGAACACCATCCATGTCCTGTGTCAGCCACACAGACGCTGCCCTTCCCGGCCTCAAAAACTATGTCCAAACTCAGCCAGTACATTTCACTGCAGCAAGCAAGAATTTTGGTTCTGCAATGCAGATGTACAATAAATAGCATATATTTTTAGCATCCTTTAAATCAGGTTGAATGTGGCTCCACGTCCCCCTTCCGCAGAGATGATGGGCAGCTGAATCATAATCATTATCTGGCACCTGCTCCATCCTGATCCTGTCCTGCAACACACAGGCCACATTGTTCCAGCCCCCGTGTTCCCAGATCTGCTATTTCTGCCGCACTCTCAGGGTCTGAGAATCATCGGCGACCTGGAAGGTCCTGCATCTGGGGTCCACTCTCTCTGGCTTGGGTCACCCCTAGGGATGTCCTGCCATCTCCACAGCACACAGCCAAGGACTAGAGAGCAGCCCCCACTCTCGCAAGACCTCTGACTAGTCTTGGAGGAGAATCTCTCCCTCACCGTCCAGTTGCCGCCAAAGACAGGCCCCTTCCCCCTCCCACCCTGGGGTAGAATTTACTGTAAACAGTGACAGCTGTAAGCCCTTTCAGATGGGCTCCTCGTGACCTTCCTCAGAACCAAGGGGGTAGTAGAAACAAGAGTTCGTGGATTGGCACAGCATTGAAATAAGTTCTGTTCTAATAGGGACAAAGTCACGTTAAAGATTCAGAGCAGTCTCAAGCACGAATATTTTGGGTTTTTTCTGGTCAGTTGTAAAAAAGAGGGGGATGGAAACTTGCCCATCATGCACAACATGCGGGCTCTGTTTATTTGGGCTCTTGAAGCATTTCCACATCCAAACATGTCAGGTGTTAACCAGTGTCTGTTAGAAAGGCTCACACCTTCCTTCGGTCCCAGCTACAATTAAGCAAGTGCATTAAATTTTCAGTATCAGTTAACAATGTCCCTCCAGCCCAAAAGTTTTCTGTCACAGGCATACATCTTTTCTACTATGGAAAAGAAAGAATGCAAGCGTGTGTGGTGTAAATGCTGGCTTTGAGAAAATATGGACGCAAATCAGGACTGGATCAACAGGAAGCACAGCAGCGAGAAAGAGAACGGGAACTCACAGCTCCTGGGAGCTGCTGGGTCACGCCAGGTCAGCAAGCCACTTTCATTAGGGAGCCTGTTGTTTCAAGACCGTCCATGCTGTTGTTGGAACCCTCTGCAGCAACACTGTCCAGTAGAACGTTCTGCGGTGATGGAAATATTCTAGAATATGGAGCTATATTGTGCTTGCTATTAGGCATTTAAAATGAGGCTAGTGCAACTGGGAAACGGAATTTAATATTTCAATTAGTTTAACTCAAATTTAAATAGTCCGATGTGGCTAGGGGCTACCATGTTGGACAGCTCAACTGGGTAGTCGTCTTCTCTTTTAACGTATGATTCATCCCTCACCCACTTCCATAAAGGTTCTAAGGTCACTTACCCAAGAAACCAAGTGCAGCGTGAAGGAAGAAAATGGAGATTTTCTAATGAAAATAAAAGAAGAAAACAGCTCTGTAAAAGAGTAGAGAAATAGATGTTTCCAGACACATGGAATGAGTTAGCCGTTGCCTTTGAAAATGTAATTTATTTCTAAATTGCTAGAGACTAAGGCAAAATGAAAAGTCACGCAAAAGGCAACGTTGAAATTTGCCGTTGACCATTGTGTAGCTGCCAGCAACCCTTATTTTCTGGAAGCGGTCGTCTTACCCCTGAAGCCTCGCACCCTCACCCATTCCATCTACTTGGTTGTAGCAAAGCCACTCAGGGTGACGCTACCGCTGACAGCTAAGCCAAGCTGGCCAATCACAGTTGCTTTCCTGAGAGGCTGGACATGGGACATAGGAAGGTGTGATCTCTCCCTGGGTTGATGGATACACAGCAGGTGTGAAACGCGGGGTCTGCAGAACCGAGGATCCGCACCAAGGCGGGAGCATGCAGTGTGGTGACGGTGGCAGACACAGATTCTGGGTCCACACCTGTTCTCTTACTTACAACTATGTGACATTGGCCACAGGCCCTAACTTCTCTAGGCTTCCTTCTCTGTAAAATGGGAGTGATTTTCATTCACATTTCATAGAGTAGTTATTAAAAATAACTTCAAGCTCATAATAAGTGCTTCATAAATATTACTATTAATTATAATAATATTAGGGCAGAATCCCGACAGCATTCGAGTTGCTATCATTTGCCAAAATCTTAGCAATTATCAGCTCTTGGGCTCCATGAGATACATTCCTCCCACATAGTCTTAAAAATAGTGTTTTTGTTTGGCTGAAGCTAATTTGGGTTGGGCTTCTGCTAACTGTAGCCAGCAGAGCTATAACTTGTCTGCCATTTGTTTGGAATTTCAACTTGTTTTCTTCCCTAAGCAGAAAGCCAGGGGCACCTGACCATCCACGGACTCTGACCACAGGTGAAGGGCATGGAATAAGAGAACTCAGACGAACACAACCTTAAATTTACTATCTTCAGTGGACATTTCCTATATTTTTGGTTGCCCAGCCATACCCTCTTCGTATTTGGGAATGAACCTTCCAGAATATGCATTTGGTGGGAGACAGGGCCCCACCTCTTACTATAGGAACCAGAAGTTGCCAAACAATACTTTTCTTCACCCACTGGCCGCTACCATGTGGATATGTGACCTGGGCTGGACTAATTGAATGCTCCCGATGGGGACTTTGGAAAGAACAACATAGACATGACTTGTGGTTGTCATGGTGACGGTGGTATTGTCGTCTAGAGCCTGGCTGTGGAGGGGGCAGCACCAATGGCAGTGTGCTTACCAGATTGCACCTGCAATATGACCCTCACAGGCTCCCCCTGCCCAGCCTCCCATTTTTTGTGCCTAGTTCTATAGGCTTCCTGTGGATTCTGTGAGCTGCCTAAAATGTTGCCAGTGGATTCCTTCTCTGCATAAATTAGGCAGTGGTCTTTGATCTGTAACCAAGAACCTTGCCTTTCCCTTTCACGCTCTTAAGGAATTAAGTGACCAAAAATGCACACAGCTTGCCCCTCGGTCCTTCATTGCATCACCAGTAACTAACATCACTATTTCAGTTCCCAAGGTGGGCACATTTCTATTGATTCCTGAACAATCCTGTGGTGCTTGGACTTCCACTTGGCCACATTTGGCCTGATTATTATACCACAGCACAGACTGTGATGGAAGAGGTCAGAAGGACCGTGCAGGTACCAGACATCCCACGGTGCTTTCAAAGTTACAGTAGCAGATTAGGGGCTTGTGGTTTTCTTCTGGAGAGAAGAAAATAAGTTGTTTTCCACATGACTGAATTTATACAAATATCAACATCTCATCTTCTATTTAAAATGGATGTGCTGGGGGCACCTGGGTGGCTCAGTGGGCTAAGCATCTGACTTTGGCTCAGGTCATGATCTCACAGTTTGTGGGTTTGAGCCCCGCGTCAGGCTCTGTGCCGACAGCTCAGAGCCTGGAGCCTGCTTTGGATTCTGTCTCTCTCAAAGATAAACAAACATTAAAAAGTTAAAAATAAAATAAAATAAAATAAAATAAAATAGATGTGCCGGAACATCTCTAACAGCAATCTTACCGTTTACATTAATAAATTAGTATTCTCTATTGATGAAGTAATATATTATAGCTTCACCTTCTCATATAACCTTCTTCTTGAAAAACAAAAATTTAAGTTTGACAGTTTATCCACAATGTGTTCTTCTCTGACCTTTTACGTACACAAGAGCGTGCATCCCCAGCACCTGGCACTATTCCTAGAGAAAAGTAGATAATAAATGTTTGCTGAACAAATGAATAAGGGAGCTAACGAGTTCATGCCCAAGCACTATACCAGAATAGAATGAGGAGTCAGCTCTTCGGGCTCGCTCTGTAATGACAGACCTTCCATGAGCTTGGTAACGGAGGAAGAAAGAACAGGGCTGATGATCCAGAACATCTACTCATTGCAAAAATATGAAGCTGTTTTGGTCTGTTTGTTTTCCATTGTGAGGAAAATTTACAATTAAGTCCTTCTGTTAAGGTTACAAGCACACCCAGCGGGAGACTTAGACTCAAGCCATAAGGCACACAGTGATGGGTCAGGTTGTGATCATGTGTGACGGCAGAGTTAGATATGCTAACACAACCCTCCGCCATTAAGAGTTCGTCTCTGGCACTGAAGGTTCTGTTTAACTCCTCTCTCTTCATTCATCCAGCTCAGCTCTCCAGGAACACCTGGAATAACAGACTGTTCTATAGCTGACTCACAACCATTTGGATGATTTGGCTAATCTCTTGAGGACTACATTTCTGATTTTGCCCCATTCTTTAATGCAAAACGAAGGATGAAAAGAACCATTTCTGACAACATTTGCTATCTATATGAATAAAATTACATTTCTGTTTTCTTCCGCTTTGACCACATCAGGGAAACGCAGCTAGACAGATTTCCTAACTTAAAATATTGACCAACTGGGGCGCCTGGGTAGCTCAGTCGGTTAAGCGTCTGACTTCGGCCTAGGTCATGATCCCGCATTTCGTGGGTTCGAGCCCCGCGTCAGGCTCTGTGCTGACAGTTCGGAGCCTGGAGCCTGCTTCAGATTCTGTGTGTGTGTGTGTGTGTGTGTGTGTGTGTGTGTGTGTGTGTGTCTTTCTCTGCCCCTCCCCTGCTTGCTCTCTGTCTCCCAAAAATAAATATTTTTAAAAATTTAAAATATTGACCAACTGAAAAATTCAATTTCGGGACCCTGGAGGCTCCTTCAAGAGATGGCAGTCATCCACCAGGGTAGCAGAACTGAGGTATAGGAGGCCAGGGTGACTGCTGGCCAGGAGAGATGTGCTTTGATCTGAAGATAAATTAAGATGCAGCCACACAGGTAGACACTCTGAATTGCAGATTTTAAGCAGAGTGGAGCTGCATTTGATGGGGCAATTCTACCTCGCCTGGTTCTTCTCAAAGAAATACAAATAGTGTGGGGATCACGATCCAGGATCTGGGTGGAGTCTGAAATTCTGCTTTTCTAATGGACTCTGGAGTAGTGTCCGTGCTGGTGGTCCTCAGACCCCACTGGGAGTAGGAGGCTCAGGCTCCAAGATGAACCACACAGACAGTTTACGTAGCGGGGGTGACAATTTCGCAGAGCAATTTCTGGTAGAGCAAGATACACTGAATAAAGGAAACCTACAAGGAAACATTATTGTACATATTCTTATCACCGTTTTTCCTTAAAGCCATGGCTTTGAAAGGGAAAGCTCAATTTTGCTACCATTAGAATCACTTGGGGATCTTTTAAATATCCCAGGACCCAATTCAGACCAATGACATCAGCATCTGCAGGGGTGAGATCCAGGTGCCAAGATTTTAAAGCTTTCCCAGCTGACTCCAACATGCAGCCACAGCTGAGACGGGCTGCCCCGGGGAAACCTTAACCCAGGAGTCATTGGTATTAACTGCCAGCTCTCCCTCTCCCTGCTCCTACTCCTACTCCTGACCTCCTGTGCTTGGAATGGTGTGTTACACTTCACCTGCCTGTGGGGCCATGTTGCCCACTTTGGATTTGGGAATGACAGTCATCAGTTCATCTCCCAGGAGAGTCCATCACTCTCGCATCACATAACTGTGCTCTCAGAGCTGACACCAACTCTGCTACCTGCCAAAGCGTGGCTCCCAGAGCTCGTTTCTATCCAACACAACTCCACAGCGATGCTAATAGCTGCGATTTAAAAAGGTAACAACCTTACGTTCTATGCAATATCAGGTACTGGGAGGTATGAATTCGGCATCTAATTCACACGAACAATTAGAGAGGAGCTGCACTTAACCGACTCATGTTGTTGAAACACAATAAAATCTAATTAAAAAATAAAGGAATAGAAAGAAAGGGCTACTTAAGGCAAGGAGGTCTTCGTGGAAGATATGTAGTACCTTCCTTGAAGACCTTAAAGAATAAGTAGGATTTAGATGTACAAGAGAGTGGAAGGAAGGGCATTTGCAGTAAAGGGAACAGCATGGGGCAGAGCTTCAGAGCAGGAATGAGTGGGATGGGATGGGACACAGGGGTCAGCACATGGGATGTGAGGACAGGGAGTGAACCAGCCTGAATACAATAGTAATGGGAATACCGAGTACATGCAAATAAGAGTTTGCTCATGAGGTGATACCCAATTTCCCCCAGGAGATGATTTTTTAAAAAATTCACAATCATCCTGAATTTATAAATGTGTACGTGTATAGACAAACTAATATCTTAGTGCAATATTTATTAACATCCTACCCTTAATGGCAGGGTGAGTTCTCTGGAAGCAGATGCTGAGAGGGAGCTTGGGGTGCAAAATGTTTATTAGAGATTAACACCTACAGAAGGAAGGGGAGGAAGCTGGATTGGGCAGGAAGGCGCTCCCTTGCAGGGAGTGGGGCTATTGGGGCAGAGGGGAGTGTTGCCTGTCACAGTTACCCCAGGTGAAGCCAAGTGGCTGGGCCTTTGTCTCTCTACCTCGCTCAGTCCCAGGCTCTGGGCTGCCCCAAGAGTGAGACCTTGGGTGGGGAGCAGTCCTCACTGAGAGGCCCAATGGCTCTGACAGTATGCAACTCCTTCCCGAAAGACACCCTGGGCAGCACATCTCTGTGTCTCATGCATGTGCCTTTCTGGAATCTTGTACAGCGTACGAATGCTTGTCTCCATTCTCGCTTTTCATCACCTAGGTTTTGAAGCACTCCTTCTGCATCTTCGTATGCATCATTTTCAGCAAGCTTCCGTGACAAGCAGGTTTGTGTAGAGAGCTTTTCCCTACGAAGGTAGCAGTGAGCCACTGGGGACTGATCTCGCCCAGGGGAGTGTGTGCACGTCCCGTAGATCGGTGAGGTATGCACGGTGAATTCAGAACAGCCAGGAAGCTAATGGCAACAGGACTTCAGAGCAGGCAGACACATCCATAAAGCTCACCTGAGAGACTCTAATGACCAGGGTGTGGATATGATGCTGACGGCAAAATTCTAGGCTTGGAGGAGCCTGAAGAGCAGCTGTCAGTCAGCTGCCTCTCGAAGGAAGCCGTGGAGGAGGGGGTGCCAATTTGGGCAAGAATGAGGACTATTTTATTATGGAGAACTCCCTAATTATGCGGTTAGAGAACCGTGTGGGGCACATTCCAGAGCCTACACTGCTCTCATAAGGATTCCACTGTTAATTTTAAAGAGAGACACAGCACTGCAACTTTCTCAACTCCCACACCATTCACACATGGAATTTGTGTGCCAACTCCGAGCATACCCCACTGGAAATGAAAACAGAGTTCAAGCCAATGCTTAAGCTGAAGCTTGTCAAGCTACAGAGACAAGCAGGGAAAGGACTTTGTTTTCTTGCTCCCATTTCAAGACAAATTTTCCCGTCTGCCGTTTTTAAAATTTACATCATTACATCGCTTAACATACCATTGTTAAATCCAAACTACAAGAGCCCAAGTAGCCTAACACAGGGGACCTTACATGGTGGGTGCTGGATCCACGTTTGCTTATGGCCTGAGTGGTCTTTCATGCACTTCACGATCGACCTAAGGAAACGGCCTGCCATCAGAGCCTCTGGTGAACCCAAGCAAGTCGGTCAGATATGGTCTCTCCCTTTGGAAACAGCAGCAGGCAACAAGGATGTAGCTCTCGGATCACAGAGACCAGCAGGGCAGCGAGACAGCAAATCTGGGCCTAATTGCTGGTCACTCTGGCCAGTTTTGTTCTGGTGGAGCATTAAACTCTATAGCGCAAGGGCTTTCAAAGTCTCTTGACTGTGACCCTCAGCAAAACACACACACACACACACACACACACACACACACACACACACAGTATGGAATCCTTGTCATCCCTGCTATATATGATGTGCGCTATTTTTGAATGATGGTCTCTCCTGGGACAGCATTCAGACAATTCCCCAAACCACAGTTTTTTTTTCATGGATTTTTTTCACAGCAGCTTCTTTGCGATCTCACAGTTGTTAACGTACTGTCTTAATATTTCCTTTTTCCTTCATTATTCCCACTCAGCGCGTTGCTTCTATTGTTCTCCCTTATCAGTGAGTTTTATTCTCCTCATTTAAAACCTGGGGAAGCAATGAGCACAGTGACGAGGAGCACAGAGTCTGGAGCCAGACTGACCTCCACCACTGTGTGACCTTGGGCAAGTTAACTGCCCTGCGTCTCAGTTCCATCATCCTCAAAAGGCTGATAACAGCAAGGCTGCCCGGAGAGTCGTTGCAAGGATTTAATGTGTTAATACAGACAAAGCCAGAATAGTGCAGAGCACAGAGTAAGTCACCTGCTATACCAACTGTTATTATTGTTCAACCCTCTCCTCTGAGAAGAGACAGCCACTGTGAATAGCCTCTGCTTAAAGCCTCTGCTTCGCGGCACTTAGGCACTGAACCTGGACAGCTTTGCTCCCACATCTGCTGATTTGGCCATGCTACCCTTATCCAACATTTTTCTAACCACTGGACTTGACGTTTTAAGCGTGTAAGTTTCTTTCCTTTTTAACACTTCTAAAATGTGTTATTTAATTTAAATGATTGCAGAAAATGCAAAATCTACTGTAGGTATCACTTGATCACCAATGACCATCATTAAAAATATCAATTATGATAACTGGCTGTATTACAGCAATACCTCTGGGACCCACAGTAAAGTCCCTTTAGCAAGAAGCTCCCACCTTCCACTTGCTCTGAAGTGTTGCTGTGAGTTTAGGAGCCCAGAGGAACATGTCTGTTAGAAGAATGAGCAAAATCATAAAAATAAATCAATTATGTTTGAAACCCTCCTTAATGAATAAGGAGCATGCGCTCTAGTACATGCATTTAGGGACATTTATTCTGGCTCATCTGGGAACACTGGGTTTCAACTATGTTCCAGATCATTGCTGCTATTCAAAAAGGGCATCTCCATCAATGAGGTACAGTCACACAGTTCTCATGGTATTTCATGAGTGTTCCCAACCTGATTCTTGCCAACCTGACTCTAACCAGAGTGTAGAGGCTATATTTGTTTGTTTGTTTTCACTCATTCACTGATTCTTTCAACAAAAAATGATCAAGCACCCAAGGTGCCAGGTATTATGCAGGGTGCTTAAAATAATGTCAAACATGTAGATGAGCCCTTATAGTTGTCAGAGTGCTTTTGGGTAAATTACTTCATTTATTCCTCTAAAGAGCTCTGTGAGGCAAGTGATCCTATTCTCATTTTGCTGACAAAACAACAAAAGGAAATAATGCACAGGAAAGAGTAAAGAGAAAGAAAGTACTTATTAACTGGCCAACATTCTATCCATGTTGGTGTTTATAGAAGGGTGAGACACCCGGAGGGGCATGGACCTTGCTCCCTGAACTCACTTGGTGCTCTGCCCAGCCCAGAACTGCCTGCAAAGAGTCATTTAATAAATACTTTGGAGGAAGATCATTTTGATGTTGGTACGCTTTCAGCTCATCTCTGGGGAAGGAGGAAAGGATGCTCATGAATTAGGAGCCAGAATAAAGAAGAGGATTAACAATACTGGTCCACATATTGGGAGGTGGGGAATAGGCAGGACTTGAAGGAATGTAATGAGGTTGAGGTTAATTTCAGTCTTGGGGAGAGGACACCCCAACGACACAAAAAGACTTGGCCCCAATGAAGGCATCAGGGCATGGAGAACAGAGACTTGGGGTCCAAGGGCCGTTTCCAGGATGTTACAAACTGGCCACGAGAAAAAGGAAACACTCTTTTCTGTGCTTTCACCAACGACTTCCAGCCAGCAAAGTAGTTCCAGATTTCTGGCAGGCTTTTAAATTAGCTTCAGTCCCAAATTCAAAGCAGAAACTGCCCTAGATTCCTGTTTCTCAGCATTTCCCCTTTTTCTCTTGCATCAGGCAGCTCCTTATTGATGATCTTGTGGGTGTTCAAAGATTGTGGCTTCACGGATGAATCTGTGGAGCCACATTTTTATCGGAGATGCGCTGCAAGCTCGCCACGGTGAGATGCGGTATAGTAAGGACCAACAGCATCACGGAGAGCGGACTTGGTGGACAGCAAGCACCATATGCTGGTTTGCAGCAGCACGCTTATGATCTACCCTCGTGTGAACACAGTGAAAGAGGTTATACTTGTGTGGGAAGTAGGATCAGATAGGTAGGGTGGGGCCATATCACAAAAAGCCTGAAGAGGAAGGAGGTTAATTCAGAAGAGTTAATTACAGTTTGGTGGCACAGTGGGTGCCTAAGTCCGTGGAATGCATGCATGCATAAATGATTTTATTTTACATTTTTAAAAATGTTGCATATATGATTTTAAATGAGCGTACTGTCCCAGACCCAGGACACGGTCACCTTCTCTAAATCACTGGTGTCAAATTGTGTCAAACACAAGTAAAATAATCACATCTTTGTAGAATTATTCTGAGATTACGGATGGGTTGAGGCTACTCTTTTCCTGAAGACCGTGACTTTTGACTTCCCTGAACTGATACAATCACTTGGAAACAGAGGAGGAGAAGCTGAAAGAGAACAGTGCTTGGTACACAACGGGTGCACCCCTACTAACTGCAGAATAGCAGAGGAATGATGAGTGAGAGGAAAGAAAGCACTGCTAAGATCAGATTCTCCTCCTGCACGAGCAAGGCCCCAGGGAGATCAACCACGCATGCGCGTGCTGCATCCCTGAGCAGGCATTCTCGAGGGAGTGGTCTATACTAACCATTGAGTCTTGAATACTGTGATTCCTGTGCCTTTCTCACCCTATGATCCTTTCTAGTGCATCTTGTGTATTTGACCGTGTCAAAGACCTAGAACGTGTAGAAATCTGCCTAGTGAGGAGTAAATTAGATGGTTCCTGAATCTTAAGCAGGGAAGTCTTCCGGATGAAGAGCATGCCAGTCCACAGAGGAGGCTTCCAAACAGCCTTCAGCAGAGATCTCATTGAATCTTCTGGGATGGAACAATGGTGGGCATCTTGTCGTTCTCTCCCATCCCTCCTCCTGTCTTCTCTGTGCACACAAACCATGACCCCACATTTATCTGATCCTCAGACCAGTCCAGGGGCAACTGCCTCTTTGTATACCAGCCCAACCTTAATAATTTGAACATAAGAACAAGAGAAAACCTACTGGGCCCAGGTCATCATCTTCATGAACAAGAAGTCTGCATTGAGTACCAGCAGGGGGTTGTCCATGAGGGATGTGGGGAGTCAGGGAGGTTAAATAGTAAGGTGTTTCTTCGGTGGTCCTTCCTTTTCTCACAATATGGGACTCGTGTAGGAAGAAGCTGGGCCTTTCCATGAAGGCCCTATGCTTTTGTGGGGCTTTTTTGTGCTACCTGACTGCATCATCATTAAACACTGGCTAAGCCTGTGGCTTCTCTGGATCTCACACTTATCTGTATCATTTGGGTTGCATTTCATCTAGCCAATATAAAGGAGTGACCAGTCATAGAGACTTTTAGATATATACACAGAGTTCAAATTCGAAACCCATTACTCCATCCAAGCTTTATTGACCTCAACCTAGGTAGGTATCCCGCAGGTCATCGACCTCACAAGCCCACACTTTGGTAAAGTGAGTTCCGAGAACTGGGTGGAACAGAGGAGGGAAGGAGTGGCAAAGGCAGACTGAAACCAGGCTCTTCTGACTTGGCCTTTTGGAGGACAATAATCACCCTACCACCGAGGAATTCACAACCCAGACTCATGACACTAAAAGCTCCCACCAGGAGGGTGGCGGTCCTCTGACCCTTTCAAGAAGAATTAAAATCCATACCTTGACTAATGGCCATGTCTTTTAGCTGGGGTTATTTACTCTGTGTATCAAGCATCTTGCCTCATAAGGTGAGAGAATTTGTTTGAAGACCAGTTGGGAGGTTGAGATTTTTTTCTGTGAAAGGTGCATTTGGGGTCTGTCCTCTTCTACATTCAGCAAGGACCATCTCAGCTCACACCTGATTAACAAACAGTAACAGCAGTCCTCCCACGACCCTATAGACAACCATCCAATATCATCATGGGTAATCTCTTATCACTTGAGACTTGGGTAGAGTCAACTGCTTGGCAAGCACTTTGGTTGCTGGTACATATGCACAACAGGATGTGGTTAGATGGTCAAGATTCATAGGTCTTGGTAGCCCTATGGAGCTAGATGGAACAGGGTATCTGAAAACCCCTGCCCAAAATGTGCAGAATTCACTGATAATACCAGAACATGTAATTTAATTCAACATATGGTTTTTATATATTTATATTTATTTATCGAATGTCTAGCATGCACAATACTTGGCACTATGGGAAGTAAAAATCAAGACACAGTCCCGGCTGGGTAGTAGGGGTGCAAAGTATAACAGACTTGGACTGAAGTAGACTTCTTTAAGCTCCATTCTGGAGGGAAGGTGGCTTTCTGAGTTTTCCTGCTACAGCCACTGAATAGCTTTGAATTATTAGGTAGGGTCAACTCCATCTAGACAACCATCAAAAGTGATCCCTGAGAGGGTCCTTTAGGACTTTAGGAACATACCAAAAGTGTTTGCTGGGAAAAGACTAGACCAACACACTGGAAAGAGAACTAGATGCATGTTACCACACAGCTTACTTAGAAATCTCTAAACACACAACTTCAGATGAGGGTATGCCTTGGGATCTGAGACACAATTCTACTTCTTTATCATTCAGGAACTAGTGAAAACCAGATCCTTGGTTTGTGTTCTGATGTGTTCAGATTTCTCTTCCCCTTGTGTTGCCTGGTCTCGACTGGCCCTCCTCTGAGGATTGTTGCCTGTTTTGGCTTCTTGCCAGGCTGAGTCGTTGCTTCTTGTGTCCTACACACACTGCACCAGGCTGGCTGCCAGCTGGATCTTCTTCTGTCACTTGGGCACTGGCTTTACACGCACTCTCTGCCCTGAGATCTGTTCTGGGTGTGTTCTCTGGGCCTACCAGTGCTCTGAACCACTGTGGAGGTGCAGTGGAGGAAGGGAAGAATGTGATGGAAAGAGCTATTTTTGGTGTTTGGGGACTGAGATAAAAATGGATCCTATCTTGAGCAGAAACAAGACTCCTGACACTTGTTAACTGTCCAGTGGCTTGTATTCTAGCTTGATCTTGACACTAACTCAGTCGGTTGATCATCCAACTTCGGCTCAGGTCATGGTCTCGCGGTCTGTGAGTTCGATCTCCACGTCGGGCTCTGTGCTGACGGCTCGGAGCCTGGAGCCTGCTTCAGATTCTCTGTCTCCCTCTCTCTCTGCCCCTCCCCTGCTCATGCTCTGTCTCTCTGTCTGTCAAAAATAATAAACATTAAAAAAAATCACAATGAAGGGACATAGGAAAGCAGCCATTTTGATTTTTCCCCACACCACCCCCTCACCGTTCTCATCGCTGAGTAATAGGAGAGCAGTCTAAATGCTATACACGTGTATCCACAGTATTGTTTTTTGTTTTATGTATGAAATATATTCAGAGCTTTTCATACTTTGTGTTCATCAATATTAAAAGTTGGCTCTTCACCACTGCCTGCCTTGCATGGTTTCTGATCTTGGAACTCTGCAGCCTACAGCAACTACTCTCCACAGCGTCCATCATAATTTCCCATCTGCTATGAAATTATGAGCTCTGAGAGGGCAGGCCTTATGCTGACATGGCCACAGGTTATTCCTGTGCCCAGCACACAGCCCAGCAAAATTGGAGAGCTCAGTAAGTATTTACTAATTAATTAATGCAAAAATAAGTTATTATCTTTCAGGCCAGTCCCAGGGTAGAGGGAATCATGCCCACCTACCCCCATCCTTTACTCAATGATGTCCCATCATAACATTCTAAAATCCCAGAAGAGAACCATAAAAACTGTCAGAAATGCAATAGAATGATTAATAGCATATAAAATCCATTGAAATTATGAAACATCTGCCATAGTTCTATTTTTTTCCATGCAGGTAGAACATGAGAGCAAATACCCTGAACACCATAAAATGGCAATAACTGCAACTACCATGGTCAAGTACTTAGTACCCCACCTTGCACCACCACCACCACCATTTTTACTATATACTCTGTCCATGCACAGGCCATAGCATGTTGTGGTGTCAACACACAGAACTGGGTTCAAGTCCTAGCTCTGCCACTTACTGGCAGATGATTGCTATTATGTCCTTCCAAGATTCCTGTGTTGAAGTCCGAACTCCCTAGTTCTTCAGAATGTGACCTTATTTGGAAACAGAGCTGTTGGCAGATGTAATCAGTTAAGTTAAAGTAAGGTCACACTAGAGTAGGGTGGGCTTGTTATCCAGTATGACTAGCATCCTTATAAAAAGGGGAAGCACACACACGCACACACACGGGGAGACTTTCTTACAAAGAATGGAGTTCCATGGACACAAGCCAAGGAGCTACCAGAAGCTGGGAGAGAGGCCTGGAATAGAGCCTTGCTTGGTGTCTTCAGGGTGAGCATGACCCTAATGATACCTTGATCTCAGACTTTGGGCCTCCAGAACTGTGAGACAATATATTTCTGTTATTTGAGCCACAGAGTTTATAGTATTTTGCTATAGCAGCCCTGGGAAAATTAATACAGATGCCTTTGCAAATCAATCTTTGTGCCTCAGTTCCATTTAAAATGAGGTTAACAATGCTCCCTATCTCATGGAGTTGTTATGAGGATTAAATTAGCTAATATTTTTAGAGTGCTTAGAAATGGTACCTGACACAGAAGACCAATGAGGTCTTCTAATGGTCCAAACTCTCTCCTTTTCCATGTAGCAGTGACAGGAGTTGATGTCATAAATTCTGGTGTAGTAAGTCCTGATTTACAACTCTTTGCTGGGTTGTGACATTTCTTAATGTAGCTTCAGTGTAGAGCATGGATATGTAAAAGGACTCGGGTTTATCGAGAGTGATGGGTGCCAAGGTGCTTTGCAATTACTTTTATTCACTAGACACTTGACTGAGCCATGCAAGGTGCAGAGCTAAGTATCTCACATGGCCAGACATGAACTTGAAGAGAAGAATGTTTTACAGTGCTTTCTTGCTTTTGATACTAAACCATTAAAAAGCAAAATGATCCTAGATTGTCATCAGTTTCTGCTGAACATTTCTAGTTTTCTCATAATTTATACAACCCTGGAAACCCAAAAGAGTAAGAGAACTTAGAGAAATAAAACACCTATGAATGAAGGACAGAAACAGCCAATGTGGGAATGGCTGAGGTCAAAGAAAATTCAGGAATTATCATTCTATTTTCACTTTAAACAAAGGATGTTTTGCTTAACAAAAGTCTTCTGAGATGTAGTCATTGGAGAACCTCAATTAAAACATGTGTTTGTTGCACAGATTCTTTGGGAAAGGCTGTGACTCTCCCTACTCTCCTGGCCAAAATGACCACCAGGAAATTCATTCAATCAGTCCCTCAACAAGTATTGACTGAGCACTTACTATGCGTTCGGTGCTGTTTTAGGCATTGGGATATTGCAGTGGATAAAAATAAAAACCCACTTCTTCAAGGAACTCATATTCTGGTGAGGGGAAAAAATAAAACATAATAGATAAGTGAATGAAATGAAAGCAGGGATGTGTAGGATGCACCATTTACACTGTGGGGGGGGGGCAATCTGACACAGGATGACCAGGGAGGCCTCATTGAGAAGGTGACATTTGAAAGACCTGACAGAGGTGAAGGATGAGCCATCAGATATCTGGGAGAAGAGCATTCCAGGAAGAAGGAACAGCAGGTGCAAAGGCCCACAGCAGGAGTAGTACAGAAGAGGAAGAAGGCCAGAGCGGCTGGTGTGGAAGGAGAGTTGCTGAGAAGCAGGGGATGGAGATGAACTGAGGCAGGTAACTGGGGCCAAGTCCAAGAGGGCCTGGAAGTCATAAGAATCTTGGCTTCTGCTTTTAATGCCATGGGAGCCATCAGAAGGATCTCTGGCTGCCACACTGTCTTCTCAACTGTGTTGGGGCAAGAGAAGGACACAGGAAGACAAGTTAGAGGCTTTTGCAATGATTCCAGCAGGACATGATGACTCAGGATGGTAGTGGCACTGATGGTGATTCTAGATACATTTGGAAGATCAAGCAAGCAGGATTCACTAAGTGAGATGTGAAATGCAGAGAGAAGTTATGGATGATTCCAGGGTTTCTGGCCTGAGCAGCTAGCAGTACAGGATTTTCGTTTTCCTGAGATAAGGAGAGCTATGAAAAGAGCAGGTTTGCAGGGAATCCCAGGAGTGTGGTCCTGGAAGCTTAGGCTTCCAGACGCCCAGTAGATATGGTATTAGTTTTCTATGACTGTTGTAACAAACTGCCACAGATTAGGTGGCTGAAAACAACAAAAGTGTATTTTCTCAAAGTTCTTGAGGCCAGAAGTCCAAAATCAGTTTTACTGGGCCAAGATCAAGGTGTCAGAAGGGTCACGCCCTCTCCAGGACTTTAAGGGGGAATCCATTCCCTGCCTCTTCCAGCTTCTGGAGGCTGCTGGCATTCCTTGGCTTGTGGCTGTGTTACTCTCCTGCATTTTTTTTTTTTTGAGAGACAGAGAGAGGAAGAGTGGGAGAGTGGGAGAGGGGCAGAGAGAGAGAGAGGGAGACACAGAATCTGAAGCAGGCCCCAGGCTCTGAGCTGTCACCACAGAGCCCAATGTGGGGCTCAAACCCATGAACCATGAGATCATGATCTGAGCCAAAGTTGGACACTTAACCGACTGAGACACCCAGGTGCCCCAAGTGACTGCGTCACTCTCATCTTGGCCACTGTGGTCACATTGCCTTCTTCTCTTCTGCGTGTCAAATCCCCCTGTGCATCCCTCATGTAAAGTTACATGTGATTTCATTTAGGACCCACCAGGTATTCAGGATCACCTCCCTATCTCTACATAATCTCCCCATCTTAATATGATCACATCCTCAAAGTCTTCCTTCAGCATTTAAGGTAACATAACAGATGGCAGGGATTAAGACATTGATATGGTCTCGAGGGCCATTACTCAGCCTACTACAGAAATCCAAGCAGAGATGGTATATAAGCAATTCCCAATACAAGTCTGAATCACAGGGAATAGATACAAGCTGGAGGTAGGAATCGGCAAGGCATCAGCATATTGGTGGTATTTACCATCATGACACTGGACCACCCAGGGAGGGCATGTAGATCAAAAAAGATGTCCAAAAACCTGGGTTTGTGATCAGAGGTCTGGGATATTGGGAGAAGTCAGCAAAGAAAATTGAGGAGCAGCTGGAGAGGCCAGAGGAAAACCGGGAGGCTTCTGAGAGGCAAGCAAAGAATGTTTCTGGAACAGCAGAGGATGATTGACCATGTCAAATGCACTGATGGGTCCAGTAAAACAAGATCATAGAGCATTGGGCTTGGCAGCATGGGAGTCACCATTGATCTCCACAAAAGCGGATGTAGAGTGGGGGACAAATGTCTGATGCAAGAGGTCCCAGAAAAGAATGGAAAGAAGGAACTGGAGACAGCATGCACTGACAATTGTTCAAAGCGCTTTGTCCTAGAAGGCAGTACCAAAAAGAATCTCCTCCCGTGCTGCCCCGAAAGAATCTTTTTACCTGCCCTGGCTTTTAGAACAGCAGAGAGAATGGCCACTGAACTTGTTCTAGCTGAGATTCTAGGATCCAAAGAGGATGGGTGCTAAAAATTCTACTTGACTGTTTTGTCCAAAACAGTCTTTGCACTTGTTATTGCCTTGTGAGTCCTTGTTCTTGTTATTGCTAAGGCTGACTACATTCTGAAAACTCCCCAAAGAAGACGTGTCCATGAAGTTGAAACCCTTGATCACTGTGGTCAGATGGACCACACCCTCACCCATGCCCCAACACGAGCAGAAATGCCTTAACCCTTAGAGATGAGATATCGCCTGCTTCCAAGCACTGAAAGGTCTATTAATAACGAGGTTTCTAAGTTGGTGGAAGCAATGCTCCATTATGCACATGCTCTGCAGATGTAGAGCTAATTAACCTTGAACTAGGCAAGTTTCTAAGTCTCTCCGAGAAGTTTATTTATGCCTCCTGTAACGGAGGGCAATAACTACAGCTCCTGATTTTAATTTTAGGTTTAAGGAAGTGTGAGACATTACTTTAATGCTAATGAAGGGAGGCGTAAGTAAATTAGCACCAGCTTGTAAGGAGTTAGTTAAAGAAAATCATAAGGTTCCCTCATGAGCTTCTAGAAGATAGAAGCTTACCTTTTCATAACTGTGACACTGAAGAGGACCCAAGACCAGGCTCCAACAAGACTGGAGGGATAATGTTAGCTGTTGTTTATTGAGTGCTTACTCTGTGATGAGCCATACACAGAGGCTTTGGGCATTATTATTTAATGGTCACATGAGTCCTGTGCAGTGATTACTTCTGATAGACTCATGTCCTAGTTGGGAAAAATGAGGCTCCGTGAAGTCACACAGCTTCATGCCATTGGCACAGGAATCACAGATAAATGCAGAAGCATGACAGTTAGAGGGCACCTGGGGGGCTCAGTCGGTTAGGCATCTGGCTCTTGGTTTCGGCTCAGGTCATCATGTGGTTTGTGAGTTTGAGCCCTGCATCAGGCTCTGTGCTTACAGTGTGGAGCCTACTTGGGATTCTCTCTCTCCCTCTCTCTCCCTCTCTGCCCCTCCCCCTCCTTTCTCTCTCTCTAAAAATATATAAATAAACTTAAAAAAAAAAAGAAGTATGACAGTTAGAGCCTCTTCTTATGGAGGTGACATGACTAGTTCTTCAAAGAAGACAGAGCCAGGACCTCAAGAAGATGGCTGATGTACAGAATCCAACCTGCTTCATTGCGGGCATCTGCAAATGCTATTGGCAATAGCCAATATAGTTCACAATTCTCCGTTATAAAAAGAAAATGAAACATGTCCTTTGTGAATTGAGACAGAGCCACAAACGGCATAGAAGCTGTGGGGTAGGGGATGGCTTCTTGTAAATACAGAGACTTTCATTTCTGGACAGAGCAGTCCACTGAGTTTATCGAAGGAGGCTGGGGATTGGTTTATCAGTTAGCTGGAAAATGCATATTCAAGAGGGAAAGAACAAAGGGCAGCTTCAATTTCCCCAGAGCCCATGTGCCCAGTAGGATGTTTTCTGTTGTTGTCATCACATCAATTATTTTAACAGGGTGAAATTTCACACACCAGTACTAAATACCCCCAAAGAATAACCAGTGCAGGTGAAGCTGAGATTTGGCACGTGAGGACAATAGCTGTTGGCTCCCAGAACCTTCCCGGGCTACCCAAGGCCAGAACTAGGCAGAGTTATCATCACTGGTTCTTCTGATAGACATCTTCTTCATTAAGGGGCTCCCAGAGGACTTCAGGTGTCTACTACCCTCAAGTACTCCCAGCTTCCCAGGCCTCTGCCCTGTGGAGAGCCCCCGCTCCCGCCCCTTCTTGTTCTTTTCAGAATTTGTGTTCTGGACTCCATTGTTTTCAGTTCCCTCTGAGGTGACAACCAAACTGATTTATTGGAACAGAGGGCTGGTGTTAGGGAGGAGAAGCACTCTTAAGTGCCATTCAAGCCACTACCCACTCCTCTTCCTCTATGTGGCTTTGGATCCATCTCTGAAACTGGCCAAGCTTTTCCCTGGCCATATATAATCTACCAGGAATCCGAGAGGCGTGTGCGCACGAAGACGTTCACGGGGAGGACCCGCTGGCATCATTAGTTTAAAATTATCTGCGCAGATCTAATCATTATGGAATAGGAATTTGTTTCTCAACTCCAGAGGTGGTACTACTAAGACGAAAATCACTCTCTGGAAAAGGTTGCTTTTTCCTACCCAGAACTTTCCTGGTACCAAAAAAACAAAAACAAAAACTCATATACACACAGCCCAGCATAGTAACTAAGTGTATGTGCCACACGAAACCAGGTTAGTAGCCTGTTTCTGCTACTAGTTAACTGAGGGACATTGCGTGACAAGTTTCCTCATCTCCAAGACCAAGGTAACAAGTATGTACCCCATAAGGCTTTATGCAGATTAGATGTGATAACTCACATGAAACCCTTAGTATAATACTTGGCCCCTACTAAACATTTAAAAGACGTTAGCCACAGTATCATCACTCTCTGACTAACGATGGCTATCCTTAATGTGTAGTTAACTCTGTGCCAAGCACTATTCTAAGTGCTTTATGTAAGTTAACTCATAAGTTCCACAATGGCCCTATGACGTACATTGTCCCCATTTGAAAGAGGAGCAAATGAAGGCACAGCGAAAAGGGATTTGCCAAAGTACCACGGTGTGTCAATGGCAGAGCGTCTGGCCCCTCAGTCTGCCCTTTTTCCCCACAACCAAGCTCTCTGGCACCTGATGGGGGCTCTAGAAGGCACGCCACATTGGACCTCATCATATATCAAAGAAAAGTCGTATTTGTGAGACAAAGAGAAGGCTGTATGTGAACTCTGTCACCCAAAGGAGAAAAGATAGTAAGCAATTCAAGTGTCAAAAGGGGGCTTCCATCAGGCAAATTCACACACCCCGTGCGCTGGGCTGGAAGCGAGGCGTTCTGAAATTGACATTTCTATGTTGTGAAATTTTAGGAGACGATGTTCCCCGTCAAGAATGAAGGTAAGTCACCATGCAGTTAGGGACTGAAGAGAGATTCTCTAGCAAGTGGGAATGCAAGACAGGAAAGGCAGGCGGAAGAAAGGAAGCACAGGGGATGAGGAAAGGCCGTCATAGTCCCCGGGGTCATGATTCACATGCCGCCCAGGTTCTGGCAGCGTTTAGAAGGACAGCCTGTCCAATAAGCATGCACAATCCACAATACTCTAGGGACTGGTTGGATGTTGAAATGTTTTCTTGAATGAGATTCACAAAGGGAATTATTGTAGTTTGACGGTCCTTCCAGTTTATTAGGTCACGGTGCCCTGTGTGAATTGCTCTGTGTGCCACAGGGCGGGGCTGAGCGGGAGCTGCCATACGTTGTGTTGATTCATGCGTGAGTCTTGCCTCTCCAGTTTGGCGGCAGCGATGCCTTGTATTTCATTCGCTCCGTTAATATTTGGGGAAGGAAAGAAGGAGGGGAAAGAAACCGAAACCCCATTGTGGAGATAAGGCCTAAAAATTTCGTTTCAACAACGCTAAAGGAAAATGTTCAACTTGTGATTCTTTAAAAAAAAAAAAAAAAAGAAAGCATCCGTCCTTTTAACAAAATCTCTTAAAAGGTGCATCAAAAGAAGAGGTCTGCACTCAGGGATTTATCACCATAAAGTCTGGGCGGCTCCACGTTCAGCCTGCAGCTCCCAGGGCATGGGCCATTGGCTGGTTTCCCAGCCAGGACAAATAAAACCAAACCCAGGGTCCACAGAGTGAGCAAAAAGGTCTCCAAGTGTTTATTACTCCAGCTTATATCCAGGAGTTCGCCTGTTGCCATGGGGACAGAAGCCCTTTGGTGCAGAGGGAGAACTATTATTTTCAACAGACTACATGCAGAGACGTGGTTTTTTGTTTTTGTTTTGCAAGTAGTGACTGTAATTTCTACCAACAAACTCTGAAAACTCATAATCACTTAATAGTACAAGGAAATTGGGAGCCTGGGTGGCTCAGTCGGTTAGGCGTCCGACTTCGGCTCAGGTCATGATCTCTCGGTCCCTGAGTTCGAGCCCCGCGTCGGGCTCTGTGCTGACAACTCAGAGCCTGGAGCCTGTTTCAGATTCTGCGTCTCCCCCTGTCTCTGACCCTCCCCTGTTCATGCTCTGTCTCTCTCTGTCTCAAAAATAATAAATAAATGTTAGAAAAAAAAATAGAAGGGAATTAGTGGACTGTATCTCAGTTCCTCTTCCTTGCAGTTGTCCCTTTTGAGGGGAATTATAAACCATAAAGTGGGAGAATGAGCAGTGAGTTCTCATCAATTGTGAGATGCAAGCTAACCATCCACTCTGTATCACTGCTGTCATATAATCTAGAAAGTCTTCGCTGGGGCTGCATTGAGGCTGTGCTTGATCTGTAAGATGCCCTCGATGTTTCTAGATCCACACTTGCCTGGTGATCTTAGAGCTGAGAGGGGCTCCCTGCCCTCTGTTGGTCTAGCTGTTCTGATGTAGCTTCCTGCTCCCAGCACAGCACAAGGCCAAGCTGCTGCCTTCCAGGCCTCTTCTGGGAGTTGATTTCCTAAAGGGTTTCTTTGACCACACAGATAAATTCTCATTTAAATTCAGGCACAGACGCCCACAGGCTGATCGACAAATACACACCATGAATTGAATGATAAATAATACATGCAGACAAAGACAACACCAGTGCTTATTTGCAGATGAAAGAACACTAGAAATTATTTCTGATGGAAATATAAAAGATTAAATTCAAGCGGGCAGTGGAGGAGGAAGTATTTTTTTAAAGCTCCTTAAGAAACAACCTCATTGTTTCACTTTCAAAAAGGCACTTTGGGTCTTGAGTTGGGAATTCAGTGGGCACTGGTAACCCGGGCCCCAGTGGGAGATACTTGGCACCAAAGATAGAGCCCAAGGGAGCAGAAACGGAAGTTAAATCTTAGAGAGGGCACCTGTTGATGGACAGCCTGGCATCCATCTTCCTTCATCTGATAATTTTTTTATCAGAAAACTATGCCCTTTCCACTCCCGTTCTGTAGAGCCAAAGGGTATTGTGTCCCAGCATCCTCACTGGGGAGGATGCTGGGAGCAGGGTCAGGAAAATGAACGAAATCATCCCAGTGAGATCCAATCATTGAAATCAGCTCTCTTCTCACCGAAGTTTCCAGCTGGTGAGATGTAAGCCTGGAGCTGCGGGGGCTCCTCGGGTCAGGAGAGACTGTCTGAGAACACAGACGAAAACAGCAGAGCTACAGATTCCTTTTTTTTATTTAATATAATTTATTGTCAGATTGGTTTCCATACAACACCCAGTGCTCATCCCAGCAGGTGCCCTCCTCAGTGCCCATCACCCACTTTCCCCTCCCCCCCCCACCCCCCATCAACCCTCAGTTTGTCCTCAGTATTTAAGAGTCTCCTACAGTTTGCCTCCCTCTCTCTCTGTAACTTTTTTCCCCCTTCTCCTGGTCTTCTGTTAAGTTTCTCAAGATCCACATATAAGTGAGAACATATGATATCTGTCCTTCTCTGACTGACTTATGTCACTCAGCATATTACCCTCCAGTTCCATCCACGTTGCTGCAAATGGCCAGATGTTATTCTTTCTCAATGCCAAGTGACAAATTCCTAATTATGTAACATGACTGCCTGGATTCAGCCATTCCTGAAGCTAGGCTGCCCTCAATGTTTCACTTACGGAAGCCAAAGAATTCATGTTTGTGTGTAAGTCAGTTTCAGCTGGGTGTCCCTCACTTTGTGAAGCACTCAGTAAGGTGGGCTAGTGGGTCCTGCTCGAATCTGTGTAATATGCATAAACTTATATACAGATATACATATGGATCCCTCACTATCTGTTCTATGACTAACATGAAGGCATTAATGCTCTTGTGAGCACTAGTAAGATTTATCCACAGGCTAAACCTCCATAAGAAAATCCAGGTTTGTCAACTGATAAATTAGGGAGTAGTTACTTTTTTGTTAAGGATTACACAGGAGGTAGGGGCGCCTGGGTGGCTCAGTCAGTTAAGTGTCTGACTTCAGCTCAGGTCATGATCTTCAGTCCGTGAGTTCGAGCCCCGCGTCGGGCTCTGTGCTGACTGCTCAGAGCCTGGAGCCTGTTTCAGATTCTGCATCTCCCTCTCTCTCTGACGCTCCCCTGTTCATGCTCTGTCTTTCTCTGTCTCAAAAATAAATAAACGTTAAAAAAAATTTAAAAAAATAGGATTACACAGGAGGTCTATAAAAAATTACAGGGCCAACGAGGACCTCACCTGAGATTGGGGGAGACAATTCTCAGAAGAAGGGGATCATGGCCTGGGAAGATACCTCAAAAGATATTTAATACAATATGGAAAACACAGCTTAAAAAGGGGAAATTAAAACAAAAATAAGAATCAAATCAAAACTGTGAGCATTATGAGAATATGCAGTGCTGGAAACAGGTGAAAGAGAAAACCTTCAAGAAGAAAGAACTGTGACTAGCATGACCCATCAAAAACTTGCCATTCTTGTGGGGCACCTGGGTGGCTCAGTCAGTTGAGCACCTGACTCTTGATTTCTGCTGAGGTCATGATCCCAGGGTCGTGGGATTGAGCCCTGTGTTAGGCTCTGTGCTGAATATGGAGCCTGCCTGAGATTCATTCCCTCTCTCTCTCTCTCTCTCTCTCTCTCTCTCTCTCTCTCTCCCCCTCTGCCCCTCCCCCCTCTAAAATAAAATTAAAAGATAAAAAATAATGAAAAAAATTAAAAACCTTGCTATTCTCTCCCTCAGGGTTTAGGAAAATTTCAACAGAGTAGAGGGTGGCAGAAATTCTGGTCTGTGGAGAGGAGCTGGTGTAGACCACTCCTATCCTCATGCAGATGGTCCAGAGGATGCGCCCTCTTCTCCTTCGCATCCACAGATCCAGCCTTTGCTCAGGCTATCTTTGACTCCTTACCCCAGCCAACCCACCAATCCTTTTCATTTTGTCTTCAAAATATACTAGACTCTAGCTCATTCTCACACTTTGGTCCTAGACACCATTCCCCCTCACACGAATTACTGTGAGTGTCTCCTAAGTGTCCTCCCTACTTCTGCCCTTGTCCTCCTAGAGTCTCTTCTACAGACTGTGGAGTGAGCCTTTTAAAATACAGCTCAGGTCATGTCACTCCTCAGCTCAAAACCTTTCCACCTCCCCCAACAAAAGCCAAAATTTGAATTTGGTTCAAACAAAGAAGATGAGATGATTATGACACATTTCAACCAGGTAAGCAAGGGTAACATTTTGCCTCTTTTCTCTCTAACTGAAAAGCCAGTGCAAAACCCAATAGACACCATCAGTACATCCACATTCAAAGTTCCATGAAGGCAAAAGTAATCAAACCTTTCAGAATAAGAGAGTAGACTTTCACGCATTGTGGGGAAGAAGACCGTCAGGATTCCTAGACCAGCGCCACCATATAGCAAGCCGTGAGATGCTGGGCAAATTATTTCACTTCCCTCAGTCTGTCTGGATTTTCTCATCTTTGAAATGGGGGTGATAATAGTACCTACTTTATCAAGTTGTTATGAAGACAAAATAACACATGGAATGTGCTAGAACCTTGCCTTATGTTGTAGGACTTTGATAAATGTTGACTATTAGTGTTTATTATTATTTGTGTTAAGGAAAAAATTTCAGATAATTTAGTTATGAGCGAGTATCAAAATATCTCTAATATCCTGCTTGCAAGGGGAAAAGGCCTATAGAAGAGGCCAAGTCAGAGATATTTTACAGGAAAAGAGAATAGTGAAAACATCATTGTTAGGTACAAAATAAAAAGAATGTCTGGTTAAAGGCCTGTGAACTCCTTTCAGACAATCATCTGAGAGTCAGCTGGGTGGGTAGATAACTAACTACCTAGACCAAATCTTCATTCTACGAAAGTTCAGCAGAAAATTCCATAAGCACTTTTTTTCCAGAAGGAGGTCATAGATTTTTATCACATAGAAAAGTTCTGCCCCAGATCAGATTTGGGACCCTTTTTCTGTTTCTTCTTCTTTTCTTCTCTTTTCTTTTTCTTTTTTAAGATTTTATTTTTAAGTAATCTCTACATCCAACATGGGACTCAAACTTACAACCCCAAGATCAAGAGTAGTTTGCTCTACCAACTGAACCAGCCAGGCGCCCTGGGATGCCTTTTCTATTACAGGAGAGAAATATACTAAAACATTGTATACTCTCTCACTGTTTCCTTGGAAGTATTCTTTTTTTAATGCTTATTTATTTGTAAGAGAAAGAACACGAGTGGGGGAGGGGAAGAGGGGGAGTACACAGGATCCTAAGCAGGCTCTGGCAGGCCCGATGTGGGGCTTGAACTCACAAACTGTAACATCATGACCTAAGCAGAAATTGGAGGCTCAACCGACTGAGCCACACAGGTGCCCCAACTTGGAAGTGTTCTATAAGGGAAGAGTGATGATGAGTCACATTATCATTATAAAACTATGAGAGGTCTCCCTCCCAAAGTAAACCAAGTTTACATGGTTAGATCATATGACATGACAATAGAAGAGCATACAAGGGAATCTCATTCATAAAAACAATTCAATAATGTCATGGAAAAAACTATAGCCTTTGAGCCAAGCAGACTCATAATCAAATCCTGGTTTGGTTAAGTTACTTAACCTCTTTTAGTCTCCCTTCACTTATCTGAAAATAAGGAAGACAATATCTATCATGTGAATAAGGTAAGACAAAATATGTCAAGTACCCAATATGTAGATATGTAATGTAAATTTAAGATATTAGTTTTCCCTTTTTCAACTCCCCACTCCTACTCCTTTTTCAACTCCCCACTCCACCATAGCTAGGAATCTTCAATTTTTATCTCATACTACCCATTAGGTCTCTAAGCTGGTTGTCACACCCCCATTTCCTACATTTACTAGGAATTCTCAGAAGGGGAGCAAAGTTAGCAATAATGAGTCTTTCCCATACACTCCAAATGGTCATCCTTTCTCTGAGAATCTAAAGCCCCATGTGAGAGGTGTTATCTCCTAATGGTCCCAACATGTCCAGTCTTCAGAGCACCAGAACAACATGAGATTCCTGACGTGCCTGGGAGAAAAGCTCTCTCCTTCCCCACTCTGGGCCATGCTTTGTAACCTGAGTTTATGTCCACAGTCTGAATGATTCCACCAGCTCCTCACCTGGATAATCCCACTGCTGCTCCTTGGGCTGGGTGGGGACAGATGTTACAGTATCTCCTCCATCTATCTTATCTTCTTTTCCTGCTCTTATTACAAAATAAAAGTTCCCGGGGCACCTGGGTGGCTCAGTCGGTTGGGCATCCGACGTTAACTCAGGTCATGACTCCTATTCTGTGAGTTCGAGCTCTGCATTGGGCTCTGTGCTGACAGCCTAGAGCCTGGAGCCTACTTTGGATTCTGTGTCTCCCTCTCTCTCTCTGCCTCTCCCCCACTCACGTTCTGTCTTTCTCATTCTTAAAAAATAAATAAACATTAAAAAAATTAAAAAATAAATAAAACTTCCCATGCATTAGACCAGAGGCAAATATGGTATGTGTATTTGGAGAAGAGGATGGAAGGGGAGTGGTTTATTGGAAGTAGTTATCCACTATGCTCAGTTGTAGAATAAGCCTTTATTGATTACTGTGAATCTGAATTATGTCTACGGAGAGAAGAGAATATACACTCAGTCCCTGTTACCATTCATGGCCAGTTGAAAAGAGGAGTCTGGTCCTTAAGGCTGGAGCAGACATGTCTCATCTCCCTTATGTCCTCCATGTCCTTGCACATAATAGAATCACAACAATACTGAAAGTATGAATAAATTAGTGAAAAGTTTTCTTTAGCCAACTTAATACACACTCTACAGATGTGATTTGGGGGGAGCATTAAAATACAAGTTACTATTTATTTAATGAAGCAAATGCTTCCTTTCATAAGATAGATATGGCTAGGGGATAATAACACAATTGGTACGTTTATTTTGTAGTTTGGAATTCCATTATGTGAATTTTCAAAAGATGTGATTCTTGTCAGGCCAAAATATTTATGATAAAGTATCAGGGCACTGAAAATAATGGCCTATTGTGTGAGAGAGGATAATAAAACATGTACATTGTCAAAATTAGAGGTTGGGCTCAGATCAATAAAATGAGACTCAATTTTTAAAAAAGCAAAGTGATTCCCATATGAAAAAACATGGGGCAAGTTGAGAATTGGGACTGTTGGTCTGGCTGAGTATGAGTAATAAATAATTTGGAGGTCCACAGGGGGCCCCACTGCAACAACCAACAATGGCGTGCTGGGCTGGGATGCAGGGACTCACTCCAAGGTCAAATAGGCATGTGTTTATTACTCTTGATTTGGCCTTCATAAGTCCAGACCCAGTGGGGATACTAACTATATTCTTCTTCAAGTTCCAAATTTCAAAATCAATGTAGACCAAAGAAGTTTCAGAAGAAAATGAGAACAAGAATTCTTTTCTTTCTTTTTTTTTTTTTTTTTTTTTTTTTTTTTTGGAAAAATAAGGCTTACAAGAAAACACAAATAAGAAGGACTATGTTTGGTTTGTAAGGAAAGAGATTAAGGGGAGCCATGAGTCTTTGTGTGTATAAAGTTATGGTACAGAGAGGAAAAAAATGATTTATTCTCTCTATACACAGTGGAAAGTTGACATAATAAAGCCATGGTGCCAGCATTGCCTCATGAGCACTGATAAATCTAGAAAATAGGCGACGAGGACAATTATTGGCATGGTCTATTCCACCTTGGGCAAAGACTGGCCTTTGTTCAATCTATTACTCAAAATCCCTGCTTTTCCTCCACTAGCATAAACAAAACTATCCTCACAGAAACCTCAGAAGGAGGAAACAATTCCCTATCCTCTCACATAGAAGGGACCAGAAGAAGAATATTATATTCTGGGACAAAAACAATAGGATAGAGTAGTGGAGGGAGAGGGCTATATGCATTATTATCAATGTCAGTTCCCTGTTAATCCTTCGTGTGTGAACTGGTGAGTTCTTATAGTGCTGGGGTAAGTGGGGAGTCTGTCCTCTGTGGACTTTGTACACTTTAATTTGGTTTATGACTCAAATATAGGCCTACAACCTATATAAGTTGTACTGAGAAGCAAATAAGAGGAGTGTCTTTGCTTGTCCTTCCTGAATGCAGGGCAACATTGCTCTCTTCTAGACCTTTAACAGCTCCCTCCTCCCCAGGGACAAAGCCATAGGTACCCTACAAATGACCTGATGGATTTTTTTTTTCCAGCTCAGGCCAGCTCTCCCTACTTCCTCCCTAACCCTAAGCATATTCCTGACCTATATCTCCATTCCATGTCCTGTTGCCTCAGACCTAGTTTCCAAGACTCTTCCTTGCCTCTTCAGATTAATTTTCCATGTATAGCCTCTGCATGCCCCTCATTTCAGATGTTGCCTCGGCTTTCTTTTGGATCTTTCTTGATTCCACCTGCCTCCTGAGAGTCACCTTCGCCTACCGCCACACCAGCTCAGCCTCTTAAATCCCATACCTGGTCAGAGAAGTCCCAGAACTGCCAGTCCAAGATGAATATACTTGGCCCACGCTACCCATGGTCACTCGGAATATAAATAAATCCTAAATACCTAAAAGAGGTTATTTGGGATGAAATGTATACATATTTGGCCAAGATTCAGAATTTATCAATCTGCCACTTTGTAGGATTGTGAGGGAAGTAGGTGGAGGTCCCTTCCCTTCAACCAGGAAAAAAACACTCTCTCTGTTCCTGTGAGGCCTGGATCACAAACAAAATGCCTTCGGGGGTCAGAGAAGTGATGGAGATGGCAGAAGTGGACCAGGAAGAGGAGTGGTGGGAAGCATGGCCCACTGGAGAACATCCCCATCTGTCTTAGGTTACTATGGCTGCCATAACAGAGTACCACACACTGGGCACCTTAAACAACAGAAATTTATTTCCTCATAGTTCTGGAGGCTAGATGTATAAGATCAAGGAGTAGACATGTTTGGTTTCTCCTGACACTTCCCTCTTTGCCATGTGGATGGCCATCTTTTCACTGTGTCCTCATAGTCTTTCTTCTGTGTCTGCCTGTGTCCTCATTTCCTCATCTTACAAGGATCCCAGCCATATTAGATCAGTGTCCACCCTATGACCCCCTTTAATTTTATTACCTCTTGTAGGCTGTCTCAAAATACAGTCACATTCTGAGGAACTGTGGGTTAGGACTTCAACATATAAATTTTGGGAGGACACAATTTAGCCCATGACACCATCTAAAGGAGGAGCCATCACTTGACTTCTGCCAATGTGTGCCATGATAATATGGGTCCAACATTGACATAACATCTTATTTCTCAAGAGAAAACAGAAATAAGGAATTCTGAGTGAAATCCTCAAGTTTTAAGCATTATTATTTAAGTTTTTATTTCTTCAAAATATACAACCTCTAGTGCCCGCAGGCAGTTAGTCTGTAACCTCTTCAATCAGGTATACAGCTTTCCTTGGAACCCCACAGCTGAGACAACCCCTTGAGATTCTTGAGATTAGGCAGTGTAAACAGCCAATACCAAAGGCAGAGTGGCCGGCCTCCCGAGCCCCTTCTTTCAGTGACACACTGATCTTGGCCCTGCAGTGGAGCAAAGGGCTGAGAGAAGACAAACCTCAGGAAAGAGCACACAGGAATAAAATGCATTTCTCCCAAAATCCTGGGCCCTGGGGTATAGCATTCTGCCCCAGGTTTCCAGCCTGATTCTTCGTGGCCTTTCTAGGGCAGGAGATGGGACCAGGTGACAAGGAGCCAAACGAGAAAAGGGGAGACTGAACAAACTACCACGTGGAAGGAAGACTACTTCAACCTTTTACCTTTCACACCACAACTTCCACCCCCAGCATAGGGCTAAAAAATGGCATTGACCCACATCACCACTATGGTCCTAAGGGATAGAAGGATGGAGTAAGGATTTGTTTTGTGGAGGACACATGAATGCACAGAAGAGTTGGGCTCTCCATAGAACCTAGTTGGGAGGCCAATTTTGAGTGATTCCCGGGAAAACACTTTGAATCAATCTGAACTGGCTCTGTCCCAAAGGTAATCCTATAACCAACCAGGCACAGAAAAGAAAAGATGGCCATCCACATGGCAAAGAGGGAAGTGTCGGGAAAAACCAAACCTGTCTACTCCTTGATCTTACACTTCTAGCGTCCAGAACTATGAGGAAATAAATTTCTTTTGCTTAAGGCTCCCAGTCTGTGGTTCTTTGTTATTTCAGAAGAGATCTGTGACTTCTTTGGGCTTCCTTCAAACCTGAGGCAGAGAGGCTGCTTCCTGGTGATAGAAGGATTGGTTGGCCCATAATGGGCATAACTGTGCCAGATTCTGTAGCAACCTGGTAGCTGAAGCACAACAGCCCCCAGAGATGTCTGGTAGGGGGCCAGAAGCTAAGAAGAATGGTAGGCAGGTTTCATCTGTCAAATGGACCGGAAAAAGGCCAAGTGCAGAGAAGCAGAGGAGAAATAGTAAAATGAATTTACATGGGCAAGGGCCATCATGTAATCGAGGGATGGCAAACAGGATGGGACGGGGAGTATCAATTTGCACATGCTTTGCAACCTCATAGGGACACTAAAAGAGTGCTGTGATTGATTAGCTCTGTCTTCCCTGGACACAGAATGGGTAGTGGTTGTGAGTGACTGTGCTATCCCTCCTCTAGAAGGGATGATCAGGCAAGACCAACCAAACATCCAGGCTGGAGATGGGAAATGTCAAGGATGTTTCCAGCTATAAGATGCCAGAAGCTAGGCAAGGGTCTTAGTACAAGAAGCCAGAACAGAGACAAGGGACTTGCTTGCACCACCTGGAGGGCAAAACAAAAACTAAAGAATTGTGGAGGTCAAAGCAGAGGTGGGCAGATCTGGGGTGTCGGTTTTCAGAAGCTAACTAATAACCCCAAAACCAGAGAAGAGGTGACAACGAGTAGTGCCCCAAAGCCAAAACAAGCAAGGGGCCGGAACACAGGGTAAGTAGGTGAAATGGACAACAGAAGCAACGATCGAGGCATGAGTTCCTGGAGGATGATTTGTTTGCCAGAGGGGTCAGCCTGAGAGTAGTCACCGAGGGATCCAGATGCGCACACCTGACAGAAAACCCAGCTGCACCTGGCTAAGAAAAGGAGGGGCCCCAAAGTCACCTGAGGCCCCAGCCTAAGGCAGGCTGGTGTCCCTGTCCTGCAAGCCCACTTATTTGTCCACAAGAGCATTTGCTGAACAGCTGCACCGTGTCAGGAGTGGAGCGGTGACAAAACACACTTGCACCCTTGAAGAGCTTGGAGCAAGGCAGGAAAATCAGGCAGGCCAAATCACCACAACGAATGTGCTGAGTGCTGTGATAAAGGTGAAATGCAACCCACCACAGAGGCACAGTGGCAGCAGAAACGAATGCCCATATCTGAAAGTGAGCATGAGCTTGTTGAGTGAAGGAACCAGGGCAACAAATACTTATGGAAAAGTACCCAGTATATGCCATGCATTGTTATAAATGCTTTACGCATATTAACTCGTTTCATCCTCTGAGGGGTGGTATTTTGTTATGACCATTTTACAGATGAAGAAACTGAGGCTCAGATATTAAGTAGCTTGCTCAAGTTCCCACAGCTAGGAAGTTCCAGAGTCACAATTCAAACGTTTGTGGTCTGCTCCCACAGTCTGTTCCTTGCTGTCCCTTAAGGGAAAGGTAGGCATGGATGAAAAGGTCAGTCTTTAAAGATATTTCAGGATGAAAATGAACCTTGGAGTTCATTTAATCCAAGTGATACATGGGGTGGGGCATGTGGGCTAATGCCCTCAACCGTCTTCAATTTCCAGATTGTTCCGAAACCTCTGAGACTGCAGAAGCACCTGTTGTTCTCTATTAAGGATTAATATCCCCAGGACAAAATTAATGGGCACCCAGCAAGTATGCTACTCAATCTGAAATTAAGAGTTATCAAGGACAAATGATCGGGACACTGAGAGTTATCATCCCAATAAAAAGCCATGATCCCCTGCCCGGTTCCCAGATGTGAACAAGTTTTATGGACCTGGAACCTAATAAAGGGGAGGCTGGGTCCTGGAAGGAAGGACCCTATAACATCATGGCAAGTGTATCCAGTAAGGATTCCTCCAGTCCATTTGCCATGGGCACCCTAAGGAAAGGGGGATGTGAAACATTTTGAGGTCTACCGAATATAAGATCTGACTTGACATTTGTAACTGGAGACTCAAAGCACCGATATGGCCCTCCTTTTCTTGAGGACATGTGGGTTCTAGGTAATAAATGAGGGTAGTCTGGCCCAGGTCTGGCTTACACTGGGCCCACTGAATCCAAGGACCCATTGATTGCCATTTCCACAGTCCCCAAATAAAAAAATGGGTGCACATACACCCACATTGGTCTGTGGGAAAGCCAAGTGGAAACCTCTGAAACGACGCTTCTCCCAAACCCAGTTCAAAATGGTAAATCAAAAGCATTGTAGCTTTCTGGGGGGATGGGAGGAAACAAATGCTTAAAGGATATAGGGCTCGCAAACCCCTCTGACCTCCATTTAATTCACCAGTCTGTCCCCGGCAAGAACCAGACAGATCCTGGAGGATGACAGTAGATGACTGCCATTCAATCAAGCCCAAATGCAGCTGCTATACGAGATGGGGCATATTTGCTAGAGCAGATGAACGTAGCCTTGGGTATATGGAATGCAGCCACTGATCTGGCAAATGTATTATTTTCCATCCCTATCAAAAAAGAGGATCAGAAACACATAACACTGTATATTTATGGTTTGATTTGAGGGCAGTATTAACTCTCTTCCCTTCTGTCATAACGTAGTCCAAGATAAAAACCTGGACTGGTTAAACATCCCACAGAATATCACAGTGGCCCATTATACTAATGACATTATGCTAATTGGATTGGATGAGCAAGTGGCTACTACACTGCAAACCTAACTAAGCCACGTGCACTCAGGAGGCTAGGAAACAAACCCTATGAAGGTTCAGAAACCTATAGCAACAAAAAAAAGAAAAAAAGAAAGAAAGAAAGGAAAAAAAGGTGTCCAATGATCTGAGGAATGCCAGGTCATCCATTTCAAAATAAAGGGTAAATTATTGCATGCTGCACATCTCTCCATGAAGAAAGAAGGCCAACAATGCCTGATTCCAGTAATGGGCTCTTGAGACCTATTACTGCCTCTCACCATGCATGGGGATCAGGGCAGTGAGAGTACTCCTGGAAGCCTCTGTGGGTCAGAAATGGCTAGCAATAATTCCACTATAAACAGAAGTGACTAAAACCTCTTAATCCAAAGGCATTCATAACTCCCTTCCCCTTACCAGAATCCCAAAAGGCTATTCCAACACCACCCAACACAAGAAGAAGTTAGAGTGTAGATGTTTTTAAAGGTCGGTCTGAGTGAACACACGGCTAGGGCACCTCTTAGAGTCTCGGGAAGGGGTCTGGACACGTGAGGGGGCCCCGGGGTTTACATGCCATTAGCTTCCAGGTAAGATCAATGATGGCCAGGAGCCAAGCCCATGAGCATCCAGGTGGGATGGAGGGCGGGGTGTCAGGCCAAGGTGGAGCTGGTTGTGAGCGCTGGAGTTTTAGTGCGCTTTCCAAACCTTCTTCTCCATTCCTATGGATGTAAATGCTTTCACTGCTGTGACAATTACCAAGGGCTTTTCGTTTGTTTATCAAACTAGGTTCCATCAAATACTCTCATAATTAGGAACAGTTGGTGAAGTACAGGCGCCAGGAGAGGAGCCGACTCTCATTCCCCAACCGAAAAGAGTAACGGAGACCAAGAGTTTGGCTCCTTAGCTTCTACTCTGGGTGGGAATTACAAATATCTGGACAGTGTTGCCACAGTCTGCAATTCCAGAGCTCGAGACCAGGCATGAGAGCTTTGCTGCTCCCGTTTTCCCCACCTGCAAATCGATGGTATTTACTAGTTAGTGACTGCTGGATGAATGGCACTATTGAACTGCAAAATATTAGTATTATTGCTTTTCCTCTTTCATCTCATGGGGCAAGATGAATTTGTGACATGGTAATTGTTTCCATGGCAGCAAATCATATTGTCCCAAACAGGGGATTTTATGACTTCATGGCTGGATTAAGAAAAAGGAGAAATCAGACTGAGAGTGAGAAATTTGCTCAAGCATAAATATCTTCAATGATAGCGAGGGGAATAGAGCAAATTACAGATAGGCAAAATTGCCTTTGGTTTAAATGTTCTTTTTACAAGTTCATCCCAATGCAGAAGCCCCTTCTCCAGGCGTATAATTTGTATAATGATGCCTCTTTGCTTGAATTCACAGAAGGCTAATGGTGAAGCTCGTCTATTTCGAGAATGTTTCGCCAATGCTATTACTAATTGTTTTGAAGCAAATATCTGGATTTCTGATGTAAGCAGTTTTGTTTGGCTTTTCTATTTGTTTGGGTTGTTTTGGGGGCTTTTTTTTTTACTCCCCCAAGGTTTTATCTACACAAATTTGCTTGAAATAAACCTTTCCAGATAAAAATTGGCTTTATGTCATCTGAAAAATCCATCAAGAACTCTCTCCTCACTAGAGGTATCTGCATTGCCTTCTGTAGGTTCCTATTGACTTCATTCTCATATTTCCAGTCTCTCATTAGTCTCTGTCTATTCCCTGAGAAGAAAGCAAAATTTCTTCCTTAAATTCACCTTAGTTTCATTTAACCGTAAACAACAAACAAAGACTTGGGATTTTAAAATCCTGGGTCTGTCTCTCTCTCTGCCTCCCTTCCTCCAACCTTCCTCCCTCCCTCTCTTCCTCTCTCTCTCTCTTCCTCCCTCCCCCATCTCTCTTCCTTTCTTTCCCTGCTTCTTCTCTTCTCCTTATCTCACCCCAACCCCACACCACTCTTTTTCTGCATGGACTTATTTCCAGTACCTTCTAAGAGTAGTGTCCCCCTCTCTTCCTTTTAACCCTCAAATATCCAGAATCTGCAGATGCCTACTGATTTATAAGCTTCTTGCCAACCAGTTCATCCCGGAGCACCACATGGCTTCCACTCTCTGAATGTCCTGGATGTTCACTGCTTCTTATCAATGTCTCTCGGTGATCCTTCTTCGTTCTTATTCTGAAGATCCCACCTTCTTGAATCCTATACAATGAATTACTCCTTGATATGATTCCATAAGCAAGTGTTCTGTGATGGTTGATTTTGTGTCATTTGGGGTAGACTATAGTACCCAGTTATTTAATCAAACACTAATGTAGCTGTTTCTGTGAAGGCATTTGGTAGATGTGGTTAACATCTACAATAGGTGACTTTAAGTAAAGGAGATGACCTTCAATGTTGCGGGTAGGCCTCGTCCAATCAGGTGAAGGCCTTAAGAGCAAAAACTGGATTTCCTGGAGATGAAATACGCCTCAAAATTGTAACATCAACTTCTGCCTGAGTTTCCAGCCTTCTGCCTGCCTATAGATTTAGGACTTTCCAGAACCCCACAGTCATATCTGACAATCCTTAAAATAAGTCTGTGTGTGTGTGTTAACATTTCTCGAAGAAAACCTGATTGACACATGTACATAAAGAACATGCTAGGTGTTCGGTGACATGCTAAGAAATATACTGTGAGGAATACAAAGGAAGCAAAAGATGTGGTCCATTTCCTCCCAAAGAGCTTACAACTCATGGAAAAATCAAAACTAACAGTGCCTAAAACAGTGGCATTTTTTTAATAATAAAAATAGGATTTAGATGTTCTGTATAGATGCCCAGGAGTTCAGCAGAAAGAAATACCAGTGAGAACTGGAGGAGTCAGGGCACATTTCATGGAAGAAGTGAGTGTTGAGCTGGCCCAGGGAGGATTTTAGGATTGGCACATGCATGGGGGAGATCAGAAGGCATGCAGGCAAGAAAAGCCAAGTAGAAGACAGCAGAGAGACAGGAATCTGTGCGTTCTCGTTACAGGATCAGGAAGACACCAGTCTAACCGGAGTAGGGTGCATTTAGAGAACCTGGAAAGTAAGGTTGGAGAGGGCAGACTGAGACAGAATTTGGGGAGACCCCAATAAACCTGGGAGGACTGTTTAGGCCTTGATGTTGTAGAAAGAAATCCTAGAATTTAGAGAGAAAGAGGACTTATAGGTTGACAAATTCAACCCAAGCGCCCATGGGCGCCCAAGGGACAACCCATTTGTCCCTTATAGGTTGGACAAATTCACGCCCAAGCGACCATGGTTAGTTAGTGGCAGAGCCAGACAACCAGGTTTCTTGACCCTTTGTCTAACTTTGTTCCCACTACACCTCTCTGCCTCTGTACAGAATACAGAAATGATATCATGAAAATGGTGTCAGGGAGAGATTGTCTAGTTGGTGGACTATGGGAGTAGGGATGAGACCTTAGAAGGGAGGGTCCCAGATATGGGAAGTGAGGGTCTCTGCCAGGGGAGCATGGGTGAGAGTGAGATAAAGGAAGGACATGAGGTTACATAAATTAAACAGCTTCTTCTCAACCTTCACCTTTCCCACATCTTAGTGGTTACAGAGTCCATGACTCCTTCCTGAAACTGCCACCCTCATCTTCTCTGACACTTTCTCTCCTCTCACCTCTCTTTATGGGCCTTCTCTGGATCCTTCCTCCTCCTGTCTCATCAGTGTAAGTGTTTCACAAGGAACCGTTTTCGGCCATCTTGTCTTCTCTTTTTCACAATCCTTTGGCAATTGTGACCAATCTCTTGACCTAAACCCTTACCTTGGTAATGGCCTCCATATTGCTACTTCTAGGTCTGACCGTTGTCATGAGTTTCAGGCTTACAGGTTTAACTACCCATTGGAAAGCTCCACTTGGATGTCACAATGGTGCCTCACATGCACTGTGACTGTAACTAAACTCATAACTTTCCTCCTCACATGTGGTTCTCTACTCTTCCCTATTTCTGATTTGGGGATTGGACACTTGAGGTCAATATCTCAGTATCATTTTTGCTACTCTTCCCTCTTTTGTTTGTTCTCCATGTTCAACTGGATGCAAAGTTCTGTTCATTCTACCTCAGCAGTATCTCTGCCATCCCCCTGTGACTGCATTCCCACATCTGCTTCTACTCCTACCACCCACATTCAGGCTGCTGTGGCCTCCAGCCTAGACGATGATGCTCTATCTTGCATTTCTTATCTCCGATCCATTTTCAAAGCTGTAACTAGATTAACTTCCCTGAAACACAGCTCCGATGCATTATTTACCTGCACCGTATTGTTGAATCTTTTCCCCTGCCTTCCAACAGAAATAAGTCTCTGGCCTGTCTTCACCTTCCTTCCAGATCCCCCCACCCTCACTTCAAGCTCCAGCCCAGCTCAGCGATCATCCTCCCTCCTCACTTATGGCTGTCTTGTGTCTGGTGTTCTGTTCATGCTGTTCCCACTAGCTGAAAGGCCAACCCCAGGGTTAGCATGTCCAAGCATGACCTAATTTTCACGGCCCATCTCAAATGTCCCTCTTTCTAGAAGTCTTCCTGAACTCAAATGGAAGTAATTTTCCTCTCGTCTATATCATCATAACCTGAATCTGTAACTCATTATTTTCCTCCTTAAAACTATTCCTGAACATGTTTTACCTCTAAGCTTTGGTTACAAAGTCTCTGAGGGTAAAGAAGAAATCTTTATAGCACCAACTCCAAAGCATTTACACAGTGTTTTCCATATCCTAGGCAATAAATATTTCCTTAGTTAATGAATTCTGAAAGAAGAAATTGTAGGACTTGGTGTGGTTTGGGAAAAATTTTAAAGATAGGAATGCAAAGAAATTGAAAGGTTTCAGACTTAGCTGGGAAGAGGGAAAGTAGTGACATTGGGAGGGGAAAGTGAGTCTGACAGGGGATTTGGGGGCTTTAGGTGACAATGAGATTTCAAAACGGAAATGGCTACCAAACAGCTGGAAATATGGGCCTGAACTCAGATGAGATGCCAAGACAGGGGCATAGACGTGAGAGATAAAGCTCTAAGAGCACATGTGGTCCCCAGTGAATAAAGTGAAGAAAGAGAAAAACACAGGTGAAAAATCTGCACCTTGAAAAACAGGAGAACAGAAAACAAAGAAATTGCTGTCAAAGAGGAAGAGACAAGAAGTAACGTTGTAAGGAGGACAGCATTTCCAGAAGGAAAGAGATGCCAACAATGTTAGCTATAGAGACATCTGTAAGTCACTTGCCGAGAGAATGTTTATTGAACATCTCCTATGTGCCCAGCACTGTTGGATGTCCTGGAGATTCAGTGTTAAATACAACAGAGTCACAGTCCAGTGGGGAAGAGGAGAAAGCACGGATAAATACACATCAGGTGGCAATGAAGTGCCATAAAGAAAAGATAAAGCAGGGTAAGGGGATAGAGGAAGGCAGGGGTGTTATCTTAGATAGGATGGCTAGGAAAGTCCTTGCCATGGAGGTGACATTTGAGCAGAATGCTGAAGGAAGAAGTGAGCCAAGTAAATATCTGGGGAAGTGAAGAACCCAGATGGGGGCAAGCGTGATAGCTTCCTTCTGGGTGTCTTAGCTCACTCTGGTAAGTAAGAGGTAAGAGCATGAGATGAGAAAGGAGATGCAGTGTGGAGATTTGGGGAAGGACAGACAGCCACTGGCATGGGCCGGGTGAATGTGCATGCTGGATGAATGGAAATGGTGCCGATGGAGGCAGAGGTGCTATAGATGGGGAACAGCAAGAATCAAGAGTGAGCTGGGTCTTTCTCCAGCAGGGCCTCTGCTTCCAAGGCATAATCCTCACCGGGTTCACCGTCTACCTCCAGAAAAAGCTGGCTCTTCCTGAGTGCCCAGTCAGTAAATGCCACCATTTTGCCAACTCCCTGACAGAAACTTCTGAGAAACCTTCAGTGCATTCTTAGTCTTTTCTAATCCAGTTCGTTAATAAATCCTGCCCTCCTCTCTCAATATTTAGCCTTCCTACCTATCTTTCTCTTTGTATTGTCACAGCCTGAGAACAGACACCGATCCTTTCCCCTGGAAACCTTCTTCCTCCTCATACTTCTTCCCTCTAAATCTGCCTACCCTCCTCCACTGAAGCTCACCACCTCAGCCAGAATTACCTTCCTCTATTGGTATTGCTTTTATTGAAGAGTTGTTTTTATTTTGCTTTTCTTGGGCTGGGATTCTAACAGCTTTCCATATCACCAAAGACAGAGCCTGAGGTGTTGAACATTTGTATCGGGAACCAGGGACCTATGCTTAGCCTCTTCACTTGTCCCTCTCCTTGCCCCAAACCTGTTCCCAAGCTGGGCCACAGGCTCAGCCATGCCATCTGGGTAAGCTTGCTGATTGAGCCAATACCAGCCACAGGCCTCCCTGACTCTATCAGGTCATGTAATTTCCACATTCCCTTCATCTTATAATTTCCACACTCCCTTCATCTTGTCCCCGCGTTGGTGTGCCCATCCTCACCCATCAGCTCCCCACCCCTGGCACAGAAATGTGACATCAGGGGAGCATGTGACCGAGTATGGTATAAATCTACAGGTTCAACTGTGAGGATGACTCCCTCTCGAAGCAACTGCTTAGATCCTTGATCTAATCATTCAGGGAGGGGGAGGAGGCACTGATGAAACCTGAAAAGCCCAAGCACGGTGATGTGCTCACAGCTGAAGAACCACAGCAAGAAAAAGAAATCATAAATAAGTAAAGATGCAGCATTTCTACTCTGAATCTTTGTTAAAAGACAGCAGCAGAGCAAACCCAGTTGTTACAGTAAACGTGTGCTTGACTCTATCAACCTTGGATGGGTTGGAGTTATAGGAAAATGTATTCCCTCCCCAACCCCCAAACCCCTATTCCCGTGATAAAACAGCAAAGTCATGGGCCAGGAACTGGGATTTTAGCCTTTCTCCAAAGAATCTCCTCCTGGCTCCTAAAGAGCTGGGAGGTCTCCCTCTGGCCCCATTATTCAGGGGGAATGAACACCATCAGCCTGTGAACTAGCTTGACATAAACTCGGCCCTTGAGACTCAGAACCTGGCTTCAGAAGAGCGGGAGGGGCAGAATACAAGGGAAGAAGAGAGGGTAATAGCCTTCTGGGCTGGCCGATCTGTGCCGCTGCAAGCACCAGGGTAGAGGGAAGGAAGGCTTCAATAGCCTACCACCTTAAGTAGAACCGGAGAGCCCAGCACCTCTGAGACTTGCTGTGGCTGAGGGAGTGGGTGAGCAGGAGCCCCCGACCATCCCCACAGCTCCCAGGGGACGCCACCTCTGCGTTCCCCTCTCTGCTCCTCTTGGCCTCAGCCCTCTCTCCAGCACGCGCATACACCCACGGTCAGAGACGTTGATGCTGTCCTCCTGGGTGAACTCTCTGGTTTAAGCTCTAAAGGCAACTGAGAAACCTTTAAAAAAAAAAAAAAAATCCCAGGGATCTCTGTGGAGGAAATCTGCTGGAGGGGGAAAAAAAAAAAAAAAAAAAAAAAAAAAACCACAGCAACATTTGAGTAGCATCCCCAGCACTGATGGTAGCGTGTGGCACAAAGGAAGGAAATCTTCAGCCGTCAGTCCTGAGCGCCTGTGCCAGGGAAAACAATGAGGAAATGTCTATCTCGCCTTTGTTTGGGGGGGAATTTCTTAAGAATTCGCGTCCCTGCTGCTATTTTCATTCTCTTAGCCCAGTGCAAATCCTGAGCCACGCGCTAGAGGTCGCTGTTCATCACAATCCAACCTCTCCTCCCGGTGAGGCCCGACCGCCTGGCGTCTTCCCCGTCTTCCCCGTAGAGGGAGCAACCAGCCGGCTCCCGCTGCAGGAAAATCTGCTGGGTCACACCCAGACCAGGTGCGTCAGGATGCACCCACCTGCGAGTACGTTTGCCCTTCCTTACACAGACGGAAGTATAAAAGGGGGGGAAAGCATATCATCAGAGGTGCTTCAAATTAATTAAGAATTTTTCGAAGCGCTGCATAATTTGTAACCTTTGAACACTTCCCCTATTGCTATGCCTTCACCTCCTCCACTGCTCAGCTGCATCACTTCTTTCCAGGTGACCCAACAAGCATTTTGAGGAAGGTGCAATAAGACCGACTCGAATAAAAGCCAAGGTTTAAATACCAGCCAAACCTGCAGCTAGCCACGACCACAGACGCCACTGGGTTTGTATCCCTCCCAGCTGGTTCTGTGCCCAGAATATAAAACAGCTAAGAAATAAAATGACGAGACAACAGAGCCGATAACACTGTAAGCAATTACAGCCTCACCTGATGCGGAGATTTCTAAAGCTTCTACTCAAAGAGCAGTATCCAAATCGAAGGCCATTATTAATGACCCAGAGCTCGGCCTGGCGGACTCCTGGTATTCCTTTCCTAAGTCTCCTAATTACATTCGTCTGTCCCTTCTTTAGTTCTAACTTTGGAAATTGCAACTCATTCCACACAGAGCAGTCGCAAAGGCGAGATAGAGGCCAGAGTTGATGTATAAGTCAGCACTACTTTCGTTTCAAGGCAAGTCACAAAGCATTTATTTATCGTTTGCTGCATTTCCACCTCTGTCCTTTACTCTGGATCCAAAGTAGTATCTAGATGGTGACGCAGAGTCGTTACACCTGCGGACACGGGTACAAGACAGTGTATCATTCAGCCTTACGATCGTGGCACATCCTTCAAGTCTTCAGGAAATTCCTAAAAGTGCCCAGAGCACCAGTGGAGACAGGCAAAGACTTCTTGCACCCACTTCTTGAGGGTGGTGAAAAGGGGCTAGGAGCACAGGGGTAGGGAAGCAGACGGGAGCCTGGCTTTTGTGAGGGGACCTCCTGCCTGCAGCCGATGTGCTGTGGCTCAGTTAGAGGGGAAGTGGGGACCCACCAACAGTGATAAAGGAGGGGGGGACATGATGCTTCTAGGGAGGCATCTGCACTCTTTTTTGTTGTGGCAAAATATACATAAGATTGGCCATTTTCAACATTTTTAAGTCTGTCATTCAGCGACATTAAATATATCCACATTGTTGTGTGACCATCACCAGTACCCGCCTGCACAACCTCTTCATCATCCCAGACAGAAACTCTGCACCCCTTAAACAACGACCCATGGCCTTTGCCCAGCCCTTAGTGACCTTCATTTGATTTTCTGTATCTATGAATTTGCCTATTCTATGTACCTCATCTAAGTGAAAACATGCAATATTTGTCCTTTTGTGACTGGTTTATTTATGTAGTATAATGTCTTTAAGGTTCATCCATGTTGGAGCAGGGGTCAGAACTGCCTTCCTTTTTAAGGCTGAATAATATTCGATTGCGTATTTGTTTTGTTTTATTTTATTCATTTATTCATCTGTAGATGGGCAGATGTTTTGTTTATTCATTCATCTGTAGATGGACATTTGGGTTGTTTCCCCTTTTGGGCTGTTGTGAATACAGCTGCTACGAACGTCGGTGTACGAGGACCTGTTTGGGATCCTGCTTTCAGTCCTTGGGGTATGTACCTAGGAGTGGAATGACTGGATCAATAGGGTAATTCTATATTTAAGTTTTTGAAGAACAAACTGTCTCCCACAGCAGCTGCACCATTTTACACTCCCACAAACAAAACACAGGATACGAATTTCTCCACATCCTCAGCCAACACTTGTAATTTTCTGGGTTTGTTAGATAGATAGATAGATAGATAGATAGATAGATAGATAGATAGATAGATGATAGATAAAATAGCCATCCTAATGGGTAAAGTGGCATCTCATTATGAGTTTGATTGGCATTTCCCTAATGATTAGTTACATTGGACATCTTTATTGGGCTTATTGGCCATTTGTATCTTCTTCGGAGAAGTGTCTATTCAAGTCCTCTGCCCACTTTTGAATGACCATACTCTTTTGAGGCAGTATGATGTTTCTGTCCTGGCTTTGGCACCTCCTAGCTATGTGATGCAGAGCTAATTTCTCTCGGTTCCGTCATCTATAAGATAAAAATAGTAGTATTTACCCCATAGGATTGTATGAAGATTAAGCGAGTGCATATCCATAAAGCACTGTGAATAGTGCCATAACAGATACTCAGTAAGCGTTACATTCATCACTACATGAGGTGGCTTGGAGAGGGGAACGATGGAGGGGGGCAGGCAGTCAGGAGATAGCACCCTACCACCAGTGTTGCTGGGACTGGCCTCAGAGATCCTCTAGTCCCGCTTCTGTATATAAGGGGAAAGGAAAGAAACAAAATGTAAGCCCCCAAGCCCAGGGGCAAGAGGGGCCCTTGAAACCATAGCTCCAGAGTCCAAGCCCAGGCTCCTTCTACCACACTTTCTGCTAACCTCCATTCCAGCCTGTTAGTGTCCTCACGGGATAGGGCTTGAACATCTTCAAAACCACTTTGACTTCCTCTTATTGGTATTGTATCGATGGATCTGCAAATGTTGTCAGTTCTGAGGCTCAGAGTGGGAGCCCATGTGAGCAGGAGGCAGCGTTGCCTCCAAAGTTCCATTCTGGGGAAAAGGAGCCCTGGGCTCTTTCAGTGCTTGGGGTTGTCCAGCTTTCGGTCAGCATCACAGTTCTTGATGACTTGCTCCCACCTTTCCCTCCCACTCCCTGCATATGTGGGAGAGACCAGTTAGAGGAGAAGACCAGGGACTAGAAGACCCTCGCCTGGAGCGACAACTCTTGGGACCTCCCTCAAAAGGGCCGAGAATGCAGGTAGCCTCACTCCCCTTCGGATGAACGTCTTACTGAATGGAACCCGGCTTGTCTGTGTGTAACTCCAATTGTTCCGTGCCCGCCAGCAAGTATGACAATGCTAACTGCCTCCGGCCCCCCCCCCCCCATGGTGGCAGGTGACACAGAAATGGGTGGACAAGTGGACATGAGATGAGCTGAGGCCGCACGGTCCGCCAAAGGTTTTTATAGCACCTCAGAAACCCGGCATCACTGGTGACATCAATGTGGCCTCTTTTCATAGTGCCTAAAGCTAGAGTTCATTTCCAATTTCCTAAACTGTCCTGTCTCCGACAGCATAATCCGTTAACATCAGCTTTACGTAGACCTGGACGCTCTGCACCTCTATCTTCGATTTGGCTAATGTGATTCCTCCCGTTCACCACCCTGAACAACGCAACGCGTGCTTTATCTCTGACTAAGCCTCGTGGCCCCTCTCGTACAGTCTGTTTTCTGATGATTCACATCAAATTTCCTGTTTGGCTTCCTTTAGAGCTGCATGGCTCCTGGTGTTTTTATCCATCTTCTCATGGTGCATCCGGCCCAAGAATGCTTATCACACTCGTCAGTTTAGCAGTGGTACCTCACCAATGCTACCCCAGGCAGGAGACGAAAGTTTCATGTTTTAAAAATGTTTAAAAGATATTCCTTCTTCCTTCTACTTTTCCTCTTTATATAATGGTGTTTATATACATAACCCCAGGGTCCTCAGTACAAACTGCTGTCATAGCATGTGCAATGAGCAGGAAGCACTCATGGCCAATCACCAAGACCTCCCATCGGCAGGGGGATGTGGGCAAGGGACGCCAGAGTGAACGGTGGCCCGCAAGGCCGCAGGTGTTTGGAGGGAGAGGTCAGAGCTTCGGGGGTTGCCCAGAACACCAAGCATGATTAAGGTCACATATGTGGCTTCCACACCGGTGGTTTCGAATTGCTCCCCAAAGGTGCCGACAGAATATGTGGAGAATGAGGGCCAGCCAGGCTCTGGGCCTCCTCCCTCAATTCAAGGAAAGCAGCTCTGAGTTTATATGTTTCATACAAGCTTTTCTTTAGGTGAAGGGCCTCTGTGGCCCCAAACATGCATACCCACTGATGTGCTTAAAGGATCACTGTCCCGGGAGAAGGGACCTTGGTCCTGACCGAGCCCCACAGGCTTTGGGCAAAACATTTGAGGTGTCTCCGCCATATCTGAAATTAAAAGATTTGGATGAGTAGCTGGCCAAGACCCTTCCTGTGTGATGATCTTCTCTTCAATGTGATTTGTAACCTTTAGATGACCACATCAGTTCCGAATCAGAAAGACTTGGAACTCAATTCCAGTTCTGTTCTCAACTCACAGCTCCGTTACCTAGGCAGGTGCCTTCTTCCACCTGAATTCCAGTTCACCCCTCCTGGAACCACTGATCACATTAGTGGACCTTCAAGGTTGTTGTAAGGGTTAAAAATAATATACAGAACTCTTTGCATCCCATAATAATTGCTCAATGAAGGGTAGCTGTAACCTGCCATGATTTTTATGCATATCCCTTTAACTCGGCCATGCTAATGCTAGACATTTAACCTACAGGTATCTGGGTGAATGTTCACCAAGGTGTTCATGCAAAGATATTCTTAGTGGCAAAATCTGTAATACCAAAAAAAAAAAAAAAAAAAAGGAGGAAAACAAAGAGAATGTACCCATCAATCAGGAAACAAATCATGGATTATGCCTCTCTGTATATTTGTGTTTTGTGACCATGTGGATAGGTTTGTTTATTGATCTATTTTATCAAAAGTAAGATTATAACCTATCCTTTTGTTTGTTTACTTCTTCACACTCCTCTATATTAAAGGTAAGTTCAATAAATGTTATTTTTTTAAACGCAATGTTCTATACTCTATGTATATGTGTGTTAAATATTTACCATGATGAGGCTGGCGGTGCAGGTGATGCTGGGTCACTTTTAAAGGGTGTAGAAATCTCAGGATGTCTTCCAGATCAACTATCAGCAAGGACCAGTCTCTTCCGATGGATTTTCTCTGGCCAGTCTTTTTCTCTGGCCACATCTGCTCCACTTAATAAATTATTTGTGTCTTCCTGGGACCTTCTCCAAGTGAAATACCTCTCTGGCCCTTATTTGTATTTATTTTTTTCTGCTTTGCAGCAGGAAAGCTGGGAGAAAGGAGAGCTTACAATTCTTACCGGGTCTCAACACATAGAACGGAATGCTCAGCTGAACATCACCAGGGCTCTCCAAGGACACAAACCCAGCTTCCAGGTTCTCAGTGTTGGTTTCTCAGCGCTTGGACTTGAGAGTGAAGAGGGCCTACATCCTTGAGCAGATGATCTGTTCCACTTGCAGAAAAACAGGCTGCTGTCTTTATACATAAAGCTCAGATCTTTGAGGTTTCTGTTTTATTCTTAAGATCTTTTCCTAACTACCTCGTAAAGTAAAACATTCCCTTTTCGGGCACAGGGGCCAGTGTTAACCATATTTGTATCATACAAATTAAAAACTCTAGCCAATACAATTCCCAGAATTTCTGGCCTGGGAAATAAATTTATAAGTAAGTTTGTCTGGTCCTGTTCTCCCCTGTGAGAACATCCTGCACCCCCCGCGCCCCCCTCCCCCACATTGAATGTCAAACTACTTCCTCTGGCTTCAGGGCCCCATGGTGACATCCTGTCATATCTGATCTCTTCTGAACTGTGTCAAGCTCTACACAACTTTTCCCTCTCATTCCCCCAGTGCCTCTATACCCCTCCAACTCCCCTACCTCCATACAAACTCAAATTTTCTCACTCCTCATGCAACTATCAGGAGGCAAGTAAGCTGACTCACTAATTTAATTTATGATGTGAATGACGGATCACCTGTTAATTTTCTTGGGAAAAGTGAAGGTTTTATCGGTGGCATTTAATGCAAATATTTACCCTGCAGAGATTCCAGATTCTCCGCATTTTCCCCCCCATCCCTAACCCAGCCCCGAATTAGATGTTGCTCCACTGTCCTATTGTCCTCAGGGCTGAGAAGATCTCAGTTCATCAGGAAGAAGGCAGCTTCTCTCCTGATAGACTGTTCTCCTGTGATCTCGACTCTTTCCTACTCTGGATATCTTCTATTTTTTAACTCCCTTTCTTCTTTTCTTCCTCCATAGCACAGAGCCTATAAGCCTTTACTCTGTCTCTCAGTTTCATTTTCTGGGCAGCTTATAGACATCCTTTTGCTCTTCTCCTATTTTCTCTTTCTCGTGGCTGCTCGGGTGTATAGAAACAGATCACAGAGGGACTCTACTTTTATGACCAGAGGTCTCCCAAATGCCAACTTTTGTGCATAACCATGCAGACCCTGGCTTGGGGAGCACAGTGTAGAAAAAAGTACCTAGGATCTGGGCAAAGAGCCTTATCCACGGAATATATATTGCTGCCTGTTCAAGGGCCACTCAGGTGTCTTGAGTGTAGTCTTGGACACCATTTATGTTTCTTCTTCCTTCTGCCGCTCTCCACCCTCAGGATCTTCCTACAAGGACCATTGCCTCCTGCTATCCCGCAACAACTCTGGCTACTTGTTGTAGTTCTCTGAATCACAGTCTGGAGGTGGGTCTTTCTCTCACATTGTTCAAAAGACCTCTAGTAACTTGAAGTATGAGACATTTGGGCCTACTCAGTGGCTTGGACCTGCCATGGGACACTTTCTTCATTCAAGTATAATTTTCCTGTTGTTTCGCTTTCCCTCCCCTTTGGAAGTTGGCACAAAGGCTCGGGACCGGAAGGCATCGTGGAACGCTGGCTGTGTAAACTAGCACCCAAACAACTCGTTGATAAGGCAAAGCCGAGCTTTTTGCTCACAGCAGTGCAGAATCTCGGTCACACTGCAGAGCGAGAGGGGCTAGGGAGATACAGTTAGTGAGATTTTGAAGGCTGGCTTGAGACAGGTGTTTCAATGTGAGGGCATGTTCAGGACTGAGGAAGCATCATGATATTGAAATCTAGTATTGGTAGACAAAACAAGGCAAAGATTTTGAAGCAAGAGGCTTCAACAAGTCCTAGGTTATAAGCTATCATTTAATGCTTTTTAAAAAATTTATTTATATTCAAGTTAACATACAGTGTAGTCTTGGCTTCAGAAATAGAACCCATTGATTCAGCTCTTACATATGACACACTGTGCTCATCCCAAAAAGTGTCTTCCTTAATGCCTGTCACCCATTTAACCCATGCCCCTACCCAGCAACCCTCAGTTTTTTCTCTGTGTTTAAGAGTCTCTTACGGTTTGCCTCCCTCTCTGTTTTTAATCTTATTCTTCCTTCCCTTTCCCTATGTTCATCTGTTGAGTTTCTCAAATCCACATATGAGTGAAATCATGTAATATCTGTCTTTCTCTGACTGACTTATTTTGCTTAGCATAATACCCTCCAGTTCCATCCATGTTCCTGCAAAGGGCAAGATTTCATTCTTTTTAATCGCCAAGTAGTATTCCATTATATATATGTACCATATCTTTATCCATTCATCAGTTGATGGACATTTGGGCTGTTTCCATAATTGGCTTTTTCAAATTAAAGACTTTATAGGTCTATCAGCAAGTTCCTGCAATAATCAATAAAATTACCAGCAACTTTTTAAAAACGTTTGTTTTTGAGAGAGAGAGAGAGAGAGTGGGGGAGGGGCAGAGAGAGAGGGAGAGAGAGGATCCGAAGCAGGCACCTCACTGCTAGCAGAGAGTCTGACTCGGGGCTCAAACTCCTAAACCACGAGATCATGTCCCCAGCCAAAGTCGGACACTTAACCAACTGAGCCACCCAGGCGCCCCAAATTATCTGCAACTTTTACCTCCCAGATAAGAGTTTTCTAGAATAATTAAGTTATCTGATGAATACAGTAGAATGGTAAAGTCATGTGTAAATAGTAAGCGGTGTAGGAGGTCTGATTCTTATAAGTCCCTAAAGTCCCAATAGTGCTATCCTTAATTATCTCTCTCTATAGCCAGCCCCACGTACCCCTGCAGAATCCATAGACCCAGAAGCTTCAGACCATTTTCTTTTCTTATAGTGCTTCTTTCCTCATCCAGGTCACTGTCTGCAAAGTAAAAGATTTCTATTTTCATGGCCAGCTCAGCCACATGCTGTCTCTCCTTGACGTTCATCCAGATCTCATGCAGACAGAATTCCTCCCAGCCTCTTGACAGGCCCTGACGGGCCTGAATTCACACACACTAGGTATGTAATATTGACTTTTCCTCCATGACTTTCATGGGCAGTTAAAGATTTTGTATAAGAGGCAGAATATAAAAATTGGGCATGTTCCAAAGTGACACCACATTTTAAAGGACCATAACAAATAATGCACATAGATGGCTAGATGTCCATCAACATTTTTACTCCCTCTTTCATGGCACAGAGTTATCACTGATCTCAGGCAAGACATCAGGCAGGATGGAAGAAGCCTGGGTCTCGGGATCATCAAATGGAGAAAAGCCTGCCAGTCAGGAAATGAGGGAGAAATAAACTCCTATTGTGTTAACCATGAAAAAATGTTTGGTCTATTTGTTATAGCAGGTAATACAGGAAGCAAAATGATAATACTCCCATAGGGAGTCAGAAGAAAATGATCTCTGTCATTGTTTTGAACTGAAAAACCACACCAGAGTGAAGAACACTGGGTTCAAGCTTTGGGTGACCTTGACGGAAAGCCAGAGCAAATTAACTTGGCTTAGGCATATTAATAAAGTGGCAGGTATTTATAGAATGTGTTATTAGCTAATCATCCTTTGAAAACCAGTTTGCTTCTTGGGGAAGGTTTTGGCAGCTGTGCATAGGCTGATAGTTCCCATTGTCTCCCTGCTCATAGTCATAAACTGAGATTATTCTAATTTAGGTACTTCGGATCGAAAATAGAGATGGGGTCAAAGTTATATTTGAGCCAGAATCTCCTCAATACGTAGGTCATTCTCTCTGGGGCTCAGTTTGACGCAGAACTGAGGGAAAGAAACCTCTGCCAGCACCCTTCTAAATATCCTCATGGCCTGGAAGAACCAATGCCCTTGTGACAATGGAGTCCTCACTTTTGGGAACCATCCTGCAATTTTGCTTCCTTAAGTGTAGGTGTTCAGGCTGAGTCACACAAAACAAACAAACAAAAAAAACCCAATCAAACAAACAAATAAAAAGAACCCACCACCAACAACAAAACACAAAAAACACATGCCCACAAGGATAGGCAAGAGCCCCCTTCTCCCCAAGTTTCTATCATGTTTTAGAGAAAGACATAATGTTGATGAGGGTACAAATTCACACGAGTTTGCCTGGGGTAACAACTGTAAGAGGGCTTAGCCATGGTGGTTTGAGGTGGGCCCCAGCTCAAGATCATTGCTTCTCTGCGTGCACCAACGCTGACTAACGTGCATTCTGACTCTATCCCAGCACCCGTACACTCCCAGGAAGGATTCAAAAGGATTCAGCCACCTTCTCCACCTAACCCACCATTTTCTGTAAAAGAAGATTGCTAAAAGCAGTCAATTTCATGAGAGAGAGGTAGTTGATAGGCATTAAAGGATTATAGACTATCGTAGGAGGGAAATATAGAACACTGTATATAAACGCTAGGTACATGCTAATTAGCCTCAATACGGGAGGCCGGTCTTCCTATCACAAGTTAAAAAGAGTGCAGTAGATTCAAAAAAATCTTTTTTTTTTTAAATTTTCCTTTCTCAGTAAAACTTTTACAATGGGGAGAAAATATAGCATTTGGCTCACCCATTCTGGGTACAAAAGGATTCCACAGGCAAACTACATTATTAGAAGAAGCTGTCCAGCTCATACTTGTTCATTCATTAGCTAGAGCATGAGAGGTGTCTAACGAACTGGTTTTGTGGCATTCTCATCTGAGGAAGTCACACGGGCACCTTCAGCACATTTACATGTGTGAGTCCTGGCTTTGGTAGAGTTATCTGTGGGCAAGGCTCACATGAGAGCATTGGAAGGGGTGGCTTTTCTGGGTTTAGATCGGAGTAAGTAGAGAAGTTGATTTCAGGGACTGGAGGGCTTGGAGATCTGGCAGACTCAGCACTAGGTGCTATTTTTAGGAGTTCTTCAACTTTATTGACATGAACACTTCCAAGTAAAATACGACTCTGAAGGAAGGCACCTGTTTGAACCACCAAATGCAAAAGAAATAATAATTAAAATCTCTTCTCCTTAATGGCCATGTTGACTCAGTTATACCTCTTCTGGGTAGTGGTTCAGCACTTGAGGAGCATAAGGAATGCCTTGGATTTTATTATTTCTCATAACAGGGATTTAAAAATAAATGTATCTAAATTTATTTTTGGTTCAAGTGTAGTCCTTGTTCTGAAGTTTCTAAGAAAAAATACCTAAACTCAGAAGTTTAGACTACTTGAGAGCTAACGAAATCAGAGGGAGTGTTACTTCGAATAGACTGTAGTATTATCCCTTCACCTCCTCAGCTGTGGTGGTGTTCCCTCACCCGCCTGGCCTTTAGTGTTGTTATCCCCTCCCTTCCTAGACTGTGGTGTTGTCCCCTCAGCTCCTCGGCTGTGGTGTTGTCCTTGCACCTCCTGAGCTGTGTGGTGTCGTTCTCTCACCTCCTGAGCTGTGTTGGCGTTTTCTCACCTCCTGGGCTGTGGTGGTGTTCTCTTACCTCCTGAGCTGAGGTCTCATTCTCTCACTTCCTGAGCTGTGGTGTTGTCCTCTAACCTCCTGAGTGGTGATGTTGTCCCCTCACCTCCTCAGCTATGGTGTTGTCTCCTTACCTTCTGAGCTACCAACAGCCTAAGTGCTTCGAAAGCGTACCTTGCCTGCTCTCCAAGAGTGGCAGCTATACAATGAGAAAAAAGTGGCTTTCCTTGTGATTTGTTTCGATTTGAGGAGTAGAGACCCCCTGAAGCCAAGTCAAATCAACAAGATTTATTACGGGTCCACAGAAGAAATGAAGAAGATATAGAGTTCCAAGGACACCCAAGACCAGGAGCTATAATTGAGCTAGGTCTTGAAAGCACTGAGGGTTGGTTGTGGCTTCAAGGACACTCAGTCGACCCCAGAGGTAGAAATTAATAGATCTTCACTCCAAAATCTCCAAGACCTGCCAAAACTTGTGTCCACTCACGTCACTGCTCTGCTCAAAATGCTCCAGTGACTCCCCATCTCAGTCAGAGAAACAGACTAAATTCTTACCATGACCCACAGATCCTATATGATTTTCACTCCCTCCGCCTCAGTCACACTGCTGTGACTGGCCATGCTGCCTACCCAGTGGCCCTTTAAACTCTAAGAACATCCCTGTCTCAGGGATTCTGCACTTGCTGTTGCCTCTGCCTGGAATACTCATCCCCAGCTCTCTCCTTGTCACTTCTTTTAGGTCTTTGCTCAAACGTCATCTTCTCAGTGAAGCCTTCCCTCTATCTGAAATTGTAAGCCCACCCTCCCTTAATACTTCCTCTCCAACTTACCTGAATTCTTTTTAAAATTTTTTGTTATGAAAAATTTTAAACATGTTCAAAATGGTATAATGAAACCCTTCCATTCATCATTGATCAGATGTCTCAATTTCACCAGTTTTGTTCTATCTATTCCCCCTCCATTTTTTTCTGCATTATTTCTAAAACTCCCAGCATTTATCACTATCTAATACATTTTTCTTTTTCTCAGTTATTTTATGTCTCCCCACTAGAACGTCAGCTCCACGTGGGCTGCTGTGTTCATAGCTATACCCACAGCACCTGTAAGAGTGCCTGATGTAGAGTAGGTACTCATTAATAATGGCTGAATGAAGCAATGAAGCAGCTACACCCCAATATTGCCTGTTTTCTTCCCCTACTTCCGCCTCCACCATCTGACCTGCATAGCCATGAATGCCTCAAGCACCCCTACTCCAACTCCACCCAGTGATTGTCAGCCACCGCCCCTACTTATCCCCATCCCAGACTCTCTATAGTTCCTGGGCCACATTCACAAGGGGCAAAACCTGATTGGCCCAGCTCTCTGTTTGTGCGCTACGTCACAGTATTCTGGCAAGTCTGTGAATGAACTCTCCTGGTGTCCTCTTGTCAGCACTTGTCAGCGGTGTAAATGTGGGAACCCAACAGAGGCCACAGATGGGGCATTTCCCTGGAGAAGAGTGTGAGTAATTGACATCCCTCTTTTGCCCCACAAATAATTTGCTAGCAAATTTGATGAGATTAGGCTATGTTCCTTGTTAGGTGGGCAGGTAACTCTCTCGGGTAGTCTCTAATCGCTTGAGCCATCTTGGAGTTATTGTGTGTATCCCATAGAGACGATATTTTTTGCCAGGCTCCACCTGTGAGGGAGGAAAGAATGCACGGGGAACAGCTCACCTCAGTTCAATATCTCTCTTCTACCACTTTCAAGGTTGTCAACCAGCAAAGCCCTCTGGGCATCAGACACTCTCCAATTAGGCCTTCAATAAAAGCCAGGAGGTGTTGTCAGCCATGATGACAAACTGGAAACCTGAAGGACCAGTAATATGCTGGCACCCCGGCAGCCACAACTAGGATTGCGTGGCACATGCTCCTTGCCAACAGCGTTTCCAGTCTACCTGCCAAGGGGTGTGGCTTCCTCCTTGGCCAGCTCCTCTGTGAACCAAGCACTGACCAGGCAAGGGTAGATCCAGAAGAAAACATCACCGCATCAGAGCATGTCCCAAGGCTGTTGCAGTCTTTTCAGTGAAGACTGTTTATTTTCCCTGGGCCTGGGTGTCCCGGACAGCTCTGCTCCACCCGGCTGCCACTTCCCATGACTTCTAAGGCCACCTTGTTTTCAAAATTAGCTCATAAGGTTGTGGAGACTCAGTCCCAACTCAGATTCAAATTTTTTTTTAATTTTTTTAACGTTTATTTATTTTTGAGATAGAGAGAGACAGAGCATGGACGGGGGAGGGTCAGAGAGAGGGAGACACAGAATCTGAAACAGGCTCCAGGCTCTGAGCTGTCAGCACAGAGCCCGACGCAGGGCTTGAACTCACGGACCGCGAGATGGTGACCTGAGCCGAAGTCGTTCGCTCAACCGACTGAGCCACCGAGGCGCCCCAGATTCAAATTTTTTTAATTAACAGTATTTCCTCCATTGGCTGTTGGATGTTGACTGAGACCTTACATGGGCATATCCTCCTTCTAGAGCCTTTCAAGAGTAGGATCAATATTCGTCCAGTGCGGATACAGCAGTTCAAGTATCGGAATATTTCTGTTCCACTTGGTAAACAGATGTTCCCCAAACATCCCCTCTGTGAAGCCTCTCACTATCTCAGCTACCTCAGCTCTTTCTCTGAGTTCTCTGGACCTTGGCATGACCCAGAAACTAAAGGGTTAACACTGGCCCAGCCAGAACCACAGTATCCATTGTGATGCTTCAGCACCTATGCTATACCAGTTGTTAAATACTTTTAAAATCACTCCCACTTCTAAGTTAAAAACAACTACCACCACCCCTCATTTTAGACCTTTTCGTTCTTGCTCATTTATAGAGAAGGCAGCAGTGGGACTAGGATTGGACCAAGGTCCTAATCCTGCACAGAGACAGGACAGCCAGAAACAGAAGTAATCATTCAAGCAGTGATGCTACAAGCACTTTCCTCCACTATGGACATCTCTCCTCCACTATGGGCATCTCTCCTCCAGAATGATACCCACATAAGATACAAGTTTTTCATCTGGCTCATGCACTGCCATATATTCCAACACCCAGAACAGTGCTTGGCACACAGAAAGTGCTCAAAAAGAGCTCAGTACAGCTCTTGAACAAAAACATGAACTCCCTGATCTGATGGTCCAGTTATTGCCTAACTTGATGAACCTTGGAGAATCCAAAGCTTTTCGGGACATTACAGGGTTGACCCTTTTTCTTCATTATTTAATCTCTTCACACATCAAGGCACAGAGGAGACAAACATCCACCAGGCATGTCACTGCCCAGTTTTCACACACACAGTGATGTGATGTCTGTAGCATTCCTCTGCGGTCTCTAAGGCACTCTGGTTTCTCCAACAAGACACCTTGATTTTCATTTCCAGAAAATTGGCCCCACATACGATATCAGGTTGACCGATTCAGCAGAAGCCATGCCAGGATCCCAGGGCAGCACAGGTGAAACAAAGAGAGCAGAGTAGCATTCTGTAATCACAGCTCTGTCACGAGCCACATCATCTGTGGCTTTTTGTCCCAAGGTGCTCCGGGGTGGTGGAATGGGGTCAGGTGCCAGGAGGAAGTGGGACGGGCCACAGGCCTTTGAGAACTGGAGTAAGCATGTTCACATTCTCTAGCCGCTGATGAAAGGCCACTCTGGAAGCAAGGATGTGCCTACCTTCTACCCACTGTCCAGCTGCGCTCACCTGGGACGTTTTCTGTCAGCAAGATCGCTGTGGGGTTTGAATGGTAAAGGAGCAAGGTCTCTGAAGCAAAACCTGAACTATGTGACATTTGAGACTCGGTCCTCTTCCTGTTTACAAAACTACAGGGCAAAGCGTCAGCCTTTGAACACACATCCCACGTACAAATCCATGTTTTCCTCTTGACTTTAGTTTGGGGACCGATGTGACTCCAATACACAACACAGATAGCATGTTTCCCTATATGTTTCCCTACATGGTTCCCTGATCATGCGTCACAATTACACTTTGTGTTTAACCCCTTTCATCCCTGCATTGCCACGCAGTTTGCAAACCTTAATTAATACCCCTCACAAAGTAGCGAGTGTCATTACCCCTGTGTCAAGGTTTGAGAAACTGAGTCACCGTAGGCTGTGACCCACAGGCCACAGGCTGAGTCAGTGTGAGGGCAAGAGACCAAATTCCCGACTCCCGACCGCCTGCGCCACTGGCCTGGCCTCACACCCACCGCTGGCATTTCTTATGTGAAGCGGCTCGCCTCAGCCCAGAGCCAGCCAGACGCCTCTTCTGAGGCCTCCTTCTCATTCCACAGCTAACAAGGATGCTGCGGCCCAAGAGGGGCGGAGGCCAGGAGGGAGGAATGGTTGAGCACATATCAGAGAACATCTGAGGACCTTAGACATGGTCAAGAATCTGGGCCTGACCTGGGAGTTTTCTCCCAGGAATGTGAGACCACAAAGCACCAAGCTTTCCAGATGCCTCTCTCTGTTCTCAGAGCACTCTAGGTCTGTACCTCCCTTTTTATACGTAATTATTCTAAGTGAGGACACCCGTGGTTTTAGCCTTCGTCCTTGTCTTCCTGTCACTCTGCTTGAAGCAATCATCTCTGTTTTCTCTCTTCCTTACACAATACATGCCTTGCCTCTGCTGCAAACAACTCCCACACCCACACACCTTTGCCTAGAAGGCATGACCATTCAGCTCACCTTCTGCATATGGAATCATCCTAGAATTCTCTAGAAAAGGAGGCCAGGAACAGCCTCCACTAGAAACCAGCGTTCAGAAGGACACAGGAGATTACACAGTGTAAAGGAGACACACGGATATCTGGGAGTGTCCTGATGGGGAGTATGGTTCCCAGATGTTGCACACGAGGACATATTTTTCCTGAAGGAGGAGAAATACACGGAAGCAGAGCCCGGACAAGTTTTCAGTCAAGAGGTGGTGTGTGCGGTGGCTAAGAGAATGGGCTACATGGAGCCCAGCTACAGCAAGTCCCGGCTCCACACTCACCAGCCATGTGACGTGTGCAGCTTTCTTCACTGCTTGGTGCTAACGTTTTCACTCTTGTGCAATGATTGTCATGAGAAATCAATGACTTAAGGCACCTAAGATTCCTAGAACAGTGTCTAATTCTTAAGAACTGTGAGGATCCAGCAAACATTTCTTTCAACGATTACTCAGTGCCAAACACTGTTCTAGGTACAGGAGCTGGACCCCCAGGGCTCCAGTGGAGGAAATAGACAGATCTTCATAGTACACTGAGGTTGGTCATGACAGTGATGGGGATATACACAAGGCACTATGAGTCTGCCTTTGTGTGAATTAGGAAACAATTTCAGGGGCACCTGGGTGGCTCTGTCAGTTGAGCACCCGACTTCAGCTCAGGTCATGATCTCGCAGTTCATGAGTTCAAGCCCTGCTAAAAAAGAAAACAATTTCAGCCCTCAAGGCACATGCTAGGCAGTGGAACTTGGGCTAGATTTCAGGAACTTATTTCCTCAGCTGGCCAACATTATGCCATAAAAAACCTGTGCCAGTGCACATGATGGCACTTAAGGAGAGCATCCAACCCACCCTGGGAAGGAAAAGGAATGGGTCAGAAATGGGTTTGAAGAAGTGATGGCTGAATTTATCCTGATTAGGGGAGGGGTGCCTGGGTGGCTCAGTAGGTTAAGCATCCAACTCTTTTTTAATTTTTTAAAAGTTTATTTATTTTTGAGACAGAGAGACAGAATGTGAGCAGGGGCTGGGGAGGGGCAGAGAGAGGGAGGGAGATACAGACCTCAATGCGGCCTCCAGGCTCCACACTGTCAGTACAGAGCCCGATGCAGGGCTCAAACTCACGAACTGTGAGATCATGACTTGAGCCGAAGTCAGATGCTTACCCTACTGAGCCACCCAGGTGCCCCAGGCATCAAACTCTTGATTTCAGTTCAGGTATCGATCTCAGGGTCGTGAGTTCAGACCCCACATGCTCTGTGCCAGGCATGAAGCCTACTTTTAAAAAACTGGACAGGGGAACCTGAAGTATAATTCTGAGCAGAGAGAGCAGCATAAGCAAAAGCAAAGAGGCAGTTCAGAGTACATTGTATGTAGAGAAATACAAATAACTTGGTACTGCCTCAAGCAGGAGGCATGGAATGGCAGTCAGTGTGCTAGGCAGGGGCCAAGCAATGTAGGGGCAGGTCTGCCATATTAAGAACAGCCCACCATATCTGAGAGAAGATGGCCAGAGATTCAAATCTTTATATTAACTCTGAGTTATTGACTTGGATGTGGTTTCCTCTTTCCTTCTCTGTTCTAGTCTGGGGTTTCAGTGGGTGTTGCTAACAGCTGGCATCCTGAAGATCCGTGATCTAACAACTTTGGGCTCCCCTCCCTTCTGATCATCAAGATTAGACAGGGACCTTATGTCAAAAGGGAGTCTTTCTAATTTGTCAAGGAATATTAAAGGAAAGGTTGAATACAACTTCCTCTGAAATCCCACGGGAGCCTCACTCAAATCACTTCAACAAAAGAAGAAATTCACGTACTCTGAATATAGAAGGAAGAGAGACATGATCGGAGTTTTTAATCTATGGGAGACAACCGATGTGTAAATGGAGAAATTAAACTACCAGATGACCTGGAAAATGCTAAAATAGAAATATGGGGCAAAGCATATGGAAATCACAGGACCAACTTGGCTAGAAGAGTTGGGGGAGGCTTGATATAAGAGAAGGTTTTTAAACTGGCTCTCAGAGGCTCAGTTGGAGTTTCTAAGAGAATGCGAAGAACAATTCAGACTGAAGAAAGCACAGAGTTGTGAAAGAGTCTGGCATTTCAGGAAACAACGAGCTATTCCATCAGCATGACTCTGGTGAAGGGTTTGAGGGTCAGAGTCACAGAAGCTGAGCCGTAAGAAGTAGATTATGAGGCATCTTGGAGTCACATGGCCAGGTTTGCCTTTTAGAAAGATATTTTTGGGCAGGATAAAGGATGAAGTGGGGTTCTCTCCTTTCTCCACCATCATGCTGTGTGCTGCTGACTGTCTCGCCATGTCTTCTCACAAGACTTTCAGGATCATGCGATTCCTGGCCAAGAAACAAAAGCAGAATCGTCCCATTACCCGGTGGATTCAGATGAAAACTGGTAATAAAATCCGATACACCTTCCAAGAGGCGGCATTGGAGAAGAACCAAGCTGTCTCTATAAGGGATCATACATGAGATGACACACATTTATGCTGCCTGAAGGTCATGTGTTCCTATCCCATCACTCTGTAAACCTCCCTACTACCTGAAAGGTAGATGTGTTTTCATCAAGGAAATGGCGTTTCTCTGTTATTATGCCTCTGCACCAGTGGGTTGGTTCAGTAATAAACACGTGAGATCTTTTGATTGGAAAAAAAAAAAAAGGATGAAGTGGAATGCAGTGCAAATAGAGGCAGGAATGCTATAGATGAAGCCAATGCAATCCCCCAGGTGAAAAATGGCGGTGGTCTAATCTAAGATAATGCAGTGGGGATCTTTATGAGGTGGGATTCTCTGGCTTTGTGACTGACTGGCTATGGAAGTGAAAAAGTTCATTTTTTCAAGTCAGTTCAAGAATGACTGAAATTTCTAACCTGGGAAAGAGAGGAGGCAGTAACACCATGAGTCAAGATCAAGAATACTCGAGGTAAAGGAGTTTATGCTTTCCATAAGGCTTCCATTTAAGATGCATTAATTTTGAGGTGACTGAGGACAATCCAACTGGAAATGTCCAGTTGATCATCAGAAATATTTGTCTAAACTTAGGAGAAAGATCAGGGCTGGAAATGGGGATGGGGAAATTATTTTGGGTTGAACCGTATGAAATTGCTGACATTTGGTCACATTTTATCTACAAAAATGGCAATTGGCATGTGGGTGAGTATTTCATATGGGAAAATATACAGAGTAAGAGAAAAGAGGTGAGTACCAAGGGTAGGATATTACCTGGGAAACGTTGATGTCTAGCCATGGACAGAGACGGAGAAGTGGTGAAGGATATTGCACAGAATTGGTAGAAGATAGAGATATAGGGGAAATTCAAGAGGGAGTAATGGTATAGAAGCCAGATGAGTGCTTCTCAAAAAGGAAAGGGTGTTCTTGAGCCTCAGCTGCTACAGAGGATGCAAGTCTGAAGGCAGAAACAGGACTCTGAACTTGGCAGTTGGGAGGTGGCTGTACCCCCAGCAAGAATTTTGGCAGAGTGGAGACCAGAGTTGGACTGTAAGAGGTCAAAAAAAGGGGGCTGACCTCAAGGTTTCATTTCCTTGTGTGTTTTGTTTTTTAAGGTTTGAGGAGGTTTGCCCCTATTTATGTATATGAGGGAGAAGCCAAAGTAAGGAAAATAGTTGAAGATACAAGACAGAAGGAATGAATAATGGAGAGAACCAAGTCTTGAAGGAGGCAGAAGGGTAGCCTTGAATGCCTAAGAGGAGAGGTTTGCCCCAGATGGAAGGGACAGAGGCTCACTAAAAGCAGTGTTAAGTCCCTACCCAACGTATGCATTTCCAGTCACGCACTCTGACAGATCACATTTATTAGTGCCATTATGTTGTCATGGGACAGAAGTCCTCCTCAAAGAGAAAGATGGCAAATATTTTAATTACCAGTGCTTCTTTCCAGAGATCAGCAGTAATGCCTTTGATGTATTCTTGGGCACGCCTACCTTGCAGCCTGCAGCAATCACAGCTAAGCCCTCTCCACTGTTCACCGTGAGCCTGCCCATCCCCTAGAAAGACCTCCAAAACAGTCCAAACAGCTGTTTGGTGAGCACAGAAGGAGGGTGTCAGAATTCACTCTGTCAGCCTCTAAGGAGATGTTTCTCCAAGGAGGACATTTCTTCGGGCCCTGCAGTTAACGGTCCCAATGCCCTATCACTGAGTAGAGTTGGGGCAAAGGGCTTCCCTTTGCTTCCAGTTTCTAACATTACCCAAAGGAGAAATTCATCACCCAGGACAACTAGTACTCACTTAATGATGCATCACAAACATAGATGCTGTCTTAAAATTCCCAGCTAATCCTGTCCTAGTTCTCATCACTTTGAGGTCAAAGTGCTAGTATTATGTTGGGTTCATCTAATCAGAATAGTAGGAAAAGCAGGATTAATAACATGAGCCTCCTCATCTAGAGAAGTTAATAAGTGAAAGATCCAACAACCCAATCCTGTAGTAAAAGAGTCCATTAGGTGAGGGACCTATGTTGCCACCTGAGCTGCCCAGAAACCTGGAAGCTTGGGGAATGTGAACTATTAGCTGAGAGACCAGGAAGTTTCCTACTAAACCTTTCATATATTACCCACATTGTACCTACAGGTATCCAACTTGTCAATTTAGAGCTCTGTGTCTGGTACAAGGGTTCTATCTGTCATAAGAGATGCTCAATAAATATGGTTCTAACAAATGAGCAAGTGAGTGAATGAACGGCGTTGCCAAATAACCACACCATTTATCCAAATAAATAGCATGTCTATTTATTTGGAGATGTCAGAGTGTCTTGGTGCTTGTGTGTGCATAAAAGAGAAAATGAGGCAGGTCCTTTGGAAAGTTATCTTACTACCAGTTCCTAATCTAAAATGGAGAAACCAATTTTTTAATAAAAGACCACAGATCTTCAATGTGTGTACGTATGTGTGTGTGTATGTGTGTGTGTGTACATAGATAATACATCGATATACACACACACACGATGGGGAATGTAGACATCTGTAAGATCATAGCTTGGAGTAAGATGATCTTGGATCCTGAAACATTCCAAGAACACTGATGCAATTTGCACCTGGTAGCCTCAAGAGGATTTGTACTCATCTTTTGAGATAAATAAAACAGTAATAAAACCAGCAGCCCAAGAAATTCTGAATTTAGCTCCTGCCTTTTGTTCAATTTGGATTCCCTCTTTTTTTCCCTATAATCTTCCAGATATTTCTTATACTATGAAGTGATTTTGTTACTATGGAAACCACAGGGCCTGCATAAAGCTCAAATGTGATGTCAAGTTATAAAATGATTTGAAATTTGCCCCATGGCTTGATAAAAAGCATTTAGAGGAATTACCACACCCAATATAGTGATGTGCCTATATAAGACACGTATCTGGGAATATACCTTTTTTTTTTTTAATTTGGATGGGAATCTGGGTGGGCAGATGTGATTGGTGAAGAAATATCTCACAGATGCCGCTCTGAATGAAAATAAAGCTTGGTTAGGAAATTCCAGGTTTATAAAATCATAGTAATTATGAGTTATAGCATACGGAGTTTATTCCTCACACGCAAAGCTCTGCCTTGTTTGTGAAGCACTTAAGCTAGCTTTCTGAAAAAGCTTTACTAGAAATATTCGAGAACAGCGTATCAACCACGTAAGGGGGATGTTTTTAAGTGACTTCTCTCCTGGAGGTGAGAGATAAAGAAATTCACCTCTTGGGGTCCTTTTTAGGCCAACGAAAGCCTAATTCTCCCACTGGAGATCTTGCTCTGTTTCCTAGGCCAAGTGTTGCTTCCAGACGAACACATATGTTTCTGATGTCATCATCTGGCCTTGAATCTGTATATGATTCAGTGGTAGTGGAATCTGCCCTAATACTCTGAAATCACTTATTACACTGATAACCACACGGAGCCTGGGAACCCACACCAAAAATCTACCTAGTTGACTTGAAGAAAAGCCACAGAGCCGTGAGAGCTGTTAGACAGGAAACACAGAATCGGCAAAATGGAAGTCAAGCCACTCTGCTCCCTGGCCTCCCACCCTCCTCCTCGGCTCCCCTTCCCTCTGCCAAGTACTTGCGAGTATTATCATCACAACAACACTCCGGAGAACATTCTTGTTGGGTAATAAGAAAGCATAATTATATGCTCCAGAGCTGTTGAGGTTTTCTCCTATTTTCAAAACAATGCATATCCTGTGGAAAGACAGCGCTGCACATGAATAAGCTGAGATTCCTTCCCCTGAACACACAGACGGTGGTTTGGAGGAGAGACCAGAGGACAGCTCTACTAATGTCTTTATTCCTTGGACAACCTAACCACACTGTTCTGTGGGGCTCCCGGGAACAAACCTCTCTGTAAACGTTATTAAAAGTGCAACATCTTCAAAACTGAAATGACATGTTCTCTGTTTTGCTCACTCTTCCCTTATAGCCATGGGCTGTCCCAGGGCTGAGAGAAATGGAATTTAAGTCCACACCATACAAAACTCAAGCCTGACTTCCCCAAACCATTACATTTAGTCATTCAGATATCCATATTTCTCACCTCAAACGTGATCAGTGAAGAGGCGGGGACTGTCCCCTTGAGTTACATAGTCCCTCCTGGACTTGGAATCGGAGTTGAGGCTCCATGAATGTGCACTAACACATGGTTTCCAGAGGCAAAGGGTCTTTCCTGCGATTATCATACCAACATTCTTCAAAGTCCAGCAGAAAGTCATGGAGAATAGCTGTGGCTGAGGCTAAGGAAACCAGCACGAGCGTCATAAAACGCCAGTCCTTTCGACACTTCTGTTCACTAAGTAGTGGCATCTGATTCCACAGGTAAGAAAAAATGACACCCAGAGAGAGTCCTAGAAGTGCATATCTCAGAGTCTTTGTTCAGACTGGACTTCCCAGATCCCAGACTGTTCTGTTACCACAAAATCAGGCTGTCGCTCAGAGAAGCCTGGGTTGCTTCTAAAATATCATGCGATTGCGGTTATTTGTACCATTGCCCACTAAACTCTCAGTTCCATTAAAATTGCCCTGAACAGAACACGCTTCCAAGTACAAACATCATGCTGCTGCTTTTAGAAGGCTTGGGTCACATTCTTTTGACCATATGGACTCTGTCACGTGGATATGAGAATTGTCAATAGCTGTCCGAAAATGTTGTCCCACCAGAGGCCGCAAAGCATTCTGGGGCTCCCGCTACCACTAGCCGCTGCCCCTCACTCGACCACGGCCTCGTGGAGATTCCAAGGCAAATGCTGGGGATCCGATTCCTTTCACTTTGGTGGTGGTTTGGGAAATAGGACTTTTCTTCCTGAAAATCTGTTATTTGGCAGTAAATACCAAACATAGGGGGCTGAGTCACGTTTCCTCATCCAACTTTGTGTTTTGCTTCCTAGGCAAGTGGGAGACGTTGGGAAATCCAATTTTTATGAGTGTGCAATTGTGTACATGTGTGTGACACAGAGAGGGGGAGAGAGAGGCTTTGGGAAGGAGTAGGGGAATAAAAAATATATATTTCGCCTGAGCCAATTTCTAGCAGATAATTTATATTCTTAATCTGCGGCCTAGAAAAAGAGTGTCATTTTATTGGCACAAATGACTTACTGTGCAGTTTGCTGGGCAAGTGTTTAAAAAAAAAAAAAAAAGCAGGGAGAAAAAAAACCCAGCCATTTTCAGAAAATGCCTTGGCAGATGGAGCACATCTCTTCCAGACCCCAGGTCCTTTACTACTGAGTATTTTCCTTTTCTTGGGGCTGGACCCATTCACTGGTAGGGAAACAAAGGCCAAGAATCTCCCAATAGCACCACTGAGGATTTCTGAAATGAAGAGATATCTGGACTGTTGCAGGAAACTCTTAAATTTCTTTTTAACGTTTGTTCATTTTTTTTGAGAGGCAGAGACAGAGCGTGAGCGGGGGAGGGGCGGAGAGAGAGGGAGACACCCAATCTGAAGCAGGCTCCAGGCTCTGAACCGACAGCACGGAGCCCGACACAGGGCTCGAACTCACAAACTATGAGATCATGACCTGAGCCAAAGTCAAATGCTTAACCGACTGAGCCACCCAGGCACCCCAATTGCAGTCAACTCTTAAAACAAGACATCTAGGCTGTGTTGCCTAAAGGTTAAGGGAGGGTTCTTTACTTAAGTAGTAACTAAAGCCGTGCCCTCTAGAAAATGATTCTGTGTCTCCCTTAACCTGTGCTTGCTCTGAGCCTCTGAGAGGCAGGAATTCAGAGACGTTGTTTGTAGTTACACTTCTCATCTGATTAGCTTCACTTTCTCAATCTGAAGACAGACCACCAGAGTAGGACTGCACTTACGGATAATGAACAGTTTCGTTTTGTCCCAAGACCAGACCATGAGTTTATTTGGGAAATTTTGTGATGAGGTATTCTGAGGGTGACACAGTGACATAACCTACCGGTTCTCTTTAACATTCGAGTCTTCATTTCCACAAATGCTCGGTTAACATACACATATACGCAACTTCTGTTGTGTGTTTTGAATCATGTAGACACTTTGGGGAGACAGAAGCTGATACGGATAAGCTAACAGAGATTAGAGTTGATACACAGGTGAATGGATAATCAAAAGCATAGAGGTAAACAGAGTGACGTGTCATACTCATCAGAGTGTAAGCATCAAATATTTTCACTATTTATTCATTCATTTAGCATATATTAACTTGGCACCTATTATGTGACAGGCATTGCTCAAGATGTTGGGAATAAAGCAGATAATGTATGAGACAAAAATTCTAGTCTTGGGGTACCTGGGTGGCTCAATCAGTTAACATCTGACTCTTGATTTCAACTCAGGTCATGATCTCACTGTTCGTGAGATCGAGCCCCATTTTGGGCTCTGTGCTGAAAGTACAGAGCCTGCTTGATATTCTTTCTCTCCCTCTCTGTCTGCCCCTCCCCTGCTTGTGCGTGCACTCTCTCTCTCTCAAAATAAATAAAATAAACATTTTTTTAATCTTACAAAAATTCTAGTCTTTATGGAGCAAGTCAGATAGGAAAATGTAAGTAAAATATAGAGAGAGAAATTGTGTCAGATGGAGATAAATGATAATCAGCAAAATGAAGAAGGAAGAACACAGGTAAGTATGTGGTGGAGGAGGGGTTTGAAATTTAAATAGGGTGGTTGGAGAAGCCTCACTGAGAAAGTGACAGTGAAGCAAAAACCTGAAAGAGGTAAAGGAGAGAAGAAGAGCACCATGGGCAGAGATAACAGCAAATGCAAATGTCCTACGACGGGGGTGTCCCTGACATGTGTGGCTGGAGCAAAGTAAACCACAGGGAAAGGATAAGAGAAGGCCCCAGAGAGGTATGAAGTGGCCAGACATGGGCCAGATTACAGAGGGTCATTTAAAAGAGATGCTAAGGGGGCACCTGGGTGGCTCAGTCGGTTAAGCATCCGACTTCGGCTCAGGTCGTGATCTCGCGGTCCGTGAGTTCGAGCCCCGCGTCGGGCTCTGTGCTGACAGCTCAGAGCCTGGAGCCTGTTTCAGATTCTGTGTCTCCCTCTCTCTCTGACCCTCCCCCATTCATGCTCTGTCTCTTTCTGTCTCAAAAATAAATAAACATTAAAAAAAATTTTTTAAGAGATGCTAAGGACTTCTGGCCTTTATTCTGAAGTGGGGGGGTCAGTAGAGGGTTTATTTCGTTTTTTTGGCTACTCACTAGCTAGGCAACCTTGGGCAAATCAACTACTCTGAACCTCAAGTTCCTCACCTGTCAAATGGGGACAGTAACAGAATAATATACCTATTCCAAGCAGGGTTGTAAAGATTTTTTTTTATTGTCGTGAAATATATGTAATATAACATTTGTAAATTTAACCGCTTAAAAAATTTTTTTTTTGAGAGAGAGAGACAGAGTGTGAATGGGGAGGGAAGAGAGAGGGAGACATAGAATCCAAAGCAGATTCTAGGCTCTGAGCTGTCAGCACAGACCAACACAGAGCTCGAACCCACAAATTGCAAGATCATGACCTCAGCCAAAGTTGGACGCTTAACCGACTGAGCCACCCAGGCGCCCCTCATTTTAACTCTTTTTAAGTGTACATTTCAATGGCATTAAGTACATTCACATTATTGTGCAACCATCATCACCGTCCATCTCTAGAACTTTTTCATCGTCACATACTGAAACTCTGTACCCATCAATCACTAACTCCCCATTCCCTCTTACTACCCACCTCCCCAACCCCCCAGCAACCATTATTCTACTTCCTGATTTCTGATTTCTACTTTATGATTTTGACTACCCTAGGTACCTTATGTAAGTGCAATCAGACAATTTTTGTCCTTTTGTGACGAGCTTATTTCATTTAGCAGAGTGTTCTGAAGGTTCATCCATGTTGTGGCAGATTCCATTGTATGGATATAACGCCACATTTTGTTTATCCAGTCATCTATCAATGGACACTTGGGTTGCTTTTACCTTTTGGCTATTGTGAATAATGCTGCTATGAATGGAGCTGTACACGTTTCTCTTTGAGTTTTTAATTATTCTGGTTATATACCTAGAAATGAAATTGTGAGATTATATGGTAACTTATGTTTCATTTTTTGAGGAATCACCATCCTGCTTTTGCTGAGCGCACCATTTTACATTCCCACCAACATTGCACAAGGGTTTCAATTTCTCTACATCCTCGCCAACACCTGTTATTTTTCCATTTTGTTTTTTATGATAGCTACTCTAATGGGTGTGAACTGGTATCTTGTGCCTTTGATTTGCATTTCCCTAATGATTAGCGATGTTGAACATCTTTCCATGTGCTTATTGATCATTTGTCCATCTCCTCTACAGAAATGTCTATTCAAGTCCTTTGTCTATTTTTTAATTGGCTTGCTTGGCTTTTTTAATTTTTTTTAATTTTTTTAATGTTTATTTTATTTTTGAGAGAGAGAGACAGAGCACAAGGGGGAGAGGGGCAGAGAAGGAAAGAGACACATCATCTGAAGTAGGCTCCAGGCTCCGAGCTGTCAGCACAGAACCTGATGCGTGGCTCGAACCCACGAACGGTGAGATCATGACCTGAGCTGAAGCCGAACGCTTAACCGACTGAGCCACCCAGGCGCCCCTGTTTGGCTTTTTACTGTTGAGTTATAAGAGTTCTTTATGTATTCTTGATATTAATGCCTTATCAAGTATATGATTTTTAAGTATTTTCTTTCATTCTGTAAGTTGCCTTTCCACTCTCTTACTAGTATCCTCTGATGCACAAAAGCTTTTAATTTTGATGAAGTTCAATTTATCTACTTTTTCTTTTGTGTCCTGTGCTTTTGGTGTCATACCCAAAATACCATTGCCAAACTAATGTCGTGAAGCTTTTCCCCCTGTGTTTTCTTCTCAGAGTTTTATAGTGTTAGCTCTTATGTTTCAGTCTTTAATCTATTTCGAGTTAATTTTTTATATGGTGTGAGATAAGATCATTGGAAGATTTGGGGTGGTTTTTTTGTTGTTGTTGTTTTTTGAGAGTATTTATTCTCTCTTTTTTTAATGTTTATTTATTTTTGAGACAGAGAGACACAGAGCATGAATGGGGGAGGGTCAGAGAGAGAGGGAGACACAGAATCTGAAACAGGCTCCAGGCTCTGAGCTGTCAGCACAGAGCCCTACACGGGGCTCGAACTCACAGACCGCAAGATCATGACCTGAGCCGAAGTCGTTCGCTCAACCAACTGAGCCACACAGGCGCCCCTGGAGGATTTTGAATAGAGGAGAAACATGATCTGACTTTTCATTTTTAGAAGATAATTCCAGTGGCTGTGCAGAAACCAAACTGCTACCAGCCAGGGCTCATTTAATCCTTTCATGTACCAAAAGGTGAGTTCCAAAGCCACATTTCAGTATGATGTTTTAACTTTTCAGTCACTTCTTTGTTCAACAATTGTCTAAATAATTTGACACTATTTTTGCATGAGTGTGTGCACACCTCCTCCCACCCCCTATGAATGTCCTAACCCATCGTGTAGAGAGTAGAAAGATACACACTTCCTTCTATGTGAATGTTATGCTTTTATTACCTCTACACGACTATTATACTTTTATTATTATTTACTTGAAGAATATGCATTCAACAAGTATTTATTGGGTGCCCACTATGAGCCAGAGACTTTCCTAGGTCAAGGGGATATAGCAGTGAGAAAGGAAGATCCTATCCTCATGGAGCATACATTCTTTTGATGCATTAAAAAATTGACCTAATGGGCGCCTGGGTGGCTCAGTAGGTTAAGTGTCTGACTTCAATTCAGGTCATGATCTCTCCGTTCCCAAGTTTGAGCCCCGCATCGGTCTAGGTGCTGACAGCTCAGAGCCTGGAGCCTGTTTCAGAGTCTGTGTCTCCCTCTCTGTCTCTGCCCCTCCCCCACTCATTCTCTACCCGCCTCCCTACTCTCAAAAATAAACATTAAAAAACTGTTTTTAAATTGGCCTAACAAATAAATGGTCCTCATACCCAATGATTACAAAAGAACTAATTATCACCCTTTCTATCCTCAATCTATTCTCAAAGAGTCTACTGAGACATCAAAACCAATCGATACAATACAATTCATAAATAATTCATAGAAAACTATGTTGCTTCAACATGGATGATTATTTTTTCTGTGGGCACAGTCAGAAAACCATATCCATGGATTCATTCAGTCCTACTTTGCTTTAAATTCAGAACCTACTGTGTGCCAGCCACTGTTCTGGGGGCTGAGTAAGACTGGAATGAACTGATGTTGGAGAGAAAAGCCAGGACCAGGTCATGGAAGGTCCATTTGGCCACTGAAAAGAGTTTGTCTGCTTGGGACATTGTCCAGGGTTAAATTATCCCAGGTGAGGTCTATAGCGTGGGGTGGTGGCTCTCAACCTAGCTGCACATCATAACTACCTAGGGGATTTTTTTTAATGCCAGTGCCTGGGTACTACCCTTGTAGGTCGTAATTCAACTGATCTGGCGGGGGGGGGGCGGGTGGTGTGTGCAGTGCATCAGTATTTTTTAAAAGATGCCTAAGGGATTCTAAAACTCAGTGAGTGTGGTGGAACTTTGTGACTGCTTTCACCTCTTCACCCCATGTATTGAAGAAGTCCACGGTAGCTCTTTTTCCTCTGAAAAGAACTGTCATTGCTTTCTTTTTTTTCCTTATAATGAAAGTAATATCTGTTCGTTGTAGAATAACACATAGAAAAGAGAAACGTCACCCCAAATCCTACTTCCCAGAGGTTTCTTCTATCAACATTTTGCTGGATTGTCTTTTCGTGCCTATGTTTGTGCTCTTTGTCCCCAAGATGGTATCCAGCTTTTCTCATCACTTAGTAACGTATCGTAAAGTACTACACAGTGTCAGAATTATGAACTATTTTGACTCTGCCTTTACATGATCTCTCAGCCTTCCCACACGCAGAAATGGGGTAGTTCTGTTCGGGCAGGTAAGTTTGCTTGACTCTTACTTCTTATAAAAAAAAGGCCTTGGTCTTATTCTCTACCTGACTGATTATCCAGTCTGATCTCTCTGTCCTTCATCAACAGGGGAGGGTATCCATACTCAGGGACTTGCCTCGAACTCTACTTTCATATACTTTCCAAAAGCTTGGTTGCCAGAGATCATGTTTATGGAGGATTGCCTGAAGGACATGAGTCTATTTATTCTTCCACGTATTCTAAAATGTATCCTTGCAGCATGCCAAACCGTGGAAGATCGCATACATTGAGCACACTATTTTAGTTTCTTATAAAAATGCTTTTACTGGATTGAACTTCAGCTATATATCATCAGCCTATATTGAAAGGCATCATAAGAAACAGTTCTCTGCAGTTTATTATCATATCTGTTATGAAAGCAGACTCATTATTATGTTTGACATCAGTTCCTTATATCACCTAACATTCCTTTTATGAGAATCTACAAAAGTGCTCGGGAAAAGAACCACAATTTTTGAGCATCCCCTTAATCTCATAGACCTCATTACCCTTAATTGTTTCCATCTTTCCTTTGGCTGCTAGGGAGCTCAGTAAAATGGTGGTCCCAACTAGCAATTACACCTAACCATAGCATGTACTTACACATTTCCTCTTAACTCTGACTTTGTGTTATCTCTATTCCCATTTTCCCTGCACCTATTTTTTGCTTCAACTATTAATTTTGACTTTTTGTGTTGGATATATATATATATTTTTTTAAGTCTTTGTGGGAAGTGGAAGGAGGGAAAGAATACAAGAAAGGTAACAAAGGGAAGATGAAGAAAATATAAAATGAGGAAGGGAGAGAAAGAGAATAGTGGGAAGGAAAGAAGAAGGCAGGAGGAAAGACAATAAAGGGCAGTCTAATAACCAGTGTAAGAGTTATGCTATAGGAGTCTTAAGGAGGAATGGGTGAGCTTGTGTCTGATTGAGCAGGTCAGCAAAGTCCTAAGGAGTTTCATGGTAACAGCAAGCTCCCGGAGGGAGCCTACCCTCCTCCAGATACTTTAGATGCATCGGCTCATTTAATCTCCATAGCAACCCTTTGAAGAAAGCACTATAATCACACCCATTTCTCAAATTTAAGAAAGCAAAACAAAACACCAGAGATATCGAGGTAAATTTCGCACTGAATGGTGAAACTGGTTTTCAATCCAGATCTGGATGCTATACTCGATGGCCAATACTTTAAGGTTAATATGAGCCTTTAAAAAGGACCATTAAAATCTTTTAGAGAAATCAAAACTTTAGCTGAAAGAAATTTCCTTATATTAACAATCTCTTACTTTACCATCATCTTGGGGTGGGAGTGGGGGTGTCTGTGTGTGTGTGTGTGTGTGTGATAAAAGATGACTTTCCCCTTCATCCGTCTATTTCCATCTCTCAAAGAAATGTAATTACATTGAAAATAAGATCAGGAACGGGGGGAAATAATACAGACTTGCTGGCAGGAAGAGCAAGCAGGAAAGCCAAAAGGACAAAGGGAAAGCTGACAAGACAGAAGGAAAAGAGTGAAGGATGCCAGAGCAGACGGGAAGGGGTTCTTGCAAAGAACTGAAACCCTGACTGAAGGCCAGGGATAAAACAAAGACAATCTTGGCGGGAAGCCTGGCATGAGAAGTGGCAAACTAGAGCTAAAACAACAATGAGGTGCTCAGGAGAAGATGAAGTCCTTAGGAGAGAAAAAGAAAAAGCCATTTCAACGCCCCCCCTCCAACTCTAGGTGGCATAGTGCAGGGGGTGGCCAAGCACAGAGTGGAACACCTGCCTATGCTACACCCTTAGTGCTCCAGTCAAAACCCAACTCATATATTTTTATATGAGTTTTTATGATATATATCATATATGACTTTTTATGATATATATATGATATATATATCATATATATATATATATATATATATCATATATATTTGGGAGTTATTCCACCCCACACCCAGGATCTAAACAAGGAGCAATTATTGTATTTGTATATATATGATATATATATATGATATATATATGATATATATATATATAATATATATAAAATAAACAATTGGAGCTCAGGGACACCCAGGTGGCTCAGTTGGTTAAGCATCTGACTCTCGATTTCAGCTCAGGTCATGATCCCAGTGGTGGGATCCAGCTTAAGATCCTTTTTTGGGGTGCCTGCATGTTCAGTCGGTTAAGCCACAGCTCAGGTCATGATCTCGAGGCTCATAGGTTCAAGCCCAGAGTGGGGATCTGTGCTGACAGCTCAGAGCCTGGAGCTCACTTAGGAGTTGGTGTCTCTGTCTGTGCCCCTCTCCCACTCGCGCTCTGTCTCTCTCAAAAATAAATAAACATTAAAAAATAATTAAAAAAAAAATACATGGGACGCCTGGGTGGCTTAGTCGGTTGAACATCTGACTTCGGCTCATGTCGTGAACTTGCAGTTCGTGAGTTCAAGCCTTGCATTGGGCTCTGTGCTGACAGCTCAGAGACTGGAGCCTGCTTCAGATTCTGTGTCTCCCTCTCCCTCTGTTCCTCCCCTCGCACTCCATCTCTCTGTCTCTCAAAAATAAATAAAGATTAAAAATTTTTAAAAATAATAACAATGAAATAAAAATCTCTGAATCTCTGAGAGAGCTTCATGCTACTGCACAAATGAAAATGGATCTGTGGCCCCTGAGGTGCTGATGGACAGCTGTGTTGTGCAAAGCAAGACTCTGTTCACGAATGCACCATGTCGCTTAGCGGTTCGAGTAGCAGAAAAGTGGAAACTCATCGTTTTCCTCATCGTTATCCTTTCCTTTCAATTTCAACTGGGTCTTTTTTAAAACCATCCCCATTACACGGTTGGTTGTGGAGTTGAAAGATTTCCATTCAGGAAAGTACCGAGAAGCCCAGCATTCTGGTATGCTGAATGAAAATGCTAAATGAAACTATTGACAATTCTTTTTTCTCCCCACCAATGTTTTATCTGCAAAATTTCAAGCCTACAGAAAGGTTGCAAGAAAGGTACAATGAATATTCATATACTATTCCCCTAGACTGGCCAATTTTAATATTTTGCCACATTTATGCCTTCTCTCTATATACATATGTAATACACACCCCTTTTTGGCCAAACCTGAGAATCTTCAGGGAGGTATTTGCAGACATTATAACCCTTTGCTCCAATTACTTCAACATATATCTGCTATTTAAAAAGAAACCCTTTTCATAGTTGCAGTACAATTAACATACTCATAAAATTTCACAACTGACATAATACTATTATGTAGTATGCAGTCTACATTCGAATGTCTCCATTTATCCCAATATTATTCATGCTAGCTGAGTTATTCCACCCCACACCCAGGATCTAAACAAGGAGCAATTATTGTATTTGGTTTCATGTCTCTTTTGTCTCCTTTAATCTAGACGAAAACCTCAGCTTTTTTTTTTTTTTCTGGTTAATTCTTTCATGATGTTGACACTGTTTTAAGAGGCCAGGCCAGTTGTTTTGCAGAATGCCCTCAGTTTAGATTTCTCTGGGTGTTTATTCATCATTAAACTTACAATAAACAACCGAAATACTGTTAAGGTGAATCACGGAATGGTTATTTTATAGACCAAAACCAGTCAAATTTTAGCAATTTCATGCAGCTTATGCAACTGATAATTTCAACTTAATACATAAGGAATATTGTGTCCCTCCTTTTATGTCACACCAAGGATACATGGTTTGTCCTGTTATTGGTGGTGTTAAGTTTGATTGTGGGGTTAAAGTGGTGTCCACTCGATCTCTCCATTACAGAGGTATTTTTTTCTTTTTATAATTAATAGGAAATCTGTAGGGGATTCTGTGAGCCTATTTAAGTATTCTGTTCCCTAACAGTCTTTCACCCAATTAACTTAACATCCATTGATGATTCCGGGTGCCTGGGTGGCTCAGTCAGTTGAGCGTCCAACTTCGGCTCGGCTCATGATCTCACGGTCTGTGAGTTCGAGCCCCACATCGGGCTCTGTGCTGACAGCTCAGAGCCTGGAGCCTGCTTCGGATTCTGTGTATCCCTCTCTCTCTCTCTGCCCCTCTCCCGCTCATGCTCTGTCTCTCTCTCTGTCAAAAATAAAATAAAATTTTAAAAAATCCATTGATGATTCTCGCCTGAATACATTAATACTACGATGGCCATAAAGTGGTGCTTTTCTGCTTCTGTCATTGCTTCCACATTTTCTAGCTGGCATCCTAAAGTGCTTTACCTCCTCACTGCTTATAAACTTGGCCGGTAAGGACTCATGGATTCTTTTTATTTAAGATGTTATAATTTACCCCTGCCATTGTTCATTATAATTCTATCCCCATTAAAGGCTTATTTTAACCTGCCAAGTCAGTCTTGCCTTTCTAATGCCAGCCCACTTACCTCTACATGTAAGTTATCTGCTTTGTCAGATTTGAATCTACATCTCCTGAAGGGTAGTGTGGTCATAAAAGTGAGATTTTTAGGGGCGCCTGGGTGGCTCAGTCAGTTAAGCAGCCGACTTCGGCTCAGGTCATGATCTCACACTCCGTGAGTTCAGGCCCCGCGTCAGGCTCTGTGCTGACAGCTCAGAGCCTGGAGCCTGTTTCAGATTCTGTGTCTCCCTCTCTCTGACCCTCCCCCGTTCATGCTCTGTCTCTCTCTGTCTCAAAAATAAATAAACGTTAAAAAAAAAAACTTTAAAAAAAAAAGTGAGATTTTTAGTTTTTGTATTTGACCTCAACTTTCTCTCTTTTTTAAACATCTGAAGTCATTTCCCTGAATTGGATTAACTTTTGCTGGAAAACTACTCTTTGTTGTCAGCATTTTGTAACTATCTGTAGTCACATGGGACGGAAGTACGGGAGGAAGAGGAAAAAGCAGGCATGTGAGCCACACAGGTTTGGGCTGAATCCTGGCTTTGTCCCTTAACAGCTATGCAAGCTTGGGCAAGTTATCTTATCTCTGTGAACTTCAGTCTCCCTGATTTAAGAAGAAAAAAAGAGAGAGAGGAATTCTAACCCGATACATAGGATGGCTGTGAATATTCAGGGAATGAGGTGTGCCAAGTGGTTAGCTCAGTACCTGGCATATAGGATGCACTAAACTAAGTGGTGGCTGTTCTTGTTTTTTAAAAATGTTTTTAAAGTTTTTTAAAAAAACTTTTTGTTTTTTTTAAAAAAGTGGTTTTAAAATGTGTTTTTAAAAATTCATTTAAAAAAATTTTTTAAGTAACCTCTACATCTAATATGGGGCTTGAACTCATGATCAAGAGTCTACGGCCATCCCACCCTGAACGCGCCCCATCTCGTCTGATCTCGGAACTCATGATCGAGAGTCAGATAGATGGTCTACCTACTGAGCCAGCCAGGTGCCCCTAAGTGGTAGTTCTTAATAGCACTATTAATGTTATTTTTCCCCAGGCTTATGTTTCTTTGCAAGTTTCACTTACCTTTAGATAATTTTGCATCTCCTAAATTATTTTTCTACAGATGCATAGTTTTGTGCTTCTCTAAAGTGAAAAGTCATTTTATTCTTTCCACCCATCTTATGAATTTACATCCTTTCACATCTAATTGACTTTTTTCTTGGTGTTTGCATTTCCTCCCAAACGGCAGCATCTGCAAACTTCATTTAAACTATGTTTCTTCTAGTCCTTTGCAAAATTTATAATCCTGAATTTATTTTATATTCTCTTTATCCTTTTGCAGAAACATCCTCTTGAAAGAAATTCATTTACAGTCACCCTATATTTAGTTAGGAAGTTTCCTTCCTCCCTCCCTCTCTTTCTCTTTTTTTCCCTCTCTCTCTCTTTCTCTCTCTCTCTCTCTCTCTCTCTTCCAGTCTTCCTTTCCAGTCTTCTTTTCTTTCAAGTGACAGGTATGTTTTGGAGCACTGCTAGATCAAACAGTATACCAGCAGAGTCCCAGACCTCAGTCTAGCAAGAAACAGACACACAATATACATAGCTGTAATTCAAAGTAGGCCAAATGTAAGAAGGTTATAAAGTGACTAGAAAACGTAGAGAAAGACTTGTAGAATGAGTAAGATATGGACATGTGGTGTCTTGAAGGACAATCAGTAAAAGTTTAAAACTGAACTCCATTCTAATCTAATCGCAGATAAAGTTAAATTTTTCATCCAGCACTGCAAGTTCACCAGAATTACATATTTTTGGAGACACTGTACCCAGAAGTGCCATATTCCATTTGTAATGCAGAAAAGCCTATTGCTATCATTTCTTTCCCATATGAGACCTGGAACACTGTGTCTGATGCTACACATACTAAAAAAACATCATTCTGGGCAATTTCTTCTGACCTATCTTCTACTTTACTAATTCTCTCTTTATCTTCATCCATTATTTTTCATCCATATGAAGAGCTTTAAGTTTCAATTATGTTTTTTCTAAAAGTTCTACTTGGTTCTTTTTCAAAACAGTTTAGCTATTCTTTAAAATTTCTTATTCTCTCTGGGGCGCCTGGGTGGCTCAGTCGGTTAAGCGTCTGACTTCAGCTCAGGTCATGATCTCACGGTCCGTGAGTCCGAGCCCCGCGTCGGGCTCTGTGCTGACAGCTCAGAGCCTGGAGCCTGTTTCGGATTCTGTGTCTCCCTCTCTCTCTGACCCTCCCCCATTCATGCTCTGTCTCTCTCTGTCTCAAAAATAAATAAACGTTTAAAAAAAATTTTTCTTATTCTCTGTAGATATTTTCAAGTTTGTCTTTTATTTCTCTAAACATAGGTAAGTATAGTGGCTTTCTATTTCTTGAGTATAATAACCTATTGCTTGAAGCTTTTGTAGATCTATTTCGTCTGTCCGTTTTCCTATTGGTTTCCTTAATGTGCCAATTTCCTTATGTGCTTAGTTGTTTTTTTGCTGTCAACTGCTCATTTTCCGTGGAAACGGATTTGTGGGACTTCTTTGTGGCCTATTATGAAGATGCTTTCATTCAGACAGAATTTGCTGTTGCTTTTGCCCAGTTGCCTGAGGCCACTGCCTGTCCCTGACCACTTTAATCTAAATTTAGGCTAAAAGTTTTTTAACTACCCAAATGATGTGAATTCATGCTAAAAAAAAAAAATGCATGAGGACAGATTTTTATGGTTAAGATGTGTCAGGACCAGTTCCACCAATACTGGCTCAGGACCAAAGCTACTTTTCTTACCATCTGTCCACTGGAGATGGGAGTAGGAATGATATGTTTATCTCTGGCTGACCCCTACCCTGAGGGTCTAGCCTTTTGGGGGTCCCAGTTTTATGAGTAGGGTCTCCCATTAGATCCCTACCTTGTTCAGGCCCTGGCTTTGTTTTCTGTCTCCTTAGGCCCTCGGGCCATTAAAACAAATCCAGGTTTGCTGGGTTCAGCAGTTTGGCAAATGATTTTAGGGCAAAAATAGTTTTCCTCTCAGATTTTTTTGTCTTCGCTAAGATTGACCTGATAATTTTTTGTACAAGATTTTAACTTTTCCATTTAAAAATACATTTATATACATATTATCAAGATTTTCTAATTTGCTTTTAATAAGAATGTGCAAACACACAGCCCACTATACTCTAATAGAGCTTGAAGCCCACAATCACTGCCATAATTTGAGACATCACACGATCATTCTATTTTTAAAAAATAAGTTACTTGCTTAAAATTTTTCACTTCATAAATATACCAACTTTTTTACTAACAATGTTGAAACTTCTTATTCAAAATACATTCAATGGGGGTGCCTGGGTGGCTCAATCGGTTAAGCATCCAACTCTTGACCTTGGCTCAGGTCATGGTCTCACATTTTGTGAACTCAAGCCTTCAGTCAGGCTCTGAGCTGACAGCACAGAGTCTGCTTGGGATTCTCTCTCTCCTTCCCTCTCTCTCTGTCCCTTTCTCTCTCTCAAAATAAATAAATAAACATTAAAAAAAATACATTCAGTGATCTCAAAAACAGGTGTTCTGAGAAATCCTGGAAGACAAGACTTTAAACATTGGTAGTTTATAATCATTTATTATTATTATTATTATTATTATTATTATTATTATTTTACATTTATTTATTTTTGAGAGACAGAGAGAAGGAGACACAGAATCCAAAGCAGGGTCCAGGCTCTGAGCTGTCAGCACACAGCCCAACATGGGGCTTGAACTCACAAACCGTGAGATCATGACCTGAGCCGAATCCAGATGTTTAACCAACTGAGCCACCCAGGCGCCCCAATATAATCTTTTTTTTATAATAAAATCTAAGCTTGATGGAATAAGCAGAGAATAAAGTGTACAAGATCTTAAATGCATAAATATATATTAGTTAATCATGCAGTTAAACATACTGTTTAATGATTCAGATTCTTATAATATTTCCATTATTAAAAACTATCAATGATTTTTTTTAATATTTATTTACTTCAGGGTATCCTCTAGAAGTTGTTCAAATAGCTTTTTTTTAGAGAGAGAGAGAAAGAGAGCATGAGCAGGGTAGAGGGGCAGAGGGAGAGAGACAGACACAAAGACAGAGAGAAAGAATCCCAAGTAGGCTTCACGCTCAGCCAGGAGCCCGACATGAGGCTCGATCCAATAACCAGAGATCATGACCTGAGCTGAAATCAAGAGTTAGATGCTCAACTGAATGAGCCATCCAGGTGCCCCTCAAAATGACTTTTTAAAATACACATCTAATACACCAACATATCTTATGTTTATTTGCCGTTTGTCTATTTGTCATCGAAATCCAAACGTGAGGAAGAGCAGATAGTGTTGGTTAATTCAAGATAATAAATTAGGTGTGCTTCAGTTAATTCTGGTTTTTATTTCCAAGCAATTTTTATTTTTTACACGGCATTGTGAAAATGGCCAGTGTTATCCCTCTTCCATGGTCCAGCAAACAGAATCTTACTGATTGATTCCAGTAGTAAATGATCAGTTCAATGTTTAGATGGTTGAGCTGTGCTTTCATTTCCCCTTGACACAGCTTCCGAGCAAAATTCAATCATTTTAAAAACTTTGAAAAAAAAAAAAGGTTCAGTAGTAATTCAACTGGTGAGAAAATCCAACATAGAAACAGTAGGACTTGGGAAATCGTCTGACTCCATAGATTCATCCAATAATTATTTACTGTGCACCTATTTCGGAGACGCACCAGATATCGCGCACACAGTGAACAAGACAAAGTCTCTGCCCTCAGGGAACTTTGTCTCCCAAGGCAGTCTCAGGCCTTTGAGGTGGCCGATGGGAACAATAGCTTTCTTTCTACACAGCTTTTCCTCTCCTTTATCATCTGGTTGCTCTTTGCAATTGCCACTGCCCCACCCCAACCCGGGTGCAGTCTGGGGGAAATATGGGAATAGGGAGGTCCCATCACCCCAGCATTGGCCTTGTTGATGCAACCTGGTGCCATTTCCTCATTTCCCTCGTGAGAAGTCCCTCCTATGCCTTATCCCAGAATTCACTCGTTAGAGTCTGTGAGGAAATGCCCAGTAGAACCTAAGTCAGGCTTTGTTCCAAAATATGGATGCTTAGGGGCACCTGGGTGGCTCAGTCAGTTAAGCATCCAACTCTTGATTTTGGCTCAGGTCATGATCTCACAGTTGTGAGACTGAGCCCTGCATCGGACTCTGCCCTGACAGCATGGAGACTGCTTGGGATTCTCTCTCCTTTTCTCTCTCTTGCTGTCCCTCCCCCATGTGCATGTGTGTGCACATGCATGTGTGTGTGCTTTCTCAAAATAAATAAACTTAAATAAATAAAATATGGACACTTATGTGGATGGTTCTATGTAGCAACCAAGGCAACAGGTTTTCCCAACAGAGGCAGTTCCATCCTCAAATGAGTTTGTAGGAGTTGATATCAGTAATAAGGCTAAAGCAGAAAAATAGGAGTGCCCTTGCTTATAAGCGCATAGAAGACAGATCCTGGGACTTCTAAAACTACCTGGGAGGAAGCTTCAGCTGGGAGGCTGAGGGCCTTGTCAGTCAGTAGAAGCAACAAACCAGCAAAAGGTAGGCTTTAAGGTTAATGTAATCTCATTGTTATCCAAAGCCAGTGAGAACTGGGGTGATTTGGGATACATACATTATCTTGCTGTCTCTAAAATGTAATCAAAAGAGAAAGGAGGGGGGCTCCTGGGTGGCTCAGTCAGTTCAGCGTCTGACTCTTGATCTCAACTCAGGTCTCCACCTCAGGACTGTGATGTAAGACCTGCCTTGGGCTCCACACTGGGCCTTGGGAAAAAAAAAAAAAGAGAGAGAGAGAGAGAAAAGGGGATTGGAGAGGACTCTGGGAAATGCTCAGAGAGAGACTTTACTCTCTAATTCTTTTTTTTAAAGCCACATGACTCCTTCACAGTTGGGTGCAGAGGGGTGAAGTTACAAGATTGGGTAGGCTCTGTCCCATGGTGGGTTTTAGACGAAAGGGCCTGCTTAGAAGGGACAGTGCTAGGAAATCAGAAGCAAGCACCCTGTGTCTGGATGAAGTCAGAAGAAAGCAGGCATTGACTAGGACCAAGAACTATGCAAGCAGGAAGCCCGGACCCTCACCCCAATTCCCACCCTCAACAGTAACTTGTCCGACCACCACCCCTAGAGGCCCAGGCTTACTCCTCACTCCAGCTACTTCCGTCATCCTCACCACAACCTCCCACTTCATTTTAACCCAACAACCAACCTACAAATTTCAGTATTATGGCTCTCAACCTTGGCTGCATATTAGAATTACCTGGGGAGCTTTTAAAAACCCCAATGCCCAGGCCAATTAAATCAGAAGTGAAACCCAGGCATCCATAGGTTTTAAAGCTCTCCTGGTGATTCCAGTGTGCAGCCAAAGTTGAGAACCTCTGCGTTAGGAACACAACTTATTAATAATAAATTGAATACTGCCTAGCTTTTCATCAAAAGCAGAGTGTCAAAAAGGGAAAGAAAACGGAATGGTGGAGATAGGGCAGGGGTGCAGCGTAGAAGGCAGAATTTTGTATCAGTAATGAGAGACCATGGATGTGTGTGTGTGTGTGTGTGTGTGTGTGTGTGTGTGTGTGCGCGTTCTATGAAGAGCTCTTTCAAATTTAGAACAAAGACATTGAGACCTCCAAAGGGAAACGCACAAAGGTCATGGACAATTCACACAGAAGAATGCAAAGAGTAAACGAACATGGAAAAATCCTTTTTGCTGATGATAAAAAAAAATAAATTAAAAGCAATCTTGAGGTCGCATTTTACAACCACTAGTGTAAAAAGGAAAAACTTAAATGACGCTTAATTTTGATGAGATTGCTGTGAAACCAATATACTCACAAATTCTGATGGCACCGTAAATTGGTTTTAAAAAAAACTCCTTCTGGATAGCAAATGGTAGCATGAAAAAAAATTATAAAGGTGTTTGGACCCATGGACTACTAGAGGTTGATCTTCAGGAGGTATTTGAAGCCAAATGATATACACTTGAAAACAATCTCTGCAACAAATTCTAAATAGCAAAAAAAAAAGAAAAGAAAAGAAAAGAAAAAAAAGGAAACAAGCTAAATTTCCAACATAGGGTAATAGTTTAATAATTCATGGTATACCAGCACCACAGAACATTATGCAGTCATTAAGCTGACAACTATGAAGACTGAGGAAATGTGGAAAAAATGCTCCCTTGAGGGGGCCCTGCCCCAGGCTCAGCACAGCCCCGCTTCTCTACAGCAAACTGCCTACTGGGCCCATCTGAGAAGGAAGCTGTAATTTGACCTGATTTCCCAGCCTCCCCTGGGAGACCTCTGGGAGTAGCTCCTGTCAGGGCTCACTTCTCTGTTTCCCTCCACGGGGGAGGCCGGCTTCTTGCCACCCTGGCTCTTATCTCTAGAGCTGCGAACACCCCGCTACCTGCCAGATCCTTTTTCACTCTGCCCTCCAGAACCCTGAGGTCTCATCTGCAAAAACCCCTGTATCTCCCTCCAGCTTCATCTCTGAGCCGTCCCCTGTCACGTGGTTAGGAATCATTTTGGAAAGTTCAAACGTCAGTCGTGGGTGATCGGGTCCTGCTTCTGCCAGGGCGGTAGCGTTTGCTGCAATGAGCTAAACAGCCCCGCACAATGAAGAATCGCTCTGTGTTCTGTTTATAATCATCTAAAGCTAGACTTGACCTGTACTCTATGTATAAACCCAAAGTATTTTTGACATTATTTTTAAGTATAGCGAATTTCCCAGAAATAAAACTTCCATGTACATTGAGGGAAGAGGGCACTTTGGGGCACTTTCTTAAGAGTTGCACAGCAACTTTGGAGAATCCCATCCAGGCCGCACACCTCTGACTGACCGCCTGCGGATCTGGCCCATTCGCAGGGTTCCCCTGATGGGTTCATACAGTGAGCAACTTCGTCAGGCCTTTTAGTAAGGTCATGACCAAACATTTTTACAGGTCAAAATAAAATATCGTACTGTAAGTTACTTTCCTTTTTATCCTTGCGTTCCGTTACAGCCAGAGCGTTTCAAAATATTTGTCACAGAAGGGGAGCCCTGGGCCTAACAGGGATGAGCCCCAAGCTTCCTCCTCCCTGTAGCTCTTGCAAGTGGAGGCTGATTTTCCTCTCGTTCCTCTCACACAGGGTCTCAGCGTGGCCTCCTTCGTCGCCTCTAGACCTTGTCTGCGGTTTCCTCCAATAAAACGCTCAGGTCTTTCTATGGAACGTGCCTTCAGACTAGCACCCATGACTCCTCAGTGCTCTCAACTGCTGACTCCCAGGCCGTGCCCCTTCCTTTACTGATTTTTAGCACCCTGCTCAGTCAGTCATCTTCCTTCTACCAATACTTCCGTCCTCATTCCTCGAAACCCCAACCTCTATGAGGACAACCCACCATGCCCCTGACTTTGCATTTTCTTGATCCTACTTCCAGAGACCTCTTCTTCTACCCCACGTTAGCCACGGCTATGCTCCCAGTCCTCAACAGCACCAGTAATGGCACTACCTCTAATATCACAGTTTAAAGCCTCTACTCTCTGACCACCACATCATGTCCTTCCAGCTCACTTCCTCTACTGTCCTCCCCTTAACGATTCCTGGACCTCTATGAGACTTCCAGTCCGTTGGTCCCATCATTTTCGCACTCTCACTCTCCTTGCCTGAGCTTCTGCCCCCTCCCATGTCTTTACCTTTATCCTGACTCTTGACCGACGCTTGATCCCATGGTGTGCAATTTTACACACCGCGCACACAAGCACACACACCTGTATCTAATTCCTTTGTCACTTGCTCCCTTCACGGTGTCGTCTGACAAAAGCTCCAATCCTAGTTGCACATTCTACCTCCTGCTGAATGTAGCTGAGAAAAACACACCATCTTGCAAACCAGCCTCACTTTCAATTTATGACAAACTTTTCAAGTAGCATTCAGCTGTCCACACTGGTAATGTAATCCTAAAGTATGTCCCTGGGAAAATAGACTTTCTCCCTAAGTCACCTCTCCCACATTTTCTCCTTTCCCAAACCATCGACACCACCTTCCCCTCCTTACTCCTTGATGATGGTCTGAGCCTTTATTTCATTGACAAAACAGACCAGATTTGATGAGAATCGCTTCGTTGTTCTACTATTAAATCTAACAACCTATATGAATCTGTGCACATATATCACATTTAACTAATATAAATTGGGGGAACTGTACATATTCCATTGAAGACCAACCCCCACAACTCCTAAACTGATTCCCATCACCTCTTGCCTGCTTAATGCTTTTTGCCCCGTAATTATCCCACTTTCTTATGAATCATTATTTTTCTTCTCATCTCCAATTGTCTGCAAACTTACCATAATATGCTCCGCATCCTTGACTACATCCTCTTCCAACTCTACTCTATTTCTTTCCTCCTGCTCACAGCAAAACCTCCCAAAATGTGTCTCTCATGATGTCTCCACTTCTTCACCTCTCAGTCTCTCTATACTGCATCCCATCAGAACCTCATCCTCACCAAACCGCCAAAGCAGCTCCCATTAAGGTTACCAACAACCTCCAGGGGCATCTGGATGGCTCAGTTGCTTAAGTGACCAGCTCTTGATTTCGGCTCAAGTCATGATCTCACAGTTCATGAGTTCTAGTCCCATGTCCAGCTCTGCGCTAACAGTTCAGAGTCTGCTTGGGATTCTCCTTCTCACCTTCTCTCTCTCTCTTTCTCTCCCTCCCTCCCTCTCTCTCTCTCTCTCTCTCTTTCTCTCTCTACCCCTCTTGTTTATGCTCTCTTGCTCTCTGTCTCAAAAATAAACTTAAGGTTACCAACAATCTCCAACTGGCTAAACCCAGTGGGTTTCTCTGTCCTCTACCTTATCCCACCTCTCAGGAGCATTTTATTCCATCCTTCCATCACATCCTTCTTAAAGCATGTTTTCACTGTTTCCAGGATGCCACACTATCCTATTTCTTCTCCTACCTTATTGGCCACTCATTCTTAGTTCCCTTTACCAGGTGCTCAACCTGGTTCTGCTCAACCTCTAAGTGTTAAAGCCTCCTAAGTTTAGCCTAATCCCCTTCTTTTCTTTTTTTTAATTTTTTGAAATGTTTATTTATTTTTGACAAAGAGACAGAGTGAGCAGGGGAGGAGCAGAGAAAGAGGGAGACACAGAATTGGAAGCAGGCACCAGGCTCTGAGCTGTCAGCACAGAGCCCGACATCGGCCTTGAACTCATGAGCTGTGAGATCATGACCTGAGCGGAAGTCAGACGCTTAGCCAACTGAGCCACCCAGGTGCCCCTCCCCTTCTTTTCTATTTACCTGGAGACCTATGGCTTTAAATACTACCTATAAGCTTATAACCCCCAATTTTATATCTCTAACTCCTCTCCCAAGTTCAGATGCTTATCTCCCATTGCTTATTCAGTATCTCTTAGGGGGCTGCCTCATAGGCACCTCAAACTTAGCATGACCAGTATGAAATGCCTTGTGCTCCTCTCCCCACCCCCATAGTCCACTCCTCCATGATTCTTCCCAATTGCCTTTATGGCACCATTATTTTGATAGCTAGGGGCCCTACCTATCAAAATTGTTATTTACAATGGGAAATACAAACATGCAGCACATCTTTGTTGTCAAGGTACTCTTGCAAATGTGTGCCACTGCCTGAGGCTCAGACCACAAGTGAATCCAGCCAATCGGAAGTCACCAAACCCTGATGACCACCTGCAGACACTGAAAATTGTCTATTACCTAGCTGTTTTAGTCATCTGATACTGTATATAACAAACCATCCCAGAATTTGGTGGCTTAAAACACGATAGTCCCTTGTTTGCTCACTATTTGGCAGTTTGGGCAGCTCATGGTGGAAATGGCTCATCTCTGATCTATAGGCATCTCCTGGCGAGCTCACCTGGGGCTGGAGGCATCAACCTCCTGGGAGGATTCATTCACAGGCGTAGCCAGTGGATGCTGGTTATCCGACTGAGATCATCAGCTGGTGACTTCGATTCTCTGATTCTCTGTTGCGTGGGCTTCCCCCAGAAGCTTCTTGGATGTCTTCATAGCAGGGTGCATTCTAAGAAGAAGGTGATAGAAGCTGCCAGTCCTCTTAAAGGATAAATCTGAAATTGGCACAGAGTCACTTCCATCCTATTCTGTTGGTCAAATCATCACAGATCCAGCCAAAATTCTAGGGGGCGGAGAAGTATACTCTACCACTTAGGGAGGGGCAGTGACAAAGAATTTGGAGCCATCTTTAATTCATTGCACCAGCCCTCTGAACTGTGGAACTGACCTGTAGCTGGTTTGACTCTTCAGAAACTGTGGTGTGCTGGCAGATGTTTAACAATTGACTGGACTGCCCTGGGAACATGGGGGCTGGGTGTCACAATCTCACTGGTTCCCCGACACACGTACAGGTAGTACACCCCCACGGATATAGACGTCAGACAGAGGAGGGAGGCAGGGAGAGGTGGGGCCTCTGCCATGGGAGCAGTGAATATAGACTCCCACACGTTCCTGTCTTAGCCCCCTCCTTCAGCAAAAAAAGCAGAGATAATGTATCTCTGACTTTTCTGCTTACCCATCTGTAAAGCAATCTCAAAACTAGTTGCCTTTATAACTGAAAAGCTTTGTAAAATACTATATGCCAAAATACAGGTTTTGTGACCTCCATTTTTTTAAAAAAATCCTAAAAGATCTCCTCTCCCTCTAAACACACATTGTCATTGTTCTCAATTAAATGGGTAAGAGCTGGAGCAAGAAAAGGAGCCGTGCTCCCTGGCAGAGCCCTGGGGCTGATGAAAGCGTTGACTCAGTGGGTCAGAGGAACATGTCCCTGGAGACACGCTCTAAGCTTACACTGAGAAATCAGAGTTGAATCAGGTGTCAGAAGACCCATTGAGCCTTGTAAATGGTTAAGGGAAGGCTGTGATCAGCAGCGAGGAGGGCTGCTGAAAGATCAAAGGCACCATAGAGCAAGAGACAACCCAAGTCAGCCGTGAATAATAACTTGTTTTCTTCCTTGAGGAGCAAAGCATGCTAGGGCTAAAGCCAGAATGAACACATTCAGGCTCCATCAAATACTGCAGGAAACGCTTATGTGGATGTGGGGGTGGGAGAGGGGTGCGGTAAAAAATTAGTCTATATGGTCCATAAACATTCATTAAGTCTCTGGAGCTATGAGGAATGTGCTTGGAATTAGGCTCTCCATTTTACGGCTGAAAGAACGCATGTTAGATGAAGCAAGTTGTTGAAACACTTAAGTAGACGGAAAGAAGCAAAAACAAACAAACAAAGAAACTATAAAAAACCCAAATATTTGTTCCCCCCTGCTCTGTCCATCAGAGAATGTAGCCTTTATCTTACATGATGGTTATCTAGTTACTTTCAGCCTGGGGAAAGATCTGAAAAATGGCAAAACGCCTAATCTATAGGCTCTCTTGGGAAAAGAGCAGGTGAACATAAGAGGTTTTCCTATCAATGGAATACCAAGACTGACTTCCAGCTAGGAACCCAGCCAACTTCTTCTTTCCCATTGTGAAGAAATACTGTAAGTGGACACACTAAGCCCTAAGGAAACTGGTTAGAGGGGAAAGAAAAATCAAAACCCAAGTGTAGAAAGATAGGCTAGTAGGATCAGTTTGCTGGGTTTCCATCCAAATCCACCTAATTATGCATGAGGCTTGGCTGGCAGCTTGACATCAGCTAGGCTGTCCCCAGGCTCCTCGGGCTGAGCCTGCTCTGAGTAGCAGGGCAGCAGATCAACCTTCTAGAAGCAACTGGGTTTTCTGTCCTTGTGCCCAAAGGAGACCCTTCCAGAAATCTAAATGTATTCTTCTCTTTAGAATTACTCCTTCAGAAGAATGTCCAAGATGTAGTTACTCTGCTCCTGCTTACACACAGCTTAATGCTGTCCCTCCTCCCTGCCCTTGGCCTTGTCCCTTTCCTTTTCCCACTGACCCCACCCAGAAAGGGCTGTATTTCATTGTCTATAGCTAACTCAGTTATGCTCTCTGCACCAAGGATAGTTTGGGGGGGGGGGGACTTTAATATTCGGTGGCATCTACAAAAACATCTGAAAGAAATCTAGCAGGCCTCACTTTTGCTGTCCTCTCCAAACAAGCACACACCAAGAGAGGCTTTCTCAACTATGGTAAATTTTAAAGGCATACAGCTACCCTCGGCTTGTTCTACTTCTTTCGTTTTACCCCCAGCCCCACCCTTGGGCAGCAGAGTGGAAAGGGACCTCGATGTCCATACCCTCCTCCCCTCTGACCCTCAAGGAGGGAGGGTGGTGTTCCACTGCAGACTGGGAGTCCATGCACAGGCAGATTCCCAGGCTCTGGACAGTGCCCATGATCTGCCCCTCCTCTTCCTCTGTGTCAATCAGCCCCTTCTGCTCTGCCAAACCAGCTGTCTGCACCTGGACATCTCTGTCATTCTGCTCCCTTACTCTGCCTGGCCAGAAGCCAGCTTGGCATGATCCTAGCTGGGGTCTGTGCTCCACTCCGGGCAGCCAGCTGGACCTGGGTGGGGGTGGGGAGGGCTCTCCTGGGGCCACCAGCCCCACCACTGACAGAAGCAGCAGACTATGTTCTGGCTTCACCTAACTTTTGAACCAGCATAAACTAATCTTCAGGCTTTCCGGGAGATTCAGAGTGTGTGCCCTAACCGAATGAACGGGCATATTGCAAGGTATTTCTATTAATGAACAACATAGTTGGGTTTATATGGGTGGGCATATCTATAGATCAAAGCAGATATTGTCATCTAAGTAATGTCCTTACAATGTGATTATAAATGGATAAATGGTAGGGTTTTGTTTTTTTTTTTTCAATTGCCTTCAATCCATTTAAGGTTCTGAGACTTCCCAAAGTTCATGTAATCTCTCATAAGTCTCCAAAGAGCCACATTTTCAGGGACCAGATTTACAACGTGATACACATTGTAGCAGGACACCCAAGCCCTCACCTCCTTATGTTGAGCCTTACTTGGTTATAAGCAACAGAAAACCAAATCTACTGACTTAAGCGACAAGAGGGAATTTTATTGGAAGATACTTGTGTAGCTCGTAGTGAAGAATGTGAAGGAAGGAAATAACAAGGGTGTGCTGAGGCCCTGGGTCGCAGGGGGTCACTACCCTCTCCAGATGCATTGTCCTTGTCCCGTGCATTAGTTTTCTGTTGCTACCCTAACACATTACCACGAGTGTAGTGGCTAATTTCTTAGTTCACAGTTCTATAGGTCAGATGTCTGCCTTGGCTCAACTGGGTTTCCTGCTCAGGGTCTCCCAAGACCAAAATCAAGGTGTCGGCCATGCTGGGCTCTTATCTGGAAGCTCTGGGGAGCTTTTAGGCTCATTTAGGTGGTTGCTGAATCCATTTCATTGCGATTGTAGGTCTGAGTTCCTCACTTCTTCACCTGCCATCAGCTGGGGGCCTCCATTGGCTCCTGGAAGCCACTGCACTTTGTCTGCATATGGACCCTTCCAGCTTCAAGTCAACAATGGGGTGTCAAATTCCCCTCCTGCTCAAATTTCTCCAGCTTCTGCTGCTTTTTAAGAGAACAACTGGTTAGATCAGGCTCACCCAGATATCTCCCTATCTTAAGGTCAATTCTGCCACATAAAATAACAATCATGGGAGCTATATCTTATCATCTCATCATATTACAGTTTGGGGGGGAGGGGATTAGAAAGTTTGCCAACCACACTATGACTCAGTTCCGATAACTTTTAGTCCTTGTCTATCTGTGTCATGTGTCAAGCTCTCAAGAGAGAAGCTCAGATTGGCCAGTATAGGTTAGGTGTCCATCTCCATCATCAATCAGCTATGATTGGGGATAGGTTCATACAGAAGAGGGGTCAGCACCTAGATATCAGCAGCTGTTCCGGGACAGGGGAAGATGGTGGGGAGAAAGGCGAAGATCCTGAGAAGAATCCTTCTTGAAGAGGGAAATAAGGCAAGTGACAATAAGAGAAGAGAGCCCTAGGCAGCACAGCTGGAAGACAAGCCACCCAAATTAGGTAGAGAACCTAAGAGGAACATGAGCAAGATTTCCGTGCTCACGTTTTGTCCTTGTATTTTCCACCTGGGTTAAAAATCTGTGGTGTTGACCCTGCTGCAAAACAGAACAGTGACTCATTTTAGTTAACAAGTACATTTCTGAGAGCTGCTTTTTCCTCTGAGGAGTTGGCGTGTGTATGCCCCCCCTATGCTTCCCACTGAGGGAGAGGGTTTAAAACAGTACCGCCACAAAGGAAGTTGGTAGAAAGCAATCCAGAACCAAGCAGACAACCTTTGGATTTTGTAGGGTATTGTCATATCCTTTTTGTCGCTCCCAAGAAAACTAGGATTTGGGGGCACCCTCCTGATTTTAAAGACTTGAAAACTAAAACCCCTAGCCAAAAGTAATGGCTCTCTTTAAGGTGACTCAACAAGGCACCAATGTATATAGTAGCACTTGAGACTTTTCAAAGAAAGAAGTCCTCATTGAATCGTATGCCTTGTTAGACTCATTTGGGGAAAAAACAAATGTGCAGTTGGCTGCATCTGTCAAGTGCCCACTTTGGGCAGAGCTCCCTGGGAGAATCAGAGAGATAGGAAAGAAGCGAAGAGACTTTGCGATACAGCGGAGGAAGCAAGAGCAAAACTAATTATGCCTGGAACTGTGTTTTACTTAAAATGAAACAGAGCCTCTCCAGAAGAAGTGGTGCAAACCCTCTCATATTACGAAGTCACAATGAAATTGATTTTTATTCTCTTCAAAAGTTTATATGGTATACTGTACTGTACCATACAGGTCTGGATGGGTTCATATGGTAGCTCCAAGACTTGTGGGAATGATTTTCTGTGCTTCACTTACTTCTCACCACACTGACTTCCTTCCAGAAGCCATTCCTCCTGCCTAGAAAGTATTCCCTCATTCCTTTCGAGTGTTTTCCTTCCTGTCTTCAAAATGCTTCTGAAATGGTTTGTTCCTTTTATCCCCATCATCTGCCTTCCTATTTGTTATTATCCTTACTTCCCCAGTTACTATCTTAGTACCCATCATAGTTCATGACCATGCGAGTGGGAGAGGGGTAGAGACAGAATCCCAAACAGGCTCCATTGCCAGGGCAGAGCCTGATGGGGGCTGGAAGTCACGAACTTCAAGATCAAGACCTGAGCTGAGACCAAGTCATTTAGGCATCCTGGCGTTGCTTTTATAATAAGGATTTGGGAGGGGGGCACCTGGGTGACCCCATTGGTTAAGTTTCTGACTCTTGATCTTGGCTATGGTCATGATCTCACAGTTCATGAGATTGAGCCCCACTTGGGCTATGCGCTAACAGTGTGAAGCCTGCTTAGGATTCTCCCTCTCCCTCTCTCTCTGTTCCCCCCCCACACACACACTCACATGCCCCCTCTCTCTCTCTCAAAATAAATAAATAAACTTGGCAAAAATAATAATAATGACTTTTTTGTGGTAATTTCCAAAACCTCAGATTGCAAATAATTTGCCAAGTTCTCTGAATGAGCTACTTTTCAACTTGTTTTCTTCTTTTATATCCCACTCCATCATCTACGACAAATCTCATTCCCATAACCCCACACCCACCCACATACCTACTTATCCACATGAATTATTTTTATGTGATTATTATTAATATGACAATAATATGACAAGCATGCAACACTACAAACAGGCACATTTCAATAACATAATGACAAAGAGATTGTTGAACACATTCCCCAATGTTAGGGTAGAATTTTGCAAAATAATTACTAAAAATTCCAAGAGGCATTTACCAACTCTCTCTGTGCCACTGGACTGAGTCCTTCACTTGCATTATGGCACTTTAATGTCAAATACATGATTGAACAAAACAACATTTCCTTCCCCAACACAGCATTCTCAGTAGATTCTATCTTTTCTGAAAAATAGATTCTTTCTCTTCCAAGAACCTCAAGGCATTCCATTGGCATCAAGTAATTCATTTAAATTCTCTCACCATCCCTAAGAGGAAAACACAGGATTGGATATTACTTATCTTTCTGTAGAGTTGAGGAAGCCACAGAGATGTAATTTCCTCAGAGTCACTCAACTACCAGTGACATCTGTACATGTCTCCATTTATTAAAGCTGAAGGCACTGTGAGAACAATTCTTTTATTTAATAGACATATCTTGTGGTTCTACTTTGTATCAGGCTTTTGTGCAGGGAATTAAAGTCTGATTCACGCATGGACATCCATGCTGCGTGCCTAGGCTGTGCCAGGTACCAGGAACAAGACAGATGCAGCCCCAGGCCCCACAACGGAGAGGCCCTAGCTGTTCTCAAGTTTACAGTCAGAGGGTAACCAGGGGAGCATCTGCAAGTGAGGCGTGTGGCCTAAGAAATAGAAGTGAAAGTTGTGTCTGAGGAATTGGAAATATGCATGAAAACACTGAAGTGACAAACAAAAAGATGGTAGATATGTATAAGGCAAAGAAACTTAGAGACGGGTGAAAGCTACATGTGGAGGAAAAGGAAGTGAGGAAGCAGCATTCACAGGTAGAGACAAAAACCTGGGAACACTGAGGGCCACCTTGAGAGGAGCTGCTCCTTCAGTGGAAGGACACACAGGTCAAGGCAAACTTGTAGAGGGGACAAGGAAATAAAAACCTAACTCCGTCCTGCAGATGTGCCTAATCTCCTGCCAGATCTCCCAGTGGCCAGTCCAGGGATCTGGGGTGTCTGCTGATACAGTCTAATAGGTTTTCCCAGGCTGGGTGGAGGGTGGAGGCGAATGGACAGTGAATCTGGAGGGGTGAACAGAAGATACCCAACACTTCCAGTTATGCTGCTAATTTGTGTTCCTTGACCAAGTCCTTTGGCCTCTTTGGACATCAGCTTCCTTACTGTTCATAGGAAGGCCTCATTCTGGTCATCTCTAAGGAATCTCCCAGGGTTGGCACTGTATGGAGAAAATGAGTCATTGGTCTGAATAGGCTTGCATTAAGAATTAGGGAGGGGCGCCTGGCTGGCTCAGTCGGTTGGGCGTCCGACTTCGGCTCAGGTCATGATCTCACGGTTCGTGGGTTCAAGCCCCGTGTCGGGCTCTGTGCTGACAGCTCAGAGCCTGGAGCCTGCCTCAGATTCAGTGTCTCCCTCTCTCTGTCCCTTCCCCTCTCACACTCCGTCTCCCTCTGTCTCTGGAAAAATGAATAAACATTATAAAAAAATTTTTTTAAAGAATTAGGGGAGATTGGGACACTTGAGTGGCTCAATTGGTTAAGCATCCAACTCTTGGTTTTGGCTCAGGTCATGATCTCATGGTTGGTGAGATCCAGCCCCTCATCCAGCTCTGCACCGGCAGTGAGGAACCTGCTTGGGATTCTCTCTCCTCTCTCTCCGCCTCTCCTCTCTCTGTCTCTCTCAAAATAAATAAATAAAAATTTTAAAAAAGAATTAGGGAAGATTTCCTTCTACTATCAACCAAGAGTCATTCTTTCCCACCACCTGAGCATATATGGTATTAAATTGACTTAATAGGAACCCTCTTGACTAACAAATGGAAGAATCTACACTAAAATCACAAAAGGTCTGTAAACTACAGCTCTGGGACTGTTCATCTTGGTGTGTACCTTGGGGGAGTCAGTCTTCCCCTTGCTGCAACAGCCAGGAAGCAGACATAGACACAGAAGGTCATACCTCCCCTGTAAATATAATTGCTATTTTTAACACCAAATAATTGAGGAGACAGAAGGAGAAGGGAAGATTATCACTATCTATATTGGAAGTGACTTCTACCAGTCCCTCTAAGGACACTACAGAGTAATTACCACTGAGAGGAAGTGTAAGATGCTGGCTGGTTGGCCAGCAGACAAGGGTTGAGTAAAGGGATTAATGTTAAACTCAAGGAAGCTGCTTCCCTATGCAGTCAAGTGGCTCTGATGGGTCTTCTGCTGGCTGGTACAGAGCATGGTTCATTCATTAATTCTGAGTGTGTACTGAGAAATGGCACACACATTAACTGAAGAGGAGAAGAACTTGCCACTATAAGAAGAGAGAAGGATTTCTTCCCCCATCAAAACCAGTAAGATGTCATGGCTCATTTTATCCATGAATTCCAATGTACTTGCCGAGTCGCACACTCTGACTTCTTGATCCGAACAGATGGGAGAGGTGACATGATGAGGAGATTAAGCAGTGGCCATTAGAGCCAGGATGCTGGGGTTCTGTCTCTCACATCAAGTGACCTTAGCAAGTTACTTAACTTTTCTGAAGCTTAGTTCCTCATCAATAAAATGAAGAATTGTGCCTTCTCATGGACTGCTATGAGAATTAAAGTATTTACTAAAGAGCTAATAAAGTTAAGAAAGGTAAGGGGAGCCTGAGTGGCTCAGTCGGTTAAATGTCTGACTCTTGATTTCAGCTCAGGTCATGATCTCACGGTTCATGGGTTTGAGCCCCATGTTGGGCTCTGCATTGATGGTGTGGAGCCTGCTCGGGATTCTCTCTCTTCCTCTCTCTTTGTCTCTCCCCAATTCTCTCTCTCTCTCTAAAAAAGGAATAAATAAACTTAAAAAATTTTTAAAAAGAAAGGTAGAAGAATGACCTAATATGCAGAAAGTACAAAAGTGCTTAATAAAATAAATATTTCAATGGGAAGGCAAAGAATAGAATCCAGAGACCATCAAACTTAAATCTTTGGTAGATGACAGTGTTGTCTTAAAAAAAAATGGAAAAGACAAAGGTAATTCCTATTGAGTTTAAGCCAGTTGCCAAGTAAACTTGAGAAGTATTTGCTATCATGTTTTTTTTTTACAGATGTTAGTAAGTGTTTGGCCTATGGTTTTTATCTATTACAGTTGTCATACATTAATATTTAAGTGTATATAAATAGATACACACATATATGGGCCAAAGTTCTCCAAGTACATAAGCTACTCTCTGAAGAGTATCATTTACTTGCAGTGGAAAGAGTAATACATCTGAAAACATGTTAAGATTTTGATTCTCAGCCTTTTTTGGGAGACCTTGGATAAACCTAGCTTTAGGGTATATTTCACCATCTAGATAGGAGGTAATATCTCAGAGCATTATGAGAATCAAACGAGTTAATACAAGCAAAGTACTTAGAATAGTCCTTGAGACATGGTGAACACTCAAAAAAATGTATTTCCAATATCCTTTCCAGTGTTAAGTGATGTCAGGGCACTTGTTTGGTCACAGAGGAAAGGATTAGCTGAGTAATCAGCCCAATGAACATTTCTTCCAGGGCTGAGAAAACAAAGCTGCTCTAACTATGAGGCATATACATGCAAGAATTGTTAATGAAGAGCTTGCTAACATATCCCTGGATCCCACCACCATACCTGGGCCCTCACCTAGGTGCTGCTGCTCAGGGCTATGTTGGGCACCCATGTCTCCACTAAATGAAAGCTTCCTGAAGGTCTCCAGAGGGGTCAACCTGATGGCCCCTATGCTCTGTGAGAGTTTGGCTCCACTCAAATCACATGTGGTACTCAGGTTTGCAAATCCAAAAAGAATGAATCAAAACAGAATTAGTCTCTACCGTAGAGGCAGCGACATTATAAAAAGCCTGAAGTGCCAGAATCATTTACTTTATGATTGCCCATTTGTTGAGCACTTTATCGAAAACAAGTCTTATGTTATTCTTTTTCTCATAAGAGAAACTTGGTCGCTACAATGACTGTTGTCAGTTTTCCTTTAAACAACGTTTTTGTTAATCTTGACAATTATCACTCTTGTCCATATACAACTGCTGCATTGCATTTGTGTGTGTGCGTGCATGTGCGTGCATATGCATATGTGGGTGCAACACTTTATTTCATTTAAATAAATGCCTTGTTATCAGCTTAGGCAAATAGTTGGTGTATGGTTCTTGTTTTTTAAGTGTGTTTAAAGTTAATCTTTTTTCACTTTTTTTTTTTCTGTTACACCAGTCAACCTGATCTTTAATTTTCATGGCTTGGAAGGCTTTGGAGAATAGATAATATCTTTGGTGTCAGTCAAGCTAAGCCAGAAATATACTCATCCCTGATACAGGACACTGAGAGGAAAATTACCTGTCTGAAACTCAGCACTGAGTAAAATGGGGGAAATAGCCCCTGAGAATTCACCCTTCACAATGATTTTAACCTAGAATTTTTACGCCCAATTCATACTACCAAGGTAGTCCAAAAATCCTTAGGCTGAAACTGAAGCAAGAGGCTTTTAAAATAACTGAGGAGGTTTTTGGAAAAGTAAATAGAATTTCTAGAAGTGAAAAACATAATAACCAAAAGTATTAATGATTAGGTTTGATAGCAAATAAGACACAGTGAAAGAGAAAATTAGAGAACTGGAAGCTGAAAAAATTAGCTATAGTAAAACACACAGAGGAGTTCCTGGGTGGTTCAGTCAGTTAAGCATCCGACGCGTGAGTTCGAGCCCTGCATCAGGCTAGGCTGCCAATGCAGAGCCTGCTTGGGATCCTCTCCCTCTCTCTACCACTCCCCTGCTCTCTCTCTCAAAATAAATAAATAAACTGTTAAAAAAAAAAAAAGAAAGAAAGAACAAACACACAGATAAAGAAAATAAAGAGAAGAGGTTGAGTATGAGTATGGAAAATACAGGCAAATGCCTAAACATACATCTAATAAAAATGAGAATATGAGATAGTAAAAGAAAATACTGGGATGGACAAAGGCAATATTTGAGGAGGTGATAGCTGAAGAGTTTCAGAACTAATAACAGACAATAAAAGTGGAATGACAGGGGCACCTGAGCAGCTCACTTGGTTGAGCGTCTGACTCTTGATTTCGGCTCAGGTCATGATCTCACAGTTTGTGAGTTCCAGCCCCACATCAGGCTTCTCTCACTGACAGCACGGAGACTGCTTGGGATTCTCTCTCCCTCTCTCTCTGCCCCTCCCCCACTCAAGCTTTTTCTCTCTCTCTCAAAAATAAATAAATAAACTTAAAAAAAAAGTGGAATGACAAAAAATAATCCAAAAGAAGACAAAGTGGGGGCGAGAGGGGGGGTGGACCATGGAAAAAGTGAGACACCATAAAGTATAAAATAAGATTAATAATAACTTCAAATAGATCAATAATTATAATATTGGACTAAATATTCCAATAAAAAGGCAAAGGTGTTGAGAACATATTTTTTAAAATTATTTTTTAATGTTTATTTATTTTTGAGAGAGAGAGACAGAGTGTGAGTGGGTGAAGGGCAGAGACAGAGGGAGACACAGAATCTAAAGCAGGCTCTGGGCTCCGAGATGTCAGCACAGAGCCTGACGCAGGGCTTGAGCTCACGATCTGTGAGATCATGACCAGAGCGAAGTCGGATGCTTACCCAACTAAGCCACCCAGGCGCCCCAGGACCATATTGTTTTTATGCTTTTATAATTCTTTTTTTTAAATATGAAATTTATTGGCAAATTGGTTTCCATACAACACCCAGTGCTCATCCCAACAGGTGCCCTCCTCAATGCCCATCACCAACTTTCCCCTCCTTCCCACCCCCCATCAAGCCTCAGTTTATTCTCAGTTTTTAAGAGTCTCTTATGGTTTGGCTCCCTCCCTCTCTAACTGTTTTTTCCTCCTTCCCCTCCACCATGGTCTTCTGTTAAGTTTCTCAGGATCCACATAATAATGAAAACATATGATATTTGTCTTTCTCTGTGTGACTTATTTCTTTCTGCATAATACTCTCCAGTTCCACCCACGTTGCTACAAAAGGCCATACTTCATTCTTTCTCATTGCCACATAGTATTCCATTGTGTATATAAACCACAATTTCTTTATCCATTCATCCTCAATGGGGGGAAACTGAGAGCTTTCCCCCTGAGATCAGGAACACAACAAGGATGTCCACTCACACCACTGTTGTTTAACATAGTGTTGGAAGTTCTAGCATCAGCAATCAGACAACAAAAGGAAATCAAAGGCAACAAAATTGGCAAAGATGAAGTCAAGCTTTCACTTTTTGCAGATGACATGATATTATACATGGAAAATCCGATAGACTCCACCAAAAGTCTGCTAGAACTGATACATGAATTCAGCAAAGTTGCAGGATACAAAATTAATGTACAGAAATCAGTTGCATTCTTATACACTAATAATGAAACAACAGAAGGACAAATAAAGAAACTGATCCCGTTCACAATTGCACCATGAATCATAAAATACCTAGGAATAAACCTAACCAAAGATGTAAAAGATCTGTATGCTGAAAACTATAGAAAGCTTATGAAGGAAATTGAAGAAGATACAAAGAAATGGAAAGACCATATATTTTTAATTCTACTTACATACTTCTAATCTGAGCTACTTGTAAAATATAAAAATACAAAAAAGTTGAAAGTAAAGAAATGAAAAATATATGTCAGGCAACTATTTGCTATGCTAGTAATCTCACCAAAATACACTTTAAGGCAAAATCATATTTTCTTACACATGGGAAAAAAGGTTAAATTCACTTGAAAAATATAATTCTAAATATCTGTGCACCGGGGCGCCTGGGTGGCTCAGTCGGTTGAGCATCCGACGTTGGCTCAGGTCATGATCTCGCAGTCCGTGGGTTCGAGCCCTGCGTCCGGCTCTGTGCTGACAGCTCAGAGCCTGGAGCCTGTTTCAGATTCTGTGTCTCCCTCTTTCTCTGACCCTCCCCTGTTCATGCTCTCTCTCTGTCTCAAAAATAAATAAATGTTAAAGAAAATTTAAAAATAAATAAATAAATAAATAAATAAATAAATATCTGTGCACCTAATATTGTCTCAAAGTATAGAAGTAAAAAGTGATAAAATTACATAGAAAAATAGACACATTTTACAGTCAAAGTAAGAGAGTCAGTAATCAATAGATCACGCAAACTAACAAAAATTAGTAAGCATATAGAAGATTTGAACAAACAATTGGGAAACTCATGTATAGAACATTGAACCCAATCGTTGTCACTCAAGTGCACAGGAGGAGTTACAAAATCGATCACCTAATGGGCCATTAAAGAAGTCTCAAGAACTTTCCAAGAACTGAAACCATACAGACCGTATTCTCAGATCATAATTCCCTTCCTCTTGAGTATGGACTAGACCCAGTGACTCATTTCTTACAAACAGTAGAAACAAAAGCAAAAGTGATGGTGTGAGATTTCACAGACTAGATCACACAAGGCGCAATAGCTTACCGGGTTCTCTCCCTCTGGTTCACTTTGTCTGGGGGAAGCCAGCTGCCATGTTGTGAGGAGCCCCGAGGAGAGGTACACGTGGTAAGGAACTGAGGCCTCCGGCCCACAGCCATGTGAGTGGCCATCTTGGGAAAAGAACCTGCAGACCCAGTCAAGCTTTCAGAGACTACAATCCCAAGCAACGCCTTGACTGTATCCTAATGAGATATCCTGAACCAGCACCACTTAGCTAAGCAACTCCTGGATCCCTACCCCATGGAAACTGTATGAGGTAATGTTTGTTGTTTTAAGCTGCTACATTTTGGGGGTAATTTGTTATATAGCAATAGGTAACTAATACAATAGCGGTGGAGTGCCTGTTCTACCTATTGGGGGACCCAGAATAATAGCAAGATACACACACAAATTAGAGAACAAGTCGACACGTAGTAAGGTGCCACAGCATATCCTGCAGCAAACAGGACTGTGCACAGTGAGATGATAATTCTAAAGTATGAAAACTAAGTTGGAGGAGGAAGACATCAACTTTCCAAAAAGAAAGTAGAGGTGAAATTTAGTATTTTATTCATCCATGCAACAAATAAATTGAGCCCCGTTTATGTGTGATACGCTGGGCTAGGAACTTGAGCTACAAGAACAAATGTGTTAGCAAGGATTCCCGCCCAGAAAAATTCACAATTTAATGGGCGAGAGAGTCAAGTAAACAAAAAATTACATCATCAGTGATAAGTGTTCTGATAGTACCCTACAATTTTTGGAGAGTACGGAAAGCCTCCTAGATGAAGCAATATCTAAACAGAAACGCGAACATCGAGGTTGCGTTAGCCAACCAGGAGGAGGAGGTGAGGAACAACGCTCTAAGCCATGGAAACAGCACATACAAAGGCAGGAAGGCAGAAAACACAGCACATGAAGTGTCCAAAATAAAGTTCAGGATGTCGGGAGACTTGGACTGAAATGGTCTGATCTAAATAGAAGATTGGAGAAGACAGAGAGGCCCGATCCTGCAGAGCCTAGAAGCACCTTAAAAGACTCCGTGCTACACCAACAGCAAGGAGGAACCACCAAAAAGTTTTAAACTCCAAAGTTTGGGCTGAGTAAGAGATGACAGCAGCATCCTTGCAATGTCTCTCAGGTTTACCAGGCCTTCAAAGATACCCCATCTCCTAATCCCCACAATCCATCCCCAGGTAGGTATTGTTAACACCTTTGTAGGGAAGACAAGAAGGCAAGGAAGGCAACCGAGGCTCCAAGAGTTTTTGTGCCTCATGCAAAATCACTGGTTACAGGGGGCAGAGCTGCAGCTTAAAAGCAAAGAAGAAAAAAGGAAGAAAGAAGGGAGTAAAGAAAGGACTGATAGGTAGGGAACCCATTTGGCAGGACAGCACAAAGGACGGTATTATATTTTAAAAGCCTACTTCAACTATCTATTATTGTAATAGACTTTCTTTCAAAAGCGTGTTGCCTTTCTATAGGGGTGTGAACGTGTGGGAATGCACGTAAGACCCGCTGTAATTACAGAGAGCTAGAAATAACTCTGACAGGCTCCTACTGATTTCTTTATAATAGCATGTGCCCTGCGACGTTTATCAGTGTCCCTGATCTAAATTAATATGATGACAATGCACACACAAGTGATAGGTACAACTCAGACGCCATTCTGTGCCAGTCGTTAAATGTGCCATTCCACTGTGGGGGAGACCAGCAATGCTCTCTGGTGGGAAAGACCCCCTACCCTCTGCCCTGCCTGCCTCCAGGCTGCACCTGAGGGGTGCTCCTGTCTCGTGTGGAAAAGAAACAAAAGCAGAAGCATGCCTGCTGAGCAAAAAGACGTTTTAAAAATCCTAACTGAACAACAACTACAAAAAAATCCTTAGGTGCATTCCTGAGAGTGGTATTTATCATTTTCTCCGGGCCTTTCATTTACATAATTTACCTAAGTATAAATTCTCAATTACTTTCCAGAATTTCCACCGAGGGGCTTACAAAACAGCAACGAGAAGTTCATTTGTAACAAAAAACTGTTGTAATGAGTAGCGGACTGTCCTTACGCCAAATCAAACGTCTGGGCGCACCTTTGAGGTTTTCCTTTTTTTTCAGTATACTGCTTTTCATTTGTCTTTAATATTTCAGTGGTAGGAGAGGAAGAAAATTAATGTCTACCATGGGAAATAGCAAAAGGCTGAAAAAGATGAAAGAGAATAGGATAAAGGCAGATACATTTTTCTAAATTTGATGGATCTATTAATATGGAGGCTAAAGGCAAATGCAAATAAAAAATGAGTTCGTTTGTAATGGAGAGAGCTCTTTGATAATATCTGAACCCTGTAATCAATCTCAGTCTCAGAATCACAAAAAAATGACCAATCAGATTCTATGGGCCTCAAAAGGTCATGCAACAGAAAGTATGTGTACCACAAAACAATTGAATGTGGATCTCATGAAGCCTCTAGTTTTTGCCTACCCATTTACAGGAAATACAGAGGACAGAGGCAGGAGCTGAATGACACCACAGAGAAGCAATTAGCTAAATCCAAAATATGGAACATTCTTCAGGACAAATGACTTGTTTGCTGTCACAAGGCCATAGCATGAGAAGAAAAAAAGAGGGTGGAGGTAGATCATAGAGACTTAGAAGAAAGGGAAAAACCAAATACAATGTGTAGACCTGGTTTTCAACTTGATTCAGATGAATTAACTATAAAAAAGACACCTGTGCAGAAATCGGTAAATTGAATATGGTAGGGGTAATGCAATTAATTCTGTTAGGTTGTGGTAACGGCATGGTGCTTATGTCTTTCTTTCTTTTTAATCTCTATTAGTTAGAGACTCTAAAATTCGTACTGGTGAAATAATATGATATACAGGCTTTAGTTTTAAAATACTGCAGGGGAGCCTGGGTGGAGCAGTCAGTTAACCGTGCAACTCTTGATTTTGGCTCAGGTCATGATCTCACGGTTTGTGGGACCAAGCCTGGTGTTAGGCTCTGCACTGACAGCACAGACCCTGCTTGGGACTCTCTCTCTTCCTAACTGTCTGCCTGCCCCCCCCCCACCTCTCTCAAAATAAACAAATTTTAAAAAAATAATAAAAAGAAATAAAATACTGCAGATCATTTTTAAAATGAGGCTAGAGGAAACAAGATGGGCAAATGTCGGTCTGGTTCAAGCTGGTTTATGGCACGTGAGGCTTCATTCTATTATTGTCTCTATTTTTGTGTGTGTTTGAAATTTTCCATCGTTAAAATAAGGGGAGGGGCGGGGTGCCTGGGTGGCTCAGTCGATTAAGCGTCTGACTTCAGCTCAGGTCATGATCTCACGGTCCGTGAGTTCGAGCCCCGCATCGGGCTCTGGGCTGATGGCTCAGAGCCTGGAGCCTGCTTCCATTCTGTGTCTCCCCCTCTCTCTGCCCCTCCCCCGTTCATGCTCTGTCTCTCTCTGTCTCAAAAATAAATAAAAACGTTAAAAAAAAAAAAATAAGGGGAGTGGCGCCTGGGTGGCTCAGTCGGTTGAGTGGTTGACTTTGGCTTAGGTCATGATCTCACGGTCCGTGAGTTCGAGCCCCGCGTCCGGCTCTGTGCTGACAGCTCGGAGCCTGGAGCCTGCTTCAGATTCTGTGTCTCGCTCTCTCTGCCCCTCCCCCACTCATGCTCTGTCTCTCTCTCTCTCTCTGTCAAAATAAATAACCATTAAAAAAATAAAACAAAATAAGACGGGGGGAAGCAACTCACTTAAAGATCAATTTCTGTGACAGGGCATGGCCGTATGGTGGTTTAATCTCGTTTAGATCACTTATAAATGAAGTGACCTTGGAAATCAAGCCTCTTGGAACCCAACAGGACCTCAGGGATTATTTTTCCCTTGAGTTGCAGATGAGAAAGTTGATGCCAAAGTTAAGTGAATGATGGAGGACATGCGGCCGGTCGTAACCAGGCTGTGGACGACCAGGAGCAAAGTCCAGATTCTCAGTCCAGCTTTCTTTCTTCTCTGACATGTGGCAGACCAATTACTTAATCGTCCCGGAGCTCAGTGTCTTCATCCCCAAAATGAAAGGCCGCTACTTACTCTAACTAATTCATTCAGAACCACCCTGGGGAGGTGAGAGGGCTTCGCAAAACTCTTCACAACTGCAAGAGGTCGTGACGGTCTTTTCGAATGTACCCAGTATAAAATGGCAAAACTCCAAGCTCACTGAAGAAGGGGCTGCGGGCGGTGGCGGGGTGGTGGAGAGTAATAAAGAACAACAGGACAACAGATCGGTTTCAATCAGGCCAAGAGAAGTCCAGTGTAACCTCCCCACGAATGAAGCAAGATGATTGCAACAGAGGCAACAATGGCTCCCAACTAAATCTGCAAAAGAAGACAGATTGTCTTGCATGTTTACCTGAGAGCAGCGTTCAGAGGGGGCCTGCCACATGATAAGAGTTGCCCTTGGGGCTACTCCCTTGCTCCTCTCTGGCAAATCCTTTGCCCCGAAAGCCATATGGCTCCCTGCTGGGGGCCCAGGCACAATAGTGTGCCTGCCAACCGGGAGGTGTGACTTCCCTAATTGGCACAGTCTGTTCAAGTGTCTGGCCACCAGCTGACAGACGCCAATGTTGACAGTGGGGAGGGGGAATCTGAGGGTGGGCGAGGGGGAGGGGGAGCATATGATGTCTGAGGCAGAATTCTCCCATTACATTGACTCATCTTTTTCGCTTCCCCCATCTTTAGAGTTGAGGGACATGAGCAGCCTAATTGGCTGTTCGGGTGAAAGACACTACAGCAAGAGAAGTCAGATGCCCTCTCAGGAACATCTGCTCTGCAGAGTGTCTACAAAAATAACGGCACCCATGAGAGACAGGCTGAGGCTGGTGAGTCCCAGAGGAAGGGAGGAGGAGGAAACACAAGCAGGGGATTTGCTGCTTGACCAGAGCTACGATTCCATTCCATGCTGGCAAGCGATGGATGATGGCGATGAGCAGACTGAGCCATATTTCCGAGGGCAGCAGAGGAAGCCTTTCTTTGTGCCATGATTCCAAACACTTGGAAAAGAGAAGCCTTGCATGGAGTGCAAAGAGCTCTGGTGTGGGAGTCGAACAGCTTGGCTTCTTTCACTCGTTTTGTCATTCCACAAACATTTGTTGGGCACCTGCTCCGTGCCAGGTGCAGATTAGCCGCTGGGATCCAAAGATAATGTGGGAGCTAGGAAATAAAAAGAGTTTATAGGCTATCGGGAGATGCAGAAAAGGACAGATTTTTTCCAATAGACCTAAACCCTGGTTTCTGTGGCGGCAGCCAAGTCAGACACAATTGTTTGAATCTAGACTCCTCACTGGTTTGCCGGGTGACCTTGCTTCAACCACCTAATCTTCCTGAGCTTTTGTTTTCTTACCTGTAAAACAGGACTAAAGCTGCTTTTACCTTTTATAGGAGGCTCAAGGGAGACCATAACCATGAGAGATTTGTAGATGTGGAAGGTTCCTTTACTAATGGTGTTGTGTCCTTTTCTATGTAAGGAAGGCTTTAGATTTCTGGAAAGGTATGTATCAGTTTGGTCTTATTTTCTGAAGTGTGTCAGACGTCACAAAAGAGAAAAGAATCACTTGGCAAAGATTCCCCACATAAAGAGAGAGATCTGGGAAGAAACGATTGTTCGCTTGATGTGTGTCCCAAACCACAGTAATGGCTGCCACATATTTAGCGTTTACTTTATGCCAGGCACTATGTTTCTATGTTTTACACACATACACACATTTCATTTAATCCCTAAGGCCGTCCAGTGAGTTAACTTTCTTATCATCGCTTTATAGGTGATGCAATTAAGATCCAGAGAAGTGAAGCAACTTGCCCGAGATCACACAGCTAATAAGCAGAGGTGCCTTGGGTTCAAACCCAAACCTGCCTGACTCTGGGATCCTTGTGTTTAAGCCCCAGACTGCACCATCTCCACTGTTGGTGGAAAAGGACAAAGCTAGGACTCCAGCAAGCCGTCAGAACAATGCACAGATCTGAGATAGGGCTAGAGACAATTGTCAAGATCATTTGCTCTTCCCCTGCACCCCAACCCATTCTATATAGGAAAAAAATAGGTCACGACAAGGTGAAGTATCCTCCTGGGAAAGGTCATCCATAATCCCATGATCTTCCCGCCATATGGCATGGCCCTAGAGGTTGGTCACTGATCAGGAAGAGGGATTTACAAGGGGTGGCTTCATAAAGACAAGAGCAGTCAAGGATCAGAAACTGACCACTTTCAGGCCTCTCCTTCCTGATTCATCTCCTCTAATGCCCAACTTCCCATCTGGCTTTTTGGAAAAGCATAGTGCGGACCAGTGGTTCCCAAACCTTAGCAGGCATCAGAACCACCTGGAGGGCCTGTTGAAACCAAGATCGCTGGGTTCCACCCCAAGTTTATGATTCGGGAGCTGATTTGGGAAGGGAGACAGAGGGTGAGAATTTGAATTTTTATAAAGTTTCCAGGTGATGCTGGTCTGGAGACCACACTTTAAGAACCACTGGTGTGTAGGGCCGCCTGGGTGGCTCAGTCGGTTAAGCGTCTGACTTCGACTCAGGTCATGATCTCACAGTTCATGAGTTTGAGCCCCGCGTTAGGCTCTGTCCTCACAGTTCAGAGCCTGGAGGCTGCTTTGGACTCTGTGTCTCCCTGTCTCTGCAACCCCACCACCCCCACTCACGCTCTGTCTCTCAAAAATAAACATTAAAAATTTTTTTTTAATTTAAAAGAAGAACCACTGGTGTGTGGCACTGGGCTTGAGGATACATAGGCATTTTATACGGTATCTAGTCAAAATCCATTCGTTGTTCCCTACTATCTATTCTCCCCTTCTTCTCCAGTGATAGGACCTGGTTATTTAGCTGAGCACATAGCTGACCAAAATAGATGCAACATTTTCTAAGTCCCTCACAGCTGAGTGGTCACTTGTAGACCTATGTGATCTAGTTACAGGTACTGGTCTATGAGGACCAGTGACGCGTGCAGCTTCCAGATCGTGCACCCTCCTCCCCCATGCTGGCTGGAATTCAGAAATGGAGAGAAGTCACCTTAGATTATACAGAAGGAGTAGGGTCCACTAATGACTTAGTGAAAGAGAGTCATTAGCCATCTTGGACTTTTATATAAAAGAAAAATAAACTCTCTTTATTTATACCACTGTTATTTTGGATCTCTGTCACTTGCAGCCAAACTATATTCTAATGGATACAAGCATACCAACAAATATCTTAGAATGCCAGAAAATAAGGAAGATAGGTAGATCACTAGAATAGCTAAACAGATCATTGGCGATTACCAGATGTCAACAGTCAGAGCCCAATATGTAACAAGACACTTGATCTGGAGAGTTGGTTACACAGATAGATCCCCAATCAACTTCAGTTGGCTTAGCCAAGGTTTAACTTTGCCAGAAGTCATTTAGTTGTTTTTAAAGATTTCATTTCAATTTATAATTATGGAAAGTGTTCCCCATTCATTTTATTGCCCTGCCCTACATTATACCTATAATCTTCCTAACTTGGATTGTTATCTGATACACAATTATGTTTCTAAAAGACTAGAATTTCAGCAGATGATTTAAAATAAAAGTTAAATGGATATAATTTGTGTTTATTTTTGCCTTATTGAAACCAAATACTATAGAAGTGTCTATTTCACAGGGATGATTTGAGCCAAGTAGATGTAGTTTCTCTTTAAATAGCATCTTTGAGGAAAGCATATGCGGATGAGACTATAATTGTCCAAAGAAGGAAGGCAAGGGGAAAGGTCAGGCTTCACCATGCCCAGGTTCTGTTCATGCAGATTCACTTTCATCCATATGTTACATTCCCAAATGGTGGCTCCTACATTGGTCTTTGAAAAAAAAAAAAAATCAAAAGTCAGAAGGAATAGCAAAAATCAAAGCATTTCAATGCTGGTAAATAACAACAAAAATCTTATCGCTTCTGGAGCACCTCAGAGTTTGCACAGCATTTCACAACATATTATCATACCCCCAGGTGACAGAAGCCAGAAATTGGTTTACTTTTTAAATAAATTGCCAATAGTGATCACCCACAATTACATGAAGTTGCTGGTTGATAGTGCTACAATAGAAGTTTTAGAACAATAAACTTTTTGAAAGATTGGATGCTAGCTCCGCATCAATAACATATAGCTCATCTTGAATTGTTCCAAATTGGATTGGTTGGTTTGGATTTGGATTGAAAACTTTGGATAAGCTATTTTCTGACCCTTCTGCCTGTTCTTAGAATCTATAATAGTGCCCAACGTTTAGATAGATAGATGATTGATAGATAGATAGATAGATAGATAGATATAGATAGATGAAAGGAAAAGAAAGGAAGGAAGGAAGAAAATTGATATACATAGAAGCAAGTGGGAATTGAAATGAACCACTTGGAATTCTAGCATCCCACAATGCAACGTACTTTATGAGGGTTACAGAGCTGGTTGACAAGAATCCCACCTTTTCCTTTGTAATTAAGTCTTCAGCAGAGCTAAAAGGTGATTATAAAGATATAAGCTATATATATCTATAAGGTTCTTAGAATCTATAATAGTGTCCAACATATAGATAGATAGATGATAGATAGATAGACAGATAGATAGATATAGATAGATGAAAGGAAAAGAAAAGGAAGGAAGAAAATTGATATACATAGAAGCAAGCGGAAATTGAAATGAACCTCTTGGAATTCTAGCATCCCACAATGCAATGTACTTTATGAGGGTTACAGAGCTGGTTGACAAGAATCCCACCTTTTCCTTTGTAATTAAGTCTTCAGCAGAGCTATAAGGTGATTAAAAGTGACCTTGTACGTGGCTGGCATTCAGTTACATGGAGTAATTATGAAGCAAATGTGTATTTACAAGAGTCATTGACAATACTTACGGTATGACAGAGTATTCATGCTAATTATAATTCATGAGCAGTACATAGGAATATATATTTAAAAGAAGATACTAACTAAGCAGTTTCAAAATAATCTTCAAATTTCAGCCAGGGTGTCTCTTGCAACACCCACTGTGATTTCATCAGATTCTAACTGTAACTTTCAAATTAGACTGTGACCATAGACCTCCCAAAAGTCTGATGTCATTGATGGCAGATAGTTTCACTGATCTGTGAATGTTTACCTAACAAACTAAAAATAAAGTGTTTTTTACAACCTTGGAAATTACAGTGACTAGACACTCTCCCAGAATATTTATCATTCTTGTTGAATATCTAAATATGTTTTTATTAAGGTTTAGAGAAAATTAATGGAAGGAAGAGATGTGATGGGGAGTTAAGGGAAAGGAGGGTGGGTTGGGGTCAGCCCCACTGGGAAGATGACCAAGCCCTCCCATGATACATTTCTTGTTGTGACATCAGAGATGAACAGGGGAGGGCTGTAGAGACACCTTTAGGTGTCTTTGTGATTATGTGATTATATTATGATTAAGAAAATATGTTTCATAAGAAAACACTGCAGAAAGTTATTTCCAGAAGATACCAGTCCATCAGGAGGATTTTTTAAAGTTTATTTATTTTGAGAGAGAGGGAGAGAGAGAGAGACCATGAGCAGGGAAGGGACAGAGAGCAAGAGGGAAAGAGAGAACATCCCAAGCAGGCTGCACACTGTCGGCATAGAGCTGGATGGGGAGCTCAAACTCACAAATCATGAGATCATGACCTGAGCTGAAACCAAGAGCCGGAGGCTTAATCGACTGAGCCACCCAGGAGCCCCACAAAGATTTTTAAAATAAAGACATTAAAGATTGTTTGGCTAGAAGAGACCACTCTTCTCCCATGTTCCTTGGTAGTGAAGCAACATGTACAGCAAAGCTCATCCTGTTCCAAGAAGATGGAAAACAAGAGGGCTAATTACAGGACATTTGAAAAAATAATACTCAAGCAATTTTTGTATTTGTCAACTTGATTGCAAGCCATAAAAAGTGATTAAAATACTTATTGTGCTGTAATTTCTTTATAATTTGGTATTTTTAGAGTCATGTTTCCCAATGATAGCATCTAAGGGACTCTTAGAATTTAAATGCAAAATTAAAAAGCACTTGTACAACAAAACAAGCACTTACCAGTAGCTAGTTCTTGTCAACACAAGATGAAGCAGGTTTTGCATCTCATCAGGTGATAGGCAGTTAATTACCTCAGAGCAGGAAATTGTTGGAAATGTGATGCTTTTCTCCAGGCCTAAATTGGTGACCAGTGGCCACAGGAACCCAACATCTGGCGGAGGTCCCAAATAATTTAGGAGTGGATCCAAAAAATGCAATCCTGTTGCTCTCAGGCACTTGTAAATGCAGAATGAATGAATGAAGGAATGATCGATCAATCAGGTATGGCTCAGAGATCATTGACCCAGGGAGTGAAAGGATTTTTAAAGTCTTCCTATGTGGTTGGTGGTGCATCTTTCTAAACTCATGTGCAAGTCTGACTTTAATGACTAAATTTCAAAGTGACCCTTTCCAAAGCTGATCCTCAAACACCCCCAACCCAGCTTCCCTTCCTCCAAGTACATCAAGCCCTCTCACTGCCAGCAGCCATGAACTGAATGTTTATGCCACCAGATGGGCTTTTATCCTTCCTTCCGCCTGGGTCAGGCAGTTGTTTTGACATAAAAGCCTGAGGGAGAAATTTACAGGCTTGTTCATCTGAGCTGGTGAAAGACTGGTTATTTTGCTGGTTCACCTCCCTGAGAAGACATTATAGTTCAGGACTCCTCTGCCTTCTCCTGGCATCTGGCACCCCTGGGGCCATCAAGGAGAGGACAGATGGAGCCACTGGACTCCGGGGCAGGAGTAACTGTGGCTAGGTGGACAGATGGATGGGGGTAGGGGATAAGAGCCAGAACTTGAAAAGGGGGAGAGAGGGCTACCCCTGCAGTCTTTGAGACCACCAAGCATGTTAATTATAAGTTAGAATGTATGGCTTAACCATGGGGAGGTCACCATTTTATACACCTTCAGATTCCCTGGGGGTCACCCGTTCCCTCTCTTCCATGATATGGGTTGAATTCTGGGGCTACACTCAGTTGTCAAAAAATGGACACACATTCACCCATCTTTTGGTCAATTTTGTTTTATAAATCACAATTCAGTGTTAAATGTTGAAGACGCTATAGTGGGGAGGCCCAAATGTAACGCCAGTAAATGCTTTCCACCTGGAGAGAGCTATACCATTCACAAAGGAATCCTGTGATTTCGTAATTGCCATTTAATTCTACTGTGAGACTGAGAGGTAGGTATTAGCTGTCCTCCCACTTGCCCTCCTCACCCCCCCGCACACGCCAATTAATGGATGAGCAGACTGAGGCCCAGAGAGGTTAAACGACCTTTCTAACCAAGATCACTGAGCGAGCAGACAGCGGCATCCCTGACTGACAAGCCAGGCCTCCCCTTCTTTATCATGCTTAATCATTCCGGGCTGTGCATAAAACACTGATCTGTTTGCTTGTGTGGCTGATGTTTTAAACATTTAATAGTGTGCCCACAGAGATCAAATCTGTGTGGTTTTCCCACTTTTTCAGGGAGAAAAGTGCCAGAAAACCATCTCTTGCCCACTAAGAGCAGCTTCGCCTCTGGGGAGTCAGGGGTAAAGGAGATTCCCTGTAATGACTGAAGGTAGCTTTACTCTGAAAGTCAGGGGCAGAGTGAGTGGCTCAGCTGTCCAGAGAAAGGACATGTAGGACAGCCACCTGCCTGCTGTGGGGGCACTAGAGAGAAGAGAGGCTCTGAACCCTGGCTGCTTGGTCAGTGGACAGAATCTGACCGAGTGGCCTGGGCATGGGAAGGGGCTGGAATAAAGGATACAGCCTCCTCTACGTTCAAGGCCAGATTCTGCTCAGCACTTGCACTCTCCCAATGGCAGAAAACAGGCCCTGCATCCTTGGTTCCCACCCGAGGAAGGGCTGGGCCAGCCTCTGTGCACTCAGACCATCTTCCACAAAGCCAGCCCTCAGTGGGCAGAGAGCTCAGCCAGGCCAGGGCACCGGTCAGCCCTCACCAGCCCTCAGAAAAGAGGCCCAAGTGTCCCTTCCAGCTTCACACTGAGTGGGAAGGTGGTAGGGCTCCCAGTTTAAAACAATATTGCCAGGGGGCGCCTGGGTGGCGCAGTCGGTTAAGAGTCCGACTTCAGCCAGGTCACGATCTCGCGGTCCGTGAGTTCGAGCCCCGCGTCAGGCTCTGGGCTGATGGCTCGGAGCCTGGAGCCTGTTTCCGATTCTGTGTCTCCCTCTCTCTCTGCCCCTCCCCCGTTCATGCTCTGTCTCTCTCTGTCCCAAAAATAAATAAAAAACGTTGAAAAAAAAAAATTAAAAAAAAAAAACAAAAAAACAATATTGCCAGATACTAGATTTTGGTCATGGCTAAGCAAGCTCGGTGCATAAAACACGGACAGTATACCTGCAGAGTTTACCCCTTCAAAAATACGGTGCTTATTCACAGAGGGTTGTGTGACCAGCTGATTTGGGGAAGAGAGGTGTCAAAGGCAAGGTTGTCCTTTGTGAGAACAACTAATAGAATGTGCTCACTGATGACACATCACTGAAGACCAACTGAAGCGCCTAGAGTTTTTAAAGATCATGGTGTTCTTTCATTACAGTTAAAACTATGTCTGGGGTGCCTGGGTGGTTCATGCAGTGAAGCGTTGGACTCTTGATTTCAGCTCAGGTCATAATCTCACGGTTCGTGAGATCGAACCCCACGTTGGGTTCCGTGCTGACAGCACAGAGCCTACTTGGGATTTTCTCTCCGCCCCTCCTTCCTCTCCCACCCCAAATAAATAAATAAACTTAAAAAAAAATTGTTCCTTTTGTGCCAGGGAAACCTAATAAACTCTCTCTTCCTTCTATTCTCCCTTTCCCCCCATTTTAAACAGGAAGCTGGGTTTTGTGACTTCTTGCTTTGAGTACCATAGCTTCACAGAAAGCAGAAGCAGCCTGTTGTCCAAGACTGTGCCTTTCTCAAAGCCCAAGTCTACAAAGCACAGAGAACAAGACACATGCAGCCTATACCAAAGAGGGGCCACTCTCTAAGGAATGACTCCCATGAGGCAGAGAGTTAGTCATAGCTCAGGCAGTGGCCTCCCCAGTCCACCAGAGTCCCAGGCCCCTGGCCAGCCCAGAAGCAGCAGAGCCCCCGAGAGAGAAGGATCCTAAGGTCAGCAGGGCCATAACCATGTGGACTGTGCTGAGGCTCAGGGTTTTTCTGCTTCTGACCCCTGAACTTTGCACATCCGGGGTCGAGGAGGAGAAGGTCTAAGAATGACGGCAGTTAGATTTCCTGCCGGCCTGGTGGGAGGGAAACTCAGGGTGGGAACTTCACCTGCTTAACAAAACTACACGTCTTCCTCACCTAAATTTGAAGATTACTCATCTCTACCATATAAGCTACTGATGAAGATAGCAGTCACTCCACCCGCAAGTCACACCGTGATCCATTTTGAGGACGAGCCAGCTATGTTGGTTGTAAAAGATGCAAGAATTTATTTGTGGCCATGAGAAGAGGGCACGATGGCTCAGAGGCACAGTTAAAGCAGGTGCTGTGCATCAACGAGTTGCATTCTTAGCTCCTAAATTCCTAGCCACATCCTTGCACTTTGTCAGCAATATGTCAAGCTAACACCTTCAAAAATTGACAACTGATTGGTGTAAAAAGTCTGGCTCAATGGACATAAAAATAATTCGAGAAGGTAAATCATATATCTTTGCTCTTTCCAACTAAATACACACCTGACTTGGGTTTCTTCGTGCTGGTTAAGCAGCGGCAGGTGCTAGACCCTTGAGACAGACATGCCTGGATTCGAAGCCTCACTCTGCCACTGACTAGCTCTGTGGCCTCTCACAAATTGCTTGATCTCTTATAGCCTCAATTTCTTCACCTGTAAAACGTGAAGGATGCTACTAAATGCCTTGGGAGGGCCTTGTGAAGAATAGATATGTGTTCAAGATCTATGCCTGGTACATGGTACCAGCTACATGCTTGTTAGCTTTTAAATAACTTCTTAAATGTTTTCATTGATGTAGAACCTCAGGTAGTCTTACATTTAGCAGCATCAAGTTACCAGCAAATCATGAATGGCCTCATTGCTTTTTTATATGTTTAAACAGTTTATTAAAAATATATATATTTTAATAATAAAATATATTATATATATTTTAATAATAAAATATATTATATATATTTTAATAATAAAATATATTATATATATTTTAAGTATATATATATATTTTAAGTATATATAATATATAAAATATATTATATATATATATATATATATAATATATTTTAAGTAGGCTCCATGCCTAGTGTGGGGCCTGAACTCATGACTCAGAGATCAAGATGCCCTACCAACTGAGCCAGCCAGGAGCCCCCTAAATATATATATATATATATATATATATATATATATATATACATAAATATACATATATGTATATATACATATATACAAATGCATATATACATATATATATATTTATGTATATATATGTATATATGTATTTTTTCTAGATGCTTTCTACTTTAGGGAGAGAGCATACATGAATGGGGGAGGAGGGAGAGAGAGAGAGAGAGAGAGAGAGAGAGAATCTTAAGCAGGCTCGATGCTCAGGTGGGCCTAACACAAGGCTCGATCCCACAACCCTGTGATCATGACCTGAGCCAAAATCAAGAGTCAGACGCTCAACCAACTGAGCCACCCAGTCACCCCAATATATATTTTTATGAATAGATTCACTATTACTTGTAATTCATTGTTACTTTTATTTTGAATAAAATTCTTTTGTTTTTATTAACTCATTTGTACAGTAATGCTCTATTTTGGCAAGTATATAGGTTTTCATTATGTTAGTTGAAGATAAGTTCATATAAAGATTACTAGTAAATGATTGTATAAAGTTATAACACTAAGTCCAAAATCATGGAACTGCTAAGATGGACTTATGGAAACTCAAACAGAATGCTTCCTAAGCCTGCTTTCCTTTCTAACATCCTATTTTTAGTCTACTTTTGCTCTTTTTCCCCCCAGCTTTACTGACGCTTAATTGATAAATAAAAATTGTACATATTTAGGTTGTACGGCACAATTATTGGGGTATAATGTGATGCTCTAATATGCATTTTGAAGTGATTACCACAATCAAGTTAATTACCTTAACCATCATGTCACATGGTTACCATTTTTTTAGTGTGTATAGTTAGAACAATGATAATCGACTCTCAGCAAATTTCAAGTGTACAATACACCATTATTAACTACAATCACCATGCTGCACATTAGACCCCTAGAACTTATTCATCATACATAACTAAAAGCTTATACCCTTTGATCAACGTTTCCCCCATCTCCAAACCCCTGGCAATTACCATTCTATACTCTGGTTCTGTGAGATCAGCTTTTTTAGATTCTACATAGAGTGAGATCATAAGGTATTTGTCTTTCACTGTCTGGCTTGTTTCACTTAATATAATATCCTAGGTTTCATCCATGTTGTCACAAATGGCAGGATTTCTTTCTTTTTTATAGCTGAATAATATTCCTAGATAGATAGATAGACAGATGATAGATAGATAGATACATACATACATACATACATATTACATTTTCTTTATCATTCATCCATTGATGGCACTTAGGTTGTTTCCATGTCTTGGCTGTTGTAAATAATGCTGCAATGAATATGGGAGTAGAGATGTCTCTTCAAGATCCTTATTTAATTTCCTTTGGATATATACCCAGAAGTAGAATTGCTGGATCATATGGTGGTTCTATTTTTAATTATTTGAAGAAACTCCATACTGTTTCCATAATGGCTGCATCAATTTACCTTCCCACCAACAGTGTACCAGGGTTCCCTGTTCTTCACCTCCTCACCAACACATGTTATCTCTTGTCTTTTTTTAAAATGTTTATTTTGAGAGAGAGAGAAAGCTGTGGAGGGCCAGAGAGAGAGAAGCAGAGAGAGAATCCCAAGCAGGTTCCACAGTCAGTACAGAGCCTGATTCAGGGCTCAACCTCACGACCATGAGATTATGACCTGAGCCGAAATCAACAGTCTGACACTTAACTGGCTGAGCCACCCAGGCGCCCAGTATCTCTTGTCTTTTTCGATACTAGCCATCATACCAGGTGTGAGGCAATATCTCATTATGGTTTTGAGTTGCATTTCCCTGATAATTAGTGTTGCTGAGTGCCTTTTCATATACCTGTTGGCCATTTGTGTGCCTTCTTTGGAAAAATGCCTATTCAGGTCTTTTGCCATTTTTCAGTCAGGTTATTCTTGCTATTGGGTTGTAGGAGTTCCTTATATATTTTGGATATTAGCCCCTTATCAGATAGATGGTTTGCAAATATTTTTCCCCATTGGCAAAAATCATTGCCAAGACCAATGTTAAAGAAATTCTCCTGTATGCTTTCTTCCAGGTGTTTCATGGTTTTAGAATTTACATTTAAGTCTTCAATCCAAGTTAATTTTTGTATATGATATAAGATAGGGGTCCAGTTACGTTCTTTTGCATGTGGGTATCCAGATTGCTCAGCACCATTATTCCTGCCCAAGATCAGACGACATATTGCCCTTTTGAAAGATTTTTGCTAGCATTTAATAGTATCTAATGAGTTGTGGTTGGAAATGGAGGAAAGCTTAAAAGGAAAGAAAGAGACGCTATTTCATGAACCTCTAGAGCTGTACTTCTCAAACTTTAGCATGTATACAAATTACCTGGGGATCTTAAGGTGCATATTCTGATTCAGTAGGCCTGGGGTGAAGCCCATGGATTTTAATATCCTTCTTTATTTTATTAAGCTTTTCATTTTAAATACAGTGTAGTTAAGGATGTCACTTCCTAACAAGCTCCCAGGTGATGCTGATGCTATTGGTCTGAGGACCACACTCTGAGCAGAACAGGTGCTAGAAGTATGTACAGACAGAAGAGCTGTGTGATGTGCCAAGATAACCGTTATACAACTTAAAGAGATATGTCATGGACTTTCAGATTAGTCATGGTTCTTTTATATTGAAAGTTGAAAGGTTCATTTTGTCAGTAAGACATGGACAAAGAGACATCTTTTCCAAATTTCATGAGGTATTTGCAAAGAATATTTCTGCCTGCCTAGAAGTTCTAGGACACGCAACTGAAAAATTCAGAATTAGCAAGAGAATTCAATCACACAACTGTTGATAGGAAAAAAAAAATAGATTTCCTATAAGCCAGTAAGAAGCAGTTAGAAAATTTCACTGTATGTGGGCGTAGGGCAAAGAAGAGAAGTTTCATTCACAATAGCAACCAAAATACAAAGTACCTGGTGCCTGGATAGCTTGGTCACTACAGCATGTGACTCTTGATCTTGGGGTTGTAAGTTCTAGCCCCATTTTGTGTGTAGAGACTACTTAAAAACAAAATCTTAAAAAAAAAATTACAAAGTGCCTAAGGCTTTGCTTAGTCCAAAATATGCAAGAACTATAAGAATAAAATAACAAGATTAGAATTTAACCAAGGTGTATGTATCCACATGCAAAAAAGTAAAGTTGGACCATTGCCTTATGCCATATACAAAAATTAACTCAACATAGATCAACAGTGGGGCCTGGCTGGCTCAGTCAGAAGAACATGTGACCCTTGACCTCTGGCTTATGAGTTCGAGCCCCATGTTGGGTGTAGAGATTACTTAAAAATAAAATCTTAAAAAAAAATAGATCAACTAAACTTAAGAGCTAAAACTTTAAAACTCTTAAAGCATAGAGGGAAAGTTTATGACTTTGAAGTTGGCAATTTCTTGGATATGATGCCAAAAGCAAAAGCAACAACAAAAAAAGATAAATTTGACTTCATCAAAATTTTAAAACTTTTGTTTTTCAAAGAACACTATGAAGAGTGAATAGGCCACCCATGGAATGAGGAAATCGTTACAAATCATAGGTTTGTAAGATGTCAATATCTCAATGTATAAAGAACTCTTATAACTCCACAACAAAAAAAAATAAAACAACTGGATTTTAAAATGGGCAAAGGACTCAAACAGATATTTCTCTAAAGAAGATATACAAGTTGCCAGCAAGTACATGAAAAAAAAATTACCATCACTAATCATTAGGGAAATACAAATCAAAATTACAATGAAATACCACCTCCCGCTTATTAGGATTGGTGCTATGAAAGCAAAACAAAGCAAACCCCAAAATAACAAGAATTTGCAAAGATGTAGAAAACTTGGAGCCCTTGTGCACTGTTGGCGGGAATGTAAAATGGTGCAATTGCTAATGAAACTCGGTAGGACAATTCCTCGAAAAAATAATAAAATAAAATAAAAAATAGACTTGCCATATGATCCAACAATCCCACTTCTGGGTATTTGCCCAGAAGACTTGAAAGCAGAGACTCACTAGAAAGGAGGCTAGAAACACCCCTGTGTTCATAGCATTATTTGAAACAGGCAAAATGTGGAATCAAGACAAGTGTCCATTGGGGGATGGATAGATAAACAAAATGGAGTATTACTCAGCCTGGAAAAGGAAGGGAATTCTGACACAGGCTACAACATGGATTAGCCTTAAGGATGTTAGGCAAAGTAGAACACGCCAGTCACAGAAAGACAAATCCTGTACATTATGCTTCCACTTATATGAGGTACCCGGAGGCAGAAAATGGAGTGGTGGTTGCCAGGGCCTGGGGGAAGGGAGAATGGAAGGGAATGAGGGGGTCATTGTTTAATGGGTACAGACTTTCAGTAACGTTTATTTATTATTGAGAGAGAGACAGAATATGAGCATGGGAGGGGCAGAGAGAGGGTGAGACACAGAATCTGAAGCAGGCTCCAGGCTCTGAGCTGTCAGCACACAGCCCGATGAGATCATGACCTGAGCCAAAGTCGGACACTTAACCGACTGAGCTACCCAGGTGCCCTGCTAATAATATTTTTTAAAGGGATGGGGCGCCTGGGTGGCTCAGTCGGTTAAGCATCTGACTCTTGATTTCGGCTCAGGTCATGATCTCCCTGTTTGTGATTTGGAACCCCACATCAGGCTCTGCACTGTCAGTGTGGAGCCTGCTTGGGATTCTCTCTTTCCCTCTCCCTCTGCCCATCCCCTACTTGTGCTGTCTCTCTCTCTCTCTCTCTCTCTCTCTCAAAATAAATAAATAAACTTCAGAAAGAAAAGGAGACTAATGAAGGATGTGTTTAACTAGAAATAAAAATATACTACAAAATAAAAGACTGATAAACTGGACTACAAAAAGTTTATCACTTCTGTTGTTAAAAAAATAAACAACACATAAAGCAAACTATAAACTGGGGAAAATGTCTGCTCTAAGTTTGGCAAAGGGCAAATAAGCTTAACATACTAAACTTTTATAAATCAACATGAAAGACACAATCGAACTCACAGAAAATGAACAAAGGGGGAAAAGGTAATTCATAAAAGGAAAATGCAACGGCCAATAGAGTCATGAAAAAGCTTCGACTTCACTAATCAAAGTAATGCAAGTTAACACATCTATCAAATTGCACTAATTTTTAAAAATTAGACAATAAATTTCATATATTAAAAAAAAAGAAAAAAAAATAATGAAAATTATAATATCCTGGGGCGCCTGGGTGGCTCAGTTGGTTAAGCATCTGACTTCAGCTCAGGTCATGATCTCATGGTTCGTGGGTTTGAGCCCCGCGTCGGGCTCTGTGCTGACACCTCAGAACCTGGAGCCTGCTTTGGATTCTGTGTCTCCATGTCTCTCTGCCCCTCCCCTGCTTGCACTGTGTGTCTCTCTCTCTCAAAAATAAATAAACATTGAAAAAAAATTTTTTAATAAAAATAAAAATTATAATATCCAGTGTTGGTGAAGTTACAGAGAATGTAGCACTTTTGTACATTGGTGAGTGAGAATTAGAGGAGAAAGAAAATTATTACAAATTTCTTGGGACAATATAGCAATATAATTTTTCCTACCCTTTAATTAGAAAGTTTATTATTAGATACATATAATGTGCAAAGATTGAGCTAATAATTATCCCTAACGGTGCTACTTAGAATAACAAAAACATGACAACTTCTTAAGTGTCCAAAACCATGGGATTGGTTAAAATGGTACATCATCCATGAAATGGAATAAAACTGATTTTAGAAATGACATTTAGAAGAACATTCAATGAACAGGAAATGTGTACCAATGCAGCAAATGGGACAAGCGGATTATAAACAGTAGAAGCAACATACATACATTGAAAAATTACTGGCAGTATATACAAAATATTAGCAGCCGTTATGGAAGAAAGTGAACTATAAATTATTTTTCTCCCTTTCATCTATCTGTATTTCCTATCTTTTTTTTTTGTAAGATACTTGGTTTACTTTTGTATCAAAAAATAATCAGCTTAAAAAATAATTTTAGGGGCGCCTGGGTGGCTCAGTTGGTTAAGCGGCCGACTTCGGCTCAGGTCACGATCTCGCGGTTCGTGAGTTCGAGCCCCGCGTCGGGCTCTGTGCTGACGGCTCAGAGCCTGGAGCCTGTTTCGGATTCTGTGTCTCCCTCTCTCTGACCCTCCCCCATTCATGCTCTGTCTCTCTGTCTCAAAAATAAATAAACATTAAAAAAAATTTTAAAAAAATAATAATAATTTTAAAAACCTCTAGATGAATTTTGAGGAAAAGACTGTAATCATTCCTTGGCCCGTAACAGGAGATGTCCACTTTAGATTTTTTTTTTTTTTAATGTCAAAGCACTAAGGAAAGACTGAGTCCAACTCACTTTTTTGAAAATAAAAAAGCGAGTGTAAAGACATTAAGTAAACTGACAGAAGCCTCTTTGTTACTTCAAATTCAGTTTGGCTGGGAATAAAAGACACCCAAATAACAATGGGTCAAATAACAGCCCACAAGATTTTATTCACTCAAGTAACATGTCTAGGGTTCAGCAGCAGCTGGGGCTGAAGTCATATTCTCAGTATTTCGGGGAGTAGGTTTTTATCTTGTTGCTCCACCAACCTCTGTGGCGAGCAGCCACCTAACAACAACTTAGCTGTTTCAGCTCCAGCCATCACATCTGCCTTCCAGAGAGCTGGAAGTAGAAAGAAAAGAAAACTTACCCTATGTCTTTAAGGACTTTTGTAATTGCCCATAAAAGCAAAGGGAGGGGAGCCTGGGTGGCTCAGTTGGTTAAGCGTCCGACTTCGGCTCAGGTCATGATCTCACAGGTCATGAGTTTGAGCCCCCTGTCAGGCTCTGTGCTGACAGCTCAGCGCCTGGAGCCTGCTTCAGATTCTGTGTCTCCCTCTCTCTCTCTGTCTCTCTCCCTCTCAAAAAATAAATAAATGTTAAAAAAAAATTTTTTTTTTTTAAAGAGCAAAGGGAGCTAGGAAACACACTCTTTACTGCGTGTGACGCTGCTCAGCTAAGAATTTGGAGTTCTGTTAGTAAGGAAGAAGAAGAGGAAAAAAAAATACGAGGGTTTAGCTCTGTGTCTCTGCCAGTGCCTCACTGCCGGCAGGAATGGGGCAACAGATGGACTGGAGTTTCTCTCTCGTGCCCGTTTCCCTGCGGAGGGGAGCGCACCAGAACTCTCACTCTGAGCATGCAGAGTGGGAAAATCACCGCACTTCTGGATATGGAATTTATTTTCAAGTTCGAGTTGCTAGAATTTTAAATTAGAATATATTTAGCCAATATTACAGTAAAATATAAGCAAACATCAAGACAATATTGTGTGTATATATATATCTGTATGCTGTATACAGATATATATATACTAAAGCATCCCTTTTCCATAAATGTGTAGTTTTTACAAGCTTCTGTGACCTCTTCTGATACTTTTTTATGTGATTTTTTATGTTTTTATGTGATTATATTCTTTTTTTTTTTAACGTTTTATTTATTTTTGAGACAGAGAGAGACAGAGCATGAACGGGGGAGGGGCAGAGAGAGAGGGAGACACAGAATCGGAAGCAGGCTCCAGGCTCTGAGCCATCAGCCCAGAGCCCGATGCAGGGCTCGAACTCATGGATGGCGAGATCGTGACCGGCGAGATCGTGACCTGAGCTGAAGTCGGACGCCCAACCGACTGAGCCACCCAGGCGCCCCAGTGTGAGTATATTCTTTAAGATATATGTGCAGAATTATAATCACTGTGTATTGAATGCGACATGGTATTTTTCACTTAATGTTATTTAAAATAACTTCCCCACATGTCCATATTGTCCACATGTCCACCATTTTGATGCCAAGATCTAGAATCAATATGCCAATTATACCTATAATACCAGTTATAGGACATTTCCATTATTTCCAGCTTGCACTGTGTTATTTTGTCGTCGCTACAAAGAGACTAGCTATAAACATCTTAGTGCAGGTAAACACTTCTTTCTTCCGAGTATTTCTTTAGAATATATTTCCACACTCAGGATTATCAGGGCGAGGCCTATGACCAATTTGATGGCTCCTACATGAACCATAGTCTCTCCAGAAAGTTCTCTAATTTTCAAGACGTCTACGCTATTCAGTGAAACTGTGTGGCTGCAACCCTGGCAGATCGGAAACTTGTACCGCATTTGATAGTTTCCAGTTTACTGGAGATGCAACAATATCAATACATCCCTTGAACTTAAGTATCTGTAAATATTTTTTAGCTGAACACTGTCCGTGTTTATTTGCTTATGTTTTTAATCCCCTTGAATCACATGCCCATTCATACTTTTTGCAATCAAACTAGAACAAGAAACTGGTGTTGTAAGTTTGCACCCGTTCTTCTGAATCCTAAATTTGTTTCTATCATTTTTTACGATGCATGGTTTTTTCCCTTCTGGTGTTTTCCCCTCCCCTTAGGGCAGCTCCAGTGATGGTGAAAGGGTTAAAAAGAATATTTATTAGAAGGCATAATGATGCACATGTTTCTGCTCAACTGGGAATCCGTTGTCTGCTGGGGCCCAAGTCAGAAGGATGTTTCCTATTTAGGAGTAGCAGGCTCGGAAGTTGCCTTCTCTGCCCACAGAGATGGCAGGACTCGGGATGCAGAGTGGGAACCCAAAACGAAACATGAATAAAGGAAGCAAGCATTTCCAGACATGCTAAGCGCATAGTGGCAGGTATATTACAGCCCTCCCAGGTGGTCTCCTCGCTTTGCACATGATGTGAAGTATTCCTGAAAAGCCATTTGAATCTGAATGTCTGGAAGTCACATGTTAGGGCATGTGTTATGGATGGGGGAAAGAGAAAAGAAAAATAGTGAATCCCAAACTTTTGATCCCTGAGGCACTGCCTCCCTCATGGCCAGACTACCCAGTGGATTGAAGAGAGACTATTGAGTCAAGTATCTCCCCTTTGTCTGCACCCCTTTCCAGGCCCTAGCAAAGGGTCATGATGCCCTTCGCCTTTAAACTTGAACTCTGGGACACACTGGTTATCTAGGGCAGAGGTGGTATCTCCTTTCTAGCAGGGAGATGGGCAAAACACAAACAAACAAATAAAAGCTAAAATCTTAAAAACAAGCAAATAAATAAGCATGACAATTACCAACTGTGACACATGCAATAAAGGAGTAGGATGATGCAAGCAAGAGTAACTTGGGGTGGTGCTACCTGAGATAAGATAGTCAGAGAGGGTGTCCCTGGGGAGCGGACATTTGAGCTAAGACATAAGGATGATAGACGACACAAACAGCAGGGAAGAGCGTGCCAGTGAGAGAGCAAGCCCTGGGCTACCGAGACAGGAAAGGGCGGGAGGTGGTCAAGGAACAGAAGAGCAGGGTAGGAAGGAGAAAGTAAGGTCAGAGGGAGCCAAGCAGGGGCCATATCTTGGATACTTTTAGAGACCGCAGTGAAGACAGAAATTTTTAATCCATAAGAAGTGAGAAGTCAGACATTATAAATATATGATTGGGGTGGGGGGCACCTGGGTGACTCAGTTGGTTAAGTGTCTGTTTCTTAATATCAGCTCAGGTCATGATTTCGTGGTTGTGGGATCGAGCCCTGTGTCCGGCTTCAAGCTAAGCATGGAGCCTGCTTGGGATTCCTCTCTCTCTCTCTCTGCCCTCCCTCTTCATGTGTGCTCTCTCTCTCTCTCTCTATCAAAAATAAATAAATACCATTTAAAAAAAGAAATATATGATTGGGCAAAGCAAGATTTCAAATGCTGTGCAAAAACGCTATTTCCTGTTTAGATCTGCTATATACTATATTAGATTCATTGCATTTCATTATATAATTCAAACATGTTTACATAATTTTTAAAAATATATTTTTTTAAATACTTTTTTTAAAACAGAAGTTTCAGGTTCATCACAAAATTGACAAGAAGGCATAGAGATTTCCAATATACCCCTGTGCCAAAATATGCACAGCCTTCCCCACTATCAACATCCCCACCAGCGGGGTGCATTTGTTACGACTGATGAGCTTACATTGACTCAATAATCTCCCAGAGTCCATAGTTTACATTAGGGATAATTCTTGCTGATGTACATTCTACGGGTTTGGAGGAACGTACGGTGACATGTATTCATCATTATAGTACCATACAGAGTATTTTTACTGCCCTAAAAGTCCTCTGTATTCTGCCTATTCATCCCTCCCCACCCTCCAACGCCTGACAACCACTGAACTTTGTACTGTCTCCATAGTTTGGCCATTTCCAGAATGTCATAGAGTTGGAATCATACAGTATGTCAGATTGTCTTCTTTCACTTAGTTATATGCATTTAAGTTTCTTTCATACCTTTTCATGGCTCGATAGCTCATTTCTTTTTAGCGCTGACTAATGTTCCATTGTCTAGATGGGCCACATCTTATTTATAATCTAGTTACCTACGAAAGGACATCTTGGTTGCTTCCACGTTTTGGCAATTATGAATAAAACTGCTATAAATATCCATGTTAAGCATATTTTTATGTCATGAGTCCCCTTTGTCACAGGTAATTTGTTCGTTCTGTTAACGGACAAAAGACTAAATTTTCTTCACTATAGTGAGTACATTATCTTCTTTTCTTATAGGTGTTTTATGAATATTTTATATTTGGCCCATATTAAACTCACACACACCTTTCTTTGCAGACAAATTCACTGTTGAGGCACCAGCTTACGTTCCCTCTGTGTGTGCCCAGACAGCAATTGTCTTGATCTGATCTCATATTCAGACTAAGGCTTGATAACATTTGTAGTTACCAGGAATATTAAGCACTATTCTGTCTTCTGTTTTAGACATTGGGCAGACAGTACACCAATGGCTCTCCAGAGGATTGCACCTCCCATTACTTTATTTGTTGATTCATTTCTTCCCAGCCATTAACTCAGTAGATATTTCCTTAGTATCTATTATGAGCCAGGTACCATATTATCACGGAGGACATAAAGATGAGTAAGACAATTTCCTCCCTGAAGGGGCTCACATCCTGGCAGGAGAGATAGATTCTAAACAAATAATAATGATGTGCGATATGTCTACCATCACAGTAGCGGCATGTACAAAACGCAAGGGTAACCCAAAGTGGGAGAGTGATTAATTTGGCTTGGGGGAGCTGGCACAAACTTTGGCATGTGACCTGGGTCTTAAAGACTTAAAGATTTCACGGGCAGAGATGAGAAGAAGGCCTTCCGTGGAGGAAATATCACAAAGAGGAGAAGCAATACGTATTTTTAGACATTTTAATGTTTTTATCAGATGAACACATATGCAGGGTTTTAAAATGTAATTTTCAAGGTGGGATTATAATGAGAAGCCCCTCACGCACACCTTCATTCCTACTCAGCCCCCAGGGGTAACCTTCTTTTTATCTTTTTTCTAATGACCTTCTTATTTTAGGATAGTTCTAAATTTGTGGTCATTTGGCACAACAGCCATAGAAATCTAATGCAGGGCTTCCCTCACGGGCCGTTCCAAATGGACTTCACTTTGGTAGGAAATTATCCTTTCATTGGAGAACCCCGAAACGCTAGTATGTGGCCATGTTTTCTCAGGAACTGCTCAGTTTTTCCAACAAAGGATCTTTAGTCTTGTCTGAAAAACTACCTGCATTTTGAGGAGCAGTCTACGAGGGAAAGGCTTTGAGGAGTCTGACCATTCCGTATGAAGATTTTCAGTTAATTCCCCCATTTATACTCCTATGCCTAACTCCTGCCCATGCTGTACAAATCGTCGCCAAATCCTAAGAGTTTTTTCTCATTCCCTTTCTTCAGAGAATAAATCCACCTCCTGCCTCAGTAGTGATTATACAGACACTAGCTAGTATTCTATGCTTGGGCTGTAAACAAGGCGATAGACTAAGATCTTCATGGAGCTTCAACTTCTTCCCGCACACTCTCGGCTGTACTGGATTCCTCAAAGCCTGAGCTACTCCAGGGTTCTACCGAACTAATCTGTTCCCTCCTTGTTGTTGCCCTTGTTCTTGTCCTTTAAAACATGGAATCCTTGGTCCAGCTGTATCAGACGCCTCTCCTCTATCCCTTTTCTGCCTATTAAAATATGATTGAAATATCTTGACAACTAATGTCCTTTCTCCTACTTTTGTTGTGCCTGCGAGTTTAAGCCTCTTTTATTCTTTCAAATATTTTAGCAGGGTTTCTGGAAGGAGACTATAAACTTGCACGTTTATCTTTAACCTGAACAAGGGGGAAACATCTTAATGGTTAAGAGCATAGATAGACCTGAGTTTAAATTCTGCCTTCATCACATAGTGTCTCTAATTTACTTAACTTTTTGAAACCTCAGTCTCCTCTGTGTAAAATGAGGATAATTCTACTACTGACCTCATTGGGTTGCTATAAGGATCAAATGAAATATTTATGTTTGGCACAGTGCCTGAAGTCAGTGACTCTTTAAATGTTAGTGGCTGCCATTATGCAGGTAAGAAAGGATTTTCAAATGATGGAAAGAATAACTTTGGGACATGAGGCTAAAAAAAAAGGTCAAATTGGTATTATGTCAGCTATGGATGACCCAGAGAAGACAGGAGTCAAGGAAGTCAGTTATAAGTCTTTTTGCAATAGTCTAGGAGAGACATGGTAAGGCCATGAATCAAAAAAAGTGACAGTGTTTGTAAACAGGATGAGATTGATTATAGCTAGGTTTAGACAAGTAGTTCTCAATCCTGGATGCACATTATAATCTCATGGGGAATTGTTGGGTTTTTGTTTTTGTTTTTGCTTTTTTTTTTTTTTTTTAATATTGACACCCAGATCCTGCACCCAGGCCACTGAATCAGAGTGTCTGGAGATAGGGTCCATGCATCCATGTTTGTAAAGCCTGCCATGTAATTCCATTGTGCATCCAGGCTTGAAAACAACTAGTTTAGATGATAGAAGTCACAGGACTGGCCCAGTGATTGTCAGAGGGCACAAAAAACGTTGAGAACTACCACCAAGTTTCTAGTTTGGCTAATGTGTTGGATGGAGCTTCAGTCTTTGGAATATGTTTAGGGGACAATTCATACTGCTGCAAGTAACTTTTTATCCAACCTCCATTGTATAGAGGACAGAAGTTGGGATGTCTGATTAAGCTAATAATGCAACGTATTTCTAATTATCACACTGCCTATCCCCACCTGTTCCATCTTTAGGGAGAGCAAAATGTTGGAACACTGCTTCTCCCCATTGCATTCACAGCTGTCAATGGGATAAAGCCAGAGCTTCAGGGGGTCCCAGGGAGGTAGTTACTGTGAGCCCACAGGATGGGTATCAGAGAATGGTTTGCAGATCACTGTCCTTGACAGGAGCCCAAAACCAAGCTTGGCAGTGATAGTCTTATTTATTTAGAACTTACAACCTGTTTACTTTCAAAAGGATTTGAGCTAGCTTATCAGACTAAGCTAAAGCATATGATTAGGAAATCAAAACAGAGACCACCAAAGGTCCTGGAAGAAATAGATGCTTCCATTCATTGAGATCAGCTGGTCTCTATAGGCCCTGATGTAGGCTATGGGTTCTCCAGTGGGCGCTGAGTTTTTCTTAAGTTTAGACTCTCAAAAATGCACACCCTTTTCCAGAAGATGCCTGCTTTTTTCATGAAACAAAAACTTGAAAAGGGTTCACTGCAAGTATCTATCCTTCCCTGAATAGCATATTTCTGAAAGGCAGAAGGGAAAGAGAGTGGCTAAGTAGATGACCCAGGTACTTAGAGACTCAACAGGTATAAAACTGACCAAGAGTTGGGGAGGGGCTCTCTATCAGCTTTTTTATCTGCAAAAAAAAAGACAACACTGAACATTGGAAAGATACATTTTCACTTGAATTCATTCATTTATGATTAAATTAGGAGGGAAGGATAGAACTATATATTCATTAGATTTTATAGTGAATCCATCCTTAAAGTGCTCCTTTGGAAATACTAAGTTAACCAGTTGAGCCTTTTTTTTTTTTTTTTGAAAGAGAGAGAGCACAAGCAAGGGAGGAGCACAGAGAAAGGGAGAGGGAGAGCCCAAACAGGCTCCACACTGTCAGTGCAGAACCCAGTGTGGGGCTTGTAAGATCATGATCTGAGCCAAAACCAAGAGTCAAACGCTTACCTGACAGAGCCACCCAGCTACCCCGTTGAGCCCTTAATACGTGCTGGAAGAGTTAATTCATGGTCAAATCTCCAACAAGGGTCTGTAGTGTTAAATTTCTCTTGTTGGCAAAGTCAGAACCAAACAATTTAGATGTTGGGTATGAAAAGGACAAACTGTATTATACTCTCCGTCAAAATGCAAGGTCAGCCCACATGAACTTGAGAGTGGGTAGTAAGGATTCCTGCAGGCAGAGCCAGTGCTTTAGTCAGGAGTATTGACTCTTCATAACAATCTGCAAAATGGGAAAGAAATTAACATTTACTGGATTCTGGTCCTACTCCACGAGGTGGTATATACACCTCTATCTCCAGAGCCAAAGGGCCCCCGAGGACCCAGCTAACTAGGCTGGTGCCATATGTAACTTATTTCACTTAACCCTCACAAGAGGGATGTCAAGCAGACATAGGTTTCCCCATTTTACACTTGAGGAAACATTTTAAGGAGTCTGCCCAATTTTTCTTTAAGTTTTTATTTTAATTCCAGCTAGTTAACATGCAGTGTTATATTAGTTTCAGTTATACAATAGAGTGAGTCAACAATTCTCTACCTTACTCAGTGCTCATCACAACAAGTGCACTGCTTAATCTCCGTCACCTATTTAACCTCTCCCCTCCCTCCCCTCTGGTAACTACCAGTTTGTTCTCTATAATTAAGAGTCTCTTGTTTTGTCTCTCTCTCTCTCTCCCCACCCCCCACTTTGTTTTGTTTATTCAATTCCACATATGAGTGAAATCGCATGACATTTGTCTTTCTCTGACTTATTTCACTTAGCATTATACTCTCTAGCTCCATTCATATCATTTCAAATGGCAAGATTTCATTCTTTTTGATGGCTGAATAATATTCCAACGTGTGTGTGTGTGTGTGTGTGTGTGTGTGTGTGTGTGTATCACATCTTCTTTATCCATTCATTAGTCTATGCACACTGGGCTGCTTCTACAATTTGGCTGTTGTAAATAATGCTACAATAAACATAGAGGTACATGTATCCTTTTGAATTAGTGTTGGGTACATACCCAGTAATGCGATTGCTGGATGGTAGGGTACTTCTGTTTTTAACTTTTTAACTTCTATTTTTAACTTCTTTTTTAACTGATTTCCTAATCTGCCCAGTGTAACTCAGATTGGACTCAAACTCAGGTCTGTGTTTTTTCCAAGTCCCTAATTTTCCCATACCCTCTTGAATGTCAGTGTACTTGGTTGAGTGTCTAAAGTTCCGGCTCATACAGAAGAGGAACCGCTATTTTCTGAAGATCTCCTTCTTAACATTGTAAGGGCATGATCAAAAAACTTTGACATGGTAACCAATAACATCTGCTACATGGGGTAACTCTTGTCCATGTTCTTCAAGGTCTTCAAGTCTATAAGTTTCTTCTTATTTTCCCAACAATCCCATGAGTTGGCTCATGGTGGAATTAAACCTGTTTGACCTTACGGAAAAATTGAGACCCCCAGAAGTGAAGTGACTTGCACAAGGGAGTTGATGAACAGGCTGTCGGCAAAACTGCTGCACTCCAGAACCGGCTGTGCCTCCACCTCTGCAAAGCTCCTCATTCCTCAGTCCAGCCTTAAGGATGTTGCTGTCGCCAATGTATCGTGTGTCAGAAGTGGTTTTACCTGTATCTATTTATCAGGTATCAGAATAATAAAGACCGTTACCTAGCAACGGAAAGCAAAAAAAAAAAAAAAAAAAAAAAAAAAAAAAAAAAAAAGGATGGGAACTGGCCCCACACTGCTGAGAAAATGTGCAGGGACAGCGGTACAGGAGGCCAGATACAGGATTTAAGCAGCCCGGTTGCCAGAGCCAGACAGCCAGGGTCATGTCCAGCTAATTCTGCTGGTGAGGACCAAATCCCTTTTCCCTGTGGGTGGGTGGGCTAGAGTAAGAGATGGGAGAGTAATGGTCCTGTACTCCAGGAAAGCACTTGACCTCTGGTTTGTGATCTACACGGCCTCTAGGCTGGCAGTTTCCTGCAAACAACTGGTAGAAAGATCCCTTTTCACACTTGATTCCTATTCCTAGAAAAGGAACTTCTATTTTGGGGATTCCTTTATATTCAACAAGTATTTGTATTGAACACTGGGGTTAACATCATCCTAGTGTTAGGGGGAATTGCTATTGTAGTTATTATGTAAATGAAATAATGAATGTACAGTGTCTTAGTATTGAATTAAATATTAGGGAAACACACTGTGAAAGAGAAAACAAACCAGGGGCTTACACTGTAATTCAAGAAAATAAGTCAAGAGGGCAAATTTGGGAGCCCAGGAAAGGACCCAGAAGAACTGTTTGGCACCTTCGTAACTTCTAGTGAAAATGAGCAAAATGAGTTAAAGAATCCTTTACAAGGTCAACTGACATGAAATTCTCCATATGTAAAGATATAAAAAGTATATCTAAAATGGCAAAGGTGGGGCACCTTCTAACGTGTTTCATTTGGAAGGAATCTAAGCCCTCTATTTGATCCTGTGAGCATAAGAAAAGATGAAAAAAATACAAAAGTGTAAATGGGAAACAATAACTGCCATCAGTTTACCTTTTAAAAATAATGTATGAAGGGGCACCTGGGTGGCTCAGTCAGTTAAGCGTTCAACTTCGGCTCAGGTCATGATTTCGCAGTTTGTGAATTTCAGCCCGGCTTGGGACTCTGTCCTGACAGCTCAGAGCCTGGAGCCTCCTTCAGATTCTTTGTCTCTCCATCTCTCTGCCCTTCCCCTGCTCTCTCTCTCTCTCTCTCTCTCTCAAAAATAAATAAACATTAAAAAATTTTTTTAAATAAATAAATAAAATGGCAAAGGGGATCAAGGTAAATCTGAGAGAAAAGGGATTGTTGAGTTTACATTTACTTTCCAATGCGATGGCATCTTTCTAAAAAATGTGAAACCAAGTAATTTTTTAGAATAGTCTTAATGAATATCAGCGAATCACTGAAGCAGAACTCTTACTTTTGGGGTTGCTCTAAGACATAAATGACACTTTTCTCCATTGCTGCACACCAGATTCATGTGCGATGGCGAAGGCGGAATGACCCAGTAAAACCACAAAGGGGAAGTAGGCGGCTCATCTTTGCAAGGCTTGTTTAGTACAGATTGTATTTAGACACATATTCTTACAATAGTTTTGCCACTCTGAGAACTGGGTGTGTAGATTAGTGCTGAAAATACATGGCAGCACACCCAGACTCCACATGATGTTTGCAGTGTGGCTCTCATTTCGTGGTCTTAGTATTTCCCTTAACTGTTCATTGCTCACGCCGAGGCAGTTTCTGCCTCCGACTGGGACCAGTGCTTACGGTGCTTTCTTTCCCAGATTCCACCCTTCCAAGGAAGGAAGGAACGCTTCAGACTTTGAGTTGTTGGCCCGATTCCCTTTAGCCTAGTTCGAGCCCCATTCACTAAAACATTGTTTCACTTGAAATTTGGATCTTAAAAAATAAGTTTCTCACCCTCTGTGGTACATGTCAGAAAAAATACAGAATTATAAGCCAAAGGATCGGAGTCCTGTCCTGGTGCTGCAGCTGGTGGCTGTGTCCCCTTTGGCAAGCCTCTGTGTCCTTTGTCTTCACCTGTAAAATGGTGGGTCCCAGTACATTCTGTAATCAGCACCCAGTCCTTCACTAATAGTTTGGGTGCCTACTGAGTGCTGAACCCTCTGCTGGGTACCAGGGAAATCACGCAGATGATGAAGGCATAAGCCATGTGGTCACAAAATCTGTACTCCTGACACAGCTGATCACTGGCTGGCATTGAGCTTTCCTGAGACAGTGCTGTTAGAGCGACCTACTATTTTTACCGGAAAAGCCATATTTTAAGAGGAAATTTTAACCTGTTTTCCCCAACCCGAAATAGAAATGGGGCCATAACGTTAGGTCTATTATTATACTCTGCGTGTCATATGCAAAGATGCTGGATTGGATTATGGAAAGGGAGAATCCCAGAATGAATTCCAAGCGTTCTGCTCCCTGAAACGCTCTCTTTGCTAAACATTTGGGGCAGCATTTTTCATAATGTGTTCCATAGCACACTCGTTTTTCAGAATGTTAATGTGTTCTGTGAAAGAAGTTTCCAGCACTACAGACGTTGGAAGAGTACTAGGCAAAAGAGTTAAACAGTTTTTCTGAGAGCAGGTTTCCTTGGTGCCTTTACTGAGTAACGTGACTTTAAAAGAGCAGAGAGAAGAGGCACTAACCACACCTATCTGACCATAGAATCTGTTTTGTCTGTTTTGCAGAGCCTTTCATGGGGCCAGTGCTCTATGGGGCTTAGGGCCTTTTTGAAAGCAACTGTTTAAAAACACGTGTCTTTCACACAAAAACTCATACATGAACATTCATAGTGTCTTATTTGTAAGAGTCCAAAAGTGGATATAACCCAACTGTCTGTCAACTGATTAATGGATAAATAAAATGTGGTGTAGCCATACAACAGAATATTGTTTAGTCATAAAAAGGAATGAAATACTGCAATGACATGAATGAACCCTGAAAACATGATAAGTGGAAAGATGTCGGACATGCGAGGCCACGTATTCTATGTATATATGATCCATAGAGACAGAAAGTAGATTAGTGTTTGCTAAGGATTGGAGGTGGGGGGGAGGGGTCTATGAAATGACAGCTAATGGGTTTGGGGTTTCTTTTTTGTTAAAATTGTCCCCAACTATGCAGTGATGGAGATGCAACTCTGAATATACTAAAAACCATTGAAGTAAAACTTCAAATAGGAAAATGTTATAGCATGTGAGTTATATCTCAATAAAGCCATTCACAAGTACATGTCTGTGCAAAAAAAAAAAAAGAGGAGAAGAAGAAGAAAGAGATTAAATGGAAGGGGGTCAGGCCTGTCTTTTTGAATGCCATCGATTTATAGTTATGATTCATTGTCTGAGAAGTTCGCCTGCTGTAGCAAAATGAGCCAACCTGGCCTAAAAACCACTTGTACCATTTACTGATGAAGCAACCACGGAAATGTCCTAACCTCTCTAAGTCGTCCCTTATCTCTAAGTAGGACCAATAACAGGACTGTTGTGAAGATGGATAAAATCATGGTTGGACATTCTTTCGAAGAGTATAAACATTTTATTAATGCTATTATTTTACTGTAAATAGTAAAAGGACCGTTGGGTGCAAAGTCTGTGTGTGATGTTTGTAGGACTCAGTTTCCTCCTCTGAGATCATAAAATACCTTCCCCACTGGGTTGTTACAAGAATGTAATGGGTTAATATGTGTAACACTTTGAAAATTGAGCCTGAAATTTAGTAAGATTTCCATATTTATAGCTTAATTTCTTATTTCTCTGGCCAAGCTTACTTCCCAACATAGTTTTCACACGTTGTATTTTTTTATTTCATTCTCCTCTTGCCTTGATGGCTTTGACCACTTCTAATATATCATTCCTCCCTTTCTTTTTAGTGGCTCTTAGTTATTTATAAATCACCATATCCTTCCTTTCCTGCCATTCTTCTAGGGTGTGCATGCCAACTTATTTTCGTTGCTTCTTAAACATATGCCCTTTAACCCACATTGTTGTTTTCTTGGCCACTTTCCAATGTGTCAGCAACCTCTTTGCTCATGTTGCTGTGTGCAAAGCAGAAATGTCTATGAGTCTAGGACTCGAAAGATCTGCCCTGGACTTCTGGTGGCGTGGTCATTAGCACCTATGCAAAAGTCACTGTCACTAGACCGCAAGCTCAGGGAGCAGGAACTCTGCCTTCTTTACAGTAGGAGCTCAAGAAATATTTGAATGAATCGATGTAATTCCAAAGGGAGCGGGAACACTGAAGTGCAAGCATGAGATTGCTACCATTTGAAGTTGAGGGTCAGTAGAAGAGCCTACAAAAGAGGATGAGAAGAAGCAAGAGGAAAAATAAGAGGACACTTGGGAGAGAATGAAGTCATGGGTATCCGGGGAGGAAAATGTTTTAAGGAGACCATTCCAACGGGGGCAAAGCATACTGGAGGGTCTGATAAAATGGATCCAAAGCATGTGTATTAGATTTCACATCAAGGAATTGGTGACTTAAGGGAAGCAGGGCTGTTTCAGCGAAGGAGGGATCATCCTTCTGAAGAATCTTAGCTGTGCAGGGGAGGAGAAAGAGTAGTCACTGGGGGTCGGGGGGGGGCATTTTAGTGAGGAAGTTTCTTGTTTTAAGATGAAAGTGCCATAATTAAGTCTATTTAATGAGAAGGAAAAAGTAGTATAATAAAAAAGGCTGGGGTGCCTGGGTGGCTCAGTTGGTTAAGCGTCCAACTCTTGGTTTTGGCTCAGGTCACGATCTCACAAGTGGTCGTGAGTTCGAGCCCTACGTCGGGCTCCGCACTGATGGTGTGGAGCCTGCGTGGGAATTCTCTCTCTCCCTCTTTCTCTGCCCCTCCCCTGCTCACGCTCTCTCTCAAAATAAATAAAAACTTAAAATTAAAAAAAAAGGCTGAGGCCTTTATAAAAGAGAAAAGAGAATGAATAAAATGAGTTTTATGAAAATATTCCTAATTAGAGTCCTCTAAATGGGAAGTTCCTCAGGGACCCATAAATTGTTGGGTGATTTGCAAAAGGAATAGGTTCACATCTCTTATAAGAAGTACTTTGGTTGTAGTAATCAATAAATACTTGTGGTATCGCTGTATTGTCTATGATAAATACCCGTGTTTCTAAGTTTCCTATTTTTAATTATAAAGTGAGATTAGGCCCGTTAATTCCATCTATTCTCCCTCCCGCCCTGGTTGCCTCTCTTTCCCCATGCCGAAGCAGTGATTTGTATTCAAGAGCTCCAAATGGAAGAAGATGCATCTATTCCCGGCCTTCATTCGTTCCAACCCATGGGCTTTTAAGTTTTCAATTTCCATGCTGAAACTGAAACGGAAAAAAAGAAATCCCATCGAAACCATGCCTGCAGTCCTGTGGGAAGAATGCTTCAGGAACCTGGCTGGACAATGGGATTGTGGAGAGCAGGGCCCAAAGTTCCTCCTCTTGGTTGTAGGAAGACTGAACCACCAATCAAAAGCAAATGAAGAAATCTCTGAACAGAAAAACAAAGAAGAAATCCAGCCCAACGTAGCTATGTTTGCCACGCTACATTAAAGTTCAACTTCACTGGCACTGGGTGGCCACCACCATATGTCTTAAACTTAAAATAAAGCTTTTATTTTCCATCTCTCCATCTGAATGGACAGGCCTGGTATTTTAGTCTTGGGGTTGGGGGAGGGGTACTCTAGAAAACAAAGGATGTCTTTAATTCCTTCTTTCTACCTCTCTTTATCTTCATGGTATGTAGTAAAGCAGCTCATTTCAAACGTATCTGCTCAATAGCTGACAAGTTGAATTACTAGTTTTTTTTAAATAGAAAGACTCTAAGAAGCTCCAACAGAACAGATGATATTAAGCACACAATGAAAGCCCCTCCAGCCTGTTATTGTCCTATGGCCACGAGCATTAACAGTAGTTCTTGGGTATCGTGCCAGGAATTCCCTAACGATGGGTGAGCAAAAATATGATTACATTTCATTTGAAAAGGAGATGATAATGGTAGTAATCAGCTGGGCCCTACCCTGTCACTTTTCTGGGCTTTCGTTTCCAAATCTGCAAGTAGGCAGGCCTGTTTGTTCTTTCCGACAGCATTAACCGAAGCTGGCACACCAATTGTACATGGCAGTCTTGGTTGGGTAGTGATGAGTCCTCAGTAGGTTGTAGAAGTGCCGTGAGGGAGCCTCAACCCTCTGATCCTCCTCTTTCTCCTCCAAAAGGGAAGAGCAGCTTTGAAAAGTTAAGCTCCTGCTGAGGTCCTTCTCTGCCTCCCTGGGGGGGGGGGGGGCTTCTCTCTGGAAGCTCAGTCTTTTTCCCAGCTGGAGCCCCTCCTCCTCGGATGGGGGAAGAATCCTGCGGCTGCCTTGGCTTTAATAAGTATCCAATTAAAGAGAAAGCCAAAATGCTCTTCTCTGAAGATGAGAGACCTGAGAATGAAAATACCATGAGCTAGGAAGTAAATGAGGAAGACTCTGAATTTCGGTAATAATAATAATAATAATAATACATTTTTTTAATTCTCAGAATGAGTTCCTATTTCCACACATATCATTTTTCATGGATCTGCCTGAGAGCTCCCTTCCTTCATACTGAATGGTTATAACACTGCTTAGAAGGTGCAAACCTGTGTGGTTTGCTTGCTTCTATTGACACAAGATAAGATCCGTATCTTTTTTGGCCTCGGACTTTCCAGTCTTCAGTGAACTGAGCAAGTAGATGAGCAAAGAGGGAAAACAGGCTGGCTCATACTTTTTGGCATCAACCCAATTTTCCAATCTTCAAAATTCTCAGCCAGTTTCCCTCTCTTCATCATTGCATTGTGCTATTTGAAAGACACAGTGGAAATAGCTATGGGAACACAAAGAAAGAAAGAACACACACCATGGAGTTAGCGGAGAGGAAACCCTCTTAATAGATTTCAAAAGAATAAATCCTGGAGCAATCCTGAGTCTTAAAAGATTTACCAGAAGTATAGGCAGAACTCCAAGACCATGTTGCTGGAAAAAATTACAATATTGGGTATTGTAAGATAGAAGATAAGGAGAAGAGAAATTCCAAATAATTTAATAAGTAAATTCATGTATGGCTTCTTGTTAACAAGGTCCAATCAAGAACTGTAAGATCCAACCTCATTACCCTCTTGGCTGGACTAGATATGATGTAGTATTTGCTAAAGCAATCTGTATCATCTTATTTCTAAAATAACCTTGTGTCCTCTGGGCCTTTCAGGTAGCCAAATTCTGTGCAGAGTAAAAGTGATTTGTTTTAAATCAATGATTTCCTATCAATATATCACCTGGTCTGTCAAGTTCTTTTTTTTTTTTAATTTTAATTTTTTAAAGTAAATTCTACCCCCCAACATGGGGCTTGAACTCACAACCACGAGATCAAGAGTCATATGCCTATCAATTGCCAGGTGCCCCTATCAAGTTCTATGTTTTCCCAGGAATACTGAAATCTACAACTTGACTGGACCACAGCTGTGTCCTTAGTAATTATCCTCTGTCTTATGAACTCACGAGAAATACATTCTTAGCAAAGTAAGCTCTAGAAATTGAACTATAATAAGAATCTACCTAAAGATGCCTCAAGAGAAATAAGTTGCATTCAGAAGTATATATTTTCTTCATTCCAGTGTGGACTCTGACAACAGGTAAGGGCTTTTAATATGTAATCTGGATTTATTGGCTTTTTCTTTAAAGGTTGCAAAGATAAGTGCATTTTACGAATGTATGTAACCAATATACAAGTTTCAATAAACTTCAAGTTATATTAAAAGTTTAAGAGCTTGGCTGCAAACCAAAAGCACTCATCAAGTATTCAGGTTTTACTGGCTTTTTGATGTTTGGAACTTTGGGAGCAATACAGCAGACAAAACAGTAATTTTTTTTTTTTAACTAATTAGTGAAGAGATTTGTCTAAAATGGAGACTCCACCATCCTATCTGTAGGGTCCCTGTCAGAAATGCTATGGAAAATAAGCAGGATGACAGAGCATAGACAGCTGCACTGGGGAACACCCTGGGATTGGAGCAGAGAGGCATCGGGGACAGGGGACGGTACAATGGTTCACGTGTCATGAGATGGGGACTCTGGCAGACTATAGTTGTTTACCCAACAGGTCCCCCACTTTGTTCAGATATAAGGAAGAGAGGCTTTGATATCAAGAAACATAGTTCTGTGGGCGCCTGGGTGGTTCAGTCGGTTGGACGGCCTACTTCGGTTCAGGTCAAGATCTTGCGGTCTGTGAGTTCGAGTCCTGCGTCAGGCTCTGTGCTGACAGTTCAGAGCCTGGAGCCTGCTTCAGATTCAGTGTCCCCTCTCTCTCTCTGCCCCTCCCCTACTCGTGCTCTGTCTCACTCTGTCTCTCAAAAATAAATGTTAAAAAAATAAATAAATAAAAATAAAGAACATAGTTCTGGCCTCTGTTCTGGGGAGAGATGAACATGTGATCCCATTCTTTCCAGTGATGTATACGAGGAAGTCTGCTGGGGGTTCTGCTCTGGATACAAAGCAAGAGGTATAAAAGGAGGTCTTTCTGCCTGGCTGTTCCCAGGCCAACCCCATGCACCCACCCTCTGCCATTTTTGGTCTTTGAATGTTGTAAAGCTTTGGCTGTGGCAGCCATATTGCAACCAAGAGAGGAGGAGGAGTCCTCAGATGAAAAGCCAACACGCTATGGATGGTAAAACAGAAGAATAGAAAGAACCTGGGGTTTCAATGACCCCACTGAGATGATGAGCCAATGCCACCAGCTGGCGATCTCTAGACTTCTTGATATGTGAACAATAAATCCATTTGTTTTATCCACTGTTCCTCAATTTTTATGTTATTTGCCGCTGAAAGCATTCCTAGTTACTAAGGAAATTACAGCCTCGGTTCTAAAACCAAACCATAGCATGACATTGAACAAAAAAGACCTTGTTAAAAAAATAAAATACAGTGAAGGACCTCTCAAATCCTGTTTCCTTATTTATAAAATGTGGAATAAGAACCAAAATAGTCACTGTGATCTTTTCAAGATAAATAAGACAGTCTACATTTTTGAAATAATTAAAAACACATATTTTGAGCTCTTGCCTAATATATTTTGAAGGCTTTCCTGGCCCCATGCTAAGGGTTTAGTCTACATTATCTCATTTAGCCTTCCAACAATCCTTTACAATGAGTGCTCTTAACCCTTCTTCAAATATGAGAAAACTGCAGTTGCGAGAGGCTAAGTGACATGTCCAGGGTCACACAAGCTACTAAGTGGCACAACCAAGATGCACATAAGGTCTCTTTTCTGCATCTGAATGTACTCACCACCTAGAGCAAATACACTAATACTATGAGTGAGGCCTAAAGCTTTATGGGCACTTAGGTGATGTTTGTTGTTTTACATTTCAAGAGATAAGACTTGACCTACGGTATAAACAAAGCCATGTAATAGTTACCCCAACCCACTATCTTCATATGGAGATGGGCTGAGACTATCCACGGGAGGATCAAGATTCTCCCAAGGAAATAATTTTGAATTTATTCTGATACATACACAAACAATTAATTGAGGCATTGAGCTGTGTGCCATAAAGGGTGTAAGTAACAATTTGGGTTTGGAAGAACTTTGCAGGAATAATCAAAGCCTACGTGCATCATGCAGAGACCTCTCAGGAAAGCACCCAAACATTGAATGTCTGTCATTATTGGTCTTTCCTGGTACACAGCCGAAATAAACTGCATAATCCATTCTACATAACGGAATGAATGGACTATTGACTACACGGGTAGTAACTGTATCAGTGACAAGCAAGGAGACCCTGACCAAAAAGACGACTTTGGTTTTGAAATTATGATCAATTATGCCCACTTTTTTCTTTTTCTGGCAGAAATTAGTCCACAGGTCCCATTGTCTATTAAGGTATGTCATAATTCATGATATTAACGCCTCATCCTCTACACATGGAAAAACCCTCATGTATTCTCCAAAGTTACTTTATTACTAAAGCAATACATATTTTTTGTCGCAAATCTGAAAAATTACACATAAGAAAACAAAATGAATGCAACGACAACAACAAAAAGCCCATAAGTTCCACTGCAAGATGTCACATTTTCCCCAGAGTGCTGCTTCCAACACATGCCAGCTGCACAGCCTGGGGCAAGTTTCTTTAACCATCTTGGCTTTGGTTTCTTTTCCTATAAAGTGGGATAATAGGGCCGCCTGGGTGGCTCAGTTAAGCGACTAACTCCTAATTTTGGCTCAAGTCATGATCTCGCAGTCTGTGGGTTCGAGCCCCACATCAGGCTCTGCTCTGACAGGAGCCTGCTTGGAATTCTCTCTCTCTCTCTCTCTCTCTCTCTCTGCCCACCCCCCCACCCCTCCACTCATGCTCTCTCTCTCTCTCTCTCAAAATAAATAAAACTTAAAAAAAATGTTTTTAAGTGGGATAATAATAATACCTATTCCTTAGGTTTTTTAGTGACCATTAAATGAATTACCTTATGTAAAGCATTAATAATAGATAACACTGGTACATACTAAGCACTAAATAAAGGAGAGCCATCGTAAGTTTCATAACATATTCTATCATGTCTTTCATGTTATGTCATAGTCTTCTACAAAATAATTTTTAGTGACTGCAAGGAATTGAATTATAACAATATATTATAACTTAACCACTCTCTTATTGGTGAACATTTCAGTTGTTTCCAATATGCCACTATTTTACGCGACTCATGCGGTGACAAAAATGTCTACAGCCAAATTTTTGCACACATCCCTGATGATTTCCTTCAGATGTATTCTTAGGAATGAAATTGCTGAGTCAAAATGGTAACGCAAAGCTAAGTGTCCAGAGATGTTACATGGATTTATAATTCCTCAAGTAGTACGTGCCCCGCCCCACCCCAACTTAGAGAACATTCAGTATTTTGCCAATTTGGCAGTTTAACAATTATATGATTTTCCTGCTTAATTTCTTTTCGTGGGTTACTACGGAAGTGAACTGCTTTTTCATTGTTCGTGGACACCTGTGTTTTGTCCTTAGGACTTGCCTGTTCAGCCCTTCTGCGGGGCCAAATTTCTTACAGAGGTCTGTATACACCAGGTCTCCACCTCCCCTCTGTTCACTGACCTCTCAGCCCACTCCCCACCCATCGCTAATGACCTCCATTTCACCTAATTTGGGGATCATTTTTTCTGATCTCATTTCTTTAAACCTTTGGTAGTATTTGACCCCATGAACCATGTTCTCAAAAGACTCTCCTCTCTTGACTTCTGAGATACCACATCGGTCTGTCTCTCTAGCTGTTCTTCCTCATTCTCCTCTGTCTGACCCCTCATGGCCTAGTCCTGGGCTCTGTCTATGTGATCTCATCACTTTCCATTTAATTACCACGTATACTCATCATATCTCCAACCCAAACTTCCCTCCTGAGTTTCAGACTCAGACATTCAACTGGTGTCCCAGGAATCTCAAAGTTAACATGTTCAAAAGAAACATTGATTCCCTCTTCTCTTCCCTCAGTCTTCCCTAACTTAAAAATGTCACTACCGTTTTCAGAGCTACTCAGGTTAGAAACCAGGGTCATTCTTAGTTGCCTTCTCATGCTCCACTGGGCCTTCCCTCCCCTATTTTAAGCAAGTCCTATTGTTTCTCGTTCCAAAATAGATCCTGACCCTTCTTCTCTCCCTCCTCCATAAACCCCAATCCTAGCCAACATCATCTAGCCTCATCTCCACCATTACAACGACTTCCCAACTTGTCACGCTGTATATTCTCTTGCATCCCTCTGATCTGTTGTTCATAAATGGACATTTTTTTTAAGTGGAAAATTTGATCATGTTATTCCTGCTTGAAGCCCTTCATTGGGGTCCCATAAATTTTCACATTCCAAACTAGTTATCACACTCCAAAAGACTCTGCATGATGTTTGTCTCCCTCTTCCATTTCATTCCTCACCATTCTCCCTGCCCTTTCCCTTACCGCATTGGCCTCCTTTCCATTCCCCCAGGGCCTTTGGCACATGCTGTTCCCGCATACTGAAATGCTCTTTCCACTTCCTCTCCTCTTCACCCAGAAGTCTCCTGACCCAGAAGTCTCCTGCTCATCCTAAAGGTCTTGGTTTGTAGGTGACTCCTTGCAGAGGCCTCACCTGGGCACTTTCTAAGTACTTCCACTCTGCCTTCCCTGTTCTCTTCATAGCACAGTGTCTCCCATAGAACAGGCTCTCAAGAAACACTTCTTGAACAATGGACGAGTGGGTACTTTGCCCAGTTGAATTTTTATTAGTGTTTTAATATTTTCGTGTGAAGTTTCAAGAACTGCAAGTACTTTTTATGTATTAAGTACAGTAATGCTTTCTCTTTGATCTTTTGCTCTGTTGTTTGTGGTGTTTTAGGTCAATAGATGTTTTTCGCGTTTATGTACTCAATTCCATCACTTCTGTCCTCTGAAATGCTATCTCAGGTGTCAAGCATAGGCTGGACTTGCTCGTTCTATTTACCCTCATTTGTTCTATCCAGTACTTTATTGTTTTGACTTCTTTACGTTCTAACCTTAAATCCACGTGGAATTCATTCTGCTGTGTAATATGATGTAGGGTTTAACTTATACCAATAATATTCATTCACTATTTCTTTCATTTATGGGTGATTTGAAATCCCACATGCCAATGCTAATTACATGCTAATAAACATTTGAGCGTGTTCCTACAATCTGGTAAGGTCAATACGCTCCCATTACTTAAAAGATTTTCAAGGGTGATATTGACTACATGAAAGTTTTCAAACACTTTAAACCATTCTTACTCAGTTTTTCTTTCCAGATAAATTAAAAAAAAAAGACCCACTAGAATTTTCGTTGGAATTATACTCAACTTGTAGTTTAATTTGGAGGACACTGAAATCCTAACATTGTTAAGTCTTTCCTCCCAAGAATATGGTCCATCTCTCCATTTAAATTTTACAATTTATGATTCTTAGTAAAAGTGTGTGGTTTTATATATAGGTCCTATTTCTTTTCAGGTTACACGTGGTAGACACTGCCAATGCCCTGCCTACCAAATAACTTTGGCATTCCTGTCTATGTGCCAAGAAAGGGCTGCTTCCTGGGCATCCCTGGGATGAGGGATCTTTTCTATAAGGGGTCTTTTCTGGGAGTAAGAGTACACTAGGCCCATTGGCAGGGCCAGCTGGAAATCTGGAGTTTATGTCCCTAGACATATGCTCACATTGTCTTCCACAGGGACCCAGTGTAGTAATGCTCTATTTACCCCCAGAAAATGGCTTCATGATGCATCTTCTATTGACTTTCTTCCCTCCTCCCTCTCTTTCTCATTCCCAGACTGGGTTCCCAGGATGACTCTTCAATAAACAACTCTCTCATCCTTGTCTCGGGGTCAGCTTCTAGGGAAACCCAAACCAAGACGTAACCCCTAATTATTGTTGGTTGCTACTGTAAATGGGACTTTCAAAAAGTATACTTTTTAACTAGCAATATAAGAAAGGTATTGATTGTTTTGTCTATGGCAGAAATATATGTACGTATAATTATATATTCAAACATTAATTTTACCATGAAAAAATGAATACCGTTAAATTTCTTTACATATATACTCAAATGTGCTGCAAATTACTGTAGATATTATATATCTATACAGATATAGTATGTAGAGTTGCATATACAACCTCCATGTATATAGTATTTCAGGAGCAATTTAGAGAATTTAAAGGGTGATTTTGGCTATGCCTAATTTTTACCTCACTGTTTTTAGAGCCTCATGATCTTTGTGAACTGGCTTCCTTACTGAATTCATTTCTTAGTTTTAATAGCATTTCAATTGATTCTCTTAGCCTTTCCAGGTAGACAATCACATCAACAGGAAATAATAAGAATTTTGTCTCCTTTTCATTATTTATACCTTTGGTTTCTTCATCTTGTTTTATTGGATTTACTGGAATTTTCAGAACAATGTTAAGTATTAGTGGTGAAAGGAATGTCCTTGTCTAATTTCAGATTTGAATAGAAATAGAATGTTTCTCTTCATATTGAGACAGTATGTGCCAGAAAGTGTTTGGTGAATGCATACAGCTTATCCAAAGGCAATTAAATAAAATAAGTGACAAATAAAACTGAATTAAAATAAATGATACGTTGAATCCAGGATGGAATGAATACCTTTCAGTTTATACCAGAATGAATATTTTCTAATTTTTCAATAGACCATTTCTAATAAACTTGATTCTCTTAATTAAAAAAGAGTATAATTTCTATAAGCTTGTCTATCAGTTAAGTCTGTTTGAGATCTTCTCTGGCTGCTTTATTTTTCAGTGACTTTTGATTCCATGGATCATATGAAGAGGGCTTGATTCCTCAGATTGGTCTGGGGCCTCCAAAGTTCAAGACAGTTGACCTCAATTTATAGTAAGCTAGAACAATTAAGCCTCTAAAATGAAACAGGGATCCTGGGATTCCATACCCACACTTGCCAAATACACACTCCATGGAACTATTTCTGCCCTTATTATTGGTTCTGACAGACTCAGGTGTTCTCACATAAACACAAATTACAAAAATTTAAGATAATTTTAAAATTTGGAAGTCGTATCAGCTATGGTCTTCTAAGTTTCCTTTTGGGGTTGCTTCACCAACTTGGTCAGCATTTTGTTTTGTTTGTTTTGAGCCTGGCCCTCTTTATCAAGCCGGACAGCAGGAGGGCAAGAGATGGTTTTGCCAGGGCATATGTGAGATGGCACCAATTTTAAGTTAGCATCCATATCTGTTGATGGTGTATGAAGGGCCAAACTTCTTCCTTGAGGAATCCTAGATGCAATTTTTTATTCCTCAAAACTTTTCAAGTTCTATTCTTCATGGATATATTTTGATAACTCCACAGTTCACTTTATTCTTTTCCCAACTCCTATTTTCCCCAGATCAGTGATGGCAGGTTCTGGGTCAGCTATGCTAAAGTGGGAGGTGAAAGGGAAATAAACACTTTCTACAAGTTCTTAAAAAAATTTAGTCTGTTTTAAGGCACAAAGAGTTGCAAGTACCATAATTTATGTGACTAGTCACGTATTGACACTTAAGACATGTTTCCAATCTATTGTGATACAAAAATGCAGAACTTATTGTCCTTATACATACACCATTGTGTACATATGTAAATATGTCTGGCTACATTGAACATAAGGAAATATGGATTGGACGGACACTGATCTAAGAAGCCTCTTCTTAGTGGATCTAAGTAGTTGACCAATCAAGTTAAAGGAAGAGAAACCAAAATGCTGAAGGGAGATCAGCAGCAGGACTTCGTAGATCATCCCCCAGGAGCACTGCTCAGTATTACCATCTCCCAGTGTGGCAAGATACTCACCAAAGCCATTTCCTCTTTTTCCTGCTGCCATCACTAGATTACATTTCCCGGCTCCTTTGCCTATAGGTGTAGCCTTGGGACTATTTCTAGCCAATAGAATGTGAGCAGAAATGCTATAAATCACTTTTATGTTGACTCCTAAAACTGGCCATGCAATTCTCTTTTCCCTTGTTTCCCAGTGACATCCTGGTTGAAGGGTGCCTCTGTCCCTGAATCACTTTGTGAAAAGTTGCTCAACAGAAACCCAATTAGACCATGACCTTAGAGAGAAGCAAATCTTTGTTATGTAAAGCCACGGAGATTTGGGGATGTTTGTTAAGGGCAGTTGGCTTTTCCTACTAACACACTCACATCTGTATATCTCTGATCCAATTTTCAAATACTCAGTAAATAATAGTTGGCTCTTTATGGGACAATGGGACAAGTGCCTACTCCTGATGGCAATGGCTAGCCTGTGCTATTGAGGGTCAGTTCATAGAGACATGGTCTCTAGAAGCCCACCTCTGGGTTTTGGTAGCTATTCCCCAAAAGTGGGATTCACTGTGAGCTGGGAAGCCACTACAAGAATGTCTTTTACATGAAGGATGATAATAAATGGGAAGAGACTAGAGCCGACTGAGCCTCTTATGCTGCCAGGGTAAAAATTCTACCAATGTCCCCATTCCTCAGAAGTTTCACATCCCTATAAGACCTGTCATAAATCCTTCATTCCCAGAGACAATGAACTCTCCCATTTGAATGTAGAATAAATGAAAGTTAAAGATCGTTCATGTGAGACATTATGTTCAAGAAGGTATTGTGTACCTTGCCAAAGAAATTTAAGTGTGGGACCTAGCCTGTCACCCTCTCACCAGAAAACAGAATCATGACTGAAGAGGAAGAAATTTTTGTTAAATGAGCAATGACACTCAATCATGGAAATCCGAGGTTCACAGAGATATGGGTGAACAGTTGCAAGGTGGCATTTGTCATTTTTTAAATTCTGGCCCAATGTCTTGCTTCCCTTCCTATTTTGGGGAGAGTCCTATTATCTGAGTTGGTTGGGGGCAAGGTCTTACCATTTTCCACAGAAGCTGGAGAAAGCCAGATACCCCTTCCCCTCTGCCTCCCGCTCTCCAACCACCCTGAAAGCTACAGTATGGCCCGCCTGTAAGATGCTACCACCCAAGAATTTGAGGCTTCAGTAAGTGAAATGAGAATGAAGAGAGAGTGTAGAATCTACTTCCAATAGTGGTAGAAGGTCCTTGGCAGTGTGAGGGCCCCAACAGAACATCCTAACCAGGCCTCAGATGTGCCCCTGGGTGGTGGTTCCTGATTCCTGCCTATTCGCTACTTTTCGAGTTCTCTCACTGATTCTCTGAGCTATACAACATCCTTCTAATAAACTACTTTTCTGCTGAAACTAGACATAGTTCATACTGCTCGCAACCAAGAACCTTGACTGATAACAATGATTTTCTTCTTTCTGTTCATTTTTTTTTCCTTTGACAGCCTGACACATAGAATATTTGAATACTTGAAAGTGGCAAGATGAATGTTATAAAATCTACATCTCATACAGATGTAGATCACTAAAGTAATTAGAAAGCTGAGACATTATCTTTTCTTTAGGACTACATCAGGCTATGACCAGAAAAAAATATCTGAATCATCAAGGACACACTCTTGGAGCTCTACCAGATCAAACTCTCTCTCTCTCTCTCTCTCTCTCTCTCACACACACACACACACACACAGCACACAGCACACAGCACACAGCACACAGCACACAGCACATGTTGGGCCTCACTGCATAGGTCTTGAATGTCTCAATCAATTTCAGCTCACCCCACGGTCAGGCCTAATCATCCTATGCCTGCAAACTGGGAAATATGAAAGCTTCTGATCCAGTTATCTGTACCAGTGGCTTAGCCACACAGGATGAGCCTCAAGCACCATCACTGCATAGAGTGGCACCAGGAAATAGATAAAAGTGATCAGTCAAGACTGGTCAGAGTGGGAGGGACAGCTGATCAGGCTGTAAGAGAAAGGGACAGGCCATCTTACAATAAGAGAGCCTCCCTTGTTAGACTCCTGCAAGGTCTCTGGTAGGAGATCTGTTGGAAAATAGATACTATAGATTGACTTAGTCCCATCCTCACACGCTAGAACCACATCAGACAATGATCCAGGCTTCCCTTGGGAAGTCAAGCAATGAATCAAAAAACACCATTTTCGATCATCACCATCTTTCCCACCCTCCCTGTGGTTTGGCTGGGATATAGGCTCTCCTCCTTTATAGACCCAATTTTTTCTTTCTAACAGGCCTGGGTTGTCCAGTAATGACCCTGACACAATGAGAGCATGTTGCAGAGGTCAGTGGACTTGGGCTCTAAAACCACATTCGTAATAATTCCTATCTTTTTAAGAGGAAAGGGAGCTAAAGCCACATGCCAAGAAGGCTCTGCTGTGACCCACCAAGGGGAGCAACTATCCAGTTTGGATAACATTTAACATGAGAGAGCTGGAATGAAGTGCTAGCACAATCCCAGCTACGGCAACTTTGCTGGACCTCTTCCAAAAAGAGGTCTAACACCATCTACTCTTACCCTTTCCTGAGCTCAGGCTGGGGTGCAGCATGGAGGGTCCTTCCCTTTCCATATGAGATTTTCCCGGGACCATCTCCTGCTTTTGGCTATATTCTGAACATCATGGATTTTCAAGTATGTAGCTCTTTCTTTAAGAACTTGATGATATGAGATATCAGAAGCAAGAATTTCACAGTAAGCCAGGTGTGCCAGGTACAGAGAGGTTAGCCTTGGGACCAGTTCCTGGTAGTGTCCTGCTCTTAGAATAAGTAAAGCTTTTTGAGAATCATTCTTACAAGTCCCAAGGAGGTCCACCAGAAACCAGTGGCAAGGCTCCTTCAAAAGGGAAGAAAATCAGCAGGGAAAATAAGAGGACGATAAAAGGGAAAATTAAAGTAGCAAAGACAGGAAAAGGTTTAAGTTTTATTGTTTCTTCTGTTAAATAGTGAATAGATGCCCAATACAAAAAACTTCAGAAAATTAAAAAAAAAAAAAGATAAAAAACAAAGATGATCTATAATTTGATAACTTGGAGAAAATCACTGTTAAAATTTCTGGGTATGAACTTGCATACTTCTCTATGAAAATTTATATGTAGATAAATTTTAAAACAATGGAATACGTATGCATAAAAATATATAGACATTAATTTATTGTGAAAATCCTTTCACATAAATAAATAAATGGCTTGGGGCGCCTGGGTGGCTCAGTCGGTTAAGTGTCCGACTTCGGCTCGGGTCATGATCTCGCAGTCCGTGAGTTCGAGCCCCGCGTCGGGCTATGTCTGACAGCTCAGAGCCTGGAGCCTGCTTCGGATTCTGTGTCTCCCTCTCTCTCTGACCCTCCCCCATTCATGCTCTGTCTCTGTCTCAAAAATAAATAAACATTAAAAAAAATTTAAAAAATAAATAAATAAATAAATAAATAAATAAATAAATGGCTTTATCATCATTTTCATGGCTGTGTAGTGTTCTATTATAGACATAGCTTGGTTAACACACCCAATCTCTTACCAGTGGATTTTTCTCAATTGTTCACTATTATAATGTTGTAATTACTCACATCATAAGTATATCCTTTTAAACTTCTTCCATTCTTTCCCAGAAGTAGCCTTGCTGACTGAAAGGTACATACTTTTCAAAATACTTTTCATAAATTTATTAAATTAATTAATTAATTTATTTATTAAACTTTTCTTAAATTGTCATCCAGAGTGCTATGCCAGTTAACATTAGGATGTGGGTATCTACAGGTGTGCTATTTCGAAGGGGCACACGCACCCCAAAGTTTATAGCAGCGCTATCAACAATAGCTAAAGTATGGAAAGAGCCCAAATGTCCATCGACAGATGAATGGATAAAGAAGATGTGGTATATATATACAATGGATTATTACTTGGCAATCCAAAAGAATGAAATCTTGCCATTTGCAACAATGTGGATGGAACTGGAGGGTATTACACTAAGCGAAATTAATTAGAGAAAGACAAACACCATATATGACTTTACTCTTTTGTGGAATTTAAGATACAAAACAGATGAACATAAGGGAAGCGAAGCAAAAATAAAAACAGGAGAGGAACAAAACATAAGAGACTCTTAAATACAGAGAACAAACTGAGGGTTGCTGGAGGGGAGGTGGGTGGGGGGATGGGCTAAATGGGCAAGGGACATTAAGGAAGACACTTGCTGGGATAAACACTGAGTGTTATATGTAGGGGATGAATCACTGGGATCTACTCCTGAAATCATTATTGCACTATAGGCTAACTAACAGGGAGGTAAATTAAAACATTAAAAATTTTTTTAAAAAGGATGTGGGTGGGGGGTGGGGGAGAGGGGAAAGTGGGTGATGGGCATTGAGGAGGGCACTTGTTGGGATGAGCACTGGGTGTTATATGGAAACCAATTTGACAATAAATTATATTTAAAAAATAAAATACAATAAAATAAATAATAAAATAAAATAAAGGATGTGGGTATCCATTTCCTTAAATCCTTTTATGTCTTTGGCCAACTGGGTAGTTGAAAAAACCATCTTTGCACTGCTTTGGTTTCAAATGAAGTTGAATTTCTTTGCATGTTTACTGCCCATTTTGAGATGCATTTCCTTTGCCCATGTTTTTCAATCAGAGTGTTCATTTTATTTTCTTGTTGATTTGTGAGAACTCTATATTAAGCATTCTTACCCTTGTCATACATGTTGCTACTGAGTTAACATTTAAAAGAAGATGAAAACTAAAATGTAATGAGGCAAGAAAATATTTTGACCAATAAAATAAAAAATAAGGAAATGTTACTTTAGAAACGAGATAATAAGAAATTCTGTTGAGACAAAATAAACCCCGGATAGAAACAGGAAACTGTAAGGTAAAGAAATAGAAAATTAAATTTGGAAAAATAAAACATTATATATATATAACATAAATTGCCATAATTTACATACATAATTTATATAACATAATATACTTAACATATAATATATATTATATTATATATAATATATAATATTATATAATAATAAATCATAATATATTATATATGTAACAATATATAATATATATCATTTTTATATAATATAATAATATAACATAAATTGTCCAGAAGAAAATAAAAATAAATCAGGGGTGCAGAGAACAATAATGACTTATCCCAAGTAGAACAAGGACAGTGTCATGGACCTTTCTTTAATCAAGGTGTTGGCAGAGACCTGCACAGATCAAAATGGGGAATGGTATCCAAATCCTTTACAGTACTCTTACACTTGTTCAGGCCATTAGCAAATCCTCCAGAGGAAGCCAAATCCATTTAAAGCGACTTTTAAGAAGGGCAACAGATAAAAAGGTAGGCAAGGAAAGAATTACAAAAACAGGATGGAGTCGTGATGGAAGCAGGTTAATCTGTCATTTTAATTGCATTGTCCCTTCTTTTTGTTCACTAATTAGATCAAGAAGCTATTAGAGTTACAGACGCTAAAAAGTGACTCTTTTTGAAGAAAGCTTAAACAAGAAGATGTTTTACCCCACCAACTCCAGGTTTCACGTAAGATAAATTGAATCCAACATGGGATACCAAAGGAGGTCCATGTCTTAAGAGTATTTTTTTCTGAGAGTACAGGACAGTTTATCTTTAAATAGGAGGAAGGTATGCGTAAACTTTTTGCGTGTCCGTTTAGTCTTCACAAAGCAGTATGAGATTAGTTTCACTATTTCCCACTTTATGTATGAGAATGCAAATTTCCACAAAGGCTAAGTGATTTGCCTCATTAAGTTGCTAACTGTGTAGGGGCACCTGGGTGGCTCAGTTGGTTAAGTGACTGACTTTGGCTCAGATCATGATCTCATAGTTTGTGGGTTGAAGCCCCACGTTGGGTTCTGTGCTGACAGCTTGGAGCCTGGAGCCTGCTTCAGATTCTGTGTCTCCCTCTCTCTCTGCTCCTCCCCTGCTCGTGCTCTGTCTCTGTCTCTCTCTCTCTCAAAAATAAAAATAAAACATAAAAGATTTTTAAAAAAAAGGTGCTAACAGTGTGTGCTATGGAGCTGGAATCAAAAACTCTAGGCCACTGCTATCCAATAGAAATATAATATGAGCCATATATGCTATTTAAAATTCTCTAGTAGCTACATGTAAAAATGAAAATAAATAGGGGCACCTGGGTGACTTAGTCAGTTGAGCATCTGACTCCTGATTTTGGCTCACGACACAATCTCATGGTTAGAGCCCACATTGGGCTCTGCACTAGCAGTGTGAGCCTGCCTGGGATCAGCTCTCTCTCCCTCTCTCTGCCCCTCCTCCTCTCACACTCTCTTAAAATAAATGGCAAACTTTAACAAAAATTACTAAATAAATAAATAGGTGAAATAAAATGTAATAACATTTTATTTTTTACATTTCTTTTTTTCATGCTAAATATTTGAAATCCAATATGTCTTTTACATTTACAGCATGCATACCTTAATTTGCACTAGCCACATTTCAAGTACTCAAGTACATTTCAAGTACTTAACAGCCATGTGTGGCTAGCGGCTGCCATGTTGGACAGCCTGGTCCTAGACCAGTGGTTCTCAAGATGTGATACCCAGATCAGCAGCAGCAGCATCACCAGGAAACTGTTAGAAGTACAGATTCTCGACCCCTGTTCCAAACCTACTGAATCAGCCCTCTGGCAGTGGGGAACACCAATTCACATTTTAACAAGTCCCTTCCGATAATTCTGATATATGCTATGGTTTGAGAACCATTGCTCTAGACGATTGCCTCTCCAACCCACTTCAAATCTAGGACAGCCATGGCAGGCTAGTACTAAGGAAGCGAAGCCCCTTCTCTTAAGATCAACAATTCTTGGCTAGATGAAGTTGGTATTCTTGTGTGTGGAAATCCTCTGGTCCTTGTTGTAGTTCCATTTCTTGGGACTTTGGAATGAATTGCCAAACATATAATTTAAAACATGGTTTCATTTATCATTTTGTTTAAAGGAGGAAAAAACACCCGACACTAACCGCCCTATACTATTACCTTGAGTTTAGTTATTAAGTTCTCTTGTCCTTGGTTTCCTCATCCATAAAATGAGAATCCTTTAATAAATGTTGGCAATTTTTTTTAAACACATTTATTTTAGTATTCTCTACACCCAACGTTGGGCTCGAACTTACAACACTGGGATCAAGAGTTGCATGTTCTTCCCACTGAGTCACCCAGGCGCCCCAGGAAACTTTTTTCAAAGTACTGTGTACAAAAAAAAAAGTCAGCAAAAGTGGCTGATATTTTTAAACTATGGTTAAAAAAAACTAGTGGGCAGGAAGGTAATATAGATTTTGAGCATAGAAGCAGAAGCTAATTCACTTCTGTATCTCAGAACATTAGATTTGCTGAGGGGGGAGGGGAGGGTTCTTGCCAAAATTACTGAGGAGAATGAATCTGAGCATGCCTTAAAGGAGAACTTTCAGTAAACAGGAATTACCTATAAAGAAAATCAGGAAGCCAAAGTGTTTCTTTTTATGAAGTTACATCCTGCCATAGAAAAGCTGGGTAGGAAATAAAGACTGATGCGCTCCCAACTGTATACTAAACCGGTTATTATTTCATTAAGGAAAATCTGAGCAAAAGCTCAGATTCAGTGAAGGAAAAAAAAACATGAGAAGCTTACATGTCATGAGAAACCAAAGACAACCAATGGCTACAATTAAACATGAGTTGGGGAAAAACTATACAAACAAATCTCTACTCTGATTTCAGATTCCTTAGTCCACACTTGCCCTCTCCACCCCTCCCCCTATTTTAGTAATACTTCCTCCAGACTTTTGCTTGAAAATGTGTGTCCACGAAAATAGGAGACTAATAGAGTAATCTCAATTTCCTCCTTCTCCCCCCTTCTCTTTCTCTTTATTATTAATAATACTTTTTAATTGTGCGTTTCCAGGGTTCTCTTGGTTTTTCCAGGTTTCTGTGATGGTTTTTCCGGGCTGCTCGGCACTCTTAAGTTCGATTAGAGAAAACGTTTTCACCACCTAACACTTTCCCAATTTATCCTCCCACCTTCAAATGAGAAGACACAAGAAAAGACAAGATAGCCCTTTTTGGAGGCAGGTTCCCATGGTTTGGGGGGAATGGCAGATGCCTTTCTGCAGTGGCAGCCGCAACCTTCCGCAAAGCAGAAACTGCAGCTCACACTCTCCCCTACTTCCCCCGCCCAAACCCACTACCTCGCAAGTCCACACAATCCTTAAAAGCACACACACAAACTCCTCCAACCTCGCATGCCCTCTTACACCCCACACCGCACGCACGCCAGGATGCCTGCTGCCACAGTAACGCTCAACCCACCCGGTGGCCCCACCCCTTTCGGCCCCGCCCCCGCCCCAGACACCAATGGTCGCCGCCCGCAGCTCCCGAAGGGTGCGTTGATAGGGCAGCGGGGCCTGCCACTCTCAGCGTGCGTCCCGCCCCCTCCTCACCCGGGGCTGGGGCTGGAGGGGCCGGAGCATCAGCGTGAGTAGCTGCGAGCAGCCGCGGTGGCGGCGGCGCGTTGTTGCAGTTGCGCCATCTGTCAGGAGCAGAGCCGGCGGGGAGGGGGCTGCCGCGGGAGAGGAGGAGGGGTCGTCGTGACCAAAGGCCGCCGAGACCCGCCCGCCGGCCGGCCGCGAAAGCAGAAGCAGGCTGCCCTCGGAGCCGCGCGTCCTCCAACGTCCGGGCGCGCGGCGCTTCAGCCAGCGCACCGAGAGCTCTCTGGGCACACACAAAGCCGCCGCCCGCGCCGCACCGCCCGGCGGCCGCCGTCCGCGCCAGGGAGGGATCCGGCCGCCGGGCCGGGGACACCCGGCGCCGCCCCCTCGGCGCTCTCGGAAGGCCCACCGGCTCCCGGGCCCGCCGAGGAACCCCCGGAACCGCCTCGGCCGCGCGGGAGGAGGGCGGGGAGAAGACCATGTGAATGGGCTCCGGAGCTTGAGCGCCGCGCAGGTAAGCGGCCGGGGATGCGCCCTGGGAGGCGGTGGGGATGCTGCGGAGACGCGGGCCACCGACGCCCCCGCGCTGCGCCGCCCCCGCCGCGGGGCCCCGCGCTGCAGTCTCCCGGCCGTCGCCGCTGCTGCCTCCGGGGCGCCCCGCGGGGCTGCCGGGGAGCTGGCCCCGCTCGGAGTCTTCCCGCGGCCGCGCGGGAGGACACCTCTGCGGGGTGCGGCCCTGAGGTAGCGCAGGGATGGGGGGCCCGTTTCCTCGCCTGCGAGCGGGCGCAGGGTGAGAATAGGAATTGTCAGGGGGGCGAGGCTGGCCCAGACTCCACCCTCGCCCTCCTTTCGGGGGCCCCCCGCGGGGACTCGGTCTGTGTGTGTTGTTTTAATGTCAGGGATGATGTAATCACTTAATAATTGATGCCCCGTGCTGCTTCCCTCCCCACCCCACCCCACCCCACCCCTGCCCCACTCCTCCACCTCTCGGCCTCCTTCTGCGGTCGTCGCTTTCCTCAGCTCATCCTCCTGCCTATTTCTGGCACCTCCCTAGCACTTCCCCCATCCTCCCCTTCACTCTTCCTGTGCCACCACCCGCCCAACCTTCCCCTGTCCCCCTTGCTGGAGCCTTCGCTCTTCTTCCTCTGCCTCCCCACCCCTTCTGCTCCCTCAACCTCCTTTCTCTTCCCTGCCCGCTGAATTTCCTCTCTACTTCCCCAGATCGATGACTGTTTTTTGTTTGGTCGCCTCCCCTCTCTTATCTCTGCGGCCACAGGCGGAGGGGACTGGGCCAGAAAGAGGCCACCGTGGTTGGGCCCAGGCGGAGATTTGCTGGGACTCAGTGAGAAGCGGGATAATAAAATCACCCTTCTTGCCCCTCCTCCCCTTAATAAATCACACAGACTCGCCGGGTGTGTGTGTGTGTGTGTGTGTGTGTGTGTGTGTGTGTGTGACACAAAGAGCCCTTTCAGTGTACAGAGAGGAGACGCACAAAGTACCCAAGGATGGGCACGATGATTCTTCTTTCTCTTCACTGGGGCTTCCCTTTCTCTCAGATAAAGCAGTTGATTTTCTCTCTGAGAGTCTTTCCTGCCACATTTACCAAAACATAAAAGGCCCCAGATGCTGCAGGGTGGCAGGTGCTGTCATTTTGCTGTATTCATTGGACCCAGTAGCGTTGACTGGCAGCTGCAGTACTTCTTAGATTTAAGGGGGAAATGATCCCAGCAGTCCCAAGAGTTGCTTTCTTATCAAGATAGCCTTCCTCCACCTTGTTTTAACCTCCTCTCCTCTGAGGATAGGTACTAAAAAGCTGGGGTAGGATAAGTCGGTGTGGGAGCAGAAGAATTGGGCTTCTGAGTCAGATAATTAAATTAGTATTTGATACGAGTGAGGCAGCTAGATTTGCTTCTTCCCTCAGGTCTAAGAAGTGCTGAAGTCTTGAAATGTTGTCTGCCCATTGGTGTTGTTTTACCCTTATATTTAAACAAGTTTCCGGGGGCATCAAAAACACAGCATTCAAATTGGTATTTGGAAGGCCGTGGGAGACTGTCTCTTCCCTGCTTCAGGGGAGTCTTCAGACACCCACATCCTTCCTCTCACCACCCCAAGCGACTGCAATACTTTCCACCCTTTGTGCTCTTTCTCCTGAGTCCTGGCCCCATGGGTACTGTGCTTTCAGATGAAGGGACTCACAGACTTTTGGAGGAAGTGGTTTGTTAACTATCTAACGTTTGGGGGTAGGGGGGCACTTAACTATGAGCCAAGGATGTAGAGAATCTTTTGATTGAACTTTGAACCATCTGTTTGGTGTTCCTCTCAAGGAGGAAATGTTAATGTAAATCTAGAGGCTTAATGTTCCATTTTGTAAGCCAGTGGCTATTACATGCTTAATTGATAATATGAAAACGTAGGTTGAACCCATTGATTCCTAAGAGCATGGCTCCTTGACTCTTGTCTTAAGTTTGTTTTTCAAGAATTTTATTAGAAAAGAGTCATTTTTCAAGAATTTTATTAGCAAAGAGTCATGATTCATTAAACATTTACTTCTGTACTTTCTACGGACATTCATCATGGAACTTTTTATATTTAAAAAAAGCAATAGGGTTAATGGGTATGCTGTAAAAACAAAGGGTTGTTTGTTTGATGCCAGACCCAGGAAGGAAAGTCCGTGCACAATAAGCTCACACTGTGTTGACCGAGCTAAAGAGACTTAATGATAAGGTTGAATGTGAACAAATGCACACTCTGCTTTCTGTACTTTATGCTTTGTCCTGGGTCTGGACTCTCCAATCCCATCAGATCTGCTTGCATTCTGTTTAACCTTTAGGGCTCAGCTCAAAAGTCTTTGATGTTTTCTTTATCCTCCCCACCAAACAAATCACCACGCCTCCAATTTTGTTTTCAGACCTCAGCAGCAGGCATAACGTTTGGCCTGTCTCTGTTTCCATCATTAATTGGTCAGCACATTGAGAGAAGGAACCTGGTCTTATCCTGTTTCAGTAAACGTGAGTTAGGTCTTTGGTATGTGCCAGGCACTTGGATTTATTAAACTAACGTTAGCAGCTGTAACAAATAGGCCTGCAGAAACGTAATGGCTCAAAGGCAATAGACATTTATTATTCCTCATGCAGTAGTCCACTTTTTAAATGCCTTGGCCTGGAAATGACACCTATCACTTCCACTGACATTCTGTACACAAGGGCTGGTTAGGTGGCCACATTTAACTGCAGGGGAGCCTGGGAAATGTAGGTTAGCCATGTGACTAAGAAAAAAGAAGAAATGTATTTTGGGCCAGCAGCCTTGCCATATGTTGCCATTCAACAAGGCACAGTCATTGCCCTCAAGGAGTTTGTAGGCTGATGAAAACTAAATTAATTGTATGGAAACCTGGAGCATAAACCCATCATTGCTTTTATTCTTTTGATTTCATAAGTTCAGATCTTTTTATTTTAAACATGTTTCAAAAAACTTTGCTTTTTGTTGGTTCAAGTAGTTCCCACTCAGTGATTACTTGTAATACAGTGATCTCATGCCTCCTGTGTTGACTTTGGTATGGTTCTTTTACTCTAGTAGAACCTTTCTTGGCCTAGATTTTTTTTGTTTGTTGATTTTATAGACTCCCAAAGTGGCTGGGAGGGTCCTTAGAAATCACAGTCCTACCTTCTTAACTGAAAGAGGAAATTAAGCAGAGTGCAGAGGAGAAACTTCTTGCCTGGGGCCATGCTAATGAGAAGGGAACCCTAGCCAGCCCAGCACTCAGTCCTGCCTGGGTCCCCTTCACCACACAGCTGTCCTGACTTGGTGATTGTGATATCTGCATATTCCACGGAGACTAAGTTTCCAGACCTCCAGGAGCAGGGCAAACTGCTCGTGTTATAGTCTCTGTTCTCCACAGGCCTCCAAACTATTGGAGCAATGCTGTCCATACTATTCATCATAGTTAATAATGCATATATTTTTGCTACAAACGGTTCATTATATTCCTCTGTTCTGGAAACATTAGCCAAGTGTGTTCCTGTGTGCAAGGCACTAGGAGATAGGGTCATGAAAATGAATACATCTGCTGTCCTTTTCTTCAGGGGCTCACAGTCTGCCAGGGGAGATAAAAGTAAATAAATAATAGCTCATTTTTATCGAGCATTTATTATCTGTCAAGCGCTGTTGAAGTTCTGGTCTTAGCAATAATGATCTGAAGTGGTTTCACTTCTCTCCCTTTTACAGGTGGGAAATTGAAGCAGGGGAGGTTAAGTAACTAACTGAAGATCATATAGTTATTAGGTGGTACGTCACAGTTCAGGCCCAATTAGTTTGGTTTCAAATCCCTTGCTCTCAGCCACTAGGCAATATGCAAAATACTATATATGGATATAATAATATTAATTAAAATACATTACATGCCATAAGAGGAATATAGCTAAATACTTTGGAAACTGATATTTCTAGTTGTTGTGAAACAACCTTATATTTAAATTTAAAAAGTTAAAAATGGGAAAGCAAAGCATGTTGATACTGGAAATACTTTTACTCTGTGTGATTTCTATTTTAAGCTGTGTCCTTCTGTGGGCCACAGATAGGTGGGTAAATGTGAATGGTCATACATATTTCCTCATTCAGCAACATTCATTCATTGTATCTACCATTTGCCAGACACTGAGCTACATGCTTCAGGGGCAGAGGTGTGATCCTGCTCTAAGGAACTTACCTGGACAAAGGAAGTCTCTGACTGCTGTGATTCTAGGGGCCCTCACAAGAGGAAGAGAGCATGTAGAATGGAGCATGAACTACACAAAGAGGTGGAAAAGTGGGGCAGCCAGGCAGCAAAGGTTGGAGGAGGTGTCTTTGAGATGAAGAGTAGGAGTCAGCTAGTAGAGTGTTGTAGAAAGGCCATTGCCCCAGAAGGCAAATGCACTTTTAGGAAATTGGAAGTAGTTTTTGGAGGGGGAAGGGGAGTATTGTAGAGAGACAGAGGAAGAAGATAGGCTAGAGAAAAATCTGAGTGTTCTTGTAAGTACAGTTGACCCTTGAACAACTTAGGTTTGCACACTGTCCACTTATATGCAGATTTTTTTTTTGATAAATATGGCATATAGTATTGGAAATGTATTTTCCTGGTGATTATCTTAGCATTTTTTTCTCCAGCTTACTTTATTGTCAGGAATATAGTATATAATACATATAGCATATAAAATATGTGTTAATCAACTGTTTATGTTAGCAGCAGTCTCAACAGTAGGCTTTTAATAGTTAAGTTTTGGGGGAGTAAAAAATTATACACAAATTTTCGACTGCATGGGGATTGGCACCCCTAACTCCTGCATTGTTCAAGGGCCAGAATGTCAGAATGCCATTTAACAGTTGTAAGTGGAGATGATGCTTTGATCTAATTTGTATTTTATAAAAGATTATCTGGCCACAGTGTAGGCTGTTGCAGAGGCAGTCAAGACCAATGCGGGGAAGGTAGTTATGGAAACTCAGATGAGCAATATATAAAAGTCTGAATGGAAGAAATGGAAGTGGAGATGGAACAACAATAACAACAACAAAAAAACAGTAAGAGAGGGTAAGACAGTATATTGAAGGGCAGGGAAGAAGAGGGGTCCTGGGAAATTAGGTGGAGAGAAACATGCAGACAGGTAATACAATAAGAGAGGACAGGTATGTCAAATGATGACTTTATCATGGACACTTCGGACTTTCAGGTTGAGGTATGTCATAGGAGTGAAGAGTAAGACTTAAATATACGTCTATTAGCAGCAAATTAGAAACTACTTGAAATAATGGACATGGGCAGTATACTCAGGGACTTTGTAGACAGGGCTGGGGGAGAGCCCAGGAATGGGGGAGGTTAGAGGAGCCCTGAGTGGAAGAGGCAGCCCTGAATGGAAGAGCCATAGTGTTGAGCAGGCCCAGGGGAGAGAGGTTTCCTTGATCACCAGGAGGAGAGGGTTATGCCCCGGACATTAAGCAAAATTAAGAATGAAAAGTGCAGTTTGATTTAGCACCAAAGATCTCCGAATCCAGCCAGAGCAGCATCAGGAAGATAAGGGGTGGAGGTCTAAGACTCTGCTGCTCCCTAGACCAAGATAGAAACATGTATCAAAACTGGGGAACATAGGACCTTAAGGGACTAGAGACCACGTAGTCCAACACGTCTGTTTTACTTATGAGGAAAAATGAGGCCCAGAGAGGCTAGATGACTTGTCCAAGGTGGCAGAGTCACCACTTAAGGTCCACTGTCAAGCCATTCAGTCCAGGCGAAGGATGTGGTCAAGAGCATGGACTCAGGTGTGGGCCGGGTTCAGCCCCTTCCAGCTGTGTGAACGGGACCAAGCTACCTAAACTCTGTGCCTCCCTTTTTTCACCTTTAACCTGGAGATAATAGTTCTTACCTCAAAGCTTTGCTGTGAGGAGTCAGTGAGTTAATAAACGTAAAACCCCACATATGGGAAAAGTGATGAGTTTGCTGCTGTTGTTAAAATGTATGCGTGTGTGTGTGTGTGTGTACACACATACATGTAACAGATATACATACAATACATATATCCCTTAGGGAAGGAAAGGTGAAGATGTACTGTCTGTATAGAAGGAAATTTTGAATATTTTAGGCAGAGATTTGGGTGATGGATTGTCAGGTCTGGATCAAGAATTACTGGAAAGCTTGGAAAGTTTATATAGTATGATTGAAAACAGCATACTTAGCAAGTCTTTGTTAGAAATGCAGAGCCTTTTTTATTCTTGAGAGTAAAAAAAAAACAAAAGCACTTTGAAGTTAGCCCTATCAAAGACTTTCTTGGTTTTAGATAACCAGAATTTTAATCTATTAATAATGTAAATCCCTTGAGTTTGACTTCAGAATGTCCCCATACCTCCTGAAGACAGAACAAACTAGAGAGTAGGGGGAGAAGACATGAGTTATGACTTTCATGCACTTGGTTCCTATGAATAAATGGTGATTTGGGTTAGAGAGAGAGTGCTCAGTGTTTCTAGTTGAGCAAATCTAATTTTTAGCCACTAAAACACATGAGTAGCCTAAACCGTATTACCTGGAGGGACTTGGGTGACATGCAGTACAGACAGCCTAGGAATAAGTGGCACTCTGGACTTGATTAGGACACAGTAATCCTAGAAGGATATAAATTGAACTGGATTTATCGTCTAATAAAAACGTGGGAAGGAAAGATAATGCTTACTGACTCATGAAACTTTAACAACGTTTGTAAGGCTCTGAGTTGTCGTAATGTTTGGATGAGAGCATTTCCCCATTCATCTCCGTGCTTCCAGGGTGACCCACGTGAGGCCTCGCTCTGGATCGGAAGCCGACTTGGGTCCTTCCTGGGTATTTTTAGGAAGCAGAGGTCATCATATATTCAGCCCTTGTAGACCCCATGACCTCAACAGCACCCTGTTGGTTTGGGCAAATGTGTATTGAATGTCTAGTAACTATAAATTTGGGGGAGAAAAAAAATACAGCATGAGAAAGTTTTAGCCCATTGTTTATTTCAATTCATAAGGCTTTTTCTGAGGACTGCTTACTTCTGGCCTTGTGATAATGTAAAAAACCATGTAGCACACCATAGCTACTCACCCCTCCTTAAATACACCATAAAAATAATAATACCTACCGCTTTTATTGCACCCCAGAGGCCTTGTTAAGTGCTTTACATACAGTAATTTACTTAATTATAACAACTCCATGAGGCGGGTGTTATTATCCCCATTGATCAAATGGGAAGACTGAGGCTCAGAAAGGTAAAGTAACTTGCCCATTGTCACACAGCTAATTCCTAAAGAAGCCAAGTCTGTCTGGCTCCTAGGCTCATGCCTGCTTTTGCTCCAAAGCTGTGGTTCCTCTTTCCCTGCCTACTTTCAAATGACCTTGCCTTCGCTTTGCGGTTGTTTCTGTGCTAAGTGTTAGAGGATATAAAGACACCTTTTCCCCCCAGTGGAAACCTCACTACTTCATTACTCCTCTCAAGACTCACCTTCTGGGAAGCCCCCTCTTTGGTCCTTTCTATGGGCCCCCATGGTGCTTGATTTCTACCTCATCATCACCATCATCATAGTTGGACTTGTAAAGCAAGATGGAATCAGCTGGGTGGAAGAATGGGTGGATACTGGTCTTTTTCATTGACTTATGAGCTCTTTGGAAGTCAGGGACAATATCATATTCATGGTCAATTGGCCAACACAACACCCAGCACTATTCCATGGTATACTATCATTATTCCTACTTAACAGATGGGAAAACTGAGGTTTAGAGGTTAAGTGATTTAGTCAGGCTCACACAGCTAGTAAGCATTAGAGCTGGAATCTGAACCTGGACAGTCTGGTTCCAGAAATCTATGCTCCTAACACTAATTTCGTTCCATCTTTCAAATGAGATTATAAGCCATGAGTATGGAGACAGTGGATATCATCTCCTAGCCCAGTACCTCACAGTCCATGCTCTGTAAACAGCAGCTCTCTTGTTCTTCCATCCACCCTGGCAGAACAACAAACAATATATTGAACTAGGTCTTAGCTCATAATAATAAGGAGAGAGTTTTAGGGTCATGGCTACATGAATATTCTCTGAGGATCTTACAGAGTGCATATCTCCGGGCCATCTTCTGAGTCAGTAGGTTTGGGGCTGTCAGGGTTGAGCACCGAACTCCCTTCTGGATATGAGAATGGCAGTAGGGATGGAACCATCAGGGAGGCAGCTTCTGAAAGACAAGGAATGAAGCAAGCATAGTGAGTCTCATCCACATTGATGGGAGCAGGCCGTGAAGTGGTAGAAAATCATCAGTCAGCTCGAGTCAGCAGCCGCCCAGGGGAGGCTGGGGATCAGAAATCAATCACAGAAAGACCACTTACTTTGTATTTTTAAGATTTCTAAGTACCTGCTTCTTTTGAATGTGCTGGTGGGATTTTATCTGATGAATTTAAACACGTTCATTTTTCTCAGAGCTTCCGTCTTTGAGGTTCCCAAAAATAGTAGGCTTTTCATGGAGTTGTATAAGGATTCCATCTGCTTTATACTGAAAAGTAGGGCTTTAATGGAAAATTAAAAATGAGCCAGATCGCCTTTCCCACAACAAAGCCCAGGGCACTTTTCCCAATCCTTTCTTCTTTTAATCCCCAGCAAAAGTTACTGAATCTGTATTTCTGTGGGATCACCCCCACCCTCCAAATTAAATTCTACCCAAAAGCCAAATAAACACTAACAAGTTTCTTCATTTCCATATGTTGTCATATCTATTTAAAAGCAATAACGGTTTCAAATATTGTCACTTATAAAATTTGATTTTCATTTCAGTTTTCATTTTATTCCAGAATTGTGTGATCTGTGGCCTATAACCAGGCACATGCACACAAGGATACCTGAAAAGTGCTGATTTCTGTTCATGGTTTCTCTTATTTGCTCTCAAAGTTTGGAGGCTTTCGCCTTTCATTGTAGAGTTTACTGTCTAACCTACAAATATAGAGCACCTCATTGTTTCAGTTGTAGGAGCTGAGTTATCAACGAATGCTAACATTCTGTCATTCTCTATCCTTTATCATCTCCTTTTACTTGAAAATGCCAATTCTGTGGCTGTCCTTTATATATACTGTTGCCCAGTCTATATTCTCTTGATATGTTATGTCCTTCAGGCTCTCCTGTGGTTTGCAAATAATGATTGCAGTTGCTTCACTCCTATACCTTCTAAATTGAGTGAGGGGAGGTTGATCCATGTGAAATGGATGTACCAGCTGATGTAGATACTGGTTCTCTTGCCTTGTCCCTTTACGAACAACCCAGTGAATAGGAGAAAAGACCAAATTCCTTAGGCTGGCATTCAATGCCTTCCATGTCCACATTCTTAGTCATACTTGGCTCACCTCACTTACCACTACACTAACACTTGATTAGCCAGATGTCAGTCTAGTATCTCATTAATATGAAAAATGGGTTTTGGCCTTTGTTTTCCCTTCTTGAAATCCCCTAACCCTTCTTTTCCCTCAGAATTCTACCCATTTTTCAATCCCAGCTTTAGAAGTTTCCCCTAATGTCCTCATCCTCTTACATTGAATACTTATGACCAGTTGTCTCCTAATAATGATGCCTTATGTTGTTAGTTAAATTCTCATAGGAGAGATCTAAGGTTCAGAGAGATTTTGTGACTTGCCCAAGGTCATATATCCAGTTACTAATTTAGTTTGGACTATAATCTAGGTCTCCAAGGAATCTGTGTGGGTCCTGTATTCTCAAGAAACTGTTGGCCCTTTGTGTGCAAAAATGTTGTTTGCTGGCCCCCCTATAGCAGGTAGCACGATGTCGTTCGTAGTGTAGATATTCAGTGGATGTTTATTTGGAGCAGGGCCCCGGAGTATGTAGCTGGTCTCCTGGGCATCTGTGGGGCTTGGATGTTGAGCCTGTGTAGTTTTTGTAGTTTCTGATGGCACCAGGTTGACTCTCTACCAGCCCGCCTGGTTTAGGGTCAATGATTGTCCCAGACTGGTTCAGGAACCACTGTTGTATTTTGAGGATGGTGTGTGTTTAAAGATCTTTCCCTCGTAATCTTGAGCTTTTGGTTAAACATTTAGAGTGGTCAGGGAAATAGTTACTTCTTTGTCCTCTGCCATCAGGTTTTCACCAATAAGATTTTCACTAAAAACCATAGGAAGTTACCAGTGGTGCAGTGACATCCAAGACCAGGAGAAATGCAGAATGTTTCAACACTGGGAGGAAATTGGAAGAAAACAGTAGTGGATGGTGGAAGAGTGCAGAGTGGCCACCAGGGTTGACCTGGAAGTCTGAGAGGACTGTGGAAGCCGGTGCCCATCCATATCTGCACCTCTCCAAGTAGCATTTACCTGAGTCCCTCAGCCATGTGACACCCAGCCGTGACTGTGGAAGTGCCATCCTCTCCCTGTGTTAATTTGGTTCACTTGGTAGTATCAGCATCTGAAGAATCTCCCTGGCAGGGGAGGAAGGTTCTTTTCTAGACTTAAGGTCCTACAAAGTCATGACTTAACACTGTACCCCAACCAGAGCCTCTGTATCTCCATCAAAAGAATGACTGAAAATAAACCTTATGAAATGTTTTCCATGGTTAGGGGTCATTACTCGAGTCATTTCTGTAACAAGATGACAACAGCATAACAGTCAGTGTTTGTCAGCCACTCATTAAGAGTCTTCTCAGCTACCTGTGGAAAGTTCTCTGTGATTCCTCATGAATGCGTCGCCCTGCCTAGCCTTCACCTGGATGCCAGCTTTCATGTATCTAAGGGAGGGAGAATAAATAAGAACATTTTGTATGGATATAGTCCAACTGCTGCAGCCAGAAAGAGGGGAGGTACCTGGTGCTTCACTGTTGTTTGAAATGCCATTATGGTCTTTGGAAAGCGGTAGTGAACTTTTCTCCCTTCCTTAACCATACATGGTCCATGATTTGAGCACCTCCTCACCCCCAACCCCCCTCCCATTACCACAGCCACCTTCTTAAATGCAGGAGATCACATGCCAGTGTCCTAATACGCTCTCTCCTTGGCTGGCATGTAATGTCACCACCTCATGCATTTATCCAGTTTGTTCATGTTCAGTCATTTTGGTATATCTCCCTGTCAGAATTGTCCGTTTTCAGTAGCATGCTTCTAGAAGGCTGAAAGCACACCTCATTTCATTTGCGTTGTGCTATGTAACACTACACTGAGCTGTGCATTTATTAAATGCTTGTTGATTATGATTCTGAGCTTCCAAGCTGGGAGGTCTTACAAGTGTTTTCAGTACTTCTGGAATGAGATGCATCTTGAATATATTTTCTTCTTGTAGGTAGTACATTAGGTCCTTTGCATTGGTAGGTTCTCAAAATCATGGTTCAGAACCCAGATTTTGGTTGCACAGTGTTTTAGGTTCCCCCTTATGTTCAACTTCCTTGGGTGAAAATGCCAGTGATGCCAACTTCTAATCCTGTTTTCAAATTAGGGGCAAGGCATAGGTAGATAATGTGCCATATCACGTCCTTCTTTTCATATAGGTGTGGTTGTCCATATAATTCCCACCATCTTGTAGTCATTATTCAACAGATTGTTGATTTCAGACTGTTAAGAGTTGCAGGTAGTTCTCCAAGAGACTGAGATTTGCTCAGTGAAGGCCCGTGAGGTGTGGCTGGCAAGGACCTATGAGGACTCCAGAATAATGAGCTGAGCCAGATGCCTCTGTGAGTGCCAGTAGCTCCAGGGAAGTTCTGGTTAGTTTATGCCTGAATGTGATATAAGGAGGACTGGCACTTGGAAAACTGCAGACGTTCTCTGTACCTTGGCCCAAGTATGCCAAATGAGGAAGGGTGCAGTGTGTGAAGGTTTAAGAGTCCCCAATCTAGAGTTCCCAAGGCAAACTCTGCTTCCCAGATCTCCTGTCCCAAGCTGTGACAGAGGTCCTGTGTGTAGGGGTTGAAGTACTCTGGCCTCCATCCCCACAACAATGCTCTCATGCACTTGAGATCCAGAACTGCCAGTGTGGGAAGAGCCCTGCTCTATGCTGCCCACCAGGACACTCAGCTGGGCTTTAAGAACCTTCTAGATGAGCTAGAACATGTAGAAATGATCCACTAGTGAGGGTGATGTTGGTGAGATTGGAGGGAGGTGGGGATAACGGATGGAAGAGGATCAACAGAGTTGGCAGGGGCAAGATCATGATGGGTATAGGAGGAGCCCTTGCATTAGTCTTTTGTGGCTGCAACAAATTACCCCAAACTAGGTGGCCTAAAACAACAGAAGAATTTCTCTCACCGTTCTGGAATCCAAAAGTCTTGAAATTAAGGTGTCACATCCCAGTGACACCTTGTTCTGGAGACTCTGTTCCATGCTTCTTTCCTAACTTTTGGTGGCTGCTGGCAGGCCTGGGCGTTCCTTGGCTTTTAGACCCATCACTATAGTTTCTGCCACCAATTCACATGAGATTTTCCTTTGAGCATCTTTACATGGCTTTCTCCTCTCTCATAAGGACGCTTGTCACTGGATTTAGGGCCTACCCTAATTCAAGATGATCTCATCTCAAGATCCTTAACTTCCTCTTTTTTATTTTATTTTTTTTAATGTTTGCTTGTTTAGAGAGAAAACGTGAGCAGGGGAAGGGCAGAGAGGGAAGCAGAATCCCAAGCAGGATACACGCTGTCAGCACAAAGCCCAACATGGGGTTCAATCTCACCAACCATGATATCATGACCTGTGCCAAAATCAAGAGTCGGTCACTTAACCAACTGAGCCACCCCATCAAGATCCCCCCCATCAAGATCTGAGGCACCCCATCAAGATTCTTAATTTATTAATTATATCTGCAGAGACCCTTTTCCCCATGAGGGGATTTCGGATGGGCATATTTTATAATGGGAAGGGGGCTGCCATTCAACTCACTATAGCTCTCAATGGGATAAAAATTAGCAGTAACTTGAAGTGAGAAAGAACACATGAGAAGGGTATTTGCAAGTCTGAATTCCCACGAAGGGGCAGGCACAGTATTTTACACGTGTGATTTCTAACTATCACTGAGGCAGATGAAGATACATTTAAAAAAAATTTTTTTTTAATGTTTATTTATTTTTAAGAGAAAGCACGTGTGCAAGTATGGGAGGGGCAGGAGAGAGAGACAGAGAGAGAGAGGGAGGGAGACACAGAATCCGAAACAGGCTCTAGGCTTTGAGCTGTCAGCACAGAGCCCAATGCAGGGCTCAAACTCACAAACTGTGAGATCATGACCTGAGCCCAAGTTGGACGCTAAAGCAACTGAGTCACCCAGGCGCTCCTGACATTTTTATGTGAAAAGAAAGAAGTTCAAAGGGTGGATGTCCTGAAGCTTTTCAGTAAAATTGGAGGCTGAGCCATTATCCAAGGTTGGAAGGTTCAAAGATAGGAGGACAGCTCGGAGAATCTAGAAGAAGTCCAAACAGCCACAAAAATATAGAGTAATATTTTAATAGATGGATAGAAATTATTACAGAGAGGAGTGACTGGCTGGCTCAGTCAGTGGAACATGTGACTCCTGTTCTCAGGGTTGTGGGTTTGAGCCCCACATTGGGTGTAGAGATTACTTAAAAATAAAATCTTTTAAAAAAAAACAAAAATGTATTACAGAGAAATAGTGAGGCCCCATTGGAATTTGTAGGTACTTTTTAATGTCTCGCTTTAGCCCAGTTTTGTGATTTGGCCTTGTAGTAGTACTTGTTACTTTGGAATGGAAAATCTGACCGTTTGGTGACCTAGAGTTGAGAATTGATTTGAACCATCAAGTGAGGAGGATATTCTTAGAGACTAAGGAAAATATCGGTTGAATCAGCTGCAAGTAGGATTTAGGCTGGCTAGGGGAGCAAGCTGGAACTGGGATGGTAGATGCGGTAAGGAAGGATCTGTAGTCTTACAGATATGCGTGAACACAGCAGGTATGGAAGAGGGGAAACAAAGGCAGGAAGCCCTCAGAAGAGGAAACCTAGGGGAGTGTAGAGTTCTAAAATGATGCTGAATAAGGGTGGCTCCTTGTTGAATGTATAGCTGCTCAACTGTAGATTAATGATTAAGGACATTAGGTATAAATACTTCAAGAAACTGAAATCCATAGGCCTCTTTTGCTCTTGGTTCAAATATGTGTACAGTTGACCCTTGAACAGCACAGAAGTTAGGGGTGCTGACTCCTTGGGCAGTCGAAAATCCATGTATAACTTTTGAATTACCAAAAACTTGAATGTTAATTGCCATCTGTTGACTGGAAGCCTTATTGATCATCAAAAGCCGATTAACATATTTTGTATGTTATATGTATTATATACCATACTCTTACAGTAAAGTAAGAAAATATTAAAACCAACCATAAGAAAAAATACATTTACAGTACTGTACAGTATCCAGAAAAATCCAGGTGTAAGTAGACCTGTGCAGTTCAAACCTATGTTGTTCAAGAGTTGACTGTAAATGATGTCTTCTAGAAGAATGACATGTCAGTATGTTGCACTTTTAAAAAAATCCTGGATAATGGAGTGCCTGGTTGGCTCAGTCAGCAGAGCATGCTACTCTTGACCTCAGGGTCATCAGTTTAAGCCGCATGTTGGGTGTAGACTTTACTTCAAAAAAATTTTTTTTAATTAAAATTTAAAAATCCTGGGTGAATGTTCTGGGATCTCTGAAACCTTACATTATGACCTAGTTTAGTGGGGGATAATCTTAAACTAGTATTCAATTTACTTTACTTTCCTTCTAATTCTTGTTTCCCTGGGAATCTCCCCCATTGAGGCAAAGGATTCCATTACTTCAGGGGGAGAACAGAATATGGTCTAGGACAAAGAAGACGTTGTTCAGCTTTTGACTTTCAAAACAAGCCCTTGAAGCATGTTTCAGAGACCAGAATTAGCCCAGGCCTTCACTCAAAAGAGGCAGGCTTTGTTAGAAGAAAAATGATTGTGGATTCCAAGGAGGCAGATCTCAGAAGGCCTGGTATATATTGTGTAGTAAGCCATGCAGGAAGGAGGAAATACCTTCCTGGGATGGAGCATGGAGCTTGTAGAGATTAGGAGGAGACTAGAGCTAAATGAATGGGTGGCTGAGATCCCCCACTTCAGGAGAGTGGAGGAGAATCTACTTGCAGACAGCACCCATACCTTGCATTTGGTCTGGAACCCTGGAAGGAAACTACCTGTAGTGTACTCCTCAGGGGGGCGTATTTAGGCAGAAATAAGCCCTCTCAATTCCCCAAAGCCTGCATGTGGCATAGGAGCGATCCCACCGGCCTGTAGGCCCCCTCAGGCACATGTGGAGGTGCAGAGGGAGCTGGGAGGCAGAATGAAGGCGGCACAGAGTGAACTGTGCGGTCTCACTCCTGGAGACTGGTTGGGTTCAATCTACCAGTCACATCAGCAGAATCAGGCCAACACCCAAAGACAAAGGGATGAAACATCCCAGGGACGCCAGTGAGGGCATGGAGGGCAGTGCCTAGACTAGGTCCTCTCCCCATCCTGCTAACCTGGGGTGGGGGCAGAAGGGCAAGGGAAAAGAACACAGCCCTGAGAGGCAGTTTGAGAGAAGTTTAATTTGACTAATTGACCTGAAGCAACTAAGAATTTTAAATCTGAAGAGATTAAGTTATCTTGAAGTGTCGAGATTGTTTTTGTTACTATCATCAGAAATGCAGTGGTCGTGATCAATTTGAATTAAACACTGGAGAAATGAAGTAACATTTTTAAAAAGTATTTATTCATTGGGGTGCCTGGGTGGCTCAGTTGAGCGCCTGACTTCGGCTCAGGTCATGATCTCCCTGTTGGTGGGTTCAAGCCCCGCGTCAGGCTCTGTGCTGACAGCTCAGAGCCTGGAGCCTGTTTCGGATTCTGTGTCTGCCCCTCCCATGCTCATGCTCTGTCTCTCGATAATAAATAAATGTTAAAAAATTAAAAAAAAAAAAAAGTATTTATTTAGGAAGCTCTAAGCCCAACATGGGGTGGGAACTCATGACCCTGAAATCAAGAGTTGCATGCTCCAGTGACTGAGCCAGCCAGGTGTTCTTAAGTAACATTTTTTGTGTGTGTACAGCTGAGTAATAGGTGTAAATTTCACTCCTGCCACATTGCATCTGAGCTGTATTTTATCTTGATGATGATGATGATGGTAACAATGATGGCAGCATATTCACTGGCTTGTATTCTTAGAGTATGCTTTTTCTTTTGAGTAAATCATGTCTTCGCATACGTGTATCAGGTTCACTTTGGGCAAGAAGTGGGAAGATCTGCCCTCTCAAGGAGCAGGCTTGTCTACCAGATATTCCCAAACATAGTGGGGATTTGGGCTTCCTGTTTTTAGCTTGTGGCAGTTCTTCTGAGTGCCCTGGAAGGGAGGACTTCAGTTGCCAGGGAGACTCATTTCAGTGGAAATTATTAGAATTTCAGGACTTTCTTTAATCAATTTACCGTGATACTGGAGACTAGAAGAGAATATTTACTGGGTGTGATCCCTCAGTTCCATATTTTAAAGGAATCAGGGTGAATACTAGAGATTGTATTCAATCTCTGATTATCATGGGAGAAACTCTTCACTTTTATTCAGTCCTCATGTACTAAATAAAGCATGAGTATATAGAGGGATTCATTTTCGAGTATAACTCATAAGTAGTTACCAGAACACTAAATGGGGGGGGGGGGCGGGCGCAGAAACCAGTTCGCTCTTTTTAATTATGTCTCATCCCAACTTGACATTCGTACAAGGATGATGCTACATTTAAGAAGATGTTTTAAAACCTGCTGTTTCTTGAAATGCCTAGTAATTTGAGAAGGGAAATCTTTAGTCTTGCTTTAAAAAGTGTGTATTTGGTGGTGTGTTGAGGATGCTGCTTATATACTTTTCTAGAAAATTATGGTGGCACTTTGAGCACATCTTCTCAAAATATACACGCATCTCATGTTTTTCCTCATCTGTCAGTGGGAGCCAAGAGAACTCGAGATGTGGGATCATAACACTGTGGAAAGGAGTCACTAAAATAATCAATAGTATAGAATTTTTAAAGGTTGATTTATTAACTGGTACCATGTTTGGACCTTTGAAATGGTTCTATTCAAAATCGGAAAAATAAAATTTCTAAAACTTAAAAACATGTCCATGTACATTAGAAGAAAAAGACCTTTTTATACTGAGTAAGCATTAAAAAGAACATATGACCATAATTATTTGGGGTATACATTCACTCTAGTCAGTTTCTAGCTATATGTCTCTAATACCCATGTCACATATTTTTTATGAAGAATGAACTATTTTAAATGTTCTCATAGACTTGCCTCTAGTCGTCTTCAAAGTTGTGTCTTATAGTCACTATGTGAAATTGTTACTGTCATCAGTTGGCATTCATGGTATACATCAAAATATTTTTTTCACAGAGAAAATAGTTCTTTCTACCGATGCACATGAGCTCAGAGCAAATTCTGCTAAATGGAGGCTTTCCTCGGGCTAACTTTTTACGTGTTGAAATGTGTTAATATTTTAGCCCAAATATTTTCACAGGTCTTTTACCCTCAGGATTTTTATCGTTAATAAATATTTTTACAAAACTCATGAAAATAAATTCCTCTGTGGTCCTTTTGAATGTCTTGTCACATTTAGGTGACACAAATTGTAGATCTTCATAATTTCTCTCCATTCTGGTTCCTAATATAAATGTATCCAATTAAAACTAGGAGCACCATCAAAATATCACCTCAAGTCGAGATCCTTCAACACATCATAATACAATTTCAGAATTAAATCTTGGACACTGTGTTTAGTCCCTCCTTTGCTTTGTCGGGATAAATTTCAACATCTTCCTTTTTGCAAGCCTTGTTTTCAATGACTGCAATTGGCTAAAAGCTTTAAAGAACTGAAGTGTTTTGGCGCTTCATTCACTGCTTTAATGAAAGATTTCCAACTGTTTTGGAACAGAACACACCCAAACTTTACAGGATTCATCTATCATACCATTATGCAACAACTAGGTTGATTTAGAGAATCGTTTCTCAAAGATTTTTTTCTTTTTTTTGGTTAAAGTTTATTTATTTTGAGAGAGAGAGAGAGCGAGCGAGCATGAGCAGGGGAGGAGCAGAGAGAAAAGGGAGAGAGAGAATCCCAAGCTCCAACTCACAAGGCTCAGGGGGCTCGAACTTACGAAATGTGAGATCATGACCTGAGCTAAAATCAAGAGTCAGACGCTTAACTGACTTAGCTACCCAGGAGCCCCTCAAACATTTTTTCTAAAACTTGGTTGCTGATGACAGGTGGCAAAGTAAAAGGCACATATTACTGTGCTGAAATGTTAATAATATTCACAAAACACTTTGTCACAAAAATTTGGTAGTTATGTTTTCCTATTATTTGTCAATTTCTACATCTATAGTTTTTTTTTTTTTTGCATTTGGTAGGATATAGCCACTTATTTGAAAGCAGTTATGAGTTATGCATATGCATACGCAATTCCAAGTGACTTTCGGTTCCATAGGTTTCTTGATTTAGTAAGGGCAGTTGTTTTTTAGCATTATAAACTTTATATGTGTATTTCGCTGCAAAAACAAATAATTTCCTCTCTCATGTTAAGCTTTTTTTTTTAAGTTTTATTTATTCATTTTTGAGAGAAAGAGCATGGGAGGGGCAGAGAGAGAGAGAATCCCAAGCAGTCTCTGCTGCCAGCAGAAAGCCCAGTGCAGGGCTTGAATCCATGAACCGTGAGACCATGGCCTGAGCTGAAATCAAGAGTCAGATGCTTAACCGGCAGCCACCCAGGCGCCCCTCTCATGTTAAACTTTTTACAATTTACAGTGGCATTCACAGTAACAGGAGATGTTTCACCTGTGACAGAATGAACTTCCACAAGCTTTATTTGATCTCAGGAAATAGATGGAAAAAAAAAAATCAAACCACTGTTGGAATTGATTTTTTCTACTTAAACCACTGGTTAATACTACCTAAAACTGGAATCATTTAACTGTTAAACTTCTTTTCTTTTGCTAATGAAGCCAACACATTAAAAGCTATCACTTCGCTTTTCATATATGTACTTATTTACTCAGAAATAAGCAGAATCAACTTAGAATAGCAAGCATTTGATCTAAAAGAAAAGTCATACTTCCTAGAGTGCTATGTTAGTGAACCTTCTATAGCAGCATGTGTTAGATTGTCATCCTCGGACACAACCTTATTACAATAGTGACTAACATTTGAAGTAGTTGCTGATCTGTGCTTCTGTAGATTTGTGGCTGTGGTTTATGGAGTGAATGATACCACTATGGCTCCCATGGTGGATAATGAATATTAACCAGCAGTTTGTATGCGTTGACATTCCATCATCAGCTTTCTCGAAAAATAGAAATACAGTACTTAATTTTTCACTAAATTTGCCATTTTTTCCTTTTTGTTTCATTATCGCCAAAAGGCACATTACGAAGTGAATTAGAATAGCCATCGATAAATGACAAAAACACTGTAATGAAAGCATTTACACCATTCTTGAGAAGGGCCATGTCCTGAATATATTTCATGTACACCTAACCTGTAATCTTCTGTTTCCCACTGACCCTTGTGATGGATGTCCTGTGCAACTCTAGCTGCAGCATGGCTCACAGCACAACTGATCACTGCATCCAGCGTCTGCCAGGGGCACTGCCCTCTGAGACTGGGAGGAGTTAGCTGCCCTGAGCTGCTCATGTCCAAGTGTTCTTTATTTTATTGGTGAGCATCCTGTCTATTTTCCTTGAGAGGGAGGTGTTTACTTAGGCCAAGATTGGAAAAGGACAGGAAAAGAGATGGATTGCCATTGGTCACCTTTCAGAAAATTCTCTTCACCTTGAGGTTATCTCACCCACTGGCAGGCAAGTCTATCTATGGCAGAAGCTGGAAATGCAAATCCAACCTTGGTACATTTTGATGCAACTAATAATAACACTTGGCTTAAAAATGAATCATTTACACAAATGTTTAATCTGACGAGTGCCCAGGACAGTAGATGTCATCTAGCATTTCCACAGAGGAGCCAAGGTGCAAAGTCACCCTAATTAGAGATCACATTTCTCCATCTGCTTTGTATTGCCCTCTTTCGTGGGGACGATTCTGATAACATTACTGCTCTGCGCTCCTCTACTGTTGACTTCCAATCCCACTTCCCACATAGCTGAGTGAGCTTTTAAAAATCTATGTGAGATCATGTTGCTGGGGAACACCACTCAATTATCTTCCTATTTGCAGTTAGAATAAAATCCGGCTCTTCACCAAGACCCAGGAGGCCTTTTATGCTCCCACCCTTGCCCAGTTGGCTCCACCAGATTTTCAGCTTCCGGGGGACCCATATCTTGCCTGTTTCCTTTGCCAACATGGCACATGAAAGCTGCTCAATGTATTATCTCAGAGAAATAAATATGGTCTACTTTGTGTTGATGAAAGGAAAAAAGAAAGAGTGTCTTGCTAATCTGTGACAATAGGGAAAAGCAAGTGTAAATCTCTATGTCCTAAGTATTATTTCCCTCTCTTAAAACAAAATTGGACAGCAGAAGGTATCACAGGACTAAATCCTTCTCATTAGCAGAGGTGTTATCATGCCTACAAACCTTCTGATTCTACAGTTTCCCAGCCCTACCCCATCCAGAGAAGTGAGCGTGCCTCACAGGGAATCTATTGTTTTCACCAACATTAGATGGGAGATTTTGTTGTAATTACTCTTGGTGTACAAGAGGAGGAAAGGTGCTTCTCTGGTTGACTTGGGGGAAACCGGACCATATGATGGTGGTGGTGGAATACCTCGAAGTCACAATTTTGAGATCTTGTGGTGTTCTTACACAACTGCTGTCTATGGGATTGCTTTTTAAAACATGCTACTGTTCAGTTTTTATCATGAATGCCTTTCCAAGGACAGTGAGTGGTTTTACACACTATGACATTGTTTCCATGGCAACTAATGTATTTTAGCAAAGAGAAACTGCTAGAAGTAGGCTAAAAAGGACAAATACAGAAATGGCACAGTGTAAAATGTGGGGCAATGTGTGTTGTAGTAAAGATCTTCCCCCCTCCCCGACTTCTTGTTTAAGAAAACCAGCGTAACTAGATCTTAACTTCTTCACTCTTAATAATAAAATTTTTACTGCACCCAATACTGTCTAGTATTTTGCTGACATAATGGCTTTAGTTGGTACTTGGGTTTTTTTGTTTGTTTGTTTATTCTAACATGATGCTCATTCTGTCACCACATTTGTGATTTCATCCATTTTTAAGATTAAGTTATTTTCACCTTGCATTTCTCACGTAGAGACCACCTCGTTGCTGTGCTGCCCTTTAGTGCAGTGTTTCTTGAGAGGGTTGTCTACACCACCTGTCTCTACACAGTGTTTGTTAAAAAAAAAAATCAAAGCCATTCCCCTCAGACTTCCACCCCACTGCTTGATCGAGTTGGTCACACCCTCGTCCTCCAAGGCTATTACAATTACCTCTTTTGTTTGTTTGGAAGCTAACATGTATAATTATACATTTCAAATAATTCTACAAAAAAATGAAGCCACATCTATTAACATTACATAAAACCAAGGGATCATGTTACTCTGCTTTGTGCATCTGAATGGGCTTGGATTATTTTGTTACGTGATAATAATCCCCTTCCCCCATGCTCTTAAATAACCCCAAGGGGCGGATAGCGGCCAATTTCCTATTTAATATTAAGAGAAACCAAGAGCTGGATCTTATGACTTAAACAGATAGCAAACCAGTCTATGGGCCGGATTATACCCTTGTTTATTATGTTTCATTAGGCCACATGAGGCATTTTAAAAATTAAATGAACATTTTTAAATGGGGCATTTTTGTATAAAAACTGAGATTCCCTGTTTCTTTTGAAAAAAATTGGAAGGTCTGACAAAACCAATTCTGTGTTCTCTCATGACAGCGGCCTCAGGGCTCTTCAGCTCACCCAAGCCCCACCTCACCTGCTTCATTCATTTGTTTTACCTGCCTGGCCCCATGGGTTATTTAATGTCACCCTTCCTGCACCCCTGCCCCCACCCAGTCACAGAACAAATAAATAACAGAGCTAGAGATAGAACTGGATCCAACCCAGACGCCTGAGTAGCTCAGTTGGTTGAGCGTCCGACTTTGGCTCAGGTCATGATCTTGCAGCTTGTGGGTTCACGCCCCACATCAGGCTCTGTGCTGACAGCTCAGAGCTGGAGCCTGCTTTGGATTCTGTGTCTCCATTTCTCTCTGCTCCTTCCCTGCTCATGTTCCGTCTCTCTCTCTCTCTCGCTCTCTCTCTCTCTCTCTCTCAAAAATAAACATTAAAAGACTTAAAAAAAAAAAAAAAAAAGACAAAACAAAACTGAATCCAACCACTTCCTCCCTGGCTATGGACCAAAATTCTGTGTTTTAGAGAGCAATTCATAGGTCAGTGGTGAGAAGCATCCTTAGGTGATGTAGCCTCCCTTTTGTGCCTTACTACTTGAAATAGATCCTGCAATTAATTTTACTAGGTACATTGTTCATATTGAGGGTACCCTGCCCCCCACTGTTTGCCTCTATGCAAAATAAGTTGTATGTGCCATCAGTTGTGACATGCAAGTTGGAGGTGCTGTAGTAGCGGTTAACATTTACATAAGCATAGAAATACTGGCCAGAAGGGGAAAGTTCCAACATCATAACAGGGGTTCCAGATTTTCCAGATTTTTCATTGAGCGTATATTACCTTTTCAGTGAAGTAAATCAATGTTTGTATAAAAGAAATAAGAATGAGATTATACGACAAAGTACATCTTCCTAGCATAGGATACCCAAAGGCGATCCCCAGCCACCTTTACTGTCCTCTCCCAGGCTAGACCCTTTCCTTTAAACTCTTCAGGAGTCTTGACCTGTCACCAACATTGTCAAGGCCCTCTGCTCTTAACCATTGTGCACATGGACACCATTGTGTCACTGTGCCTTTACCAGGGTGGGAGGGAGGTAAGATGGGAGGTTAGCTTTTAACCTTGTTAAAAGGTTCATGTGTGGAGAAGGACGCAGGAGAATGAGGTAGGGCCAGAGTGAATGGCTAAAGGAAAATACATTTTTCCTGGGTAAACCAGGCAATGAGGAATACCCCACAACAAAGGGCCTTGTCTGAGCTGGCTCCTGTCTCCGGGGCCTGCCCCAGCTGTTGGGCACACAGAAGATTGTGGTGACCTTGAGCGTAGATGGTCCCAAACACTGCACTGCGTGTCTGTGTGCAGCTGTGAAGGCCTCAGGAAGCCCACTGAGAGAGTGGGCCTGTTCCCAGGCTGCAGGCAGGGAGCCAGGGGCCGCCCCTTCACTGGGGAACATTGAGGAGCTTCTGTGTATGCTCTGTGTGTGTTTGAGCTTTCTTTGGAATTGTGGCAGAGTCTGGCCCTGCCTGGTCTTTTTTGTGCCTTGGATCCTAAGTTAATAACCAAAGGAGCAGTGCCCCTGTCGACACACTTGATATGGAAGTTGCTGTCAAATGGCCATTTTATCCTCGGTGCCACTGACATCACACCACGTACAGTTCTGAGGTTCTCACTTTAGTTTGACTGAATACAGCAATGATCGTTGGAGCAGAAAGAAGGCATTCAGATGTGAATAGATGTGTCGAGTAGCATGCAGATGTTTTTTGGCAGGTCGATGAATATTTTAAATCTTTTGCAAGTAGTAAGAAGGGTTGAATTGGAAATAGAGAAGATTCTGTGGCAAGAGAAAAGTAGATTTCATTTCTCTCTCAATCTTCCTTTTCTTGAAATAATCAAACAAAACCCAGAACGATGATTTAAGTCTTGGATTTGTCATATCCCTCAAGTCTCCTTCTTCACACAGGAGTTGTGGTTATGACTCTAACATATTGAGCGTCAGTTTCTCAGTCATATTTTTTAAGTGGAAAGGAAACACTGGCTAATATTAAAAATAATAGCAGAATCTCCAGATTGGATCTTGGTCACTTATTTATAGCTAAAGACACAGGATGAAATTGAAAGAAAGGTCAGCTTCTGGTTATCTATGTGGCTTGTGTGGTATGTGGGCACACCCTGCATTTCTGTCCTCCAGCCCTCCCCCCAACACACACCCCTACCCTACGTGCAGCTTGAGTCAGCTCTATTGGTCAGTTCTTCATCAGTCACTCTGTCACCGGCTCTCTTCACCCTTCACCCCTCCATCAGCAGAGCTGAAGCCCCTGTTGGGCTGAGCGCTGCTCTGGAGCAGGGAAGACCAGGACGCAGGAACTGTGTAAAGTGCTGTAAGAACACAGAGGAAAGGTAATCTAGTTCTGCACGGAAGTGGGACCAGAGGAAAACAGGAGTGAAAAGGTGATTTTTGTCCTGGGCCCTGACAGCTAATTAGGAGAAAACTATACTTACCCAGCAGAGTTGGTGAGATCAGAATGACGGTGCTTAGTCCTGTGCCAGGAAGATGCTGGGGGCTGTATCTATTTTCCTCCCCCTTCCTGGGATAGAGGCGTGTAGAAAATACACTGGTAAGTGCAGGAGTATGCCTCTCACAGGCTGACTTCTTAGCTGGCCTCTGCCTCAGTTTCCCACCTTTCTCCCACCAGCCTACCTCCACACTCGTAAGTCCCTCTCTGCCCTGTAGGACTACTAAGCCTCTTGCCATTCTCTGAACATGTGGCTGACACTCCCTCTGGTTGTTTATTCTTGTGCCTGCACTGTCTGGTTGTAAGGTCCCTGTGGTGGGGACCAGGGGGGACGTCCCCTGGGCATTTGGAAATGGGAGAGCAAGGAGTTGGGGGGGCTACAGGAATGGCTGCATCAAGAGAACTCAAAGTCAAAGCCTTCTCAGTTTTACTTTTAGACTTTCCTCTAAAAATGAAGGTCTCTGTGTATTCTCCCAAAGATAGAGGATCTGATCTGATCTAAATAGTTGGGAGTAGTTCATTTTTGGCCAGGGTCTTATGCTTTGGCTTTCATTCCTGCAGGCGGTCACACATTTGCAACATTCATGGATCAGCCTTTTCCGCTTGGGAATCTGGGTCACTTCAGTCATGTTTCTCAAACAAAACATTAGCACTACTTCAGCAGGAAGAATAAAAGCATGGAAAATGCCCTAATGGCCACAAACCCACGATTGAATACAAAGTCAACTATTGAAAATGTCTGTATAACTATATATGTATATCGGTCTATTCGCAGACACACACACACACACAGAGGAGGAGGGAGGTCTCTTTTGCCTTAAGCTTTGAAAATTTAAAACTTGAATATTCCAAAAATTTATATTTAGAATAAAGATAAAATAGCATAATCGGTCAATTTTTAAAGAATGATTTTTTTATGTAAGACATTTAAATAAAAGGTACTTCTGTTTCACTTAAACATTTGATGACAAAATTTATTCTCAGCTTTGCAGAAGCACACCCTTTAAGACAGACATAACTGGTTTTAAAATCAAATGCCACTCTTCATCCTAGCAAGGTTGTCCTGTGAATTTTACTTTTTGGCAATTTTATTTCACCAAACCATATCCTCTTTGAAACAATGGAGCTGATGCCTAAAAATATCTCAGGCTGTGCTTGCTGGGAGGCTTTGAAGTTAAAGCTGTGACATCCTTCTGGTTTATGGCTGCAGGATGATGCATATATGTATTGTCTTTGTTAATTAACTCCATCTGTTTTGTAAGCCTGAAAAAGAAATGGGATGAAGCTGCATATATGTATGGATGGATAACATTCCTTTTGCAGTAGTTAGCTAGCAGCTCCAAACAGGTTTTCAGTTTTCCTTTTGCTACCAGTTGCTAAAGTGCCATGGAGCTCAGGCTCATTTTTTTTTTTTTTTACGTTTATTTGTTTATTTAGAGACAGAAAGCATGAGTGGGGTAGGGGCAGGAGAGAGGGAGAGAGAATTCCAAACAGGCTCTGTGCTGTCTGTGCAGAGCCCAACGTGGGGTTTGAACTCGAATCATGAGATCATGACCTGAGCCGAGAGTCGGACATTTAACTGAGCTACCCAGGCGCCCCACTAAGGCTCATTCTGGAAGAGCTTGCCGTTGAACGGGGTTATCTCATGTGGTTGCACTCGTGCTGTATGCATGAGAGAGGTTAAGTTTCGTTACTACTTTGGGAAAGGGTAGTGATTCTGGAGGTGTTTCTTTTTCTGTGGCGGATGAAGGAATCTTCCACCTTGCAAACAGAAAAATTCCGTTCTGTAAATCAGAATGACAGCCTTCCTAAACTTCTTTGGGGAAGTGTTCAAGAATGGAAGTCAGACTTCCACTGTTCCCTTTGGTGAAAAGTTCTCCCGATTCTGAATTACTCTTTGCTGGTGATAGGGAGGCTAGTTAACATTTTGAGACAATGGGGATTCCCATTTTTTACAGCTCAGCAGTGTCTGCATCCCTAGTGGGTTAGCCAGGAGAAAGGCACATATTGACTTGTGGCATCTCCTTACTTAGGACAGGACAGCGTGTCAGAAGCAAGGAAGAGATGGGGTGATGTGGGTTGCTAAGGTCCGGGCTGTAGTGGCATGCTCATTAGCACATTCTCTCCCCCCAACCTCGTGCTGGTTCTCCTGCATGTCTGCAGTCAGTTCATGATTTGAATACCCATCTGCGGAAGACAATATAGGAGTTTCTCATGCTCTTCCCCATGGTCATTTTTTCTTTCCTTCATTCTGAGTCATCTTTGATTAAACAAAACAAAGATGTTACTGTTAATTATGCATTCTTTGCAAAAATTCTTTTGTGTGTGTTGGGGGGAGGGGTGGTTTTGATGGGGATAGTAATTTATGATGGCAGTCTTTTAAACCATGGACCAGGATGCCAAGAATCATAATGACAAAAAGTGTGAGTCTCTACTAAGAGAGGAAAAATTGTTGCTGCCTTTTTATTCACATTCCTCAAACCTTTTACTTTCTGCCCTAACATATTGTTGTCAACGTAATTCCATTCAACCATTTTGATTCTTTATCATCATACTAAAACTGAAGCTTTGTTCCAACAGCTAAAATTGCAAATAATAAGCGAGGAACCGTAATATTGGCAGGTTACAGGCAGAGTGCATGAGCAAACTGGAAAGGTGCCATCCCGCTCCTGGCACTTTCAAGATTAATGTGAAGTGGGCAGGGGTGCCACAGAATCAGCACTCTACTTTGCCAGGGGTTGGCACAAGGTTCTAAGGTATTCCTGGGGCCTAAGTTCCGTGGACAAGTCGGTGCAGGCTGCTGGGTTGGCACATCTCCCAGAGAGGGGAACTCCAGCTGATGGGAAAGAGGGGTCATCCTAAGAAGGCTGTTTTGACAGTGAGGCCCACCCACAGTCAGACAGGAAGTGGGGCACATGTGGATTGGGGGCTAAGGGAAGATTTAAGCCAAGAGGTGAGCTGAACAAGATCTTGGAAGACTCTTTTTTTTTAATGTTTCCCAACTATGGATGACCTGTAGGCACTGGAAAGAAGGTGTGCGTGTGCGTGCGTGCGTTTGTGTGTGTGTGTGTGTAAGACCTCCATCTGTATCTTTCCTGGCTTCAGAAAGTTAAAATCTCATGTTGGCTTCCTTTGATGGTACAGGGCCAGGTCTTTGCAGTTGCAGGCAGGTGTTTGTGGCAACTGTGACGTAGCAACAATTGTGTGAACGAGAGAAAAGTTGTGGGCAAATTGATTGTCTGCAGCAAATGGAAATTCTATGGTGGTACTTTGTGGGAGGTTTATAGGAAAAGAGCGCTCCGTTCTCTTTTGATGTCTATTTTTTTTTTCTTCTACAGTTTTTTGAAGAAGCAGGATGCTGATCTAGACGTGGAAAAAGTAAGTTGACAAGTTTTGTACTGAGAGCACATGCCTTGTGCATTAGAAAGCGTGTCCCATTGGGACCCTAGACTCGGTGACTCTGAACTGGAGATTGTGACTCTTGAGTCTGTAGGTTTCTAAGAGAGGTTGAGTTGGAGATGGAGCGAGCTGGTATGTGAAATAGAAAGTCTTGCCTCACTTAGGTGAATCTACTATTTTCTCCCTTCTCTTGGTTGTAACACTCAATTTTGATAATTACGGGAACATGTGTTTTAGCTAGAAGATGTACCTCCTTACCCTAGAAATAGGATGGAACAGGTGTCCTGTGGCTGATGAGCCTTCAGGGACTGCTGAGGGGTGGGTGGCACTCTGTCTTCAGCCTGGTTTAGAAAGGTCCCCTTCAGTCCATCCGGTTTTGGTTTTTCTCCCCTCTGAGATGACTGCTACTTTCCTCTGCCCTAGTTGTACCTTGGAATTACAGTCACTGTGTCACAGGTCATTCTTTCATTCACTTACCATTTTTTTGATGCCCACTGGGTGTTAGACACCATGCTGGAATCTGTTGAGACAAAAATGAATTCGACAGACAAGTACACAGGCAATTATTGTACAGTGTGATACAACTGTGTGGAAGGGGCTCTGGCTCTGGGAGTGCAGAGTGAGGCCAGGCCATCCAGAAAAGCTCCCTGATGAAGGGCATGTGTGAAGGAGCCACACACTCTGTTTCTGTAAACACTGGTTGAGTCTTCTCTGCTTGTACTTCTCTCGTCTCCCAGAGGCCTTGGGTTTCCAAGAAAGGCTGGACCTAAACCGGCCTCACTAGCTACCCGTGGGATCCTTTGCTGCCCTAATCTCCCCTACCCAATCACATTGCCTTGGGTGTAATTTTTCAGCAGGTCTGCGTTACATTCTTCCATCCCTGGCCATTCAGGGGCTCTACTTCATCATCTAAGAATGACTTGGAGTTCTCGTTTTAAATTTGTGTGTAAGACAGGTTCTTCTCCCTGAACTAGAGCCATTCTGTATTCAGTCAGTGTACCTTTAAGTTGAGGAAGTATACTGACTGAAACCTTATTCTAGAACAATTATGAGCAACCCCTGACCTCTGACGCACGTAGCCCCCCACTTTCTACAGAATGGCCTGTGATCAGTGGTGGCCTTTTCAGCTCCTACAAACCAACGTGGCTCAGGGAAATTGAAAGGCTCTACTCAGGGCTAGATTGGAGGGAAGCCTTCTTGAAATCCTGGTGTGCTTGCGTTTTGGCTGTGGAAGCCAGGGGCTGGCAAAGGCACTCCATAAGTGGGGTGGGGGGTCAGCACTGCGGCCCTCCTGGGCCACAGAGCCTTTGGGTACCAGGAGCCACCTCAGGGTGGTGTAGTGCAGACCAGCTATAATAGCCAGAACCCTGGGGGACAGTTTAAGAGATGCCTGGAGCTGTTCCAGGTTTTAGGGCTTGCCCTGCCTTGTGCCACTCAAGCCGAGGTGAATCCCGGAGGGCCAGCGAATGGAGGAGGTGGGTCTGTTAATTCTGTTCTCAGTACATCCCAATGCCAGGCAGACAAGAGGGTTCAGTAAATGGGGTGGGAAGTCCCGAGTGGTATGAATTAGGTTCTCGCTTTGGCTCTGCTGTTCACTTGGTCTAAGACCTTAGGCAAATCTTCTCTCCTATGTGAGCCTCATTTTTCTCATTAGTAACATGCTCCCTTTTCCAGGATCAAGTAAAATTCTTCATTTTTTAACTTAAAAACACAAACCACACATACTTGTTTTCTGACTTGGGCTTTGTACCAAAAAGGATAAAGGGCTGTTAGCCACGAGTCTGAAGGATGCTTAATAAGGCCCACCGGGGGTTGGGAGCTCCTTGAAGGCACAGCCTTGTCTGTTGAATGTACCCTCAAGCACAACACTGGCAGCAGTGAGCATCTGATGAAGGAGTGAGCAGCGTGATGGACCCTGCCGTGTGAGTTGGGTGTTTGTAAGTACTGCTGGAATTCAGAATGAGAGAAGCTAAAAGTGAGGTGGGAAATGCTTCTTGGACTGCGGGAATTTGAGCTGCATGCAGAGGACTCTGCCTGTTGTACCCTCTCGGTCATGTAGCTAATGACCTGGAAAACACTTAACCACCCTAGGGGAGTTCACTATTTTAAAAGTTCTAATTCAAAAGTTCCAATTCCAGAATTTTTTCTAATGCTGATAGAAGGCTGCTGAGCACAGATGTATAAACTATTCTTTTTGCTTGTGTTTATGTATCTGCCAAGAAGAATCTAGACTAGAGTGTACCTCCATTGTATAATTAAGTGATATCTGTTGGCCAGCCCGAGAAAGAAAAAATTACAGAAGTCATGGTGTGTTTTTTTCTAAATGTATTTTTGAGTTTTCTCTTTCAGTTGAACATTTTTGTGAAGATAGAACTATGAATGTAAAATATGCTTTATCTTGATGTGTCACAGCTCAAAGCTAAATCAACATGAAGTCTGTAATTATTATTATCTATGGTTTATTGAGCATTTACTACATACTGAGTGCTTTCTATGCATCACACTTGACCATTACAGCACTCTTGTGAGGCAGCCATATCCCTTACCATGAGTTGCTTGAGGCACCATGGTAATAGTAAGGGTCCTAATCATATCTGTTTCCAGAGCTGCTTTTTCTCATACCCTACCTTACCTTGGAAGTGATACTATTTGAGACAATATATTTGTGTGACCTCTTTTTAAGAAGTTTTGTGAGTAACAAAAAAGCAGTGTTACCTTCTAGAGGAGTCTTCCATGACACTCTCTCCCATTCTAGATGGGGTTTCCCTGCTACCATGCACTTCTTCATAGCTATTGTTGTATAGTTATTTGTGCAATAACTGTCTGGTATCTGTGTTCCTATTGAACTGTAAGTTCTGTCAGGTCTGAATCCTTCCATGTGCCAAACCTAATGCCTGGTTTCTAGAATGCCCTCTTAAAAGGTTGACTACAGGCATGAATGAATGACACATAACCAAATTAGGGGGTAATAAGAGTCCTTGAAAGCCACTTTGGTAAGTGGCAGAGTAAAAAAATCTGTGTATTCCAGAAATCATGTTTCTCTTCTCCATCTCTAGGTTTTATCTTGGAAACCATGCTTGTTAATAGCATTATATGGAGATAAGACTTCCTTGGCTTTCTCTTCAAAAATACAAAGTCTCAAGCAGACAAGTGAATAGATAGTTCTTAAGAATGAAGTCTCCGTGCAAGCAAAGACAGTCAAAAGATAAAAGAGGGAGGAGCATTAAGAGCACAAGGGAACCAGTAATACTGTTTTTGTTTTTGTTTTTGCAGAGAATCTTCTCGAATTATTAAGGGATACACTTCCAAGTTTGGTTTACATAAATCACTGATTTAAATATATACCGTTTATCTTCTAAAAGTAAAACCCATACTCAACTGAATTTTAAAGAATGTGTAATCAGGTTATGTCAGAAGGACAAAAATGTACTTTTTAAAAAGCAAAGCTGGTTAAATTGGCTTATCTTTTTTGGTAATTTAAATCATGATTTAAATGGCTTTGATTAAAATAACATCCACTTTGCTCCTAATGACTTTCAAGGGGCTAAGGAGAGAGGTTTGATTTCCACATTTCCTGCATGGCCTTTGTTCTGCACAATTGAAGGTGTTTTGGCACTTGCCTTGAGAGAGACCCGTCCTTTCTGTAGTCTCAGTGAGACCAAGAATTCCTGTATTGCTATTCCGCTGTTTGCAGGGTTTAGATAACTGCCTTCAGGCCACAAATAGGCCACAAATACTGCTGTCTGTTTGATAGAGTGGCCTCCCCAAGTAAAAATTGTCATGCAAAAGAAAAGAAAGTAGAATGCTTTAGAACATGTCCTTCTCCCCAGTGAATTCCTTGAAATGTGTTTATCTGTAAATGTAGAATGTACATAGAGTTGCTCCATTTTTCAATATTTCTTTTGTTTTAATAAGTCCCAAGAGAAGTCATAACAATATCCTAGGTTCTTACTGTGGAGCTGATAGTTTCTGTAAAAAAAAAAACAAACAAAAAACAAAAAAAACAAAAAACAAAGTGATACTAAACAATTGAGGGTTCAGAATTTGAGACTGCATCTGGAACCAAGCTTTAAAGCCATGTGTATGCAATTCCTACATAGCTGGTTGAGAAGAGTGGAAAGATTAATTAAGACAAGATTTTTCTTTAGTAAGAGGAATAGGACTTCCAGGGGCCAACAGGTCAGCTGTGCTTGCATGGGGAGTCCCAAGGCTTGAGAATGCTGGTCGCTGGGAAGGCATGAGGATGTGTCTTCAGGGAGAACGTATGCGTATGGGGGAGGCGTCAGGGTGTAGCGTCTCACTGTGCACGTTTTCGATAAGGAGGCAGAAAGAGTAAAGAGGAAGAGGGAAGAACAGCCATCAAGAGAACTTCCTGCCCTCTGTAGAAGCCATTGCTTCCTGAATGGAGTGGGAGGGCTCCTTAAGTGGGTGTGGGGACTGGAGAGGGCAGCCCAGGTGTACAGATGGAACCCTCCCCCTCTTTGGCCTTCTCTGATCCACACTCTTAGGGTTGCCAGCCCCAGGGCCTATGGGATGCCCAGTTGGCTCCCATAGCCACGCCTTGCCCCAGCCTCCATACAGATTGACCCATTCTCTTGGAGGAGATTGGGCATGGGGAAAGACCAGCCTCTCTATGCCCAAGGAAAGGCTGGGGGTGACCAGGGATCAGGAAAAGGGAATGGCTTGGGTGCGAGGGAGGGGGTTGTTTGGGAGGGAGGAACTTGCACAGAGTTCTCTTTTAGGTTGAAGAGCAAACAGTTTTAGTCGTGCACCAAAAGCAGTTGTTATGCATCACCCATGATAACTGACCAACTTTCTTTTATATAAATCTCTGGCTTGTAAAACTGCCGCTGTAGAAGAAACAACACGCCCTCTGCCAATTTGAATTTCCAAGATCAAAAAGATCCTTCTTGCTAGACATTATGAACTCAGGCAGGCAGTGATGACCATTGGGAGAGCTACAGATAAAAAAATTTATGTTGTGATTCAAGGAAAGAGTTCAAACATTAGGGTTGAATTGTCTAGCCTTGGATGCAGAACACATAATTCATTTGTCCCTTGAACATGAATAAACACCCGGGGGCTCACCAGTGTCCTAGGCCACATGTTCTCTTCCTCAGTTGCTCTGTTTTACATGTGAGGGAAATGCAGCTCAATAGAAGTGACGTGATTTGCCCAAAGACTCACATCGAGAAGTGACAGGATCCACAAGTGGCACTCAGACCTGGAGCACCCTTCTGTTTCCACTCCACAGTGGATGTTCTCTTGTACTGAAGCCCAAAAGAGCAGAAGACAAATGAATCATCACCAGCCTCATGTAATTTAACTGGTAATTTCATACGCATCTTTCATTTTCTCTTCTCTAAATTTAAAGGACTTTCACCCGTATGTGCGGTTTTAAAAATAGGAATGATGTTTTGATCAAAAAGAAATTAGAAACTTAAAGGGGAACCGCCTCTTTAAACCTGACCTGGTCCCACCAGGTGGTGCCTGTGGGGTGACAGCCTGAGAGTGACTTACGGGATGGGGGATGGCAGTCCGAGGGAGGCCTGCAGGACACTCTGTGGCCTGTCCCTAGGCTGGGGTTCATTTTCTTGTCCTCATCTTAGTAGCGTTCATCATCTGCAAGGGGGGAGCCGGACACTGCTGGGAGAAAAGCAGCCTGCATTACAATGGAGAAGCAAGACCGCCCCCCGCCCCCAACTCTGTAGGCTTTCTCCTGTAGCCACGAGGGGCTGCATAATCTCTTGCCCTGCAGCCAGGCCTGCTGGGTAGAGGCTGGAATCATTTGGTTGTCTGCCTTTTGCATAGACATACTGTCTGCTGCAGTCTCCTGTGAAGGAGACATTATTAGTAAAATATGTGTAAAGAATGGCTTAGAAGATACCTTTGTCACTGCCCCTAAACACTTTTAAAAGCAGAGCTGCACCTGTTTTGAGATAGTATGGGATAGGCCATCAAAAATACATAAAAATTCAAGCTTTGCCCCTAAAGAAGGTTATTACTGCCCACACTGGGCTACAACAAAAGTTCAAGCAGAAAACCTTAGTATTAGTTTGCTGTGGCTGCCATAGCAGGTGACCCCAAACTTGATGGCTTAAAACCACAGACTTATTCTGTCATGATTTTAGGAGTCAGAGTCCACTATTGGGGTATCGGGTGCATCCTCTCCAGACGCTTTGGAGGAACCCCACTGCTTGCCTCTTTCAGCTCCTGGTGTCTACAGGCATTCCCTTGACTTGGGGCTACATCACTCCAGTCCCTGCCTCCGCCTTCAAATTGTCTTCTTCTGTGTGTGTCTGTGTCACATCTCCCATGCATCCCACTTGTAAGGATGCCTGTGATGGCTTTTAGAATTCACTGGATAATCCAGGATAAACTGCTCCTCCCAGGATCCTTAACTTTATCATACTCTATCATGCTGTGTGAGGGGACAGTCACAGATTGCAGGGATTGGGAAGTGAATGTCTTGGGGAGGAGAAGTGGACATTTTTCTGCCTCTGTCTTCTCTTTGACAATTTCTACATTTTTCATTTCCTGAAACATAAAGCTTATTACCACTGGTTTCACACATTATTTCAGTGGGGTTGATTTTCCTAGAAGGGGCCCCTCAGGAGACCTAAGAGCCCATCTGGTCTCCCAGGCCTCAGAACAGGCAAAGCCATGCCTGTGTTCTTTCTCAGATTGGGGTTGATGTAAGGATGAAGAATCATGGGCTCTGAGAGCAGGGAGGAGCCTTCAAAATCATAGCCTTCCAGTCTTAGGGGGAGACTGAGGCCCAAGATACAGGGTCACTCAAGTCAGGAGCGGAGATGGCACCAGCTCTTACTGCTTCAGTCCACCTCTTCCGGGGCTGACCCCAAGCTGTCTCGCCATATAAGCCCCTCAGCCATCCTTCATGTGGCAGCTCGAAGCACCTGAGAACTCCATCCCTGCAAATCCCCCTTTTCTCGGCCAGCAGCCCTGGTTCTTACAAGTACTCACATTACTTAATATCAGAAATCCCGTTGTTCTGGTTGCACCCCCCTGGAGGTATCCCCTTTGTATCATTGTCTCTCTAAGAACATAGCTCTCAGACACGAACAGTACTTCCGAGGTAACTTGCCCAGCATAGGGTAAGGACTGTACCCCTGACTGTTGGATCTTGTGAGATGCACGTGTTTTCTGCATCATTATGTGTTACCCTTAGGCGAATCAAGGTCACATCTCCACTCTGTTGCACTTCCAGCTTGCACTGAACGTGGGTTCAACAAAAATCCTTAAGACTTTAAAATACGAATTGCTTCCAACCTCTACCTTTTGCCCCTACCAGATAGAAGAGCCAAGTTTCTATCAGTAGCGGTATGGGATCAGCTTGGGACCCCGAGTAGATTCCAGATAGGGATTCACAGAACAGATACATCCACAGGCTGGGGCATGCTCATGGAGATGTAACCAGCAGCAAACAGGGGGCACTTAGGACGTAGACAGTTAGGTGAGGCATAAAACTGGAGAAAGTCTTCCATCAGTGGCAGTCTAGATGGACAGATGTCTGGCAGAGGAACTGGCCAGCTGAGCAGGCCAAGGGGTAGATAGGAGCACTGGTGTACAGGGATGAGACTCCAGCCAGGAAGCTGATGAAAAGAGTTGAGTCCAGAAAGACGAGTTAGAGTCCACTGCCAAAACAGGGGAGGGCCCAAGATAGGAGCTTGAGACCAGAGAGTAAAAGGAAGCCCCCGGTCTGAAGTCAAGAGTCACAGCACTGATGTGTATCTGAGGCCTGGAGCCTCACCCACTCAGACCCTGGGGTCAGGGGCCCATGGCAGAACTTGTGAATAGGGCTGAGTCCTCCCAGCTAAGCAGATTAGAGGGTGTAGGGCAGGCGATGACACCCTCCTATATATGCACAAATGATTTTTTACCATTGAAAGTAGGGCCTTATCTCTGTTAATTCCTTGGGTTCTTTTTTGGTTGTTGTTTTGGTCAGTTTTGGCAGTATTCCAGCCTGTTGAAATGTTTTCAAATCTCTGTTCATTCCTCTCATTAATTGTCCCCTCAGCCATGAATTATTTGTGATCCCCTTAAGCACATCTCGATGAAAACGTTACCAGGGATAAACCTACAAAGCCCCACTGTGCGAGGACCTCCCTCCAAGCCAGTGTTGCTCTTCTGTGATGTTAGCACCCCTGGGTGTGGTTGCTCAGTTACCTCTGAGGCCCTCAAACTGAACTGTCACTTGGCCCAGCGTTTCCCATCTCACTCAGCTATGCTTTGAATGACTGACTGTCAGATGCTTTGCTGACATCCAGGTACTCTGTGTCTATAATCTACTCTGACAGTCCTGTGAAAATGCCCTGAGATAGGGCAGTGCCTCAGGAAGGGAGAGTTGGTAGGGTGCTTGGTTATTCACAGCTTTGAGGGCAGAGGTCCCCAGTTGTTCTCACTGATGTCAGCGGGTGTCAGTTCTGAGCCCCGCTTTCCATAACACGCTTGTGGGTGTTAGCCCGTGGGTGATTCTTGAGGTGAGACCAGAAGCCCGAATTCAGATGTGGAGCCCTAATGTTTGTTTCTAGGGTTAGCCTCTACTAAAGAGGCCTCCTTTGCCGATTATGTGGTCTGCGAAGAGCAGGCCCCGCTGTCGGGTGCATAAGGCTGCTTCTTGGAAGATGTAGGGGTGTTCATTAAGTTGTGAAACATACCACGACTGAGTGTAGTCCGCGTGTAAAGTGAGGGAAGGGAAGTGGGATGCTCTGTGGATCGTTTGTGTTAACAGAAGAAGGGGGTGAGACAACAATTCATCTATTTGCATAGTCCTTCCACATAAGACTGCCAAGACCAAGTGAGGTGGTTTCAGGGTCAGTCACGAGGCAGCATGATGTAGTGGAAAGAGTGTGTGGGCCTCAGGGGCCTGAGTAAGTCCTGCTGTGCCACCGAAGAGCCGTGTGATGCTGGCTGCGCAGGAGGCAGATGGTCGAGGGAAGAGGTGCAACAGTGGTGAGTGTCTGAGGGGGGCCGCGGGGCGCAGGGAGGGTGACACAGGAGTGTCCCAAATGTCTTTTTGTCGTCCCCTCTTTCTTTCGGGCAGTACCGGCCAAGGATCGGGTCACTTCCAGGTGTGACATGGGGCAGAGACTTGGGCTAGAAGAATGGGCCAGGGAAGCTCCATTTCTTTCCACGACATTATTTTTTCTACTGCTCTTCATCAAGACTTAGTGCCACAGTAATTTAAAACAGATGGGACCTGTGTGTGTGTGTGTGTGTGTGTGTGTGTGTGTGTGTGTGTGTGTGTGTGTGTATGCGTGCGTGCGTGCGTGTTGGGGAGATGATTTTGTTGATCTTTGGAGGAATGTTCTGAAAAGTAGTCCTAAACGGGTGGTATGGGAAGCAGTAGTTTAAAAAACTTTGCCTATTATACAGTTATTAAATAAGGGAGAAAAACATTGTTTCCTTTACCAGAGAGGTGCATCAGGGTGATGCTTATTGAAAAAAAAGTAAATTTGATCATTGGGAAAAGTTTGAACAGCCCTCAGGTATTGAACACGAAATAACTTGTGAAACCTACTCACGAAGTTTGGAAGTCCTCACGGTGATCCACAGTGAAGTTTTAGGGATGGGCGAGGCCTCACTGACAAAATGTCAAGAGTGCTGTTTTTCGTGTATGACCCATGAATTGGAAGAACAGAAAGACTTTTGACAGTTACCATAATATTTACTGTATTTTCTCATATTTGGTATTAATAAATATTGGCTACTAGCCAATCATGTAACTTTAAAATGTTTGTTTATTTTTGAGAGAAAAAGAGCACAAGCAGGGGAGGGGCAGAGAGAGAGAAGGAGACACAGAATCCGAAGCAGGCTCTAGGCTCCCAACTGTCAGCACAGAGCCTGACGTGAGGCTCGAACTCATGAACCGTGAGGTCATGACCTGCGCCAAAGTTGGCCGCTTAACTGACTGAGCCACCCAGATGCCCCGTAACTTCTTTCTTCTATTTTTACAGTGGCTTAGAGGAAAATATAGCTAGGCTTCCATGTTTTCTAGGTAGTAAATGAAACAACAAGATGTTATGTAATGTTTTTCGAAGGAAAAAGCTTCAGAAACAATTTCAGAGCCAACAGGGTAAGAGGTATCAAGACAGGAAAAAGCACTTGTTTTTTGTTGTTGTTGTTTTGTTTTTTGGTTTTTGTTTTTTCAGGTTTGTTTTTTTTTTTAATAGGCTTTACTTTTTTGAGCAGTTCACAGTAAAATTGAAGGGAAAGCCCAGAGATTTCCCATATACGCCTGCCCCCACACATGCACAGTGTCCCCTAGTGTCAACATCCCCACCAGAGTGGTACAGTTGTTATAGTTGATAAACCTACATAGACACATCATTATCACCCCAAGTCCATAGTTTACATTAGGGTTCACTCTTGGTGTTATATGCTCTATGGGCTTGGATAAATGTGCAATCATGTGTAGTCACCATTAGACTGAGTATTTTCACTTCCTTAACAATCCTCTGTGCTCTGCCTGTCCATCCTTCCCTTGCCCCTAACTTCTGGCAACCAGTGATCTTTATTTACTGTGTCTGTGGTGGGCTTTTACACAATGTCATGTATTTGGAATCCTACACTATGTAGCCTTTTCAGATTGACTTCTTTCACTTAGTTATATGCATTTAAATTTTCTCCATGTCTTTTCATGGCTTGGTAGCTCATGTCTTTTTAACACTGAATAATATTCTATTGTCTGGATATACCACAGTTTATTTATCCATTCACCTCCTGTAGAACATTTTGGCTGCTTCTAAATTTTGGCAATTATGAATAAAGACACTCTATAAACATCTGTGTAGAGGTTTTTGCATAGATGTAAGTTTTCAGCTCCTTTGGGTAAATACCATAGAGCATGATTAAAATCACTTGCTCTTTTGGGAGCGAGGGGAGGGTAGGTGATGGGTATTGAAGAGGGCATCTTTTGGGATGAGCACTGGGTGTTGTATGGAAACCAATTTGACAATAAATTTCATATATTTAAAAAAATATAAAAATTAAAAAATTTAAAAAAATAAAATAAAATCACTTGCTCTTTGAACATTAAAAAAATTTTTTCAAAAACCCTCTCTCTCTGCCCCTCCCCTGCTCATGCTCTGTCTCTCTCAAAAATATATAAACATTAAAAATTTTTTTAAATCACTTGCTCTTTGTTGGAATATAGAAATTGTTTTATATTTTCTTTTGGGGGCAAAAGCCCAAATCACTGCATGCCATCGGCTTGTTTGTATGTAAATTTAGGCAGCTGGTATTTTACCTGATGCTTTAACCCATAAGTATCCATTGCTGTATCTCTATTCAAATTCGAGTGGCGAATGACAGAGTTTTGTGTTTTCTCTTATATCACTGTATCTCCTGGCTCCATGATTATCGAAAGCTCTCTTTGCCCAAATTGATGGACTTGGGCCAACTCTGATGCTTTTCTCCAAAGGGCCTCTTTTTTTTGTTGTTGTTTCTCTTTTCCCACAATCAGATCTGAGTCAGGTTGTTACCTTTCACTTTGGAATCCCCTTCGCTGGCTTGGAAGTTCAGACCTGTGTTTCAGTTCCGATGTTTATCGCTGAATTCAGCATCCGCTGTTGAGACATCCACGGAGCTCGGCCTCCTGACTGTATCATAGTGTCGTGCCCCTCATGGGCTGAGGGTAGGGTTTGCTTCACGGTATCCCAGCACCTCTTTGCATAAACCAACCTTTCCTGACTTTTCTTGTGATTTTTTTTCATATTCATTCCTCACCTAGCATGTTTTCTCTGATCAAATGAAAATTGTCCCATTAAAGTGAAAATGGAGATTTTTTTTTTTTATGTTATAGTGCAGATGGTATGAAACATTTCTGAAGAAAATCAAGTCTCCTAAACTCAGATCTCTAGGACAGTGGTTAAAATTTCGGTATTTTTTCCACAAGTAGTCTGCTTAAATAAGGGAGAAAAACCAGTGTTAAAAACAAAAACAACTGTTTGCCAAATTCAATTGCTTTTGAAATAATTTATCAGTTTTGATTTTTGAGCAGGAAATAGGTAAAACTTTTAGCTTAAACATTACTTAAGTAGAATAAATTCAATAAGCATTCTTATTTTGTCTAAATTAAGGCCGTGGTACCAAGATCAGGGGCTCCTGAAGAGGTCTTCTAACTGCAGTTAGAGCAGAAAAGTAATCTCAGAGCCCACCCTTAAAAGAGGTAAGAAGATGCAGAACTATTGTTAAGGTTGGGAGCCTGGGTGTCTGAGAGACGGGTGGAATTGAAATTATTTTGGAGGAAGGAAGAAAGGGTGGCTTGGGGAAGTCGGGCCGGTTAGCAGTAACGCAGTGGGGGAAACTTGATAAGCTTCCCAGGAACACAGACACCCTGTGGTTGGGTCAAGTGTAGGAGATCGAGGCGAGCACTGCTAGAACTGCCTTGAACTCCTTGCTGTAACAGAGCAAAGAGCCATTGCACTCTGAGTGGTGTTTCAGGTCCCCCTGCAGTGCAATTGACACCACCTTCTGAGCGAGGCATTACCACAGAGTTTACCTGACCATCAATGGTGGCCTGGGTGAATGCTCATGTGAGTCTGTATAGAGAATAAAGGACACCATGTTGGGTCTTCAGTGGTCGTCATGTTTGATTGGAGTTGGACAGAGAAAGCACTCAAGTCTAAGACAAAGGTCTGAGCTGAGGGCTCCACACAGGGTCAGAATGCCAGGAAGGAGGCACTAAAGAAGGTGGGTCCAGGACTCAGAGTAACATGGATGATGATGATGATGATGATGATGATGATGATGATGATGTCTACAAAGGAATATATATATGCATACAAAGAAGTGTGTGTGTGTGTGTGTGTGTGTGTGTGTCCATTATATGCATACACAGAGAGTGGAATGGAGGGAAAGAGAGAGTAAGAGAAATACAACACCTGGTACCCATCCTGCAGCATGAGAACTGGAATATCACCAGTATTTTGCAAATCCCTATGTGTTCCTCCCTGGCCATACTCCTCTCTGTGGTACCACTGTTCTGAATTTTGTGTTTGTCATTTCCTGCCTTTTCTGTGTAAGTATGTTTCCCTATGTAATCTATTATTAAGTTTTATTTGTCTTGGGCTGTGTGTGTATGTATGTGTGTGTGGAATTCTTATACCAATTGCTTTTTTTTTTCAATTGTTTTTGGGTTTTTTTTTTTTAATGTATATTTATTTTGAGAGCGAGAGAGAAAGAGAGTGTGAGCACGAGAGGAAGAGGGGGAGAGAGAGAGAAAATCCCAAGCAGGCCCCACGCTCAGCATAGAGCCCACCAGGGACTTAATCCCACAGCCGTGAGATCACAACCTGAGCTGATATCAAGAGTTGGATGCTTAACTGACTAAGCCACCCAGGCACCCCAATCGATGATCTTTTTAAAGATTCATCTCTGTTGATGCATGAAGTGACATACATGAAATTCACTTATCTCCACTGCTATCTGGTCTTGCATTGTATGAACATACCACATTTTATGACAGTATTCAGTCACTGCTCAATGGACATTTGGGTCATTTCCAATTTTGCACTATTTTAAACAGTGCTACTTTGAACATTCTTGTATGTGCATCCTGCTGCAAACAGTTTCTCTAGGATAAGTGCATAAGAGAAGAATTTTGGAGTCTTAGAGTATGCGCACCTTCAACTTTACTGAAAAATACCAAATTGTTTTCCAAAGTGGTGATATTTGTACATTCCGTTTGACATTCCCATGAGTTAACAGATTAACTTCTAAGAGAAGGGGAAGTCTAAAGGAAAGATGAAATGCAGGATTAGCTAAACATTGCAGAGGAAAGGGATATCATTAGGGGCTGATGAAGTACAACTTCCCGTCTAAGTGTGGGGTAGAGAGAGCTAGGGATATGAAGAAGAAGAAGGTTTAGGTTTTAAATAACCACTGTGGGTACAGTGAAAGGCTGGAAGATTATCTTGCATGGACTGTAGTCAAGTTGTCATTAAGTGGCATATCCCATCTGAGTAGGAATGAATTACCCAGTTCTCTCCATTTGCACTCAGTTTTCCCTGATCAGCAGTAATCTTTAGTGCTATATCTGGGGAGCAGATAGATGCTTCCAGGCATTTAAGTGTGCTGTTTCTACGTCAAACTGGGTGGCACGGATCCTAATAAAGTTTTCAAAGCAGACGTCCACACAGAGGCACACAAATGTTTTGGATATTACTCTCCCCCAAACATAGGCAATTTTTATGACAGCCATACTTTATACTTTATAAATTCAGTAAATTTACACAGGGTTTGACATTGCTGTTTCTTTTACTTCAGAGGGTTATTTGATGAAAACTCAGAGCTGCTCTGCTGTTGCTCACTTGACCTGAGAAAAATGGGTGTGTGGCATTTTGAGTAGCAAATTAACTATGAAATATGACACAGCCCTGGGTGAGCATGTTGGTCTCATTTGTAAATTCTGACCACTCTGACACAGACAGGTGATCGGATTTGTTTTCAAAGAATTTTCATTCTTCCAAATCTAGATTTTAGTGAGGATAACTTCTTTTGTTGGCATTCTTGGGAAACTGAAAGTGGAGCATAAACCATTCACAGCACATGTTCTCTGGAGCTTCAGAAGTGTGGCTCTTTTTAACTTGTTATTTTTGGGTCACCCTTCATTAATAGCATTCATCAGATTTATTTGACTCTAGGGCTAAGAGCTCAGTGATGGTGGCATTTTCAAAATATTTTAATCACAGGTTTAAAAAAAAATTTTTTTTAACGTTTATTCATTTTTGAGAGACGAGAGAAACAGAGCGTGAGTGGGGGAGGGGCAGAAAGAGAGGGAGGCACAGAATCCAAAGCTGGCTCCAGGCTCTGAGCTGTCAGCACAAGATCCCAACATGGGACTTGAGCTCACGAACCACAAGAGCATGACCTGAGCTGAAGTCGGACGCTTAACCGACTGAGCCACCCAGACGCCCCTTTAATCACAGTTTTTATCATCTGTTGATTGGCATTGTCTATCCGAAACGTTCAGTGGTGACCATACATATTTAGGAAGGCAGCATGGTATACTCAAAATAACACCGTGCTTTGCCCCCAAAACTGGAAAGAACCTCCATGTTCCACAGTTTGAGATTTCATTATGTAAACTATGACATGTCTACCCATGGAATATAATATATTAATGAAAATGATTAGAAAATTTGTCAAATAAGTTAGATGGCTACCTTGTTAAGTAGGAAAAAAGCAGGATACCAAATTGTGGAATATGATGATCACAGTTCTGCAAAGCACAATGCATGTGTGGGAAGTGCCTTCAAAAATTATACCAAAATGCTGACATTGTATTTGGGTTATGGGATCATGGGGATTTTTGTCTCAGTGTTTGTTAATATGTTTATATTACTTTTATAATAAAATTAATTAAAAGGATGGACTTAAGAGAGATCAATCGGAGGGCACCTGGGTGGCTCAGTCAGTTAAGTATCCAACTCTTGGTTTCAGCTCAGGTCATGATCTCACCGTTTGTGAAGCTCCACATCAGGCTCTGTGCTGACAGCATGGAGCCTGCTTGGGAATCTCTTTCTTTCTCTCTGCCCCTCCCCTGCTTGCTTTCACTCTCTCTTCTCTCAAAATAAATAAATGTACTTAAAATAATTTAAAAAAAGAGAGAGATCAATCTGGATTCAAATTGCCAGTCTGCCATTAACTGGTTGTTTGACCTTGGGCAATCTACTTAACTAGCTTCCTCAGGAGCTAAAGAGGTTATATCTACCCCCACCCCCTACAGTTTCTGCTAGTCAAATGAGGTAATATTCCCAAGCAGGCCCCAGCCCTGTCCCCAGTGCAAGTAGCTGGTGTGGTGGTTCCTACCCTCTCAGCTTCCCCTTCTCTGGTGAAATAAGCTTTGCCCAGTACACACCCAAGAGCCATGAGTGATGCTCTTTTATTATCTCATTTCTATTTTGTCCAGTTGGGGCCTCATTCTGATGTCAGTAAACACTTCTGACCTCTTGGAACTTCTGTTTTAGCAGTGACAACTGATGGTTATTTTAGAGAAGTGATTGGTGAGTAAGAATGCTTGGCCTTACGTGACAGGAGGGGAAATTTGAAGAACTGGACTTCCTGAAAGTTCTAGAATTTCAGCTGTTCAAATATATATATTTGATTGACAGAAATAATGCTTGCTAATTTGAGGACATCCTTATTTTTTTCCTTTTAATGTTTATTTGTTTTTTAGACAGAGACAGAGCATGAGCAGGGCAGGGGCAGAGAGAGAGGGAGACACAGAATCTGAAGCAGGCTCCAGGCTCTGAGCTGTCAGCACAGAGCCCGACGTGGGGCTCAAACTTGTCCACTACGGGATCATGACCTGAGCCGAAGTCAGATGCTCAGCTGACCGAGCCACCCAGGCACTCCGAGGACATCCTTATTAACATCCCTTGGTTAGCAAAGAGGGAACACATTATAGGCTTGCTCACAGGCTGGTGATTTTCCTGACTGCCGAGTTCTTCTAAGAGAAAAATACAAAAAATATATAAGAGAAGATTTAGCAGGATCCCCAGGGGCTATCTGTGAGCCCTAAGATGTTACCTGAGCTTTATGATGATATGAGATGATCATGTTCAGCAGTTGGTTTAAACAGGGTCAGAGATGCTCGATAGGATCCTAGTTTTTAACTTATTTCAGTGTAAGTTTATTCAGATAGGAAGAGGAAAGCTCATTTCTTTTCTTTCTTTCTTTATTTTATTTTATTTTATTTTATTTTATTTTTAAGTAATCCTTACACCCAAAGTGAGGCTCGAACTTACAACCCCAAGATCAAGAGTCACATGCTCTACCAACTGAGGCAGACAGTTGCCCTGAAAACTCATTTCTGTTTCTTTTCTTTTTTTTTTTTTTTTTTTAACTCATTTCTTAATAGTAATAGCTAGCTACAGATTGGCCAGGTACTGGAAAATGTCATCTTGCCCTGGTTTAGGGTACACTCTTAGCAAAGGTCCAACAAAGATGCTCATATTCACGTGGGCCCAAGTCATGCCATCTACTTGGACCAGTACTCAGATTATCTGAGATCTCCTCTAGACTCTTCGACTTACAGTCTATAGACAGGAATACATTCCTGACCTACTCAAGGCTAGAATCCAGGACTGTGCCCTCCCAATTCATGTCCTGTTTGGAATAGCAGACTCTATGTCTGCCTCCAGCTGGCTTTGGCTGGACATGCTGAGCCTGACTTTTGTTAGGAGAGGTTTAATCTGTAAGGACCCTTCTGGCTCTAAAGTCCAAAAATTCATTAATTCCTTTGGGTGTTTCTTTTCTTTCTTCTTCGTCTTTTTTTTTTTTTTTTTTTTTTTAACGTGTCAGCATCTTGAGAGGTACAAGTAATTGAACTATAGGAAATCAACTATAAATTCTTGTTCCTTCAAGTTTGAGGCTCTGAATCTAAGCCCTCTGTTTTCTGTGGATGGCTTGGTGGGATCAAGATCTTTCTGGTAAGGCCACAGCTTCCCATGGTGCAGTCTTCATGGCTCTACAAAGGTCAAAAATGGCATGAAGCAAACTGGAACACAGTGGCAGGAGTTTCCTTGCCTGTGAAACAAGCCATTGTAGTCCTTTAAGAAGGAGAATAGAGAAAGAACAAGAAATGAAAGGCACACAGACTGGATGGGAAGAAGTAAAGTTCTCTTTACTTATAGTGACATGACTGTTTACATAGACAAATCCTAAGGAATGTATAAAACCACTTCTAGAAAGAACAAATAAGTGAACTTAATAAAGTTATAGGATACAAGGTCAATATACACAGATCAATTATTATTATTACTATTAATATTATTTTCAGAGAAAGCACGAGAGGGGCAGAGAGAGAGAGAAAGAATATCTTAAGCAGGCTCCATGCATAGTGTGGAGGCCAATGCAGGGCTCCATCCCACGGCCCTGAGATAATAACCTGAGCTGAAATCAAGAGTCTGACGTTCATCAACCAACCAAGCCACCCAGGCACCCCAATCAATTGTATTTCTATATATTAGCAGCTAATAGGTGGAAAATGAAGCCAAAGAAACAATTCTATGTATAATGGTAACAGAAAAACTTAAAACAACTTAGAGATAAATTTAACAAAACTGTCAGTTGGTGCTATCTCTGAGGGTACTTAAGGGTAATGGGTGCTAACAGTCCCTGAAGGTTCCCCAGGGAGTGGATATTGTTTTTGTAGCTCTTATCATTTCTCAAGGGAAAAAGCTGTATCAACTTGGATAATTGTTGTCTGGCATCATCAAGATGTGGATTGTAATGTCAGTTTGTATTCAGTAAGCTGTACAGCACTCTTAGGGCCATTTCATAATTTATCTGATAGCAAGCATATCTCCTTTGCACTTTGGGTGTAGAGTGGTCCTGAGTGATTAACGGGGCCGGATTAAATCTCAGGCATAAGATGTTCGCTCAGAAAGTTGTGATTTTTCTTTTTTCTTTGTTCTTCTCTCTAGGGTGTGATGAGGCATTTAATCCATCAGACAGCAGGAGGATCTATGTAATGAATTTTTACATGCCCCGGTCATTTTAATGTAATCGTCCTTGTTTTAAAAGGCTTCATTAAGTCTATTGTTAAGATTGTAAAACTACCTAAGACAGACAAGAGGGCTTTTCCCATTTTCAGAATTCAACAGTTTTTTAATTGCACTGCTTTAGGTGAATGGTAATTAAATGGGTTGGGAGAATGTGCAATATTTATTTATAGTAACAGGCATGTCATGTATTTATACTCATTATTGCACAGTGTTCTTGATAACATCCTTTTGGGGGGAAAAGGGGTCATGACTGTTAAAAGTAGTTCTAATAACTGTTTTTTGGCAGGGCTTTGAATCTAGCTGTGAATATTAAAGATCCAGGTACTTTCGTATTAAAATACTATATACACAGTAAGCCTTTTGCAAGGAATGCACTTGCAAAATTCTAAATGTACTTTTAGCATTGCCAATTTAAAATATTTAAGTTAAATATATTTGCCAGTGTTAATGGTCTTTAGAGTGTTATAATGTACCTTAATTTTGATAAGATGATAGGAGAGCGACTATTCCTTGGTTCTTTTTTTTAACTATTATTTTGTTTATTTTTTAGTTTTTTGAGAGAGAGAGAGACAGAGCGTGAGCAGAGGAGGGGCAGAGAGAGAGGGAGACAACAGAATCCAAAGCAGGCTCCGGGCTCTGAGCCGTCAGCACAGAACCTGACGCGGGGATCAAACCCATGAACCCTGAGATCATGACCTGAGCCAAAGTCAGACGCTTAATCAAATGAGCCACTCAGGTGCCCCATATTCCTTGGTTCTTAAGTTTTGTAATACATACAGTTTTAACACTTTATTCTTAATGTGCTCTGACATGGCAGATTTGTCAAGCAGGTAGGAGAGAAATTTTCCGTATGATATTGAGGATCTTAAGACCATTTAACCTACTGATTAGGGGCCTTTTAGAGCAGATTAAAGCTAGGGAAATCCTCCATCAAGAAAAGTGTGTGCACACATACACACAAACAGAGATACAGTGTGATACTTCGGGAGGTCTGTGGACTTCCTGGGCACCTCTTCATGGACCCAAAGAGATGAATCCTTGATCTAAAGCAGATTGAATAAATAGCCCCTTCTGTTTTGCACATCCCCCATGTCTAGTCTCGCCCCTGCCCATGTCTGCAAATTCATTTTCACTGTTACCTTTTCTTCAAAGGACATTTTTACTCAACGTCTTCATTACCAGTTCAGTCTAAACGTGACAGAAGCAGAGAGCCCTTTTCCAGCTCACCTGGTAATTTCTTCAGTTATTACAGCTGGTCATCGGCTTCTCCCTCTGCCCTGTCTCCCCAAGAGCTGGAAGAAGCATGCTGTCTTACTCCGCACGGCTAATATATTGATAAACTTTGGTCACACATGTTCTTCCCGCCGAGCCACCACTTTCATTCCTTCTGGCATGTGTCAACACTGCCCTTGGGCAAGCCTCAAACACCTGTCCTTTAAACTGCCCCAGCCTCCTCTCCCCTGCACTCCCTCCATCCTGCCACTCATTTGGGACTCCGTCTTCCCTCACACAGGCACACTTTTACTTGCCCCCTTGGGTACCTTTGGGGGTTCTCTGTCATGACACACAGGAAATCAAAACCCACCAGCTCCTTCACTATGGGGGCCTGCTCTCCTACTCCCACATCCCCCCCACCCCGCCCCAGAGACTGATGCTTTCCCTGGGCCCCTTGCCTGTCCGTATCCAGCCACTTTTCTCCCACCTTCCCGCACCGCCAACGTTCTGCCCTTCCAAGAGGGTGCCTGGGACAGGTTATCATCTGCTGACCTGCAGTGGTTGGGCATCTCACATTTTCTGGGAATAGTCACTGAACCCGGCAGGAAGGTGGGTCCCCAGGTCTGCACAGCCTTACTTCTGTGAAAGTCTTTACTTCTGTTCAGTTAGCAACTTTTCCCCACCATCTGCTTAGCTCAGTTGAGTCAGTACTGCACTAAAGATACTTTGGAAACACCTTTTTAAAAAAAAACACTGGAGCAAGGCACTAGGAGAATAATATGAGAGAAATAAATCCATGGCATCCCCCACATGTGCCGTCTCATCTTCTCGTACTGGTCTGCAGGCCAGCAGCCCCATCTGGCTCACCAGGGAGCACAGACAGTGGCCTGCTCATCTTTGTATCCTAGCACGGAGCGAGGCGAGGGCAGGCTTAAGTGTCTGGTGGAGGAGGCGTGCAGGTGCCGTGGTGGCGTCTCTGTCAGTATTTCATAGAATCATAGCTGGAAGTGCCCTCTGAGATGATCTCCCACCACCTCATTTGACAGCTGGGCAAGCTGAGAGTCAGGGAGGTGAAGTGACCTGTCCAAGGTCAGACAGCAATAAAATCAGCTTTTGAACCTATGTTTTCTGACTCCCAGACTCTCTATTTGCTATACTACAAATGCTCAATCCACCATTCTTCCTTTTTCCCTTCTCTTTCATCTCTATGCTCATAGTGCCTGTTTGGTGCCTGTAGATATTATTCTTAGCTCTTCACGTTGCCATAAGTTGTCTGTTACACTTTAATAAGCATAAATACTTAGTAGTTATCTCAGGGGGCACCTGGGTGGCTCAGTTGGTTAAGCATCTGACTACAGCTCAGGTCATGATCTCACAGTTGGTGGGTTCAAGCCCTGCATCGGGCTCTGTGCTGACAGCTCAGAGCCTGGAGCTCGCTTCAGATTTTGTGTCCCCTGCTCTTGTGTGCGCTCGCTCGCTCTCTCTCTCTCTCTCTCTCACAAAGATAAATAATAAACATTAAAATAAAATTTTTTAAATAATAAGTAATTGTCTTACATTTTGAATAGTACTTTGGTACTTTTCAAGTTCTTTCACTAGATTTCACCACAAAGCACTAAGATAGGTTGAGCCAGTATTATTCTCATACATCAGAGGAGATAAAAGTAGTGACTTGTTTGAGACCAAGGCCATGTGGCTAATAAGTGACAGGGTTGAACATAGAGTCTGGTGCTCCTCAATCAGAGGATGATGGCAACTTAAAGCTGTGTTGAAAATCTGGCTTCAGGCTCTGGAATCCTGCCTTCCTTGATGTAAATATTAAAAAAAAAAAAAAAAAAAAAGGTAGGATTTCCTATTTTTTAACAGTTTCCAGTTTAGTAGCTCATTTCCTGAAGTCTGTTCTGAAGCACACTGGTCCCATGAGATGCTCAGCAAAAACTGGGTTGCGAGGCCAGATAAGCTGGGCAAAGCTGTCTGCTATATGCCCTTCTTGGGGATTCCCCATGCAAAATAGCATTTAAGGTTCTGATCAGTCCTACTGCAAAGATGGCTGTTGCATGTATTTTTTTTTTTAATTCAGTAAAATACACGTGACATGAAATTTACCATCTTGACCATTTTCATCGTACAGTTTAGTAATTTAAGTATATTTACTTTGTTGCTCAACTAGTCTCCAGAACTCTTTTCATCTTAGCAAAGGTGAAACTCTACACCCCTGAAATAACACTCCGTTCTCCCCTCCCCGAATCCCTGGCAAACACTATTCCATTTTCTATCTCTATGAATTTGACTACTCTGGATATCTCCTATAAATGGAACCGTATAGTATTGTCTTCTTATGACTGGCTTATTTCACTTAGCATCATGTTGTCAAGACTCATCCATGATGTAGCATGTGTGAGAATTTCCTTCCTTTTTAAGGCTGAGTAACATTCCATTGTATGTACATCCCGCATTTGTTTCTCCATCCAGCCCAAGTTGGCACTTGAGTTGCTTCCATCCTCTGGCTGCTGGGAATAACGCTGCTATAAACACGGGTATGCAAATATGTCTTCAGGAATTTACTTTTAGTTCTTTAGGACATATACCCAGAATTGGAACTGCTGGATCGTGTGGTAATTCTGTTTTTAGTTTCTTTGTGCAACCACCATTGTTTAACATATTTTTCTGCCCAGGTTTCACAGATTCATTTGATCGCAGAATTCTTTTTCCGCTTTTACCTTTAGATCATCCCACAGAACACAGGCCTCTCGGAAGACCCTGAGAAGTCCTGAGTCTAGGCCTGTTTCTACAAGCCCAAGGTGCCAGCAAACATCAGGATGCTGGCCGGGCATTTCAGCCGCAAAGTTCCCAGCCCACGGGCGAGGTCAGCCGTGTGGTCCCAGGGGCTGCTGAAGCAGAGGAAGCTCATAGGACAGACCACAGACTGTAGTAGCAGGTGTTCCTCTGCCTGGACCTGGTGCTGTAAGCTTGGCGCAGGTGAAGAGGCTGCTGTAGTGCTGGTGTCACTTAGGCAGCACTGGCTAGGCAGGTACCTTTGCTCAACAAGGGAGTAAAGAAGAGCCAGCCCCCTGCTTACATGCAGGAAGGGACCTAGGGAGAGCAGTGTGGGAATGCAGAATCCCGTGTTGCCCTCATTCCTCAAAGGAATGCCACCTGGTCAAAGCCATTTATAAATGGACTCCCCCACAGGACTTGTTGTGTTGACTCAATCTAATTGGTCCTTAATGTGATTCCTAAATAATTGCGGGGTAGCTATAAGTTCTATAATTGTGTGGGTAGGTAAAAATTCCAACAGAGTTCATCTGCTTTCCACAGATGGAAAGGGGTATGAGGGGCAAAGGCAGTAAAGTGAAGAAAGAAGAAAATTCCCAACCCCCAAAGCTGCTGTGTACCTCAGA